>NC_037339.1:26003729-26647687 GCF_002263795.3 Bos taurus
TCCAATATTCTTGCCTGGGAAATCCCATGGGCAGAGGAGCCTGGAGGGCTACAGTTCATAGGGTCGCAAAAGAGTTGCGCAAAACTTAGCAACTAAACAACAATGAAAGTAGTACAAATGGCTAAAATTCAAACACACAAAAAGTAACTGAGAAAAATTAGTTGGCCTAGCATTAACATGTTAATCTATGTGAATGTTAGAAATTACAATACATTTAAATGTCTCATGGATTTGACTCTTTAACAAATACTTCAATATTTAATTCAGACATCTGCTTTGGCAGGTGATAATGAATGTGAAATTATCAGAGCTACAAGTAAATTATATATATATATATATATATATATATATATATACACATATATATGGCTAAGAAATACCTATATTTCATGTCACCTGAAGTTGGAATTCAATATGGAGGAATATGGTTTAATTTACTGTGTTCCTGCTTTAGTATTAGGGTATAGGGTTCAAAGGGCAGCATTAACTAGAAAAGTATCTTCACATTTCATTTGGTGTGCTGCATATATTCCTGAAATGAAAGTCGCTCAGTTGTGTCCGACTCTTTGCGATACCATGGACTGTAGCCTGCCAGGCTCCTCTGTCCATGGAATTCTCCAGGCAAGAAAACTGGAGTGTGTAACCTTTCCCTTCTCAAGGAGATCTTCCCAACTCAGGGATCAAACCCAGGTCTCCCACATTGCAGGCAGATTCATTACCGCCTGAGCCACCAGGGAAGCCCAAGAATACTGGAGTGGGTAGCCTACCCCTTCTCCAGGGGATCTTCCTGACCTGAGAATCGAACCAGGGTCTCCTGTATTGCAGGTGGATTCTTTATCAGCTGAACTACCAGGGAAGTCCATTTCTGAAATGGAGGCATAATAAATCATTGCTATATAGTATTTTTGTATCATAGTTTCAGGGGATGCTATGGTTTTGTGTACAAACGTACTTATTTTCCAAATCTTGTCATACCTTTGGCCAAAAATCCAGTGAACAATGAATACTTTTGGTTAATTCTCCTAGTCCAATATAGGGATTTCCAACAGTCCTTCCTGTCTACTGATATTTGCTCAACCATTTCTTGGTTAAGCATCTAGCTGTGGTAAAACTTGCACTGTAAACCAAAGTGTTAGCTTCTTTCTTTGCAGCATTCACAATTCTTTTTTTGTTAGCTATTCAGGGCCAGTTCTGTTTGCTAAAACATTAACAAATTGACTCAAAGGTAGCCCACAGAGGAGTAAAAAATACATGTTGAGGTACACAGTCATGTCACAGTAGCACTGTGTCATTAGCTGAGAGATATACTCTGTCATCCTAGCTTTTGTCGGACATGACTGAGTGACTTCACTTTCACTTTTCACTTTCATGCATTGGAGAAGGAAATGGCAACCCACTCCAGTGTTCTTGCCTGGAGAATCCCAGGGAAGAATCCCAGGGACGGGGGAGCCTGGTGGGCTGCCGTCTATGGGGTCGCACAGAGTTGGACATGACTGAAGTGACTTAGCAGCAGCAGCAGCATTTAGAGAGCCCAGTTTAAATACAGCGTAACAGTATAAAGTAATGGATTGTTAAATATATCTTTCAATAAACATGTAAGAAAACAAGCAGTACTATTAGAGATCAATGCTGCTTGGAAGGTGAGGAGACTTAAATGGGTTATATGTGTAGTCTTCCTTCATTGGCCCACAGATGATTCTCATTTCTGGAATAAAAGATTGAGGACTGATTACTGAATGCTCCAGAACCTCATCTTTATTTCATTTAGAGTCCTGGAGATATAAAGCCAGCCCAACAGTGATCTTCTGGGGGCAGCTCTCTATATGCTGTTTGTTGCTTGCTTAGTATCTTAATTTGAGAAATTCGAAGCTTGCACCTTTTGGAACAAAGAGGCAAATTCAAAGATTAACAACCAAGAACTCTCTCCTGAGTCCTTTATAGCCATATGTCTACTAGACATCTTTAGCTGCATATTCCTAATTCCACATTTCCCTAAATGAACGAATTATCTCTTGTTCCTTCACCTCCTCCTATTTTGATCAATACACTTCATTAAGCCACAGACACATGATTCACCCTGTAAGGTGATGGTCTCAACTGTAATTCAAGCCATCATCATTTTGGTTTAGAAGGCCTTGCTGCTGCTGCTGCTAAGTCGCTTCAGTTGTGTCCAACTCTGTGCGACCCCACAGACGGCAGCCCACCAGGCTCCGCCGTCCCTGGGATTCTCCAGGCAAGAACACTGGAGTGGGTTGCCATTTCCTTCTCCAATGCATGAAAGTGAAAAGGGAAAGTGAAGTTGCTCAGTCACGTCCAACCCTTCATGACCCCATGGACTGTGTTAAAAGCATTCCTTCAATAAGGTATGTTCTCTCCTTCCTCTGTCCATGGGATTTTCCAGGCAAGAGTACTGGAGTGGGTTGCCATTGCCTTGACAGCTCCCTTATTTACACCATCCTTCATACTTTTGTCAGATTATTATTTTATTTCAACACTAATAACTTGAAAATATTTTCCTGCTTAATATTATTTATTAATTCCTCCAATCAACAACACTCAATACAAGGCTTATACCCTAAGATAAAATCTAAGCTCCTTAGTATGACTGATTAAGGCCTTTTATCCTCTCATTACCAGTTTTGTTTAACCTTTTCTTACTTTCCCATGAGCAATACTGAACCATTTACAGCTTCCAGAATATGTCATGCTTTCTTGGATCTCTTTATCTGTGTTAAAAGCATTCCTTCAATAACGTATGTTCTCTCCTTCCTCCTTTGTTTGGGTAATTTCTACTTGGCCTTCAAAACTCACCTCTCTTGGGTGCCTTTCCTAACCAACCCATACTTTCGCAGTCTACACAGAAGTCAACCACATTGAGTGGGTGCTCTCCCTTATGAGTATGTCTTCTCCTCTGGGCTGTAGCTTCATTCTGCAGCATCAGTGCCTGGTACTAAGCATGTGTGCCACAAACTTGCTGAACTGAAGTTCAAGTCTACACATCCCGAGTTCCCCTCTCTGAATTCTTTAGGTAGGTCTGTGTGCTCTTTCCCTATACATCCATCATATCTCATAAGTCTTGCTACTACAGTAGTTACATGTATTATAATTGGTTGTGTGCTTGTTATCTCCACAGAGCCTGGAAGCTCCTTCCTTGATGAGTAGAAACATCATTCTGCCTTGGTATGCCCAGTTCTCAGCACACTGACTAGGTCAGAGCAAGTTCTCATAAATACTGAATAAATGAATAAAAGTTACCTCTGGATATCTCTTAACCTGAAAATCCCAGGATGTCTCAGAGATTCTTGGTGAATTGCCTTCAGTTTGAGAGACAGTTGAAGAATCTTATGTATTAACACAAAAGGGAACTTGGTTCTTAACAAGAAATAGTCAATAACCTCCTTTATGTATGCATGAGTCAGCTTGATAAAGTAAGTTTTTGCTCATATCACAACTGTCTGTATTCTGCTTTGTCTTTAAAAAAAAAAAGGCTTTACATTACTCTTGTTATTAAAATTAAAATTTACCAATAAGCAAATTGCAGTTAAAGGAATGTGAGCTCTCAAATGTATATTAAGCTTTCAGTGTTACCCCCTCTAGTTTTAAAGCAGCAAAACAATTGCGTGTTTAAAAGATATGTAGTAAATGAATTCCTACCAACACACCAGAACTTACCATCCCTGTTGAAGTATTATCAGTTTGCAGCTCGGTAAACTTCCTAATTTTATGGTACTGCACCAAACATTTATCTAAATTAATGTGTATGAGATCCAAAGGTGCTTTTCAATCACAATATCCTTTCTGAATTAGACTTTCATTTATCAAAATTACAGGCAAAAAGAGGTAAGGTCTCAAAGGGCTGTCTCATTACAAGGCTTATAAACACTGTCCTTAGGAAGAATTGGTTTAACACCCAACAAATCAAAATCTGATTGGGAAGGGAATTTATCTGAGATCATCTATCTTCAGAAGACAAGTTGGACTGAGAGCACCTCTTGGCCTCTTTAGCCATTCATCAAGAAATTAACGAGCGGGTACCACAAACCACCAGAAAGCCTTAGATTCGAAAATGTGAATTATGTGTAAACCTGGACAGGATAGACATATATGCTTATTTTCCAGGAAAACATTAAAATGCCATAACATTTGAAAGGTTTCAAAATAAAAAAATCCCATCAAATTATAGATTCAAGAAGTCAAATCCAAAATTAAACTTAAAATATTTTCCACATCATATTACAAATGCAGGAAACTATCCTATACACATTAGATTTCTTAGTATGTAAATATGCTTACAGCTCTGTATGTGAAAATGTTATCTAATATAGTACATGGCATTACATGACCCTAAATAAAGCTCCTCTCTCATAATATTTCTCTTAATAATAAGGATTCATATGAAACAAAATATATATTAAAAGTGAAGTTAAGAAAACTAAGATGTTTCTAGTTTTAGTACTGTTACCTATACTCTAGCATTACTATTATAATATAATAATAATTATCATTTAAAAGTTTTATTGTTATTTTAAACAAGTGTAAGTTAAAATACAGAAATCAGACACATTAACTTATCTTGATAATGTTCAGAGAATATGTCTAACTGGAAACTCTGGGCAATTAAGGCAAATAGTTTATTTCATTTGCCCATCATATCTTTTTCTACTGATAAACACAAGCAGTCATTGTACAGAAAAGTACTATTCAGTAGTTTATTTCTGTTTAAGGAGTTATTCTATAGTCAACTCTAACATATCTATACTAATAAGGAAAAAATTAATTTATAATAATAGGCAAACAATAAATAAATATCTATACCAATAAGGAAAAAAGTAATTTATAATAATAGGTAAGCAATAAATCATGTCTGTTTTGCTAATGCACAAAGAAAAGATAAACCCACAGCAAGCCAATTTTAGTGTGGCATGTTTCTTATCAGTTTTATATTATAGTTATTACTTATTCTGCATTGAGTTTGGAAATGTCTTTAATTTTCATTTATTAAAAATACATGGATGTATATATGTATCTATCTACCTACCTACCTACCTATGTATCTACCTATATTATGTATATTTACTCTGTGAGAATCTCTTCTCAATGTTATTTGATCTGTACAATTTAAGTATATGGTCTATAACTCATGATCCTCTCCCTGCCTATTTAATCTCACTAATTTGCCAATTTGACCTCTTCACACCTTGTGTTCCCCAAGAGCTGAAAGCTTTTGTTACCAAACATGCCACACTGTTTCAAACCTTTAAGTATGACATGTGGAGTTTCTCTTACATGGAATTTGCTCACCTGCTTTGTTCTTCAAGATTCAGTTTGATTACTCTCTTCACTGCACACATTTTGTATGTTACATATAGTCCCAATATACTGTTGTTTTTGATATTTTTTCCTAAGGTTTTCATTTAGGTGTACTCTTAATTAGATTTTTATTTCCAGTGCAACAAGTGTCAAAAAAGTGGCAATCAATAAATATTTGTTGAGTGACCACATGAAAATAAATATATAATCAGTATATTAATCATTTTATATGTACAGCACTTCAGTTTAGTTCAGTTCAGTCACTCAGTTGTGTCCGACTCTTTGCGACTCCACAGACTGCAGCACGCCAGGCTTCCCTATCCATCACCAACTCCCAGAGCTTGCTCAAACTCATGTCCATCTGAGCTGGTGATGGAGAGTTCTGACAAAACGTGGTCCACTGGAGAAGGGGATGGCAAACCACTTCAGTATTCTTGCCTTGAGAACCCCATGAAGAGTATGAAACAGTACAGCACTTAACTTACTTTTCTCTTTACGTCCTTTACAATTTCCTCATACATGAGGAAGGTGAACTATGTGATTTGCAATTCTTTCCTTCTTTTTTCCTGTAAGCATCCATTAAGAACATACTAAAAAAAAAAATACAGACCAATCTCCTAACTTCAGTTTCCTAGGCTGTTGGAAGAGGACTAAGTATTTACTAAGTGAACTCTTAAAGGATAATTGCAGTGTTAGAATGAGACAATGGATGCTGAAATACTTTGAAATGCATGAATATTTTTTATACAGTGTTAGTCGCTCAGTTGTGTCCAACTCTTTGTGACTGTAGCCCACCAGGCTCCTCTGTCCGTGGGATTCTCCATGCAAGAATACTGGAGTGGGTTGCCATTTCCTTCTCTAGGGAATCTTTCTGACCCAGGGATTGAACCCACATCTATCACATCTCCCATAATAAGCTCTTAATGTTTTGTTAAAATGTTGAGAAAATAACAAGAGTATTAAAAAGAGTTTACTAAGTCTTTAATTTAAAACTGAACAAGGATACAACCAATTCTTTATTGATTACAACACTGCTGCTGCTGCTGCTAAGTCACTTCAGTCGTGTCTGACTCTGTGTGACCCCATAGACGGCAGCCCACTAGGCTCCCCCGTCCCTGGGATTCTCCAGGCAAGAACACTGGAGTGGGCTGCCATTTCTTTCTCCAATGCATGAAAGTGAAAAGTGAAAGTGAAGTCGCTCAGTTGTGCCCGACTCTTCGCGATCCCATGGACTGCAGCCTTCCAGGCTCCTCTGTCCATGGGATTTTCCAGGCAAGAGTACTGGAGTGGGGTGCCACTGCCTTCTCCTGCCTAAGGTTTATGCAAAGGGGGAAAAATGCAGGCTGATGTGAGGATCAAAAAACTCAAATAAGCTACCAAATGCATCTTAGGTCTTATGAGCACAATACCCAGCAGATACTGATTATTCAATAATGGTTTCCCTTCCTTCAGTTGGGATTAATCTTCCTATCACCATGCTGTTGTGATACTGTTTGTATTCATTACAAGGCAGTATGAGACTTCAATGCCTCCATTAGACCAGATACTTCCTGAAGACAGCAAGGACAGCATGTAGGCAGGTACCAAGAAGTGTTTGTAAAGTTGAAGAGAGTGTAAATAGCTTACATTGAAAATTGTTTTCCCTCAATAATCATATCATTCACTTAAAGGTATTATTAAATAAAATGATATAAGAATCAATATATTTGAAATTTGTTTTTGATTTTGAATAGAGGCATCTTATGAATATAAATATTTGTAGTATCTTACATAAGGAAAAAGTCGGACACGACTGAGCGACTGAACTGAACTGAACATAAGGAAAAAAAATGCTTTCTCAACAAAGTTGATATCATAATTTGTTTTACAGAATTATATAGATGATCCACATAATACATAATTTTCTTCCATAATTGGAAAGAGATGGAAAGAATGGAAATTTCATCTCATTTTATCTAAATATATGAATAGGAAATTCTAACATTACTAAACATCTTAAAATCAGTTTAAGATGGCATTCATTTTTGGGGAAGAAATTCTTTTCAATATATAGCATTTCACAACATTTTTAGCTTAGAAATGTGTTTTGACAAAATGGACTAGGCCTATTAATAACATATGATACTTTGGCAAATTTTAAAATAGAGGTTGTTCTTTCTCATTAAAGTTGAAATCAGAGCAAGAAATACCTTTACAGAATAGTGCTTTTAGTAACTCCAAATGGTATTATTTAATTTCCACTTTAAAAGAAAAAGACTTTAAGATAAATATACCTCTCAGCTGATTACATGAGATATGGTGGTAATATCTCATGCAATAATACATATGAATCAATCTATTATAGAGAAGTTTACAATTTTGAACATTTCAAAAAAGATGAAAAAATGCTTTTTGTTGTATTGAGAAGCCTACCGTTCAAAAATATTTTATGCCAATCTTAATGTGACATAAAAGCAGCAGATACATACATAGAACAAACTTTACTGTAACAATCATTTACTAAAAAAATACATAATTCTCTCCATAAATAATTTAAATTCAAAATTAAATTTTGCCTTTGACTTTATAGTACAAATATAGCATTTCCTTTCTTAAGAAGCATGAATGATGATGACAGAGAAATAAAGATTTGCTAAACACCAAGGACTGAAAAAATACTCTTCTGTACAGAATAGGATTAAAGGAAAAACAGCCTTTGTAACAGAAAAATCCCAATGGTGAACACTGTTAAAGTGACACTGAATAAAAACACTATTGGAAAGAATGACTGGAAATCTCAGGATCTTTTTTTTTCTCCTTTATATCTGATGCTGAGTCAGGAGCCTTGCTTTATCAATACAAAATTATTTTATGAAAGCATATACTTTCATAAGTGAAACAGACTGTTTTATTCAAATAGACAGTTCCCATCTGTTGTTTCAAACAGACTTTAAATAAAAAATCTGAAGTTACTGACTACAGTTAATAAATATAGAAAAAAAATCTGGACAGTTTAGACTCCTTCCTTAGTTGTGGGTATTTTAGTCTGAATGCACTGGATTTAATCATGGTTCTTACTTCAATTCATTTTTGTTGACAGAGAATATATTTTATAATCCAAAATAGATACTATCTATACCACCATAAAACTACCAAGAAACTAGTTTCAAATTTACAATGAATTTGATTCAGAAATGGTAATTCTTCCCTGAACTAATAATTGATGCTACTATTTATGGTCCATCTAGCATATCATTGTATCACATCAAATTAGAGTACAGCATCCTTTGTGCTTTTACTAGTGAAATGAGTAACTTGTGCAGCCTCTGTTTTAAACGAGATATAAACCTTATATCTGCAAGTAGGTTGTTCTCTGAAAAGCCCCCCAAAAATATTTCAGTGGCAGGATAAATATGCAGAATTAGCAATATGGGCATTAATTAAGATGGAATGTTGACAGATTATTCTTCTAAGTGGTAAGTTCTTATTCACATTAGTTGTGCTTGTAAACGATTTGCTAGACTATAAGAAATAAAATGGCTACCTAACATCAACAGTTATTGCTCTGTGGAAAAGGACATCAAGGACACTTGCAAGTAAAAGAATTGGATCAATATTAACGTGATTTTCATTTCATGCTTCCCCAACTCCAGTAAGCTGACAATATACTCTGATTATGTGAACTGCCTCAGAGTAACACAGAAGAGGTTATTAGAGCAAGAGGTGGAAATGGAATGCACTTTTTATATTGACAGGCCTGCTAATAGAGTATACTGATTTTCAAAGACAAGCAGTGCATTTTTACAATTTGGTTCTGACAGCAAAAACGGAATTTCATTTATTCCTAATTCAAAATATTTATATGTAAGCAGTATTTCTTACAGCAGACCAACAAAGGGGATATTCATAAACAGCATTTTTTAACAAAAAATGCAATTAAAAAGGTTCGAGAAAATATTGTTGAATTTAAGTGCTAACTTAACAATCTTCTTAATGCAGTGAACACAGAAAACTGCTCTATGCTTTTTAAAGGAAATTTGATAAGTCCTACTTTATACATGATGATAAATAGTTTTTTTTATTCATGTTTTAGACTGAATATTATGTGGTAGGATTCTGATTAATCATTAACTTAGGGTGATTTCAGAATATTTTAAATAGGATTTCATTACATTAAAAATCACATGGCACACTTGTGGGAAAAAAATGCTAAAACATATAGAAAATTTGGGCCAGTCTGGAACCCTCTAAATAGCATAAAGCAGAGAGATAATGGATTATTCACCTTTGTGACTTCTTGAATAAATAGCATAGTGTTTGGTCCCTATGTTAAAAAGTATGCTTAGAAAAAGGTCAGCAGGAAATAAGTATGTCAAAATGGTAAAGGCAGCTATCTTCACATGGTTGTCTTTGAGTGCCCTTTTCCTCCCTTCTTTAAATTTTTTGAGCATTATCTAGGTTTTCTACAATGATCATGTTTATTTTCAGGAAAGAAGGAAGGGAAGATGAAAGGCAGGGGAAAATACATAAAAGAAATTTTTCACTATGAGTCTAGGGTAGATGGCAGATGAGTGGCAGAATGGAAAAGTTTTGTAACTCTTGGAATGAAAGAAAAGATGAACTGGACAACTTGAACAGGGGCTGAGAGGGTGGGGAGACTTCCTCTGGCAGTGAATGGAATTAACCTGGGGAATGAAGCTTGGTGTTTCTTTTTTCAGATCAGTCGCTCAGACATGTCCAACTCTTTGCGACCCATGGACTGCAGCACGCCAGGCCTCCCTGTCCATCACCAACTCCCAGAGTTTACTCAAATTCATGTCCATTGAGTCGGTGATGCCATCCAACCATCTCATCCTGTGTCACCCCCTTCTCCTCAAGCCTTCAATCTTTCCCAGCATCAGGGTCTTTTCTTTCTTAAGCCTTACATAAAATTCAGTGTGGCTATTTTACTTTAAAAATATGAGAAATGGGAGTAGGAGATGTTTTGGATAAATAAGCAACTGGCTCGGAGACGTGGGAGTGTTAGACACTTCAGCTGTGTCCGACTCTTTGTAACCTCAGGGACTGGAGCCCTCCTCCAGGCTCCTCTGTCCATGAAATTCACCAGGCAAGAATGCTGGAGTCGGTTGCCATTTCCTTCTCCAGGGTATCTTCCCGACCCAGGAACTGAACGCACTGTAGATAGATTCTTTAATTTTTTAAAAATAGGATAGTTAAGAGATGGTGTTGGTATAGGTTGTCTAAAACACTTTTACAAACACCAAAGATATTTTAAATAATGTTTTTATAAATGACATTGAATGCACAGTCTGTGAATGACTGTCAGTTCATCTGTACTGAGAAACCTATGTGGATGACAGACTAGACCAGTGGGCCAAATTCAGCAGATTAACTTTAGAGAGTGGAAATGTTCAATGAGACTCTTGTACTTGGAAAATTTCAAATATATCTACAGCAACACATTGTCTAGGAAAAGAATGGTGTTTAGATTGAGATTTTGCACTATATAAAATTTATTAGTTAAAGCCTTCATAGGTGGGTCAGTGGCAAAGAATCTGCCTGCCAATGCAGGAGATGCAGGTTTGATCCCTGTATCAGAAGATCCCCTGGAGAAGGAAATGGCAATTTGCTCCAGGATTCCTGCCTGGGAAATTTCATGGACAGGAAAGCCTGGTGGGCTACAATCCACAGGGTTGTAAAACAGTTGGACTAACTTAGCAACTGAACAATAACAAGCATTTATTAGTTAGCATGACACTTAATTTCTATGCTTTGTCATTTTCCCAAATAAAAATCCTCTTATGCTCTGCTGACAAAGTCTTTCACAGGATAGCTCCAAACAGCCTTTTCCTTAACTCCCCACACTATCTTTTTGTTCCCCAAACAATTCATGTTGTGTTGTGTGGTCCCTTTGTCCATGTTGCCAACATTCCACTTACTGGCTTGGGAAGATCTCCATTCATCCTTTTAAGTCTAACTAAAATTTATTTATTCAATCAGACAGCCTTATTCACTGAGTTTATGTAACGTTTTTAATATACTTTGATGAAAACATTTATCATACTCTATTTTAATTATTTATAAATGTAATTTTGGGGTACATTTTATAAAAATTAGTCTAAAAATATGGGCAAGAATATGAGCAGTTCCATGCCACTCAGCAATAGATCTATCGATATAATTTTGTTAGCTCCTTATCTTTGGTGGCTTTTGACTCACTAGGTGGAAATAAAGTACAGACATAAAAAAAAACAATTGCAGAATTTGAAAATACCATACTTATAGACCTATTCCATATACTGTCATGCTTCAGTGTGGTCATTGAAAGGATGAATATATGTGTTAAAATGCTGTATGTATATTTTGAAATATCAAGGAAAGATAAGAAAGCCTTCCTCAGCGATCAATGCAAAGAAATAGAGGAAAACAATAGAATGGGAAAGACTAGAGATCTTCTCAAGAAAATTAGAGATACCAAGGGAACACTTCATGCAAAGATGGGCTCAATAAAGGACAGAAATAGTATGGACCTAACAGAAGCAGAAGATGTTAAGAAGAGGTGGCAAGAATACACAGAAGAACTGTACAAAAAGATCTTCACGACTCAGATAATCACGATGGTGTGATCACTCACACTCACCTAGAGACAGACATCTTGGAATGTGAAGTCAAGTGGGCCTTAGGAAGCATCACTACAAACAAAGCTAGTGGAGATGATGGAATTCCAATTGAGCTATTTCAAATCCTGAAAGATGATGCTGTGCAACTGCTGCACTCAATATGCCAGCAAGTGTGGAAAACTCAGCAGTGGCCACAGGACTGGAAAAGTCAGTTTTCATTCCAATCCCAAAGAAAGGCAATGCCAAAGAATGCTCAAACTACCGCACAATTGTACTCATCTCACACTCTAGTAAAGTAATGCTCAAAATTCTCCAAGCCAGGCTTCAGCAATATGTGAACCATGAACTTCCAGATGTTTTAGAAAAGGCAGAGGAACCAGAGATCAAATTGCCAACATTCACTGGATCATCAAAAAAGCAAGAGAGTTCCAGAAAAACATCTATTTCTGCTTTATTGACTATGCCAAAGTCTTTGACTGTTTGGATCACAATAAACTGTGGAAAATTCTGAAGGAGATGGGTATATCAGATCACCTAACTTACCTCTTGAGAAAACTATGCAGATCAGGAAGCAACAGCTAGAACTGGACGTGGAACAACAGACTGGTTCCAAATAGGAAAAGGAGTACGTCAAGGCTGTATATTGTCACCCTGCTTATTTAACTTCTATGCAGAGTACATCATGAGAAACGCTGGGCTGGAGGAAGCACAAGCTGGAATCAAGATTGCTGGGAGAAATATCAATAACCTCAGATATGCAGATGACACCACCCTTACGGTAGAAAGTGAAGAAGAACTAAAGAGCTTCTTGATGAAAGTGAAAGAGGAGAGGGAAAAAGTTGGCTTAAAGCTCAACATTCAGAAAACTAAGATCATGGCATCTGGTCCCATCACTTTTTGGGAAATAGATGGGGAAACAGTGACAGAGTTTATTTTCTTGGGCTCCAAAATTACCACAGATGGTGACTGCAGCCATGAAATTAAAAGACACTTACTCCTTGGAAGGAAAGTTATGACCAACCTAGACAGCATATTAAAAAGCAGAGACATTACTTTGTCAAAAAAGGTCAGTCTAGTCAAGGCTATGGCTGACTATTCCAGTAGTCATGTATGGATGTACTATTCCAGTGGTCATGTATGGATGTGAGAGTTGGATTATAAAGAAAGCTGAGCGCCGAAGAATTGATGCTTTTGAACTGTGGTGTTGGAGAAGACTCTTGAGAGTCCCTTGGACTGCAAGGAGATCCAACCAGTCCATCCTAAAGGAGATCAGTCCTGGGTGTTCACTGGAAGGACTGATGTTGAAGCTGAAACTCTAATACTTTGGCCACCTGATGTGAAGAGCTGACTCACTTGAAAAGACCCTGATGGTGGGAAAGATTGAGGGCAGGAGGAGAAGGGGACAACAGAGGATGAGATGACTGGATGGCATCACTGACTCAATGGACATGGGTTTGGGTAGACTTCGGGAGTTGGTGATGGACAGGGAGGTCGGGTGTGCTGCGGTTCATGGAGTCACAACAAGTCGGACACAAGTGAGTGACTGAACTGAAGTGATACCTTGAAATGAATGAACTGTTAAGTAAACAGCAGCAAGTAAGTACATGAAATTGTATTAATATGAATGCTTTAAATGAAATGGTTGAAAGATATGATTCCTGCCCTCAACTTATTTTTTTATCTCAGAATATAAAATACCTAAAATGAAAACATTTTCTGATAACTTCATAAGGTGAGCTACTACCAAGTACAAAATATTGATCCCATTCAAAGAAGTAAGTTAGGCTTTTTTATGCTTCCATGTCTTGGAAATTTCTGTTCTTAACTCTGCTGCTTCTGATAAATTCCTAACCTTCTCTCAAGTCAGTTCATAAGTAACTATTTCAGTGAAGCTGATTCCAACCCACTATCCCCAGAGTTATCCATCTTCCTTCCTTTCCTTTATAAAGTACCACTTCCCTCTATGAGAATAGCTTATTTCTTTCCATTATACGAGGATTTTTCAACCTTGGTACTACTGATGTTTTCGGCTGGATTTTGTTGTCCTTTTGATGAACTGTCTGGTGAATGGTTGGGTATTTTAGCAGCAGTCTTAGTTTCTACCCTTTAAACAGCAGGAACACAGGCTGACTTTCATCCCTGCTGAGAATCACTACACTAAACTAAGTGCTGTGAGGAGGTAGAAACTGTGTCTCAGCCTCTGAACCTTGTACGTCGTGCATGCATGGCACGTGGAAGATACCTGATAAATGCTTTCAAATGAATGAAGCTACCATCTTGAGTCAGTTTAAAGCCTTCCATCTAAAGCTTCAACATAAAAACAGGGGAGTTGTTAAAACCTTGGTTGTCATGAAAATGTTCTTATATGAAAACTTTAAAACGCATTTTATAAACATATTTTATAAGACAGCATTTAAATAATCCATTTTAGTTCTTTTAAGAGACTATAAAACCATGAGGTAAAGATGAGATTATATTAAAATGTGCACTGACATCAAAAAGAGCTGAAAGATGATTCCATGTATGTCTTTCTTTCACTCATACAAAAGTTACATCATTAATTTTTCAATAAATTATTTTAATAATAATCAGATCATCTATTTCATTCAGGTATGAAGATTTAATTAATAATATACCAACTAAAATGAACTTATCAATGAACAATTATAAGATGTCTGCTAGAGACAATATGGTACAAACAATCGAGACCACTAGGTTAAAAACTCAAATAATCTTTTCCGACTAAGTGTAAAGTCTTCAAAAAATTGAAGTAAAAAAAAATGAAGTCAGATAATTTGAAGTTCCTGTCTCAACAACCGTATATAGCTGCATTAGTATTCTTTAAATTCTCAGTGCTTTTCTTGTTTCTTGAATATTGCAAGTAGCACTTTACAGTAGTCATGCATATACCATCAAAACTAATTTAATTCCAGATTTATTACAGAGCTGCTTTTTCTTCATCAAGGTCATATCATGATGGCTTCACAAGCTTGGATAAACCAGGTGCTAAGTGGACACATCGCTGAGGAACCTAAGGATGTTCTCATTTGCAGTTCTCAGCATATCTTATTATTTATTGCCAAAGAAATGACTGATTAACTTTGTCATCTTTGCTCCAAGTTTTTTTTTTCCTCTGGCTAAAGCAGCCTGCCGTCCTCTGCGATGACTGATAAGACCTATTTAGGATGATGTCTTTGATCACAGACTTGGGGGACTCTGAGATCTTAAGCTTTGATGAAACATTGTTCCACTATAATTTCATGGAAGGGAAAGAGAGTCCAAAATGATAATTGACAGTCAACAAGACAACCAAACTTATTAAGATTTTAACTATTTTTTTGACAGCATAAACTTTCAGTGCCAGAATCTGTCTAGTTTAGGTTTTATTTTAATATACAAGCAATACATAGAACACTCCTATTTCAATCACTTGCTTATTAGCTAATTTGCCCTAAAGAAGAAAGTCCAGCAGATCAAAAGATGAATTTATAGTTTAAAATATTTTCACTATATTCTTCCATTGCTATGGTCTGCAAAATTCCTTATAATCAATTAAATTTGCACTTGAATGAGATTTTGGTATTAGAAAATACTGAAATAGCACATTGAGTACATATGAAATTAGAACATTAAACACCAGGAAAAAAATTACATGCCTCTAGGTTTTTATTAATCACATTCCAACACCAGAGGCTGAAAGTATATCAAATCACACCAAATCTTTTGCACATGACAACCTCATAAATTATTCAACTCATTAGTATTACTAAGAAGCATGAAAAACTCCATCAGTGCTAAGGAGGTTTTCCAACTGAAAAAGGTCAACCAAAAGTTTCAATAATGAAATGCAAGAAAACACTTTTCAATGTAAATATGAAATAATTCTCTTTTATGTCTCTTTGAAAATATATTCAATTCTGATTATTTGTTCATTTAAAAGAAAGTATTGCTAACACATTTTATTGCTAATGTATTTGTTTTGTGGCTCCAAATGAATTACCTAAAAATAATGTCATGAAATTTAAATTGCAGCTGTTTCTGCCCAGCACACGAAAGTTTAAGTATAATTTAATCTAAAATGTTTGAATTGAAGGAAAAGTCTACTGATTCAAAACATATTTATTAAAACATTAACTCTGCAAATTCAGTTTCACTTCTGTTATATTGATATAGGCTTACATTCTTGAAACACAGTGTACTACACGAACAGAGAGACATGACCAGTGATCAATCTCAGGGACTGCTTTGATGGCCATGTAAATAAATATTCTCTATTTAAATAATTTTAGGTTATTCTTTCAGCTTGTACAACTTGGTTAACATTCTGAAAACTTAGATCACTGATTCAAATACTTCTAGTCATACTTAACATTCCAGTCATAAAATATCCTGTTGTTCCTAAAACAATTTTGTTGCCACAATGTAGATGAACAGAAAAAAAAAACAAAAAAAAACTGACTATAGATTAAAGCTGAGTTTCTCTGTGCATTTAATGTTTAACTTTCAAGACAGAATTTGAAATACTGCAATTATTTAATACAGAAGAAGAAATAATTGAATTTCAGTTTGTTCTAGAAGCTCTCTCAAAATTTGTAGGTTTGTGTTATATTTATACCCTTCATCTACATCTACACAAACCAAAACATTAAATCATTTGGATGTTAGTCTACACACTGCCAGACTTTAAGGTACTTAAAACACATTTAAATGTTTAATGGCAGGCAGAGTGGCCAGATGATGGCCTGAGTTTTGTTAGCTTTTATGAATGTTCTGGGAAAATGTGAATACAAAAGCTTTCTTTAAAATATACAAAATATGTTTTCAATTAAGTCTTTCAACATCTATTTTCATTGAATGAAGTGCTTTGTAATAATTACTGACATTTACTTCCTATTTCTTCTGAAGAAATACTTTATACATAGGTTAGAAGGCACAAAAGTGTTTGGGAGAAGATACAGGACTATGTTCCTGGCCATCTGTAATTCCTCTTTCTACTTCTAGGTACAGATCACTCCAGGGAGCACTTTTCACTCACCTCTTCACATCCTCCATACTTCACCTTCCTCCCCTACCCTCTACCCACTTCCTAAAGTCCTCCGATGTGAAGTTGAAGAGGAGTCTTCTAGAACTGTTTCTGGAAGTAGAATCGTTTGAGTTCTTTTTTGTCTTCTACTACCCATCCTAGGGGCTTCCCAGGTGGCTCAGCGGTAAAAGAGTCTCCCTGCAATGCAGGAGATGCAGGAACCATGGGTTCAATCCCTGGGTTGGGAAGATCCCATGGGTTCAATGCCTGGAGAAATCCATGGACAGAGAGCCTGGCGGGCTACAGTCCATGGGATCACAAAGAGTTGGACACGACTGAGGCGACTGACCACAGAACAGCACACTCTACCTTACCTCCAGGAGTGACTACAAAGTAGACCTGGCATGGGCACCATGTAGATGTCCTGAATGCTTCATGGCATACATGTGGATGCATAACATAAAAACATACCCTACCTTCCTTTTATCAAAGAATCCAACTCAGGAGGGATAATAGGTTCAGAATATTTCCAATGATCTACTATTCAAAATTCATAAACACCTGTGTCATGCTGTGCTAAGTCGCTTCAGTTGTGTCTGACTCTCTGTGATCCCATGGACTGTGTAGCTCACCATGCTCCTCTGTCCATGGGACTCTCCAGGCAAGAACACTGGAGTAGGTTGCCAGGCCCTGCTCCAGGAGATTTCCTGTCCCAGGGATCGAACCTGCATCTCTAATGTCTCCTGCATTGGCCAGGAAGTTCTTTACCACTAGCACCACCTGGGAAGCCCTCATAAATCACTATATATGTTAAGACACATTTATACTACACAGATGTTTACTATCACCTATATCTTTCATCTACTTAAAAATCAGAATTTTATATTTTAGTTTAGATACATTAATAGTGGTTACTGTATTACTAAAATACATGACAATCTTAAAAAGGTGTTAATAAAAAAAAGTTTATTTCTGATAAGGATTGACACTGGTTTAGCAAAACAGACATTTTACAAATTGAACATACACAATAAGGCATCCATTTTTATAGAGAAGCAAAATAAATATTTTTCTAACAAACCCTTTATACAAGCAACCTGTAGAATGACAAATGTGGTATAATGTGAATCCTATACAAATGTGGTATTGGCAACTCAGTGTCACTAATAATATCACGCCAGCCCAACCTCTATTACATATTGTTTTAAAGACCTATATATAGAAAACTATAAAACACTGGTGAAAGAAATCAAAGAGGACACTAATAGATAGAGAAATATACCATGTTCATGGATTGGAAGAATCAATATACTGAAAATGAGTATACTACCCAAAGCAATTGATAGATTCAATGCAATCCCTATCAAGCTACCAATGGTATTCTTCACAGAGCTAGAACAAATAATTTCACAATTTGTATGGAAATACAAAAAACCTCGAATAGCCAAAGCTATCTTGAGAAAGAAGAATGGAACTGGAGGAATCAACCTACCTGACTTCAGGCTCTACTATAAAGCCACAGTCATCAAGACAGTATGGCACTGGCACAAAGACAGAAATATAGATCAATGGAACAAAACAGAAAGCCCAGAGATAAATCCACACACATATGGACACCTTATCTTTGACAAAGGAGGCAAGAATATACAATGGATTAAAGACAATCTCTTTAACAAGTGGTGCTGGGAAATCTGGTCAACCACTTGTAAAAGAAAGGTTCGATGCACGATACTGGATGCTTGGGGCTGGTGCACTGGGACAACCCAGAGGGATGGTATGGGGAGGGAGGAGGGAGGAGGGTTCAGGATGGGGAACACATGTATACCTGTGGCAGATTCATTTTGATATTTGGCAAAACTAATACAATTATGTAAAGTTTAAAAATAAAATAAAATTAATTTAAAAAAAAAGAATGAAACTAGAACACTTTCTAACACCATACACAAAAATAAACTCAAAATGGATTAAAGATCTCAACGTAAGACCAGAAACTATAAAACTCCTAGAGGAGAACATAGGCAAAACACTCTCTGATATACATCACAGCAGGATCCTCTATGACCCACCTCCCAGAATATTGGAAATAAAAGCAAAAATAAACAAATGGGACCTAATTAAACTTAAAAGCTTCTGCACATCAAAGGAAACTATTAGCGAGGTAAAAAGGCAGCCTTCAGAATGGGAGAAAATAATAGCAAATGAAGCAACTGACAAACAACTAATCTCAAAAATATACAAGCAACTCCTACAGCTCAACTCCAGAAAAATAAATGACCCAATCAAAAAATGGGCCAAAGAACTAAATAGACATTTCTCTAAAGAAGACATACAGATGGATAACAAACACATGAAAAGATGCTCAACATCACTCATTATCAGAGAAATGCAAATCAAAACCACTATGAGGTACCATTTCACACCAGTCAGAATGGCTGCCATCCAAAAGTCTACAAGCAATAAATGCTGGAGAGGGTGTGGAGAAAAGGGAACCCTCTTACACTGTTGGTGGGAATGCAAACTAGTACAGCCACTATGGAGAACAGTGTGGAGATTCCTTAAAAAACTGGAAATAGAACTGCCTTATGATCCAGCAATCCCACTGCTGGGCATACACACTGAGGAAACCAGAAGGGAAAGAGACACGTGTAGCCCAATGTTCATCACAGCACTGTTTATAATAGCCAGGACATGGAAGCAACCTAGATGTCCATCAGCAGATGAATGGATAAGAAAGCGGTGGTATATATACACAATGGAGTATTACTCAGCCATTAAAAAGAAAACATTTGAATCAGTTCTAATGAGGTGGATGAAACTGGAGCCTATTATACAGAGTGGAGTAAGCCAGAAAGAAAAACACCAATACAGTATACTAACGCATATATATGGAATTTAGAAAGATGGTAACAATAACCCTGTGTATGAGACAGCAAAAGAGACACTGATGTACAGAACAGTCTTATGGACTCTGTTGGAGAGGGAGAGGGTGGAATGATTTGGGAGAATGGCATTGAAACATGTATAATATCATGTATGAAACGAGTTGCCAGTCCAGGTTCGATGCACGATACTGGATGCTTGGGGCTGGTGCACTGGGACGACCCAGAGGGATGGTATGGGGAGGGAAGTGGGAGGAGGGTTCAGGATGGGGAACACATGTATACCTGTGGCGGATCCATTTCGATATTTGGCAAAACTAATACAATACTGTAAAGTTTAAAAATAAAATAAAATTAAAAAAAATACATATTGTTTTCAGATGTTTCTAATTTCAAATGAGATGAATTCAACATGAATTGATGAAAATGCCTAAATGGATGTATATAAAATAAAGTTTTAAAAATTTTAAATTCATATTATAAAGCATGCAGTTTTAAGTAGATATTTTTAAGAATTTCTTTTGTAGGACATAAAGGTAACAACTCGTTTTAAGTTGGTGTTAATTCCTTAGGTATCAGAATCCTTAGGTGATTTTTTTTTTTTTGAGTTGATTAAAGAAATCACCTACAGTACAAGTCAACTATAATATATTTTATATATATATATATGTTTTAGCACTGTCTCTCTTGTAGTTACTTTTACTGTATAGTATTATTTTAGGTATAATAGTTTTTGGGCTTCCCTGGTGGCTCAGACTATAAAGAATCTGCCTGCAGTGCAGAAGACTGGGGTTCAGTCTCTGGGTCAGGAAGGTCCCCTGGAGAAGGGAATGGCTACCCACTCCAGTATTCTTGCCTGGAGAATTCCATGGACAGAGGAGCCTGGAATCCTCACATATTTATTTTTGTTGTGATCCTCAGTAAACTATATCAATTCACAGACTATTTATACAGTAAATTTTCAAAGCTGTGTACATTTTCTATTAAGGTTACATATTTTCTCTATTTAATCTATCAGAACATGAATGGCATCCTCTGCTACATATTATTAAGGTAAATTTTAAAACACATGGCTCACTATTGTGTGTTGGTGTTGTTTTGTCACTATGTAAAGTTCAACTCTTTTGTGACCCCACAGACTGTAGCCCACCAGGCTTCTCTGGCCATGGGATTTTCCAGGCAAGAGTACCGGAGTGAGTTGACATCTCCCACTCCAGGGGATGTTCTGAACCAGGGATAGAATCCTCGTCTTTACCACTGAGCCACCTGGGAAGCCCCATGGCTCACTTATTACTCTCAAATAAATTTAAAAAAAATAACAAAAATCAAGTGACTGTGAGAATAAAAATAGTTAATAACAAAAATATATGGACAGTATTCAATTACAGTATTTTCCAAGGGTATGTGGTTTATAAAACTGTGACATGATCAATCAAACTTAAATTTCTTAGACTATTTAAAATTAGGTGCACAGACAGAATAGCCCTATGTACACTTTTTGGTGGACAGAAATCTAAAGTATTTAGATTTTTAAAATTAAATTTATTAATTTTAATTTTTATTAAATTACAAAAATTTTGTAATTTAAAAAAATTGTATTTTTATTAAATTTTTATTTAATTACAGAAGCAGCATTTTTATTAAATTACAAAAAATATTTTGATATTTACTATTTTATTGCACATTTTATAAAGGACAATTTAGGATGCAAGTCTACTGTAGTGTGATAGCTCATGCTATCTTTAATATAGGATGGTATTTATCAAACTTTATTTGCAGTTGGAGGATTGTGAAGTTACATGGGCATATGGAGGCATTATTTATTTTATTAGACTGAAAATGATAGAATAGAATAGGGTTAAAATAGAGAATGCCATATAGTGAGATTATTAATAAGATATTTAAATACTCAAGTATGTGCAGGTATATGTGTATATACATAACAGTACACATGTTTGTATATATTTTTCATGTATACTCACACAGTGTACATATGTACACATACCCACACAAATTATACATAAAAATATATAAATTTGAATACACAGTTACAATAGTAAATTTTTTAAGTGAAAAAAATCTGAAAGACCAAAGTTTGAAACATGCTGAAAAGGAAAATGACTCTACTCTTGTTTTAGGCTCTGTGAGAAGGTGGGGGGTAATAACCAATTATGTAAAGTCTTCCTAATCTATTACAAAGAAGCTGAAGAGTCTAACGTACATCAAGTGGGAGAAATACTGGGTTAACTAAGTGTAACCTAAATGATGCTGCACAATAAAGTAGAATGTAACATTTTTGACTTACGACATGGAGAACCTGAAAAGGTGCTGAAAGAAAAAAGAACTATCAACCACAGAGAGTCACCTCACATGGAGGAGCATTCCAGTGTAAGAGGCACCGGTACTCACCGTACTCTATCGCAGCTTTGAGCAACGCTTCAGCATGAGTGGAGCCAAAGGCATTACGGACAAACCGTCTCCTTCGACGAAGATCATCTTCCCAGTAATCCAAACGCCAAAAATCATGCAATTGGCTAAGAATGGGAACATGAAAAATAAGAATGATTATTAATAATGATGTATAACTGGAAATACACTTTTTTAAGTTATATGAATTAACAGACTGTTTACACAAAAAAATGTAAAAGCTTTGCACACTTTCTTTTTATTAGGATTAAATATTATCTGGAGACCTGGGTTCAGTCTCTGGGTTGGGAAGATCCCCTGGAGAAGCAAAAGGTTATCCACTCCAGTATTCTGGCCTGGAGAGTTCCATGGACTGTATAGTCCATGGGGCTGCAAGGAGTCGGACATGACTGAGCAACTTTCACACATTCAACCCCTCAAGAACGTGAATGGCATTATATATTATATATTATGGTAAATCTAACTCTTAATAACGAATACAATTAAATCTTTATTTCTTTAGTCTCATTGGAAAATTAAGGTAACTTTTGAGATATTTCTGTTTTACAACTGCATTTGTATACTTATGTTTTCTCTGCAAATGAACAAACTTAAAACAGTAACATTCTCATATTTTAGGCATTATAACATTCAGGTCTGCTTTCCATACAATGTTCCTTCTTTTACTAAAAACATTAATCACTGGGAGTTTAGAACAAATGCAGCATCAAATTACAAGTATTAATGGCATAGTTTGCATTCTTTCACACTGTTTTTAACAAGGCTTGTAAATCACAGGATAGACCTCACTACAAATAGTTTGCAATTTAATGACCATGGTTTCTTAGTAACTGAATTAAGAACTATAAAATATTGCCCACTTGGATTTGGTGGAACAATGATTAAAATAATGTGCTGAAATATTCATTGAAATAATTCCCTACTGCCCACAGCAACCTAAGAAAAGTGCAATTTTATCCATTATTAATAATACTGAATTAGAGCTGCAAAAAATTCCAGTATGTGGTAATTGTCTTGGTAAATTATTATTCTAACGCTCACAGAGTCCTTGGATGATTTTACAGCTTTCAGCTAATATAAACCATTAACAATCATGGCCATCATTGGGTAACACTGTCTAAACTATGTTACACTTTAAACCAATATTAAAAATCTACGTGATATTAGAGAAAACAACTGAAATATATTTGTTGTATATTGATGGAACATTTTACGATATCACTTTTAAGTTCAATTTAGTTTTGTAAACATTAGTGATAAATGCTGCTGCTTGAAAAGTCTGTTTCTCTCTGTATAATACTTGGAGACATATACTCAAAAGATAATATCAACATTCTGACTTTCCTGAGCATCACCACTCATAAAAACATATAAAATGCTTTCACAGAAGGTTCAATTTCAGTTTTTACTTTGATATTTTATTATACGAGAACACTGTGCTTAATTAAGGCAGAAACCATACAATTTGCTCATCATTATCTCTCTAGCACAATGTCTGGCACATACTATGATTTTAATAAGCATTCAATGAATTAATTTAAAACAATTTTTGTTACTTTGAAAATCTGCAGAAAATCATAGTCATTGAGAACAAAAATTTTACATTTTATGGCTATTTGATTTTTTCTATAACTTAATTGTAAAAGGACATATCAATATAAGGGATACATAAAAACATTAAAATTATAATCATTTAAAGTGTATTTTAATATACTTGTTTTTCTAAACATATTATTTTTCTGTCAAAATAAGGATTACCTGTTGATTAATTATTACAAATAGTGTACCTCTGTCATTAATTTAAAACAGGATAATTTCTTTCCCTACAAACGCAAATTAATTCTAATAGTTTGAGGAAGACCACTTGCTATACTGATTTTCCTTAAAAGTATGTTAAATTTAAGTAACCAATTTGACGTGCAGAAACCTGATATCTGATGTTTTCGCCAGTTTCTAACCACAGACATACTTTCCTCTATTCGTGCAATTAAATGTAACTTAAAAATAAATTGGATGATACAAAACAAAAATAACAAAATTGTGAATGGAGCATGGAAGGCAGACAGGTTAAGGACCACAGGGCCTGAGAACAACAAAGTGGTGAGTTCCTCCCTGGTTTATTTTTTTGTCTCAGATACACTAGATTTAGAGGCAAAGAAGCTAGCAATCCAGACAGGACAACAGGTACAGAAACAAAAAAAAAAAAAAAAAAGGAAAAGCCCCATAAAAGCATGTTTCTCTAGCAGAAAGATGAAGAAAAGGGCATCCAGGAAGACAGGAAACTTGATGACAATTGCTGTACTCCAACCAAACACCATAGAGAAGCTATGTTCCCCACAGACACACACTAGCAGAGGATGAGTAGAGAATGTAGATCTGAAACCTCATGATGGTCTAATGGGGTGCCCTCACATCCACACTGGGGTGGTGATATCAGAGAAAGTGAAAGAAGGAGCCAGGACTCTCATCTCTGCTGGTTGCTGACCAGGTGCCCCACCCTCAAGGGGTCAGTGGAGAACACGTGGAGAGCCTGCATTTCCTTCCCCTATGGACAGAATGAGGCATCCTTCTCCCTTTCCTATGGGATGGTATTGGAAGGAGGCACAGTAGAGTCAGGACTTCTACTACTAACGGAAAGCAATGAGGCTACCTCCCCAATAGTGGACAGCATGTGGGGAGCTGGAACTCCCACCCCTGGCAAGCAGTAATAAAGAGTTGCCCACTCCCTCGATGTCAGTGGAGGGGAAGTGGGGAACCTAGATTGCTATCTCCACCTGGTGGTGAAGAGGCTGTTCTCCCCACCTGCCCTGGTGGAGCGATGTAAGAGAAAGTCATCTAAAATAGAAGAGTTAAATGAGATAAAAATATCTCAGAAAATAATAACTTAAAACATGTTTCAATTTCAAATTACTTGTTATACCATGAATCTGGAAGATCTCAAATGGAATGTAAAAAAATCATCAATAGATGCCAATGCTGAGATGATAAGGATATTAGAATTCCCTGACAAGGATTTTAAACCAGCCATGATGAAAAAGGCTAGGCTTCAGTGAGCAATTAGGAACATACTTGAAAGAAAAAAACAGGGAAAGACTCAGCAAACAGTTCCAGCAAAATAAATAAATAAATAAAACAGATGATATAAAGAGGTACCAAATGGAAATTTAAGAACTATTAAATATAGTGAAAAAAATAAAAACCTTAGTAGATGGGTTTAACAGAAGAATGAAGGGGACAGAAGAAAAAAAATATTTAGTTAACCAGAGGATAGAACAATAGAAATTAACCAATCTGAATAGTAGAGAGTAAACAGACTGAAAAAAATTGAACAGCGCCTCAGAGATTTATGGATTACAACATCTAACATTTGGGTTATTGGAGTCCTGGAAGGAGATGAGAAAGAAAGCAGGACTAAAATAGAGTCTGAAGAAATAATGGCTCAGTACTTCCCAAATTTGAAAAAAAGAAAAACATAAATGTGCATAGATTTATGAAGCTGAGTGAACATAAGAAACACACAGAAGCACAGTAAACCCAAAGAAATATTTGCTAAGACATGCTATAATTAAAGTTCTGAAAAATAAGGACATAGGAAAATGTAAAAGGCAGCCAGAGAAAAATGACATCTCTTCCATAGAGGTAAAGCAATTAGAATGACAGCATATTTCACATTCAAAGCTATGGTGGTCAGGGGAAGTGTAAAATTTTTGCTATGTGCTAAAAGCAATGTCAACCCAGAATCCTACAAACAGTGAAAATATGCTTTAGGAATAAAGAAGAAATGAAAATATTTTCAGACAATGAAAAAGAATTTGTCAGTCTCAGAACTAGTCTAAAACAATGGCTAATGGCAATCATAAACACAGGGAAGCAAAAACAGGCTTTACTTTTCCTCAAGTGTTCTCAAAATTGAGAACACAATTTTGCTTTTGAAGCAAAAATTACAACACTGCCTGATGTGGCAGTTGTGCCTGAATTGTGTACAGAGGTAATGTTTAAAACAAATATAAATGAGTGAGGGTAAAGTGATGTAAGGGTTTCACTGATGGTTCAGCTGGTAAAGAACCTGCCTCCCAAAGCAGGAGACACAAAGAACGTGAGTTTCACCCCGAATCACGAAGATCTCCTGAAGGAAATGGCAACCAACTCCAGTATTCTTGACTGGAGAATTTCACAGACAGAGGAGCCTGGTGAGCTACAGATCATGGGGTTGCAAAGAGTATGATATAACTGAGTGCACACACACACACACACACACACACAGGTAAAAATTTCTATACTTCACTTGGATTTGTAAAATGACACCACAAGTAGACTGTGATGAGCTATGTAGATAGAATGTAATAATTAGAGCAACCTGATTATTGAGCTATGGATGGAGGTTCATGACATTATACAGGTGACAGGGATTAAGACCATCCCCAAGAAAAAGAAATGCAAAAAAGCAAAATGGCTGTCTGAGGAGGCCTTACAAACAGCTGTGAAAAGAAGAAAAGTGAAAAGCAAAGGAGAAAAGGAAAGATATACTCATTTGAATGCAGAGTTCCAAAGAATAGCAAGGAGAGATAAGAAAGCCTTCCTCAGTGATCAATGCAAAGAAATAGAGGAAAACAATAGAATGGGAAAGACTAGAGAGCTCTTTAAGAAAATTAGAGATACCAAGGGAACATTTCATGCAAAGATGGGTTCAATAAAGGAGGGAAATGGTATGGACCTAACAGACGCAGAAGATATTAAGAAGAGGTGGCAAGAATACACAGAAGAACTGTACCAAAAAGTTCTTCATGATCCAGATAATCACGATGGTGTGATCACTCACCTAGAGCCAGACATCCTGGAATGTGAAGTCAACTGGGCCTTAGGAAGCACCACTATGAACAAAGCTAGTGGAGGTGATGGAATTCCAGTTGAGCTATTTCAAATCCTGAAAGATGATGCTGTGAAAGTGCTGCACTCAATATGCCAGCAAATGTGGAAAACTCAGCAGTGGCCACAGGACTGGAAAAGGTCAGTTTTCATCCCATTCCCAAAGAAAGGCAATGCCAAAGAATGTTCAAACTACCACACAATTGCACTCATCTCACACTCTAGTAAAGTAACGCTCAAAATTCTCCAACCCAAGCTTCAACAATATGTGAACTGTGAACTTCCAGATGCTCAAGCTGGTTTTAGAAAAGACAGAGGAATCAGAGATCAAATTGCCCACATCTGCTGGATCATCAAAAAAGCAAGAGAGTTCCAGAAAAACATTTATTCCTGTTTTATTGACTATGCCAAAGCCTTTGACTGTGTGGATCACAATAAACTGTGCAAAATTCTTAAAGAGATGGGAATACCAGACCACCTGACCTGCCTCTTGAGAAATGTGTATGCAGGTCAAGAAGCAACAGTTAGAACTGGACATGGAACAACGGATTGGTTCCAAATAGGAAAAGCAGTAGGTCAAGGCTGTATATTGTCACCCTGCTTATTTAACTTCTATGCAGAGTACATCATGAGAAATGCTGGGCTGGAGGAAGCACAAGCTGGAATCAAGATTGCTGGGAGAAATATCAATCACCTCAGATACACAAATGACACCACCCTTATGGCAGAAAGTGAAGAAGAACTAAAGAGCCTCTTGATGAAAGTGAAAGAGGAGAGGGAAAAAGTTGGCTTAAAGCTCAACATTCAGAAAACGAAGATCATGGCATCTGGTTCCACCACTTCATCATAAACAGATAGGGAAACAATGGTAACAGTGACAGACTTTATTTTCTTGGGCTCCAAAATCACTACAGACGGTGACTGCAGTCATGAAATTAAAAGATGCTTACTCCTTGGAAGGAAAGTTTTGATCAATCTAGACAGCATATTAAAAAGCAGAGACATTACTTTATCAACAGAGGTCCGTCTCGTTAAGGCTATGGTTTTTCCTGTAGTCATGTATGGATGTGAGAGTTGGACTATAAAGAAAGCTGAGCGCTGAAACATTGATGCTTTGGAACTGTGGTGTTGTAGAAGACAAGAGTCTTTTGGACTGCAAAGAGATCCAACAAGTCCATCCTAAAGGAGATCAATCCTGAGTGTTCATTGGAAGGACTGAGTTGAAGCTGAAATTCAAATATTTTGGCCACCTGATATGAAGAGCTGACTCATTTGAAAAGACCCTGATGCTGGGAAAGATTGAAGATTGGAGGAGAAGGGGACAACAGAGGATGAGATGATTGAATGGCATCACCAACTCAATGTAGGTGAGTTTGAGTAGACTCTGGGTGTTGATGATGACCAGGGAGGCCTGGCGTGCTGTGGTCCATGGGGTCTCAAAGAGTCGGACATGACTGAGAGACCAACTGAACTGAACTGAATTATTGAGCAACCTAATTAGAGCAACACTAAAAAGCTATACAAAGACATATGTTAAAAATGACTATAGCTAATGAACTATCAGAAAGAGAAATTAAGAAAAACCCCATTCACAACTATGTCAAAAAGAATACCTAGGAATAAAATTAGTCAAAGAGGTGAAAGACCTGTATGATGAAAACAAAGACACTGAAGAAAGAAATTGAAGTAGAGACAAAAAAAATATTATATTCCATGCTCACAGATTGAAAGAATTGATTCTGTTGAAATGTTCCTATTATCCAAAGCAATCTACAGATTCAATGCAATCTCTATCAAAATTACAATGGTATTTTTCACAAAAATAGAACATAGAATCCTAAGATTTGTACGGAACCACAAATGGCCCAAATAGACAAAGCAATCCTGAGAGAGAGATCGCAAAGCTGGAAGTGTCATGCTTCCTGACTTCAAACTATATTACAAAGCTATACGAACAAAGACAGTATGATATTGAGATAAAAACAGACACACAGCTTAATGAAACAGAATAGAGAGCCCAGAAATAAATCGACATATTTTTTTATCTCAGTTAATTTATGGCCAAGGAGACAATACACAATGGAAAAAAGACAGTCTCTATGAAAAATGGTGCTGGGAGAACTGAACAGCCATATGCAAAAGAAAGCTAGACAACCTTACATGATACATGAAAATTAACTAAAAATGAGTCAAAGGCTTTAAAACGTAAGACCTGAAACCATAAAACTCTTAGAAGGAAACACAGGCAGTAAGCTCCTTGATATCTGTCTTGGCAATGAGTTTCTGAATTTGATATCAAAAGATCCCTTGCTGGCACTAGTGGTAAAGAACTTGCCTGCCAGTGTAGGAGACATAAGAGACATGGGTTTGATCCCTGGGTCAGGGAGATCCCCTGGAGAAAGACAAGGCAACCCACTCCAGTATTCTTGCCTAGAGAATCCTCACAGACAGGGGAGACTGGAGGGCTGCAGTTCATAGGGTCAGAAAGAGTTGGATACGACTGAAGTGACTTAGCACACATCGAAAGCAAAGGCAATGATAAAAACAAACAAGTGGAACTAAATCAAACTAAAAAGTTTCTGCATAGAAAAAAATCAATAAAATGAAAAGGCAGCCTACCAAATCAGAAAAAATACTAGGGAACCATATTTCTATATCTGATGAGAGGTTAATATCCAAAATGTATCATGAACTTGTAAAACAAAACAACAAAAACACCAAACAACCTGATTGAAAAATGGGCAGAGGATCTGAATAGACCATAATAATAAAAACGTTTTCATCTGTAATTTCTAAAATCTATTATCTTTTTTTTTCTTTTTTTTGAGGGAAGTGGGAATTGAGAAAATTCAGATATTTATTCTCTCATTTGTTCTTCTGGTATTTTCCCTATTTTCTGTGTGGAAATTATCTTGATATTACTGAGAGTCTGGTCTTTGATCATTTGCAGGATTTTCAATATTTGAACAGACATAAACTCTTTAAAAAACCCCAAAGTTCTGTTTCCTTTGAATCATGCTTGTTTTTCTGTTTATAATTTAAAGATAGTGTGAGTACAAGACAGGTATTGAGAGTTGTGCTTTCAACTCTGAGCAAAGAGTATCATCCATTAAAATGAATATTCACTTATTTTGTTCTCTCCTTTCTTCAATGTTTTCATTCAAAAATATATTTACTGAGTACTTATCCTGTATTAGGCAATGTTCTTGGTGTTGAAGATATATTTTAGCAGATTAATATGTATAAGATATATTCCTTTCCTTTTATTCTCACTCATGTCATTCATCCTGCTTTCCCACTGAAATTGAATATGTATTATTGACGCTTTAACTAAATCACTCCTCTATCACACCTCTTATTTAATATTTCAACAGATGCATTTAGCTATATTCTTCTGTAACATGTGAACTATTCCAGGAAAAAAGATAATAGAGACTACTCTAATTTTTAAATTTTTAATTCAAATTTTAAAATTTTAATTAAAACATAATTAACTTAAAAAAATTAACTTTAAAACTACTCTAAGTTTTCAGTAAGTTTTAACCCTAGATGTGATTAATAATTTGCAAGCACCATCAAAAATTTTTACTCTGTGATGTACCTATTTAGGTGACTAAATTTTGAGTACTCTAAGAGATTCTTTTAATACCTTACATAAGGTCAACAAGCACTTCTCTTCTTGAAGGAGCGCTCATTTAGACTTCCTGCACTTGGAGAGCAGTCAGGTGGACACACAGCGGACCCACCGTGCCATCGCTCTCATGGTTGTGCAGGTAGTCATGCTGCACTGAAATTTCACTTGTATGTGCAAGTTTATAGCAGCTATGAGCTCATGTGTGAAAGCTCTAATGATGTCAGCTGGGAGGATGAATGTGCTATCATACGTACTATTTCCCAATATTTATATATTTTGGTCCTTATAGCTTTGTTTTGCCTTTCAAGACTGACTGTAGAAACACTGAGCATTATATATACATTTTATTCATGATTGTGATTTTACAAGTATAGTACATAATTGCCAGAAAAGAGGAGGTAAAGAGCCAGTAATTAACGAAGGGAAGATCCCCAGTTAGGTTGTATTATGATAATTAACGTCACTATCAATGTAACACTGTTCACTAATTGGAATTTGGTGTTATTTTAGCACAAACAGGGTTCAGGAAGCATCACTTTTCTCCAGGAAATTTCTGATAGTTATATTTTAGACTTATTAGAATGCACTCAATCTTCTTAAAAAGGATATCCCCCCTCCCCATCCCCGACCCCGGCCAGGAATCAATCACCTTCGTAAGCTAGGAGGAAAAATGAATTTACCTGGTGAGGCATAATTGAACAGTTAATTGGTTACTTGATATTTGATAACAAAAACTATCCAGCGGAGCAGACAAAAGAGTAAAAGGAACAAAAGAATACTTTGCTAAACATACACACAAAATACAGTCAGAATTGAATTTTGGCTTGGCTAGAGAACTGGTGGTGATCACTTGAGCTCAAGGTTTCTGGGCATGACGTAATTCTGTCAAGATCGACCAAAAACACAAATGCTAACAGACTAATAGTTAAAAATTGTTATCCTTTCCTCCTCCAAACACACTGTAGATGGCATTCCTCCATCTGTTTGGAAATAAAATGTCAGATGTGAGTCACTTCCAGACAAAAGTTTTAAGAGTCACTGGGAATTTATTGTGTTCCCCTCCCTTTGTCGTAGCCAACAAGAAAACAAGCACTGATGTGGAGTCTCCATCATTTTCCATCCCTGAGTGACTTCAATGTGCAAAGCTTCCCTATTGTCCCAGGCTGAACATGTAGCATGAAGGAGAAATAAACCTTAATTGTGTTGAACTGAGATTTGAAGGTCCTATGTCACTGTTATCTAACTCCAGAACTGAGTAAGCTCCTAGAATAATAATACTTACAGAAGGGCCAGTATTTACTGAGAGATTATGGTATTCCAGGTACTTTTCTAAGTATTGTGTATGCATTAAGTCATTTACTCTCCATAAATTCCGAACATTTTAAAGTGAAGAAATGGAGGTGCAGAAAGCTGAATGGAGCGCCCAAGATTAAGCAACCAGTAGGTGGCAGAAGTATCTGTCCTCACCCCAGCTGACTTCTTAGCTTACACCACACTGCCTCTAACAGTAGAGAGAGCAACCAAGAAATGAACTATCTTGAGGCTATTACTCTGAAAGTAATGTCCGACTTCTGTCGTGTCCGACTCTGTGCGACCCCATGGACTGTAGCCCACTAGGCTCCTCTGTCCATGGGATTCTCTAGGCAAGAATACTGGAGTGGGTTGCCATTCCCTTCTCCATAGATGAATATAAAGACATGATTCCTATCTTTGTGCAGTTTGTAGTCCATTTCATAATGCAAATAAATTTATAAGTTTTTTTTTTGTAAGTGTTAAAAAGGAAAGAGATGAGATAAATTCTCTTTAATAAAAATGGGGGAAACAATTTACTGTATAAATGGATGTGCCAGTACACAAGCATGACTATGCCAATGAAACATGATAACAAAGTATGTTGGAAAAACAAATTCTGTATTTATTGGCACTTAGTCCTCCTCCGTAAGAAAAATCATCAACCTTTTATTTAACATGTCTGGTGTGCTATTGAGTTAATTCCTAGTGATCTACACTACATCAATGTTATGTGTGTGTACACACATGCACTCTAAAGTATAAATCAACATAGATAAATCTGACCTATGTCTAGCTGTTAGTACTGTTCTGACCCTCCTATGTATTACTAAGCACTTCTCCCAAAGTTTCATTTCTCTGACACTTTTACATCCTCTCTGACCTGAGGCTGTGTATTATATTTGGTGATTTAAATGACAAAGTGATTGGTGATACTTCTAAAAAATGCATCCTTCCTGTCTTTGAAAAGTGTACCCTCGCATCCTGACACTGTAAAGTCAGTATACAAAGCCAAATCCTAGACTCTGGTCCAGGGTTTTCAAGCCAGGCTAGTTTGTTCCCTCTCCCTGCATTACTGAACCTGAAAAGAAAGACAGGATTCCAAATACATCACGGGGGATGCATTCCAACGTCTGTCCATGTCATTTGTTCCCATGCATACCAGTGGGGAGTAGTTACTGTGAATGATGATTTTTGAGACACTCTCTGAAACATTTTGGATTCACAGAGAGGGAGACAGTGACTGATGAATGTATGGGAATTAAACCAGGCTTCCAATTAAATTTAATGAAGCTTTAAATGAAAAAAAAAAAAAAAAAGTGAATACTATTAACCTGGTTGGGAAGATTACCTGGAGTAGGAAATGGCAACCTGCTTCAGTCTTCTTGCCTGGAAAATTTCATGGACAGAGGAGCCCGGTGGGCTACAGTCCATGGGGTCGCAAAGAGTCAGACACAACTGTGCAGCTGAGCATGCACACACATGTAGATTGCACAAGCCATACTTAATAATGAGAAAAGCCTTGTTAGCAGCCAAATCGAATACCTTAAAGGCATGAAGAAGAAAGTGGGTAGGAAAGTCAACTTTTTGCTTAAAATTTTGTTTCCATTACAGGTTTCTTACTTTAATCAGAGTTAAGTCTAACTTTCTCTTAATGTTGCTACTCTTCAGGATGGTTCCATGGTAGCTTATGCTACCCTCTCCCTTCCATTTCCACTGTATTGTTTACTGCAGTGACAATCTGTTGAACCTCTTTTCATCTTGTTTGCTCCTAATTTACATTTTTAATAAAAAAAAAGAAAAAGGTAGTATCATTTGGTTATAGTATAACAGTATAATCTTAGTCCTAGTGCATGAAAAGTAAAAGCTTTCAGCATAAAATACACTGCACAAGAAAACCCTTAGTTTATTCAAGGTGACCTTTGAAAAGCCACAGTGATGTCGCCCAGTAATTTTAAAGAGATATGTTTATACTGTAAATTTGAAGGTAGCCAGATATCTATTTGATAAAGGGCAGAACAAATCATTCAAGAAAATATCACTCTGTCCTTAAAGTAATTAATCATATCTGATGGCTTATATTTCTTTATTATTTATTATTGTTGAATGAGAAGTCTTCTAATCGAGTACTGTATGTTTTAATTGATTCTCTAATTTGCATTTTGCTTTCTTCAGGGAAAGCAGTTTTTTTGAGGACAAAAATGTTATCCTTTTGCTTTTCGGGTGCACCAACGCTCCTTATGAGCCTGTTTTTTCGGTATTGTAAGGAATACAGTGGTTTTGAGTCTTTAAGGGATAGTTTTCCATGTGAAAATGAGATGAGAAAAATAAGCCCATAAGCATCTGGTCAGGTTCTCTGTAATTTTGGAAGACACGAGAGCAGCTACTTTAGGTGTGGTGTCCAAGAAATTGGGCTCAATTCTTACAAAATACTTATTTACAATGTTTGTAAATTCTGAATCTCCACTAAAGGAAGAGGAACAAATACAGCTGTCGAGTATCTAGCAGAGAGTTAGAGCTGGTTCTTGAGCTTTCTGTAACCAAAAGCTGAAGATGAAGGGCCTCCCCATTGGAGTCTTATTAACTCCTTTCCTGTAAGGGTTACCTTTACCAACGAGGTTGACCGGGTGAGATCAGAAGAGGTGTTCAGTTCAGTTGCAGAGTTGTGTCTGACTCTTTGCGACCCCATGAACTGTAGCACAACAGGCTTCCCTGTCAATCATCAACTTCCAGAGCCTACTCAAATTCATGTCCATTGCGTCAGTGATGCCATCCAACCATCTCATCCTCTGTCATCTGCTTCTCTTCCACCTTCAGTCTTTCCCAGCATCAGGATCTTTTCCAATGAGTCAGTTCTTCACATTAGGTGGCCACAGTATTGGAGTTTCAGCTTCAGCATCAGTCCTTCCAATGAATATTCAGGACTGATTTCCTTTAAGATGGACTGGTTTGATCCCTTTCAGCCCAAGGGACACTCAAGAGTCTTCTCCAACACCACACTTCAAAAGCATCAATTCTTCTGCACTCAGCTTTCTTTATAGTCCAACTCTCACATCCATACATGACTATTGGAAAAACCATACCTTTGACCTGGCAGACCTTTGTTGGTAAAGTAATGTCTCTGCTTTTTAATATGTTGTCTAGGTTGGTCATAGCTTTTCTTCCAAGGAGAAAGTGTCTTTTAACTTCATGGCTGCAGTCACCATCTGCAGTGATTTTGGAGCCCGAGAAAATAGTCTCTCATTGTTTCCCCATCTAGTTGCCATGAAGTGATGGGACCGGATGCCATGATCTTACTTTTTGAATGTTGAGTTTTAAGCCAACTTTTTCACTCTCCTCTTTCACTTTCATCAAGAGGCTCTTTAGTTCTTCTTCACTTTCTGCCATAAAGGTGGTGCCATCTGGGTATCTGAGGTTATTGATATTTCTCCTGGCAATCTTGATTCCAGCTTGTGCTTCATCCAGCCTGGAATTTTGCATGGTGTACTCTGCATATAAGTTAAATAAGCAGGGTGACAATATACAGCCTTGACGTACTCCTTTCCTGATTTGGAACCAGTCAGTTGTTCCACGTCCAGTTCCAACTGTTGCTTCTTAACCTGCATACAGATTTCTCAGGAGGAAGGTAAGGTGGTCTGGTATTCCCATCTCTTTAAGAATTTCCCACAGTTTGCTGTGATCCACACAGTCAAAGGCTTTGGTGTAGTCAATAAAGTAAAAGTAGATGTTTTTTGGAACTCTCTTGCTTTTTCGATGATCCAACGGATGTTGGCAATTTGATCTCTGGTTCCTCTGCCTTTTCTAAATCCAGCTTGAACATCTGGAAGTTCATGGTTCATATACTGTTGAAGCCTGGCTTGGAGAATTTTGAGGATTACTTTGCTAGTGTGTGAGATAAGTGCAATTTTGCAGGAGTCTGAATAATCTTTGGCATTGCCTTTCTTTGGGACTGGAATGAAAACTGACCTTTTCCAGTCCTGTGGCCACTGCTGAGTTTTCCACATTTGCTGGCATATTGAGTGCAGCACTTTTACAGCATCATCTTTTAGGATTTGAAATAGCTCAACTGGAATACCATCACCTCCACTAGCTTTGCTCGTAGTGATACTTCCACAGGCCTACTTGACTTTGCACTCCAGGATGTCTGGCTCTAGGTGAGTGATCACACCATCATGGTTATCTGGGTCATGAAGCTCTTTCTGTGTATTCTTGCCACCTCTTCTTAATATCTTCTGCTTCTGTTAGGTCCATACCATTTCTGTCCTTTATTGTATCCGTCTTTGCATGAAATGTTCCCTTGGTGGCTCTAATATTCTTGAAGAGCTCTCTAGTCTTTCCCATTCTATTGTTTTCCTCTATTTCTTTGCACTGATCACCGAGGAAGGCTTTCTTATCTCTCCTTGTTATTCTCTGGAACTCTGCTTTCAGATGCATATATCTTTCCTTTTCTCCTTTGCCTTTACCTTCTCTTCTTTTCTCAGCTCTTTGTAAGGCTTCCTCAGACAACCATTTTATCTTTTTGCATTTCTTTTTCTTGGGGATGTTCTTGATCACTGCCTCCTGTACAATGTCATGAACCTCTATCCATAGTTCTTCAGGCACTCTATCAGATCTAATCTCTTGAATCTATTTGTCACTTCTACTGTAAAATAGTAAGGGATTTGATTTAGGTCATACCTAAATGGTCTAGTGGTTTTCCCTACTTTCTTTAAGTCTGAATTTGGCAATAAGGAGTTCATGATCTGAGCTCAGAGGCAGAGAGGCAGACTTGCGACAGCCAGAGCTGGAAGGCAAGGGGTTGTTACAATCTCAGCCCCAGAGCCAGCATCTTCCACTAAACTGAGAGCAGGGTCCCAGCTGCTAACCACAGATTCCTGAGATCCTGGATGATTGACATCTACCAGGAGGGTCGCAGCCTGAGATCAGCTATCCAGAGGAGACACACGGCACACCCGGGAAACTAAGTGGCCGGGACTGGGGATGCGATTAAAATGCACGGTACACCTAGGACAGTGTGCTCACCAAAAACTTGGTCGCCTGAGCTGCTCAGACCTGAGAAGGGCACAAAACGCATGCCCAGCCCACAGAGACTGCGCCAGAACTGTGTCTGAGGGTCTCTTGTGGTGGTTTGGGTCAGCAGTGGCCTGCCACAGGGGCCCTGGGTACAGCAGACCTAGGCATGGCATAAGCCCTCTTGGAGGAGATCGTGATTAACCCCTCCATAGAACCACCAGAACTTACAGAGGACTGTGGAAACAGACTCTTGGAGTGCACAAACAAAACCTTGGGGGAACCAGGACCCAAGAGAAAGGAGCAGTGACCCCACAAGAAACTGACCCAGACATGCCCATGAGTGTCCAGGAGTCTCTGGCAGAGGTGTGGGTCAGCGGTGGCCTGATTGAGGGTCGGAGTCACTGAGTGCAGCAGTGCCTGCATGAGACCTTTTGAAGGAGGTCCTCATTATCTTCATTACCTCCATCATAGTTTGGCCTCAGGTCAAGCAACAGGGAGGGAACACAACCCCATCCATCACCAGAAAATTGGATTAATGATTTACTGAACCTGGCCCCACCTATCAGAACAAGACCCAGTTTCCCCCTCAGTCAGTCTCTCCCATCAGGAAGCTTCCATAAGCCTTCTTATACTTCTCCATCAGAGGGCAGACAGACTGAAAACCACAATCTCAGAAAACTATCCAAACTGATCACATGTACCACAGCCTTGTCTAACTCAATGAAACTATGAGCCATGCCGTGTGGGGCCACCCAAGACAAACAGGTCATTTTGGAGTGTTCTGAGAAAACGTGGTCAACTGAAGAAGGGAATGGCAAACCACTTGAGTATTCTTGCCTTGAGAACCCCATGAACAGTATGAAAGGGCAAAAAGGTATGACACTAAGATGAATTCCCCAGGTCAGTAGATGCCTAATATGCTACTGGAGGAGTAGAGAGATAATTCCAGAAAGAATGAAGAGACGGAGCCAAAGCAAAAACAACAACCAGTTGTGGATGTCATGGGTGATGGAAGTAAAGTCCGATGCTGTAAAGAGCAATATTGCATAGGAACCTGGAATGTTAGGTCCATGAACCAAGGCAAATTGGAAGTGGTCAAACAGGAGATGGCAAGAGTGAACATCAACATTTTAGGAATCACTGAACTAAAATGGACTGGAATGGGTGAATTTAACTCAGATGACCATTATATCTACTACTGTGGGCAAGAATCCCTTAGAAGAAATGGAGTAGCCGTCATAGCCAACAGAAGAGGCGTGGTTCCAGCAAATAAGTGGAAAGCTTTTATGAAAAAATAGTTTAAAGGACATCTTCACTTTTATAACTTTCGCTTTCTATACCTTTTCACTTTATTCACATTTGTTAAAAAATAGTGGTTCCAACATCATGAACAATTAAATAAGGAGGCAGGACTGGAGAGTAGAGAAATCAGTTCCAAAAAGAAAAAAAACAAAAAAGAACTTTATTCAATGAGCTCTCTGGGACACACATGATTAGCAAATCGGGTGAACTGAATTTTCACTCTTTGTCTTTGCTTCTTTAACCAACTTTTTTCTGACTCATTCTGTATTTATTACTTATTTTTGGGCAATAGCATACAAGCTTTTTGGTGCAACTTTCCACTCCTTTATGAATTTTCTTCCTTTTCCAGTAGAGCTAGCCTCAATTTAAAGAAATCTTAGGGCAGAAATAATTACTTTTATCTTAATTAGGCAAAGTGTAAAGTTACTTATGAAACATTTAATTCTATAAAGCAATTATCCCACTTGAAGAAAGGAGATATTCTTTCATCTTAATAATTACTGCTGTGGTGGATAGGCTTAAATTTTAGAAATAATTAAAAATTATGTCCCATAAGACTTCAGAAATTGATCACTATAAGAAATTACACAGGAAAGAATTTGCTTAACTTTGAGGAAATTCTTATGCTGAACTGTACAATTTTCAATTATCTTTAAAATTATATCTATTACGGCAAAGTAAATGTTTTCAATAACATAAAAAATTTCATATAAATGATATATTAGTTACATAACACTTACATGCCTGGTATTATTTAAAATGAAGTTTATGATTTCACTGTTACATTTTCTAAATCATGGTTCATTTATAAAATGGGGATAAATAAATCTACTTTATAGAATTGTTGCAAGGAAGGCATTTAGCATTTGGCCCTGTGCATGGTACACAGAAGTAAGCAGCAGTAGCAGGAGGCAGAATAGTTAGAAATAATTTCAAATCCAGCCTTGCCTCTCACTTAGGTAAATGACAGCTTGTCTTGAGTATTAGTTTCTTATCTATGTGGGAGTAATAGTTCTCATTAAAGCTCTTTGTTCAGTGCTTGCTACAAGTCCACCAATAAATAATAATTATATCAGCTCTTATACAAATTGGATACAGTTATGTATTTCTATTAAACAAGTTTGCCAGAAATTCAGATGTATTTTTGAAAGGTCTAGCATTTTTTAATCCAACACCTAACTGTAGTGACAGTTATGCAGAAGTAATAAACCTTTTATCATCCTCTGCAGGGTCCCTGGAGTGTTCCTCTTTCCAATATCATCACCCATACTGCATTATCTAGAACCTTGGTTTCCCTCAGAGTGTCCCCCAAACCTGTGCTGTTCATTCCTAGTCATACGCTTTTCTTTTCATTTAAATGTACATGCTCATATAATTAGCAATTAATTGTGCATTATTCTTTGCGATGTTTTGCATTGTTTTGTATCATATACCATTATTTTCCAGAACAGTCTTGCTTGTAAATTTGGCAATTAAATATTTGACAGTATTCTGGTAGATCTCAACTTTTCATTTCTTCGTGTATTTATACCTCGACTCTCTTACTAGACTGTAAACAGCAAGACACCAGTTTCTAATTTACACAGCTTCACAAGTCTACGGTACTTTAGAAGAGTTTGCAAATAATAGGTAAGAAATAATGCTTGTTAATTTAATTGTTCCCTCATGGTGTTTTCATGTAATAAAATTAGATTTAACTTAATTTTTCTAAATTTTTATTTACTTATTTATTTTTTGGTTGCATCTGCATCTGCACGGCATGTGGGATCTTAGCTCCCCAACCAGGGAACGAACCCATGCCTTCTTCATTGGAAGTACTGAGTCTTAACCACCAGGAAAGTCCCTAGATTTAACTTTTAAAACAAAATTATAACAGTGACAAGTCTTGAAAAGCAGAGCAAAGCTACCAATTACTAATCATGCTAATAAATTTTAACAAAACCATACATGGTTTTTTGTCTTTTACACTAATACACACTAAGTGGGGTGGAAGAAGTTATCAAAATCTCTTAGAGGGTAACATGCTTAGTAGAAGGAATGATTTGCCAGTGACATATTTAATCCAAATAGAAAAATAGAACAGCAAATTTAAAACATGGTGACAAATTAGTGAGCTTTGTGAAATTTGTTTTATGGTGCATGATCATTTCAGTAATCAAACACAAGCTGGTCCATTTGTATTTGATTCATTCTGTTATTTGTGAGGCATGCCAAGAAAAATGTTCTGTCCAAAAACAGTTATCTAACACATATATTTTAAATTAATTGAAAAAGTATGGTTACTTGTTTCACAATTAACTTTTTATTTACAAAAGCTCTTAACTCTGTTGATACTCAATTTTGCCTGTTCAGAAAACAACCAACCCCACATCCCCCCTACTTTCTTTTCCCTATATCAGTCCTTAAAAATATGAAACCATTTTTCCAAGTGATCTTCCTTTCTGATTTATATTTGTCACACTAACAGAGAAGAAAGCACCTACTAGTTGCATGAAAATACAGCAAACCTTTCATAATATATTTACCTTAATTCTCATTAATACAGATATTAATAAATATTTTAAAACTGTATTCACAATAGAGGAATAATTATGTCACTATTTTAAAGCTAATATTTAAGAATAACATGTAAGTTTGAATTCAATTTTAGTGTTCAGATAAAATGTTTTTCCATAGGGTAGCATAACACTTGTGTTTATATAATTTAAGTATATTTAAATGTTCACCTCAGTGTTGATCATTCAGTTATTAGAATTATATTTAAATTTTCTATTAAAATATAATATTTGAAAATTTTCTTATTCTTTTTTTTTTGAGTGGCTATAAACTATTTTACCAATTTGGATAAGTTTCTTGAGTTAAATTTTACTTTTTGTTTGACTCAATTTTCAAAATATAAATGGCTTATGTAAATTTAATAATTAGGACACACTAAAAAAAGATTTGTTCTATACATCCTTTAGTTATGGATGGACAGTTATTACTCAGTATTTAATAAATTTCTTATTTCCTCCTTTACATAAAGGTAGTTTATATGCTTAAAACAATAACATAATATCATGACTAGGAAAACAGCACCTAGCTCACAATTCACTAATCTGTATCTATTGATTTGACCTTCATTGGAGGTTATTTTGAATATAAGTATAAATAATGAGGATAAAATGATGTAGAGTTTAGTTGATAATAAATGACTTCTGTCTTCCCTAAAACCATATTCTTTCTAAAATAGACTGATATGATTGATTAATGAACTACTTAAAGATGGCAACAACCTTTTGTAAAATATTGAAACATTCTTCTCCTACAATTGCCTCAAGATAGAGGAAAAGACTATTGGCAAATGTTTTAGAATACTGTTCCATATAGAAAAAACTCAATTAACAAAATGTTTAGGGGTTCTAGTGAAGAGTTTTCTGTTTAAGTGGAAAGCTGCATTAAACATCCCAACTCAACATCCAAAACTCATTTGACCATGTAATACTTTACTCAAGTAACACTTCCTGACAGCCCTTGGGTCATACTTTGGAATATGTTGTAGAGATATGGTGATTTTTCATTTAAAACCACTAGGTTCTATAAGCCAGGCACTGTTCAGTACGTTAGCTCACTCATGAAACCTCCCACTTGCTCATGAGGACAGAGACTTTTCTGTCTTGATCACTGCTATATCCTCAGACCTTAGAAATAACCTGTATTACAGTGCCTGTTTTAAATGACTACCATCCTGTAGTAACTGTGTTAAGAGTGAGGCTAACAAAGGTCAGTAAAGAGTATTTTCTACTTGAGAAACTTACAGCCTTGTGTAAAAGAGGACAAAGGTATAAACAATTATAATATAATAGGGTGAGTGATGTCTGAATGAAGTGTTCTGAGGGCAAATGAGAAAGACTTATAAATTTGCCTGGAGAGGTCAGGGAGAGACGATGCTAGCAATAAGGCTTTAAACAATAAAGAAGGATGGACCAGGTGAATAAGGAAAGGGGTGGTATGGATTCTGTGCTGCAGTCACACGAAATAACCCTAAGGTCTCTAACTCTAATAACTGATTTCTTAGTGATTTTCTCCCTTTCTTCTAACACTGGAGTGCTTCATAAATAAGTGAATGGATAAATGAATTTTGGTTCAGTGAGACTTGTGATTATGTCAAACATTCCATAGTTTGAATCCCACGCAAATCTTCCCAGGGAACTTTCCAGTCTATAAGTTCCAGATTGGAAGTGGTGATATATGGAAAAGAAAGGTTACTGTGAATTTGAAGCAGAAGCAGAAGGAAGGACTGAGCCAGATTACAAATAGCATCTAGGCCTGCATGCAGTTTAATCATCTTCAGTGTTCTGAATTCTGAAGTTTTCCCCCACTCATTGTCTTTCCCAAGACTGCGCTATGATGCTTTAAAATTATATAATTTTTCCTGCTCTGAAGAAAACATAGCATGTTATATGTCTCTCTTTACTTTTTTGTGACACTCTTTGAGCTAATGTTTTCTGAGTAGCAAATATGAATCAGGCATCATATTATATTCTACAAACATATCATTTAATCCTTACAACAGTTATATAAGGTATATATATTAATCCCAAAGTTCACAGATAAGGAGAGGGAGGGTCAAGAACCCACACACCAAGCCCAACCAGGCAGATTCAGTATTCAATAAACACATATTTAATTTAATGACTATTTTAGAATAGGCAATATTTCTAGAAGGTACAGTAATGATTACAGTAATGATTAATACTGAAAAGGTCTCTGTCCTTATGGAATTTACATTTTCATACAGGAAACAGACAATAAGTACGCAAAAATTAGTAATAAGAGTTATGATGAAAACAGAGTTATGGGGTTTAGACTGACTGTATTACACACAGTCACAGTCATATTTAGGGAAATGTTCTATTGGAAGGTAACATATGAACAGGTATCTCAGTGATGAAAGAATCCTGTCACCCAAAGATAAAAGATAACAGCATTCTAAACAGTAGGGAGAGCTAGCTTAGAAGGCATCACATTGGATATGAGCTTGCATGTTTTAGTACAAAAAGGATGTTAGTGTGACTTACAATTATAAGAGGACCAAATGTGCCCTGAAATTAGGCAGGTGCAGGATTATTTAGTGTCTTGAAGGAGTCTCTGGACGATTTTAAGAAAGGAGCAGTGATAAGAGCTGATTTACCTTTATGTCATTATGGCAGCTGTGTGAAGAAAAAAATGATCCTAAGCTAGTGTGAAAGCTGAAAAGCAGTTTAGGGGGATGGTGGGAAAGCTGAGATGCAAACAGTTGTGGTAGGCAGCATTGGAACTTGAGAGAAGACATCAGATTTGGGATATATTTTACAGACAGATCCAATAGGACTTGCTAACATAATACAGAGGCAGAGGAAGGGTACTGAGTGGTGAGGGAAAGACAAGAATGAAAAATCACTCCTAGCTGGAGGTGTAAGCTCCCAGCAACAAACTGAATCTTTCACAGATAACAATCATTAAGATCACAGCAAACCGGAAACAACAACCAGAGAGCTGTGGAGAGTAAAGAAAAACAGTGTGATTTTGGGAAAGTGTTAAAACTAAAGAAACTGGTCAATATGAGGTGAGGTCTTCATTTCTGAGGGTTTGTCTCCAGGGCAGCTACAGTCATGGCATCTATGCAGGGTGACTGAAACTCTGATAGAAAGCTTGCTCCTGGAAATAGGTAGAACAAGGAGCTTGAGGTGGACTGTTGGACAGTGAGGTGGGAACTACTGAAAAGAGAGTGCCTGAGAAGGAGAATGCCAAATTCTATATGTTTAAATCCTTTTCAAGTCTTTTGCTGGATCATGAACCATAAGACAGAAAAAAGCAGCATGAACTGAGGTCTGAGCCACAACCCACTGTAAATGTGATAGACTTTTCACTGTTTGAGTCTAATCTGGTTGTTGTTGTTCAGTTGCTAAGTCGTGCCCGACTCTTTCGAACCCCACGAACTGCAGTACACCAGGCTTCCCTGTCCTTCACTATCTCCTGGAGTCTGCTCAAACTCATGTCCATTCAGTCAGTGATGCCATCCAAACATCTCATCCCCTGTCGCCCCCTTCTCCACCTGTCCTCAATCTTTCCCAGCATCAGGGTCTTTTTAAACGAGTAGCTCTTTGTATCAGATGGCCAAAGTATTAGAGCTTCAGCTTCAGCATCAGTCCTTTCAATGAATATTCAGGGTTGATTTCCTTTAGGATTAACTAGTTTGATCTCCTTCCTGTCCAAGGGACTCTAGAGTCTTCTCCAGTACCACAGTTCAAAAGCTTCAATTCTTCAGTGCTTAGCCTTCTTTATGGTTCAACTCTCATATCCATACATAATTACTGGAAAAACCATAGCTTTGACTATATGGACTTTTGTCAGCAAAGTGATGTCTCTGCGTTTTAATGTGCTGTCTAGGTTTGTCACTGCTTTTCTTTCAAGGAGCAAGTGTCTTTTAATTTCGTGGCTGCAGTCACTGTCTACATTGATTCTGGAGCCCAAGAAAATAAAATCTGTCGCTGTTTCCAATGTTTCCTTATCTATTTTCCATGAAGTGATGGAACCCGATGCCATGATCTTCTTAGTTTATTGAATCTGAGTTTTAAACCAGCTTTTTCACTCTCATCTTTCACCCTCATCAAGAGCTTCTTTAGTTTGTCTTTGCTTGCTGCCATTAGAGTGGTATCATGTGTATATCTGAGGTTGTTGATATTTCTCCCAGCAATCTTGATTCCAGCTTGTGAGTCATCCAGTCTAGCATTTCACATGATGTACTCTGCACAGAAGTTAAATAAGCAGGGTGACCATATACAGCCCTGACAAAGTCCTTTCCCAATTTTGAACCAGTCTGTTGTTTCATGTCCAGTTCTAACTGTTGCTTCTTATCCTGCATACAGGTTTCTCAGGAGACAGGTAAGGTGGTTTGGTATTCCCATCTCTTCAAGAATGCTTCACAATTTGTTGTGATCTAAACAGTTAAAGGCTTTAGCATAGTCAGTGAAGCAGAAGTAGATTTTTTAAAAAAATTCCCTTGCTTTTTCTATGATCCAACGGATGTTGGCAATTTGATCCTCGGTTCCTCTGCCTTTTCTAAATCTAGCGTGTACATCTGGAAGTTCTGTTCCTAAACTGTTGAAGCTTAGCTTGAAGGATTTTGAGCATTACGTCTGTAGCATGTGAAATCAGCACAATTGTGTGGTAGTTTGAACATTCTTTGGCACTGCCCTTCTTTGGGATTGGAATGAAAACTGATCTTTTTCAGTCCTGTGTCCACTGATGAGTTTTCTGTATTTGGTGGCATATTGAGTGCAGCACTGTCACAGCATCATCTTTTAGGATGTGAAACAGCGCAGCTGGAATTCCATTACCTCCACTAGCTTTGTTTGTAGTAACGCTTCCTAAGGCCCAATTGACTTCACACAGAATGTCTGCCCCTTGTGGTTATCCAGCATTATGGTAACCCAGGTCATTACGATCTTTTTTGTACAGTTCTTCAGTTTATTCTTTCTACTCTTCTTAATCTCTTCTGCTTCTGTCAGGTCCTTGCTGTATCTGTTCTATATCATGCCCATCTTTGTATGAAACGTTTCCTTGTTATTTCTAATTTTCTTAAAGAAATTTCTAGTTGTTCCCATTCTATTGTTTTCCTCTAGTTCTTTGCATTGTTCATGTAAGAAGGCTTTCTTTTCTCTTCGTGCTATTCTCTGGTACTCTGAATTCAGTAGGGTGTATCTTTCTCTTTCTCCTTTGCCGTTTGCTGCTCTCCTTTTCTCAGCTATGTTTAAAGCTTCCTCAGACAACCACTTTGCCTTATTGTATTTCTTTTTCTTGGAGATGGCTTTGGTCACCACTTCCTGTTATGAACCTCTGTCCATAGCTCTTCAGGCATTCTATCTACAAGCTTTAGTCTTTTGAATTTATTTGTCACCTCTACTGTATAATCATAAGGGATTTATTTAGGGATTTATTCATACCTGAATGGCTCACTGGGTTTCCCTATTTTCTTCAATTTGAGCCTAAATTTTGCAATAAGGAGGTGTTAATCTGAGGCACAGCAGCTCCAGGTCTTGTTTTTGCTGACTGTGTAGAGCTTCTCCATCTTCAGCTGTGAAGAATATAATCAATCTGATTTCGGTATTGACCATCTGTGATGTCCATGTGTAGACTCATTTCTTGTGTTGTTGGAAGAGGGTTTTTGCTATGACCAGTGCGTTCTCTTGGCATAACTCTATCAGCCTTTGCCTTGCTTCACTTCATACTCCTAGGCCAAACTTGTCTAGGTATCTCCTGACTCTCTACTTTTGCATTCCAGTTCCCTATTATGAAAAGGACATCTTTTTTTGCTAATAGTTCTAGGAGGTCTTGTAGGTCTTCATATAATCGTTCAGCTTCTTCAGCATTAGTGGTTGGGGCACTGACTTGGATTACTGTGATTAAGACCTGTTTTAAATCCTAGAAGGAAAACTCCTATTCTCATTTGTCACAAATTTAAGCAAATGCAGAGTATCTGTAATTTATTTTACTTCTCAATAATATTACTCAGTATACGCAAACCTTATTTTTTGTGTGCTTTATTTCATAAATGAAGAAATCATAATCTTATTAGTCTACTAGAGTCCCTCTAAATAAGATTAACAAAAATTCTGGATATAATTTATGAGTAATGGCATTTGCAGAAAAGTTTATTTTTATTGATTTGGTATAAAACATACAAGAGCAACAGTGTGCTTGTGACCACTTCTATCAAACCGACTGCTGTTATTTTGGGGTCTCTTCTACAAACAGATTCTAGCACCAACAAAGATTAGAGTCAGATGAATGAAAATGGCATCAAAAGTGATATGGATATAGCTGAGATCTGAGGGAAAATTCAATTCAGTCATATAGAAAATTAATTTACAAAACTGACATACATAATTATACTTGAAGAAGATTTAGTAAGAACTAAGAAATAACTTTATGATGGCCTGGTTTGACAATTAATGACAGATAAAATCTTCAACTAACTTGTGTATATTTCTCAATTCCACTTTTCTGAATATTGAAGTCTAATTCTTATAAAAATTATGGGGAGAACAGCAATTTCCCTCTTGGAATTCCTTCATGTTCCGCATTTCCACACTTCTAATTTACTTATCTATATATACCCATGCATCTATAATTCTTGTTTATCAATATAAATCTATGTAAAGTATCAGCATACATACATATACAAACATATAATATTCTTTAAACAAAGCTTGGTATTAAATTAACAAGGAGTTAAATTTAAAAAACAGAGTAAACCTGTAGAATTTATAATGATTTTGTATATTTTAAACCATCCTTGTTATTCATAAATTCTTTCTAAATCATGTCTATTCTCTTTATATCACTTCTCTAATATCTATGTTAACTGGCATATAACTGCAATTTCAAATACCCCCACTCATACAACATACATGAAACTCAGTACAGTAATGAAGAAAAGAAGGCTAGGCATATCCTTATACTAAGTTACTATTTCTAGAAACCTTTATGCTATGCTATGCTCTGCTAAGTCGCTTCAGTCGTGTCCGACTCTGTGCGACCCCATAGACGGCAGGCCACCAGGCTCCTCTGTCCCTGGGATTCTCCAGGCAAGAATACTGGAGTGGGTTGCCATTTCCTTCTCCAATGCATGAAAGAGAAAAGTGAAAGTGAAGTCGCTCAGTCGTGTCCCACTCTTAGTGACCCCACGGACTGCAGCCTACCAGGCTCCTCCATCCATGGGATTTTCCAGGCAAGAGTACCAGAGTGGGGCACCATTGCCTTCTCCAAGAAACCTTTAAACTAAATGCAAAAAATTTTATGGTATATAATAAGTGATTTAAGATTTTTCAGGTAAGTTGTAGGAATAAAAATACTTCCTAGTTTAATGAGGTACTTTGCATAGCAATGATATAAACAAAATAACTACGAATATTGTTAACATGGCATATAAAAATTAGAGATGATATGATTTGAAATTCTTCAAATAAATATAAAATCTAAAATTAAAAAGTGGTGCTTCCTTTGCTGCTTTGGTAAAAAAATTTTTTTCTAAAAAATATTCTTGAAGACTTATGTTCAAGATACCTATTCATGCACAGTACTTGCCAGGTGATCTTTGCTTTCAGAAAGTTTAAAATCTCTAAAATGACATTAATATCCCTTAGCCTAGTCCCCTACTTCAGAAGAGCCAGTTTGTTTTTTTTCCCCTGAATTTTGCCTTCTACCTACCCTGACACTTCATTGAGTGCTTCATTCTCTGCAGACAAAGATTCCCTAACTGTTTCCTTACTCTAGTACTAGTTGCTAGCCTGGAAAATAACAGGAAAATTCATTTTACTGAATTCTATCATCTTTCAAAACATTGCATTCTGCATTTTCTTGTATCTGGCTTCAGATGGACAAACGTCTCAAAAGAAAGAATGTTTTTAAATTCTGTATCTTTGCCTCTGAGGAATTAGGAAAGATAAAAAAATACATCTACTTTGAGCTCTAACAGTATTGATTTTTATAGAAAAGATATTAGCACAGAATAGGTCTTAAATCTGACAACCCCTGGATATTTATTTCTTTAGGACTGTTTTTACCGCAATTGGAAGAAAAATTACAAGGTAACTAGAAGTGATTCAGTTAACAGACTCATCTTATATACCAATACTTTTAAAAATAAAAAACAAATTATAATAAAAAGCCATCTAAGGCAAGATACTGTACGAATGTAAATTCTACAACAAAGATTACATATCAACAGTACTGAGTGCTACTTATTTCTGAACCTCCTGTCTTTCAGAAAACACACATATACACAGAAACCCTAGAAAAGACACAACCATAGAGAAGACTAGAAGACAGGTTATTTATTAGAAAAAATTGCACCCTTAGTCACAAAAATTACTAAAGCAAATGAACTAAGACAGAATAATAAAATTAGTATAGCTAGCATTGAACCATTTACCAAAAAGGACCACTTTATCTGTGCTCTTTTCTTTTGCAGAATCCAATAAACTGCCATTATATTCCTTCTAAATGGTTCCATTACAAGGATTCTATAACAATAGCCTAATCTCTTGATAATTATAATAAATGCTTGTAATCAAAGAAGGAACCATTTAAAATATGAAGGAGAAAGGCTGTTTTCCATCAAACTCATTGTAGTTCCGTGACCTGTGAAGTATCCAGCTACAATACAGCTTTCTCTCCAGTTTTGTTCAAATAAATATTTAAGAAAATACTAGATCAATGATAATTTGGATTGAAGTATTTCCGCATTTTTTGTTTCAAAATTTCAAACCGTGTTAACATTAAGAATAAAAGGGCTTCTTTGTCTAGAGTTTAAGTTTCCAGAATTTAAATGGTAAAATGATTTGATTAGATTTGTTTCCTTTGTCGGGGAACAAAAGCAATAGTTATTTTAGAAAACTGGAATGATGAGCGGTTCACAATGCTTATGGCTTTGAGGAAGTATTATTTTCCTAGAAGACAGCACATCTCAACACAGAAGTTGGGGCTCTATTTACTTGAATAAACAATGATTTCCAGAGCGCACAGAAATAGCTGAAGGCTGATAAAGTTACGGGAAATGACTATGCATGATCAGAATGGCTTTCATCTGCATTTTGTTAGGCCAAGCATTGATTTCACTTTTCAACTGTGAACAGCAAGAGGCCAGCTGTGGCCAGAGTGGGAGCAAACTGTGAACCAGGGATACACTGGAGGGGGAATAGTTTAAAAAAATAAAAAGGAAGACTTTTTAATAAGTCTTAGCAAAAAAAAAACCAAAAACTACTTGTTTTAAATGTTTGGAGAAATATATATATAGGGATTTCCACAAACTGTCAAGAGTGGTGAATCTAATTTATGACAAAATGAAACCTTTGTGCTCAGCTGTGGGAATAAACAGAATTATGAGGAGAAAATAAACAAAGAGAAGGAAAATATAAAATATACTGCCTTCAAGGCAGAAACAACTACATTTTACTTGGTATTCCCAGTTGTGGTAAGAGGAAATTTATGACAGCACACTGAAAGCAAGACTCCCTTTGTGAAACCTTTCACATCTATTTAACTAAGCACAATCATTGAAAATGACCTTTATCCAAACCCTTCACAGGAGTCTTTAAATGATCTAAAATGACTGCCAGATATTCTTTAAATAATATTACTTAACTAAAAGTCATTACCCAGGGGCAATATTAAAGTACTGGAAAGTAAATACAGATCTATTTTTGGCAAAATATAACATAGGCTTAATGAAAAATTGGTAACACATTAAACATCTTTGTCAAAAAGCTAATGAATAAAACAAATTATCTGAGTTTTTCAGAATTGGTAGGGAATATATGTTTTTCACACAGAAAACATCTTACTTGCCTCTTAATGAAGATAAGCATCATAGAAAAAGAATCAAAAAATAGATTAATGATACTTACAATTGTAAAAAATTAGCCATATACCCAGAGAAGGCTACTAAATGAACTAAATTTTCATACTTGCTAAATACATTAAATTTCAGAAAACTAATAGATATTTATTTAATGACTTCTCTTATTGTCCTAAGTGTATAAGATCTGACCATCTCTATCTTTTCTCTTTTTAATTTACATTTAATGGCAGATCAAAGGCTACCTAGTAGACTGGTAATGGCCTAAGGATAAGTAAAATAGGTCAGGAATAACTGATAGTTGATTAGAAATGTGTATACTTGTGAACCCCAAAATATGAAACAATTTCAAGGCTTAATAATGTACTTCTGTTTCAGTTAGGAAAACTGGACATGCTCTGAGGGTGGGGGTAGAATTTCCTCTATTAAGAAGATGATTAGTTCAGTAAATCATGGCTTTGAGATAAAGATGATTACTATATCTCCTTGATGGGAAAAGGAGAAGGGTATAGGAGGTTCATTTCACCACAAAGCAATTATGGTGAGCCGGAACGTTACCATTTATCATGGCTGAAAGATGACACTCACTGTTAGCCAAGGGAAACTGCTACTCAAATGCTCCCATTGAGATCAATACACCATGCTTTTTTTCCCCCCTAGCAAAAAGTAATTATACAACAGAAACTTCACAATCAATACTTTCTCAGGGTAACTTAAAATCGGCTATAAAGGCATGAAGGTATGGCGGTATCAGCTGTCACTGAAGTCTACCCCATTAAATCCAAATTAAGACTGTTTTTCTGTGTTGTTAATCAAATCATTCCTAGTGTTATTTCAACTCCTCAATACTGATTCCTTAGAAATAAAGTGTCAGGTTTTTCCTGTGTTTTGTTACTAAAGCATACCAAGTTACTATCGACTACATAACAATATAGGAAAGTTGCCATTAATTAACCCATTAGTATTTTTCAAGGAAATTAAAAAAAAAAAGAAAAAAAAATCAATTCACATGGAAAAAACAATCAGTGTCTCTACTCAGTAAAAACTAAAGTACCTCACTGGAAGCATGTTTCCTAATCTTGCAATTGAGGTTCTGACCTTCTCCGAACTTCTGAGATCCTTAAGGAGAACAATCTACAATTTCAAAATGTGCAACCCAACTTTTCTCAAGATAAACAATCGTTACAATTAGGATGGCAGATCTTAAGGTGATCATATATATGCTTATTTACACACATGGATCAAAATAGGTGTTACAATCATTTGAAAATCTATCCAAATGTCAATTTGACAACTGCCTTCTGTAAGATAGGGCTTAGTCTTATAAACCAATCTAATATATCAGAAAAGGTTAAAGGGCATGGAAAAATCACTCTTTCAGTGAAAAAAATTTTGACATCCAATTTTCAAGCTGATTTATCAGTGGAAAGCTAAAATTGATAGGTTGCCATTACTGGGGAGTAGTGTGTCTAAGAAAGCTGTTACAAAACCTCTCGTTTTGATTTAGCCACATTAATCAATACAAACCTATACTGTTTCAATTTTTAAAACATTGATCTTCTGCGTAAGCTTAGTACAGCCACATTTATCAACAATCATAAAAAAAACTCTATATATTTTTAAACAAAGGTTCAGAAAATAAAAAGATCAAATGAAATTCAAGTTTATTTGCCTTATTGGTTAATCATTATTACCAAATATTGTTTAGTTAATCAAGATATTGAGGGTTTTTTTAATTTTTTTAGGAAATAACTGTTACTTTCACTTTGTTCTCAATTTTAACTAGTCCAATATCATTGCCTAGGTTTCTTAGTTAATTTAGTCTTACTTAAACTTATCCTAGAGTTATTCTATCCTAAGTTATTTCTAAATACTTACAATTAAACAGATAAAAATTATAGAGTGAATTATTATTTACTATAGAAATATATTTACTTGTTAATGAACAGCTGAGAGTGACAGTCAAGTGACAAGGAATTTCAGAATGTGTGGTAGAAATATTATGGGGGCACAGTAGTCTTAAATATTTCTGAATTCACAACTATATAAATGAAAATTCTGCTAGTAAAATGCGAATTTTGCTCAAAGTCATCCATTGTGTTCTGGAAGATTTAAAGTGGAAAAAGTAAAAGTCAATACATTTTGTAAATAAAGTGCCAGTGTTGTCACACACTATTAGTATTTTATTGTAAGTGCTATTTAAGTATCTAGAGGAAAGGAGCAGAAGGAAATATTATTATGGAAAAATCCTGCCTTTAAAATTTTTTCCACAATAAAAACATTCAAGTTATATATTTAGAAAATATATACTCATATTAAAAGCTTATCACATTTACATAATTTTTTATGCATACCTGAAATACCACTGCATTTACTGTGGATCTCTATAGAAAACTATATAAAACATAAAGAGAAATGGAAAAGAGTGGGAAATGATGTGAATCATACATGTTAACTGTTATTTATTAAGATGCCCTTTCCACATGTGCATATCATTGTGGTGAGTCTTATACAAAGTCAGATAAATGGATTCAGTCCCTGCCTACTCAGTATGAAACAGATAACATCAGAAGAGATTTTATTGTATTAGACACATACCACAGATAAGACATTTCCAACTAACATGTTAAATAAAAGAAAATATTAATTACTTAAAGTTTCAAACCCAGAAACACATGACTTGTATTTTTTAACCAGGTAGAAGTAAACAGCTGAACAAAAGAAAAGAAAGACAAAAATTTGTTATTATAAAAACAACTGTAAAGTTAAAACAAGAACATTTTAAATTTATACCATATATAATAAAAAAAGAAGTACTCTGTAGATAATATATAGATACACTCATGCCAACCTTCATTTATCAAAGTTTAAATTAATAAAACTGAGCTTCCACAGCACTTACTAAAAATTTTAATACAGCAAAGACTCAGAAAGGTTTACCTGAAGAACAAAAATAATGTTTGAAGAAGAAGAAAATGTACTTCAATCAATGCAGGGTTTCAGACCTAGAGTATCTAAGCCAATAGTGGCAGAAATATATTTTTGAGAGGAAAAGGTAAAAAAAAAAACGGATGAAATCTTTAAACTGAATTCTGTCTGGTGATCCTTAAACAAGCCTCATAGTTAACTTTGGGAATGGTACAATATTACGTTCTTATCTCTCTAGAAAAGGTATCCATTTTCAAAATGGACATGGTTGAAAATAAGTAATTTAAAAATGTCTTACAATTCTAGGGTTGTAGGTGCTAAAATACTCTGATTTATAAGAAAAGCATAAATAAATTTGAGTAATGACAAAAATAGTCTGTAACCTTCTGAGTGATTAAAATACTCCTCTGATTATGTATCAGGTACTTCTGGAGATACATTACTCTTACATATCTCAAGGATACTACTTAATGCCTTAGAGATGTAACTTACCACTTAAATTAGGGAGAATTTATTTAGGTATAAAAATTGAGGATAAGTAAATACTCTTTAGAACATGACAAAGGACTCAATAATAAAGTGCTAATCCAGGTGGTGCTAGCAGTGAAGAACCAGCCTGCCAATGCAGGAGACATAAGAGACATGGATTCGATCCCTGTGGCAGGAAGATCCCCAGGAGGAGGACATGGCAACCCACTCCAGTATACTTGCTTCAAGAATCCCATTGACAGAGGAGGCTGGTGGGCTATAGTCCATAGAATTGCATTTAAAATTGATATTAATTGTGTTCATGGTTTTTCTATTTTCTGGCATTTGCTTGCTGTGTTACTCACTAAGCCATGGTATGCTCTGCCAATCAGTATGTTTGTGACTGGGTTTGGGTTTTAGAGTCTCTGTTCTTTTCAATCTTTATCTTAGTCATTTCTAGAAACCACCTGGGCCTCTGTGCTAGATTTACCCCTTTCATATGGCCAGCCCATCATATCACAGGCCAGTACCAATCTGACTGGCTATTTCACCACAGCCCCAAACATGGAAGAAAATACCCGTTTATCTCCAACATAAAAGAGTATGTTTAAACAAGAACACACACACGTCTGTATCTTTTCCTGAAATTATTTTCCCTATTTATTTTTTTAAAACACTAGTAGAAATGTTGTCAACATTATTTTTGTCATTAAGGTCAAATTTTATGAATATTTTTAATAATTTTCAACTTTCCCAACTTTTATATATTTACTCTCTCTTTCTACGTTTCTCCCAGCAGCAGAGAAACACAAAGTACGTCCTGTTTACTACAAGCTGCTGATGGGCGAGGAGAATGCCCACACCAGGACAAGTCACATCTAGCCACGCCTGACCTGCTCACCGCAATGGTCTCTCAGTGGCTTTCTTCTCTGTACTTTCCACTCAGCCCGGAAGTTCACTAAAAAGTGGTTTTTCCAAAGACACACTGATGATTCCTTTGAGCACGTGAAGTGAAGTGAAGTGAAAGTTGCTCGGTCATGTCCAACTCTTTGCGATTCCATGGACTATACAGTCCATGGAATTCTCCAGGCCAGAATACTGGAGTGGTTAGCCTTTTCCTTTTCCAGAGGATCTTCCCAAAACAGGTCTCCTGCATTGCAGGCAGATTCTTTACTAGCTGAGCCAAAAGGGAAGCCCAAGAGTACTGGAATGGGTAGCCTATCCCTTCTCTGGCAGATCTTCCCAACCCAGGAATCAAACTGGGGTCTTCTGCACTGCAGGAGGATTCTTTACCAACTGAGCTATGAGGGAAGTCATGTGGAGGCCTGCAATTCTCTGAAATAAGACTCAATTCTTACTTCCACTTTAAGGAACCATGTCTGTTTTCTCTGTGGCTCAGCAAGTAAAGAATCCACCTGCAATGTGGGAGACCTGGGTTTGATTCCTGGGTTGGGAGTATCACTCCAGTATTCTGGGCTGGAGAATTCTACGGACTGTGCAGTCCGACTCGCAAAGAGTTGGACATGACTGAGCGACTTTAGACTGAACGACTTTCACTTTCACTTCTGTTCTATTTCCTCATCCCCTCTAAGTAAAGCTATTTAAAGTTTATACAGAGGGCTAACAAACACATGAAAAGATGCTCAACATCACTCATTATCAGAGAAATGCAAGTCAAAACCACTATGAGGTACCATTTCACACCAGTCAGAATGGCTGCGATCCAAAAGTCTACAAATAATAAATGCTGGAGAGGGTGTGGAGAAAAGGGAACCCTCTTACACTGTTGGTGGGAATGCAAACTAGTACAGCCACTATGGAGAACAGTGTGGAGATCCCTTAAAAAACTGGAAAGAGAACTGCCATATGACCCAGCAATTCCACTGCTGGGCATACACACTGAGAAAACCAGAATCGAAAGAGATACATGTACCCCAATGTTCATCGCAGCACTGTTTATAATAGCCAGGACATGGAAGCAACCTAGATGTCCATCAGCAGATGAATGGATAAGAAAGCGGTGGTACATATACACAATGGAGTATTACTCAGCCATTAAAAAGAAAACATTTGAATCAGTTCTAATGAGGTGGATGAAACTGGAGCCTATTATACGGAGTGAAGTAAGCCAGAAAGAAAAACACCAATACAGTATACTAACGCATATATATGGAATTTAGAAAGATGGTAACAATAACCCTGTGTACGAGACAGCAAAAGAGACACTGATGTATAGAACAGTCTTATGGACTCTATGGGAGAGGGAGAGGGTGGGGAGATTAGGGAGAATGGCATTGAAACATGTAAAATATCATGTATGAAACGAGATGCCAGTCCAGGTTCGATGCACGATACTGGATGCTTGGGGCTAGTGCACTGGGACGACCCAGAGGGATGGTATGGGGAGGGAGGAGGGAGGAGGGTTCAGGATGGGGAACACATGTATACCTGTGGCGGATTCATTTTGATAATTGGCAAAACTAATACAATTATGTAAAGTTTAAAAATAAAATAAAATTAAAAAAAAAAGTTTATACACTGATTAGACATAGCTTGCTTTTGACTGACATTATTTTAATTTCTGACTTTAGACAATATATCACAGTTTCTTTGATTCCCAATTGTGACAGATCTTAAAAATTCTACCAGTCATCTAAACTCTCTCTCATTTTAATGCCACCTAATCCACCTAACGCGGGCAGTCTTCCTGGTGGGCAGTTTTGATCAATGCTTACTTATTGCTTCTATAAGCTATGTCTAAACTTCTCTTCTACTAATGCTCTTAGAAATTCAAATCTCTCTTAATCTGTAAGGTACTGCTACGTACAATCGCTTATAAGGAGGTGAACATCCTGCCGGCATTAATGTGTTTAAGGACATAGGACAAAGCAGCTACATTATGCATCAGTATCTGCTGGTCCCCAGATTATAGAAAGGCAGATGACACAAGAGAATCATGTGCTAAGGTACATTGTTCAAACCAGACCAATTACTCGTTTCTAGTACAAGTTCAACTGAAATACAGCTCACAAAAGTCAAACTAGGGGCTAAACCAAAGTTTCCTTTGTTGCCAAAGTTAAGTATTTTCATTTTCAATTTACTTTAACTTATGAATTTTCAGTTCATATTAAAAACTAAGATGTATTATTAGAGTGTATATTATTAATAACTATATAACTTTTGAAAATGTAAGCCTATTACAAAATTGAGATAAACAGAGAGTGAATGAGAAAGGAAGAATGCCTTACTTCCAGGCTTATGAAAGAGTGATAATAACAATTCAGTTATTTTCTCCATTAATTCATTCATTATACATATCATTGACCATTTTTATATGTAGTAATGTCTTCTGAAATATATAATTTACCTCCCCAAAGATATTATGCTACATAAAAATAACAACAAAATTATTCACTCCAATATCCTCTTAGTACTTTTTTTCTCCTTTAATGTTTCTTGTACTTCTGACTCTAAATAAGGGCTAACCCATGTGATGCTTAAATATGTGTTAAAGAAAATAGAATGACATGATTTGCTTTGAATATTAAGATTAAAAAGGACAGTACAAAAAAGGGAATATGCAACAGCATTTTCATCATCCCTAATAAAACCTGTGGTCCTTGACCTCTTTTTAAGAAAGCTTTGAGTTAATGGGATAAAGAAGTCAGCATGAAGAGAGTCTACAGGCTTCTGGTATCATGACCACTATAGAAAAACCCTGTTATCATGTCACCAGAGTTTTAGTACTAAATGATAAATATCCTGGCCAGTACACTCATAAGATGTTTCCCGTCACATTCATCACCCAGAGGTACTATATTGCCTGTTTCCTTTTCTCTAGTGCCCTGTGACCTCGTTTTAACATTCAGTATCATATGACATGAATGCCTATTATATCTGTCATGGCTAAAGAATAATTGCTTTCCCCCTCCCACTTCTCATCAATTTGATTTTACAACTGAGCATTATATATGGCATTATATATAATTAGACATAGAAGAATACAATTAAAAAAGACAAGAAACAAACTATTCTTATGAATATAAAGTCACACCACTGTAATAATTAGTCAAATAAACTAGTTTGGAAGGGGTGGAAAATTTCATTAAGGATCAAGACGATTACATTTTTTCTTCTCATGAACTCGAGTTCTGATGTTGTATCACCGCAGGCAGGTCATGACCTCTCAAGACTTATTTTCTTATCTGGTAAAATTGAGTTGCCTTCACATCCAGGTCTAATCTTTCACTGGGCATTAAAGATCTTCCTTGATTGAATCTGAACTCTCTTGGAGTCTTATCTTTAACTACTAACAGTTTTGTACTTTATTCTGGATCATTTACTGTAATGAAACAAGCCTGGCTTTTTCAATTCTGTGCTATTTCTTGGGACTGCAAAGATGAACATTCATCCATTTCTTTATAAAATATACAATCTAATCGATGCTTCACTTAACTGTTATTAAATATTGCTTTATGTTAACATTACAATTACCTAAGAATCGGTATGATCTCACAAACTAGATTACAGCTCCTTGGAGCTGAGACTGAGACTTACATATCTTTGTATTCCACACAGTACATAGCACAGTGGCCTGCTGTGTGTCATATCACTGCATAGTTGTTTAACATTTATTAATTTGGATGGAAGAATGTATATATTCTCCCAAATGACATATTAATTTAACTACCAGTTAGCTAACAAAACACCAATCCATGTCCTAGCACACTGCCAGGCACTTAAACTCTTGAGAAGTTGCTAGTCTGAAAAAGCCATTAACCAGCTTAACAATCAACCTTTGGTATATAAGCTTAACATTATAACACCAATCAACTGAATCACTACATTAATAGAAGAAAAAGAAGAAAAATCATATGGGCACTATAATAAATCAGGAAAAAACACTGACAAAATTATTTACCTATTAGGATAAAAAGTTTTTAACAAACCAGTATGGAAAGGGAAGGGAAGGGAAAAGAAGTTCCTTTTACTTGATAAAGAATATCTACAAAAAGCAAACAATGCACCCTATGGCAAATATTATGATTATGGCAAAATATTTAAAGCCTTTCCCTTGCCATTAAGAACAAAGACAAGTATGTCCACTATCACACTTCAATTCATTCAACACGTACTGGATTTCCTAGGCACTGTAATAAAGTAAAACAAACTAAAAGGTATGAATTTGGGAAAATGCAGACCAAGACTATAATTCAGTACATTTTACTTCTACCTGAATGTTCAAAATGAAACAGACAGAAAATACCAACTGTTGGAGAGAATGCAGAGCAACTGAAAACTCTGGCAAACTGTTAAGCAGTAAAGCTAAACATAAGACTATACTTGCTGTTGTTTAGTCTCTAAGTCATATCCAACTCTTCTGCGGCCCCATGGACTGTAGCCCATCAGGTTTCTCTGCCCATGGGATTTCCCAAGCAAGAATACTGAAGTAGGTTGCCATTTCCTATTCTACGGGATCTTCCAGACCCAGGGATTGAACCTGTGATTCATGCTTTGCAGGCAGATTCTTTACCACTGAGTCACTGGGGAAGCCAAGCTGGTATTATCATGTGGCAATTCCAATTCAAGGTACATGCCTACCAGAAATATATTTATTTCTTTATCAACAAATAATGGAATTGAAACAAACATATGAAAATGTTCATAGCAACACTATACATAATAGTCACCATCTGTGTAATCATAAATAAGTTCAGGTATATTCACAAATGGACAGACTACTATGCAGCAATGAGAATAACCAATTATACACGCAAATGTATCTATTGTTTTTCAAGTTATTCTCCCCTTTAGACTGTTATATAATATTAAGTATAATTCTCTGTGCTAGTTGACTCATTGGAAAAGACTCTGATGCTGGGAGGGATTGGGGGCAGGAGGAGAAGGGGACGACAGAGGATGAGATGGTTGGATGGCATCACCGACTTGATGGACATGAGTTTGGGTGAACTCCGGGAGTTGGTGACGGACAGGGAGGCCTGGTGTGCTGTGATTCATGGGGTCACAAAGAGTCGGACATGACTGAACCAAATACAGCAGGTCTTTGTTGGTTTTCCAGTTTAACTGCAGAGACCGCCTTAGTTTTTGAAAATTCATTGATATTTTTCATTACAATATGTGCACTTTTACTATATTTTAAAGTTAAAAAAATTGCTAATTATTTTAATGCCTTTTGTTTGTTTTCTTCTTTTCTGCTACAGTAATCTATGGTCCATACCATTTCTGTCCTTTATTATGCCTATCTTTGCATGAAATGTTTCCTTGGTAGCTCTAATTTTCTTGAAGAGATCTCTAGTCTTTCTCATTCTATTGTTTTCCTCTATTTCCTTGCACTGATCACCAAGGAAGGCTTTCTTATCTCTCCTGGCTATTCTTTGGAACTCTGCATTCGGATGCTTATATCTTTCTTTTTCTCTTTTTGCCTTTAGCTTCTCTTGTTTTCTCAGCTATTTGTAATGCCTCCTCAGACAACCATTTAGCCTTTTTGCATTTCTTTTACTTGGGGATGGTCTTGATCCCTGCCTCCTGTACAATGTCATGAATCTCTCTCTGTCCACAGTTCTTCAGGGACTCTATCAGATCTAATTCCTGAAATCTATTTGTCACTTACACTGTAAAATAGGAAGGGATTTGATTTAGATCATACTTGAATGGTCTAGTGGTTTTCCCTACTTTCTTCAATTTAAGTCTGAAATTTGCAATAAGGAGTTCATGATCTGAGCCACAGTCAGCTCCCAGTCTTGTGTCTGCTGACTGTATAGAGCTTCTTTTCATGCAAAGATGGACACAATAAATGACAGAAATGGTATGGTCTAGCAAAAATAGAAGACATAAAGAAGAGATGGTAAGAATACACGGAAGAACTATACAAAAAGATCTTCATGACCCAGATAACCATGATGGTGTAATCACTCACCTAGAGTGAGACATCCTGGAATGAGAAGTCAAGTGAACCTTAGGAAGCATCACTACAAACAAAGCTAGTGGAGGTGATGGAATTCCAGCTGAGCTATTTCAAATCCTAAAAGATGATGCTGTGATAGTGCTGCACTCAATATGCCAGCAAATGTGGAAAACTCAGCAGTGGCCACAGGATTGGAAAAGGTCAGTTTTCATTCCAATCCCACAGAAGGGCAATGCCAAAGAATGCTCAAACTACTGCACAATTGCACTCACTTCACACGCTAGAAAAGTAATGCTCAAAATTCTCCAAACCAGGCTTCAACAGTATGTGAACCATGAAGTTCCAGATGTTCAAGCTGGATTTAGAAAAGGCAGAGGAACCAGAGATCAAATTGCCAGCATCCACTGGATCACTGAAAAAGCATGAGAGTTCCAGAGAAACATCTACTTCTGCTTTATTGACTAAACCAAAGCCTTTGACTGTGTACATCACAACAAACTGTGGAAAATTCTTAAAGAGATGGGAATATCAGACCACCTGACCTGCCTCCTGGGAATCTGTATGCAGATCAAGAAGCAACAGTTAGAACTGGACACAGAACAACAGACTGGTTCCAAATCAGGAAAGGCGTACATCAAGGCTATTTAACTTATATGCAGAGCATGTCATGTGAAAGGCCGGGCTGGATGAAGCAAATGCTTTCCAAGCACTGGGCCAAGAAAGCAATTTAAAATCAGTCTGAGACAACTGGAAGGTTAAATATCTGGGATGGATAAGTAATCATCACTGGGCTCTGAGCTTGAGGCTTATTCACTGGAAAAGGTAAATTTTAACAAGGTTATGAAATGAGAGATGGCACCTTGCTGCTTCATGACAGTTCAGATGTAAAAGCTTGGAAGCATTTGAACTGGGGGAAATTAACCAACAAAATTATAGGGAATAGAGATTAACGCTGTAGAAGAAAAGGATATCCTGTCAAACCCTAATCCCCACAGTTTCTTCTTATTACCAGCCTCATCAGTTTAACCTAAATGGACCTTTTAGTTCTTCACTGGCAGGGGATTGGATTTTGCCATTTGTCTTCCTCCTCAATCACAGATCAGTACTTAAGAAGCTTCGCCCTCTACCTAGCAATTTACCATCTCTGCTACTGGTCCATGCTGCTCCTTAGCTGATACTCCTTTTGATCAACATCAAGAGTCCTACCACCACTGTAGATCACTTCCACAGGGGTAGGAAAATCTGTCTCTTCTCTTAATCTACATCGAATTAAAATATAACTCTCTCCCTGCCAAAAAACATCCAAAACCAAACCAAACAGCTCGACCCCAACCTGCCAACAAACAAAACATCTCACAGCAGATACTCAGTTCTTATCAGTGCTTTCCCTATTGATTAATTCTTTAAGGAAATATGAAACAAAGGGTATCTGATAGTCATAGCCTTTTCATTCCCATAGAATTTATCCTCTCACTGGGAAGCAAGGGCACCTAAACATTTACTAGGATGAAATGCTGGACAGCGGCCTCAAAACAGATCTCCAGGCTGCTCAGTTGGGAACAACACCATTAAACCTAAGCAGGCTTATCACAACTTATCTCCCTTTATTGGAGCATGTGCCCACAACTTCACAACCCTTTTTCCTAACTACTCCGCTACTCTTAATCTTCCTCTCCTTCAACAGTTTCACCATCTGGAAGGGAGGAACACCCCATTCCTTCTGTCATCAGTCTCCCCTCAAGACTTTTGCCTCCTGGAGACCATTCCTCAGTTCTTGCATAATTCTAGACAACTGGGATAATTTACAGAATGAATGAAAAGTAGGGGGAAAAAAAAGAACAGTGAACCAAAGGACATGTGTGACAGCAAAAAGACTTGTCTTTATTCTAAAATAAGAGTTGCCTTGTGCAAACTTATGTTTTATGAATAACAGTAACATTATAATTATATTGTCATTAATGTGATGGAAGTTCTAAATAAGGAAAAAATTCAGGCTTATAAAAACGTTTACAGACACTTGAAACACAGTAGGCAAATGAAATTTAACTAAATTTAAAATGAGAGGAACAACATTTTTAAAAAGTGAGGAAGGTTTCTCTGGAATGATTGCAACATTCAAATATAGCAGCCATATCAATGAACAAATGCCAGACAGCAACTTCATAATGCTTAAGGGCTCTGTGCTTTACAGCACTACCCGTAATGGAAAAGTTAATGTAGCATTGAATAAAAGTGAGCTGCTCAGCTGCTGCAGTAAAATCTCTAGATCATGGAAATAATGGGCCATTCCCGCACCCCCCCCCAAAAAAACAACAGTTTAAAAAATAAAAAGAAAATTTTTAAAAAGTAAAAACAACATCAAAGATTTATGACTTATACTACCCAGTGAATCCCTGACAAATCATATGCCAGTTAGATTTCCCCTCAAAACACTTTAAAGGTAAAAAATATTTAACAAAGAGGTGTTGTCTTTCAAATATTCAAGAATCAATAGTTTATTAAGAAACTGAAAACAGTTTTTTTTAATGGAGTGTGCTGGATGTCTCTATAATTTTGTTCAGATGACTGCAGAACTTGGAAAAGCTGTTGCTGCTATTGATGCATAACATACTGCTATTGGTCTTTTTATATAAATAGATAAATCTATATATATATATACATACATATATATAATTTGAATTTTTGGAAACTTTAGCTGTGCTGTCAACTTTGGAAAAAGTATCCCAGTTGTACCGTGTTGGGTTGGCATTGTACAGAAATTAACAGCCATATTGGTCTAGAAACGTTAAACATAATTTTTTTCCATTTGTACAGGGGTAACACACTGTATTAAATATGTAAGGTCTTATCTACATGGGTTTGATTACAGAAACTAATAGAGTATTCTCTAAATAATGAAAAAAAAAAAAGAAACTGAAAACAACAAAAATATCATTCATATTAAACTACAAATTAAAAAATTAGGAAACATGCCTAACATTTTCCCTAAACATTAGGCCTAAATATGTTAACTTTAGTAATTTTTAAAAAGCTGCCTCAAAATTTTAAAACCAAAGGCTGAATTTCTGACTTTACAGCATAGTTGGTGATATTTTTCTCTTAGAAAAACTTTATTAATGAACAATACTCTCCAAAGGTTTATTTAGGAAAGTTATTTCTACTAAATATTCTAGATGTATAAAACTATGCATACTGTCATGTATTTCTATATATTTGTAAAAATGCTTACTCCTTGGAAGGAAAGTTATGACCAACCTAGATAGCATATTCAAAAGCAGAGACATTACTTTGCCAACAAAGGTCCATCTAGTCAAGGCTATGGTTTTTCCAGCGGTCATGTATGGATGTGAGAGTTGGACTGTGAAGAAAGCTGAGCACTGGAGAATTGATGCTTTTGAACTGTGGTGTTGGAGAAGACTCTTGAGAGTCCCTTGGGCTGCAAGGAGATCCAACCAGTCCATTCTAAAGCACATCAGTCCTGGGTGTTCTTTGGAAGGAATGATGCTAAAGCTGAAACTCCAGTACTTTGGCCACCTCATGCGAAGAGCTGACTCATTGGAAAAGACTCTGATGCTGGGAGGGATTGGGGGCAGGAGGAGAAGGGGACGACAGAGGATGAGATGGCTGGATGGCATCACTGACTCGATGGCTGTGAGTCTGAGTGAACTCTGGGAGTTGGTGATAGACAGGGAGGCCTGGCGTGCTGCAATTCATGGGGTCGAAAAGAGTCGGACACGACTGAGCGACTGAACTGAATGCCAATTACTAAATGCTTTCATTTAGATGACAGTGAGAAGTATAAAAGAAAACCATAAGGTAAGTAATTAGAAATCAGACTGGTAAAGATATGTTTGCTGCTGCTGCTGCTAAGTCGCTTCAGTTGTGTCCGACTCTGTGCGACCCCATTGATGGCAGCCCACCAGGCTCCCCCGTCCCTGGGATTCTCCAGGCAAGAACACTGGAGTGGGTTGCCATTTCCTTCTCCAATGCATGAAAGTGAAATGTGAAAGTGAAGTCGCTCAGTCGTGTCCGACTCTTAGCGACCCCATGGACTGCAGCTCACCAGGCTTCCCTGTCCCTGGGATTCTCCAGGAAAGAACACTGGAGTGGGTTGCCATTTCCTTCTCCAATGCATGAAAGTGAAAAGTGAAAGTGAAGTCACTCAGTTGTGTCTGACTCCTAGCAACCCCATGGACTGCAGCCCACCAGGCTCCTCTGTTCATGGGATTTTCCAGGCAAGAGTACTGGAGTGGGGTCCCATTGCCTTCTCCAAAGATATGTTTAAGTGTCTGTTAATATTGTGGACTTAAAATATTAATTTCTTAATAAACACTAGATAAAATGTTGCAGGATAGTGTAGAATAGGAATAGTGTGCGAGTGCTCAGTCATGTCCAACTCTTTGCAACTCCATGGACTGTAGCCTGCCATGCTCCTCTGTCCATGGAATTCTCCAGGCAATAATACTGGAGTGGTTTGTCATTTCCTACTCCAGGGGTCCTTCCAGACCCAGGGATCAAATCCATGTCTCTTGTGTCTCCTGTACTGGCAGGAAGATGCAGTAGGATATTGTTTTCTAATTTATCTAATTTATATTCCACAATTGTATGAAATAGTTATTATGTTGTATTTTATAAATGAAAAATATTGAAGCTTGGAGAATTTAGGAAATTTACCAAAGTTACACAAATATTCAGCTCTGGAGATAAATTTTACTCAAGTCTGAGTCCTTGAACGTAATACTATCTATATAATTATTTAATTAATACTTATAAAGCATGTAAGTATTTTAATAATAATATAACAAGTTCATGTAATGAACTTAAATTTTACATTTATCAATTTAGTTTATTTTTCTTATGCTCAAAGTTTACCAAATGATGCACTGAAAATTAGAATTCTGTTAAAGACATAAAATATTGTAGTTAATATATTCAAAATATTCTGAATTATAGTATTGCTCATTCTTTCTATATTGCAAGGTAAAAAAAGAAAGTCAGAGGTGGAGGCTGAAGTAAAGTCCTTATTTAGTACTTTATCCAAACTTAATAATTTCTGAAACATTAGCAAATAAACCTAAATAATATTATTATTCTTTATTGAGTACATTTGGTAACATTTCAGAATCCTTTGGGACCAGTTATAGGTACTTTGAACTCCTGCATTCATTCATTCTTTCATTCAATTACCTCCTCACTTACTCAGCAATATTTATTTACAGACCACCTCTTACATGTCAGGTACTCTGATACATACAAAGAACTTTGGCTCCTGAGGAACTTGGGGTTTGGGTAGTAAAGTAAAAAGATAAATATACATGTATGGCAGGGATATAAGCCAAGTAAAAATGTATTAAAGAAGCGAGGAGGAAGGAACTAAACCAAAAATGTAACACTTAAGTTCAATCTTCTCCACTTTAAGCTCTCACAGACGTCAAGTAAATAGTTGGAAATTCTAATCTGACCAGGTGGCATTTCAACAAGTCAGTCTGTGGACAACAAACACATGCTGGGATGGTCTGAGTGTTTGATTCTGGGCAGAGGCTGGAATAGCAAACCCTCCTTAACCATACTTTCTAGCCCTAGCATCTGAAACCCAAAACACACTGAACTGAGTTGATATACTACTTTTTAGGTGTAATTTAAGTATTTTTGGATTTTTTAATATTTAAGACGTTATCCTTTGGGGAAATATGGGGTAAGGAGTGAAATAATCATAAGAATTAAAATAACTAACATTTGTACTTACTGTTTTTAACCATCACAACCTACTTAAGAGCTGGCTATATCAATAATAATGTAAATTTTAAATGTGAAAAAGAGATCAGAGAGGTAATTTTAAAATATTTGGAGTACAGAATGTTTTGAAAGATGAAACAAAGAATACTAATGTAAAGGGATTTATAATATATACTTCGAATAAAAACAAATAATCTTGGGTTGCAGGACGATGGATGAAACTGTAATTTCAAAGTGAAAAGCATTATTAAAATGGCAGGGCTTCAAGTTGGACAGAATAGATATTGAAGAACCTCAAGAAACACAAAGTGACAAATGTGAGGTATTTTATTCCTCTAGGTCCTGAATTATATATACCAAAATTAGATGAGCAGAGAGTAGTCACAAAGGTGCTTTGTGGAGCATATGTTAGGTTGTATTATAAGATGACTCATTTTATAGATCAAATGAGTTACCAAAGTTGAGGGTTCATCAAAACGATCTGGGAGATGGTAAATAAGCAGTAATTAGGTTAAACCAGAAAAGAAAACTTTACTTCTGATATGGATTTAAAAGACCTATATGTGACACAGAATTACATAAAAATTAACTGATTTACCAATTTTACTTTAAAGTAAGTAGCAACTATTCCTTCAGGGAACAGTGCCCTTGAACATCAAGTTAGTGCCTCTGAACTAGCAATACTTGAAACCAATGCTCACATAACTCTGACCATGACACCATCAAATCTACTATAAGGTGAAAATTGTAATTATCACTCAATTATTATATTTGTAATGACTGCTCCTAAAGAAGTTAACAAGGTATTTTGCTACTTATCTTTTTCATATGTTAACTTACTGCTTAATAATGTACCTTAAAGTACACTAAAACACACTCAGCTTCTCAGCTGATAAATCTAAAGCTTTAAAAATGCCTGTGTGATGGTTTATATTTGGCATATTTTATTGCCTAGCCCTCAAATGTCTTTCTTCATACAAAAGTCAGCCGTACTCAATTTTAAAATTTATATTAAGATTCAAAAGGCATAAAAACCCTCTTGATGGAATATCCCATTCCCTGGCTCTGAACTGCATCTTCATCTGTAGAGTGTTTGACTGCAATTTGGTAACTATTTACTGAATAATGGTAACACCAAAGAACTCCACTTGAAAGAAAAGAGTTTCTGTCTTACTGTCTACAAAGAGACATTACAATTTGTAGCTTCTACAAAAATCATATGAATCAAGTTTTTAGGGCTTATATTAGCTTGAAAAGCTCTTAAAACAGTTTTTCTTAGGGCTCAGTTGTCTATACCTAAAAGTAAAGGAGCTGATTATATCTTTAATGATACACATCAGCCTTTTCTTCATGGAAGATTGTTTTCAACTTGATGCTAATGGCCTAAGATTCAATTAGTAAAGATACATGATTCATCTTATTTTTCTGGGGACTTGTATCATATCGGTAATTGGTCTTTCCTGACAGACTTCAGGGCTTCATTTTCTTTGTTTCCTTCCTGAATTGCTACTAAAATGCTTATGGGCTTGTTTTACAGATTTTTATATTTCTGAAGTAATATTATAAAAATATAAATACCATGCTTCCCCCACAGAAGAATTCTCCCCACAGATTTTACATTATATAGCACACATTTCAAGTTTAGAATTTATTATTACCATGCAAATTGGATTAATAGTAGCCAAAGTACCAAATCCTATTTGAACAGAGGATTAAAGGTTTTACCATGCCAAACAAAACTGACAAAAAGTTTTTTACATATGAAGTTGGTAGGAGACAAATGTAAACTAAGATCATTGCAATAAGAGTATTAATAACATTTACTTTCACAAAATGTTGAACAAACGCTGGGTTTTCTTCTGGTTGTGGAGATGGTCTCAGGTATAGACTTTTAGTTTCTTCCACTAATTATCCTAGGGCCACACTTTTTTTTTCCTTCTTGAATGACTCAATACCCTCAATTTTTGTTTTTGTTGTTTTTCAGAATGCCTCACTAGTTGTTTACAAAAAAGTGGGATAAAACAAACAGATAAACAGACATTAAGACTTTATGTTTGAGAAACCATATAATCTCAAATATTAAAAAAAGTGCATACAGAAAAAAACTAACACAAGGATGTGATACAATGAAAACACAGTATAGGACAAAGCTGTATTAAAACATCCTTGTAAAAACCAACCTTATTATATTAACATTAATAATCTTAAAATGCCAAAAAATGAAACTTTAAAAAATAGTCACAATATGTATATTATTTGCATTTATTTTCTTTTTTTCTTAATGAGTATTAGATACTGAAAATACTATCTGAAAATAGAGTACAAATTACAATAAATAATTATTTTCTAGCATTACTTATTAGAAAAAGGGAATGGTAAAATGCATCTGTAGTATCACTATCTGGGCCACATTTATTCCATCACAGAGTTAATTCCTAAAGCTGAAACAATCATTACATTTTGATGTTCATCTGTTTTATTGAACTACCACATGGGAGATTTATGGGAATGCTATCATGTCAGGGTCACAAGATTAAGTGAACAGTAATGACAGTAAATAAGCCATTTCTCTATATTCCAAAGGGTTTAACTCAGTTACTTAAAATGCCATAAACATAAATAGTCTTCTCTCTCTACATTGTATTTGTGACAGATGACTTCAAAATACAGCACTCTAGGGCAATGGCACTTTCCAACTAAACAGGCAACCCTTGTTGACAAAAGACACAAAACGACTTGTAAACACAAATATTAAAAGCAATTTCACATTTTAATCCATAAAATTTTAGTGTGCATAAAATATAGAGCAGTATCACTGTAAACTACTCATTTATAAAAGCAAAAATGATGTAGTTATAAAAAGGGTATTTGCTGAGGAAAATATTGTTCAAATTCAAATTCTTAAATGTTTGTAAGAATGTTTTCATGTCATTTCATGAGTTTCAAAAAGTCAATGAGTTTAACACATTATTTTAGGGAGTGTAGTGATATTTAAGTAAAAATATCTAAAATATCTTTAAAAAATATCAAAAAAGCACGCTTATAAAAACAGTTACCTCAAAGGCATCCAGAGAGTTTTCTCAACAGCCTAATAATGTACTATCACCAATGATTCTTACAAAATTGCCAGCTGCCAAGACAACAGATGCTACTGCCTGAAAAATATTTTCTACAGTTTGGTATATGAATATTTTAATTAGCAGCCAAATAAAGGACTGAGGTACTGTGATAAACTTAATTTGACTCTAGGCACTTATCTCAAGTGGTCAAAATTTTTTTAACTTTATGCTATTTGAAGGTCAAGGAGAAGTTTTGTTACTGTGGAGATCCAAAACATTAATTTTTATTTTAAAACTAATTATGAAAAAAAAAAAAAAACTAATTATGTCAATGCCTGAGAAAGTGTCTAATTTTTGTGAGTTTTATTATTTTATATTTGTTTATTGATTTTCTTCATTATTTTCATTTGTGTAGATTATGTCATTCTAATGTTATATGACAGAATGTGGTCCACCGGAGAGGGGAATGGCAAACCACTTCAGTATTCTTGCCTTGAGAACCCCATGAACAGTATGAAAAGGCAAAATGATAGGATACTGAAAGGGGAACCCCCCAGGTCGGTAGGCGCCCAATATGCTACTGGAGATCAGTGCAGAAACAACTCCAGAAAGAATGAAGGGATGGAGCCAAAGCAAAAACAATACCCAGTTGTGGATGTGACTGGTGATAGAAGCAAGGTCCGATGCTGTAAAGAGCAAGATTGCATAGGAACCTGGAGTGTCAGGTCCATGAATCAAGGCAAATTGGAAGTGGTCAAACAGGAGATGGCAAGAGTGAACATCGACATTCTAGGAATCAGCAAACTAAAATGGACTGGAATGGGTGAATTTAACTCAGATGACCATTATATCTACTACTGTGGGCAGAACCCCTGAGAAGAAATGGAATAGCCATCATGGTCAACAAGAGTTCCAAATGCAGTACTTGGATGCAATCTCAAGAAGGACAGAATGATCTCTGTTCATTTCCAAGGCAAACCATTCAGTATCACAGTAATCCAAGTCTATGCTCCAACCAGTAATGCTGAAGAAGCTGAAGTTGAACGGTTCTATGAACACCTACAAGACCTTTTAGAACTAACACCCAAAAAAGATGTCCTTTTCATTACAGGGGACTAGAATGCAAAAGTAGGAAGTCAAGAAAGACCTGGAGTAACAGGCAAATTTGGCCTTGGATACGGAATGAAGCAGGGCAAAGGTGAATAGAGTTTTGCCAAGAGAAGGCACTGGTCATAGCAAACACCCTCTTCCAACAACACAAGAGAAGACTCTACACGTGGACATCACCAGATGGTCAACACCGAAATCAGATTGATTATATTCTTTGCAGCCAAAGAATAGGGAAGCTCTATACAGTCATCAAAAACAAGACCGGGATGACTATGGCTGAGATCATGAACTCCTTATTGCCAAATTCAGACCTAAAATGAAGAAAGTAGGGAAAACCCACTAGACCATTCAGTTCAGTTCAGTTGCTCAGTCGTGTCCGATTCTTTGCAACCCCATGAACCGCAGCACGCCAGGCCTCCATGTCTATCACCAACTCCTGGAGTTCACCCAAACTCATGTCCATTGAGTTGGTGATGCCATCCCACCATCTCATCCTCCGTCGTCCCCTTCTCCTCCTGCCCCCAATCCCTCCCAGCATCAGAGTCTTTTCCAATGAGTCAGCTCTTCGCATGAGGTGGCCAAAGTATTGAGTTTCAGCTTTAGCATCATTCCTTCCAAAGAACACCCAGGACTGATCTGCTTTAGAATGGACTGGTTGGATCTCCTTGCAGTCCATGGGACTCTCAAGAGTCTTCTCCAACACCACAGTTCAAAAGCATCAATTCTCCAGTACTCAGCTTGAAGAAAGTAGGGAAAACCACTAGACCATTCAGGTATGACCTAAATCAAATCCCTTATGATTATACACTGGAAGTAAGAAATAGATTTAAGGGCCTAGATCTGATAGATAGAGTGCCTGATGAACTATGGATGGAGGTTTGTGACACTGTCGAGGAGACAGGGATTAAGACCATCCCCATGGAAAAGAAACTCAAAAAAGAAAAATGGCTGTCTGGGGAGGCCTTACAAATAGCTGTGAAAAGAAGAGAAGTGAAAAGCAAAGGAGAAAAGGAAAGATACAAGCATCTTAATGCAGAGTTCCAAAGAATAGCAAGAAGAGATAAGAAAGCCTTCCTCAGTGATCAATGCAAAGAAATAGAGGAAAACAACAGAATGGGAAAGACTAGAGATCTCTTCAAGAAAATTAGAGATACCAAGGGAACATTTCATGCAAAGATGGGCTCAATAAAGGACAGAAATGGTATGGATCTAACAGAAGCAGAATGTATTAAGAGGAGGTGGCAAGAATACACAGAACAATAAAAAAAAAATCTTCACAACCAAGATAATCAAGATGGTGTGATCACTCACCTAGAGCCAGACATCCTGGAATGTGATATCTAAGCAGACCTTAGAAAGCATCACTATGAACAAAGCTAGTGGAGGTGATGGAATTCCAGTTGAGCTATTTCAAATCCTGAAAGATGATGCTGTGAAAGTGCTACACTCAATATGCCAGCAAATTTGGAGAACTCAGCAGTGGCCACAGGACTGGAAAAGGTCCGTTTTCATCCCAATCCCAAAGAAAGGCAATGCCAAAGAATGCTCAAACTACCGCACAATTGCACTCATCTCACACGCTAGTAAAGTAATGCTCAGAATTCTCCAGGCCAGGCTTCAGCAATACGTGAACCGTGAACTTCCTGATGTTCAAGCTGGTTTTAGAAAACCATGGACATGGAACAACAGACTGGTTCCAAATAGGAAAAGGAGCATGTTAAGGCTGTATATTGTCACCCTGCTTATTTAACTTATATGCAGAGTACATCATGAGAAACGCTGGGCTGGAGGAAGCACAAGCTAGAATCAAGATTGCTGGGAGAAATATCAATAACCACAGATATGTAGACAACACCACCCTTATGGCAGAGGTGAAGAGGAACTAAAACGCCTCTTGATGAAAGTGAAAGAGGAGAGTGAAAAATTTGGCCTAAAATTCAACTTTCAGAAAACGAAGATCATGGCATCTGGTCCCATCACTTCATGGGAAATAGATGGAGAAACAGTGGAAACAGTGTCACACTTTATTTTTTGGGGGCTGCAAAATCATTGCAGATGGTGATTGCAGCCATGAAATTAAAAGATGATTACTCCTTGGAAGGAAAGCTATGATCAACCTAGATAGTATATTCAAAAGCAGAGACATTACTTTGCTGTCTCGTCAAGGCTATGGTTTTTTCAGTGGTCATGTATCGATGTGAGAATTGGACTGTGAAGAAAGCTGAGAGCTAAAGAACTGATGCTTTTGAACTGTGGTGTTGGAGAAGACTCTTGAGAGTCCCTTGGACTGCAAGGAAATTCAACCAGTCCATTCTAAAGGACTGGTGTTCTTTGGAAGGAATGATGCTAAAGCTGAAACTCCAGTACTTTGGCCACCTCATGCGAAGAGCTGACTCATTGGAAAAGACTGTGATGCTGGGAGGGATTGGGGCAGGAGGAGAAGGGAATGACAGAGGATGAGATGGCTGGACGGCATCACCGACTCAATGGACGTTGAGTTTGAGTGAACTCCAGGAGTTGGTGATGGACAGGGAGGCCTGGCGTGTTGCAATTCATGGGGTTGCAAAGAGTCGGACATGACTGAGCGACTGAACTGGACTGAATGGTACGTAAAGCATTTTATAAATTATTTTACTTTGGAGAGACTGACAGGCTGTTAAAGTTTTCTCTCTCTCTCTTTAAGGGAAGATGAACTTTGATACTTCTAAAGGTATTTGCTGAATCTGGTAATACCACTTTGGTCTTTTCCCCATTTGGAATATTCTCCCAGCTTCACATTATTTTCCTTTCATTTACTGAAGACTCAGAAGCTGCTCACAATTTTCCTTTCCATCCCAAATACTGTAATTATATGTCAAGGCTGTATACATCATGCAAAATACCGAGCTGGATGAATCACAAGCTGGAATCAAGATTGTCAGGAGAAATATCAATACCTCAGATATGCAGATGACACTACTCTACAGAAAAGTAAAGGGAACTAAAGAGCCTCTTAATGAGGGTGAAACAGGAGAGAGAAAAAGCCAGCTTAAAACTCAACATTCAAAAAACTAAGATCATGGCATCCAGTACCTCCACTTCATGGTAAAAAGAAGGGGAAAATGTCAAAGCAGTGACAGATTTTCTTTCTTTGGGCTCCAAAATCACTGCAAGTGGTGACTGCAGCTATGAAATTCAAAGATGCTTGCTACTTGGAAGGAAAGTGTGACAAACCTAGATAGGATATTAAAAAAGCAGACACATCACTTTGCCAACAAAATTCTGTACAGTCAGAGCTATGGTTTTTCTAGTAGTTGTGTATGGTTGTGAGAGCTGGACCATAAAGAAGGCTGAATGCCAAAGAATTGATGTTTTTGAATTGTGGTGGTAGATAAGACTCTTTAGAGTCCCTTGGTGGAGAAGGCAATAGCACCCCACTCCAGTACTTTTGCCTGGAAAATCCCATGGATGGAGGAGCCTGGTGGGCTGCAGTCCATGGGGTCACTAAGAGTCGGACACAAGTGAGCGACTTCACTTTCACTTTTCACTTTCATGCATTGGAGAAGGAAATGGCAACCCACTCCAGTGTTCTTTCCTGGAGAATCTCAGGGACGGGGGAGCTTGGTGGGCTGCCGTCTATGGGGTTGCACAGAGTTGGACATGACTGAAGTGACTTAGCAGCAGCAGCAGAGTCCCTTGGACTGCAAGGAGATCAAACCAGTCAATCCTAAAGGAAATCAACCCTCAATATTCTTTGGAAGGACTGATGCTGAAGCTGAAGCTTCTATACTTTGGCTACTTTATGCAAAGAGCCGACTCACTTAAAAAGACCGTGATACTGGGAAAGATTGAAGCCAAAAATAGAAGACCGCAGAGAATAAGATGGTTAGATAGCATCACTAACTCAGTGGAGATGAATCTGAGTAAACTCTGGGAGGCACTGAAGGACACGGAAGCCTGGCATGCTGTAGTCCACGGGTTCACAGAGTCGGACATGACTTAGCGACTAAACAATAACAATTCAACTTAAGTGCCAAATGCAAGATTCCATCCTTTCAGTTTCTTGATCTCATTATTATGGTTTTCAACTTGACTCCACTTAATTACTGTATTTGTATGACCACATTCGGGTTGTGTTAACCTGTTCTTATATATCTCTGAAATCTTAAAATCAAACATCTGAGAGCTTCCCATAGTTTCAGTTCACTGACTCTTATTTTCTTGACTCCATTATTTTCTGTGTATCAGTCCCCTGCTTTCTTTACTTTGCTTCCTTCCTTAACTATTTAAATTATCACTTATCACTCTATCACTTCAATCACTTTCTTATTTTTAACTTAATATGTTTACTCCTTTGCCTTGATGAAACTATCCAGCAATAAACAACCCTAGAAGTGATGAATTAAAGATAATGTGCTTTTAAACCTATTTAAAGATAGAGCTTAATAGTCACAGATACAGTTCTTTCTCTTTTTGGCTGTTGACAGAATATAAGAAGTTTCTTACATATTTTAAAAATTTACAATTAGGCTCCTTCCTTTTATTTGGAAGGAAATGGAGTACAGACCTTGTAATCTATTGTAATCGAGTGTTTTGCTGTATCAGAGAAAACATCATGTGATACACTCAGAGAAGTTGGGAAAATAATTCAAAATATAGTATAATTAACTCAAAATAAAATCCCACTACCCTACAAGAATCCATATTATAACAACTTTTGGTGGTTGGAAGAAGAAAACATATAGATGTATTGCTGACACGATCTGTTGAGGGACAATGTGTGTACGTGTGCTGTATGGGGAGTGGAAGATGAAAGAAAGAAGTAAATCAAGGAATAAGAGAGATGAGATTTGTTGGGGATTGGAAGTATATATTTGGCCATGTCTAAGAAGTTCATCACATGCACGAACAGTGACCTACTGTCATATGGAGCTCTATTTTCTTCTTTATGGTAGACTTTTCCATTAAAATATGATCTGGGCAAGGCAAACTCAATAATCATCTTCCCATCTACACCACTTCTTTCAGTGTTTCTGAGTTCTAAGAATGGCACCACCATTACCTGGTGAGTGATGACAGCAACCTGGACAACATTCTTGATTCTTTACTAACCATTTAACCATCAAGTCACAATGACATTACATAATTTTAGATGTATGTTTTCTATTAAAGTGGTTAGAATCAGTGATCTAAATTAATTAGAACACAATGAGTTGAATGTTAAAGATTCAAGTACCCAATGTTAAAGATTTCCAAGTACCCAAGGAAAATGAAAATCTGTTCCATGGTTACAGAACCTAGAGTTCAAACAGATGGTTGCAAAAAAGTCCCAGCCAGGGAATAAAATGGATCAGAAAACTAAGCAAAATCCCCACTACGCTGTATGCCAACTTCTCCAAAATAAGCAGGGTTTTGGATCTAGAAATCTGAGGCTATTTTTACCTTCTTAGCAGATATGAGATACTCCTTTTAAAAGGCAGCTGAACTATCCCAGAAGACATGCTGGACAATGAGTCTTAAGGGAAGAAGACACTGAGGTATCCAGGGTTTGGGTAGTTTATTGTAAGACTAAGAAGATGATGTAAGAAGAGGGTCCTGAAAGTGAGATGGTACATTTACTTCCAATGAAAGGGCAGGGACATGTGCGGCTGTTCCCCAGGTACCACAGCTCGTTGCATTAATGCAGAAACTAAAGTCTAATTTTGTCCAGAAACAGACCTGCTTTTAAGAATAAGCGTATCTCTAGAGCCCAGAGTAAAATGAAGATCCAGAGCTTTACATTAATAAGATTAGCAGAATCTCAGCATAATCCTTGAGTGTGTGGGGCCCTATTAATAAATAAGACTGAGTTTTCCAACTCCCATGGAAGGGACTCAGGGCAAATTAATTCAGGTTTAAATAAAATCTGAGTACAGGGGCTGTAGTTCATACCCATTATAAATGGCATCAGTAAACATTTTAAGTCAAAGGACAGAGAAATGGAGCCAGGAAGTGAAAGTTAATACGACTGTTTCAAAATATTTCAAATCTAGACTTTGTTTCAAAAGTATATGTATGAAACGAGTTGCCAGTCCAGGTTCGATGCACGATACTGGATGCTTGGGGCTAGTGCACTGGGACGACCCAGAGGGATGGTATGGGGAGGGAGGAGGGAGGAGGGTTCAGGATGGGGAACACATGTATACCTGTGGCGGATTCATTTTGATATTTGGCAAAACTAATACAATTATGTAAAGTTTAAAAAAAAAAAAAAAGTATATGATTTTCACTTGAAATACTACCTGCTCACTCCTTGCTTTATGTTTTAGTGTTAAATTACATTACTTTAAGTTAATATTTTGTGCTTATAATGCTGATTTTGGGTTATTTCATTACTTTGACTTTAAATTATTGATAGAGTGAGAGAACTCTTGATACAGATCAAGTCTTGTTTTGGAAGTGTAGACTATCAGATTGAAATCCAATAACTATGTCCATCCTCTCATTTGAACCTGTTATATTTATTTATATAACTTTTTAGAAGCAATGGCATGCTATTCTATGAAGTTTCATAGCCATTAAATGAGAATGAGCTATGATACGAATATTTTTTATTTCTAAGCAAGTTAATTTTTTGGTCATCTTAGATTTCACAGTATTAACAAGATCACAATTAATATTAATAGATTGTTTCTTCTACTTAGTGCTACCAACATACTTGTCAATACAACTTGTAATGTATATTTTAAAAAAGCTCTCAAATTCTAGTTTTTCCACAGGGAAGAAATCAAGATCAATAACATTACACGAATTCAAAAGTTAAAATATGTTAGAGCCAATGAGCAGCATAATTGAGTCAAAAGATAAAATTAAAAGGAACTGTATGTTAAAACTAAACATTTTATATAAAACAGGAAGTAGAATATTATAGAGATGAAATTCCTTCAGATTTAACATATATTTAATAACAAGAATATATCTATAAGTGGTATTCAACCTCTCCACTGAGGAAACAACAAGGCTATTGGAAGAGGCAGGCACATCTACATTGCTATAAAACAGTAAGTGATATACCACAGACAGTTGCAATACAGATAATTATCACAAACTATGAGGAATCAGGTTTACAAAAGATAGAGAACCCAGGAAACTCTATAGAAAGGGTGACATGTGACCTCAGCTAAAACAGGTTGACCATATTTTCCTATTTCTTCTAGTATATGTCTTCATAAAGCAGCCAGACTAATCTTTTTAAACATAAATCAGATCATGTTACCCTTCTGCTCAAAACCCTTCACTGTTTTTCATGCCACTTAGGATAAAGTCACAAATCCTTGTGATCTACAGGACTTTAAATCATCAGGCTCATATGTTCCTCTCCAGCCTCATCTCAAGACACCACCCCCACCACTCACTGAGCTGTAGACATAGAACTCCCCTTTCTGTTCATTTTATTATCTCTATAGTCTGAGTCTTTGTAATGTTTGTCTCCTAATGTTCTATATTCCACACTTTGCTGATGATTCCCTTCTCATCCCTCAAAACTTGGCCTAAACTGACCTTCTTTGAAAAAGTCTTTGCATCTATTGAGATAATCATATGGGGAGGGAGGAGCAAGGAGGGTTAAGGATGGGGAACATGTGTGTACCTGTGGCGGATTCATGTTGATGTATGGCAAAACCAATACAATATTGTAAAGTTAAAAAATAAAATAAAATTTTAAAAAAAGGAAAAAAAAAAAAAGAAAAAGTCTTCCCTGAAATCTCTAATCTAAAATAAAGATTCTCTGTTACACTCTTTCTTTCAGAGTACCCTATATTTTTCTTTCCTAACGTTTGCTGAATTTTGTTATTAATGTTTTATTTCTATAATTATTTGTTTACTACCAGCCCCTTCTACCAGACTATAATTTAATTATGTGAGGGCAGGCCAGGCTTTGGTGCTCAGCTGTTTCATCAAATACTAGTCTAGATGTTGCTGTGAAGGTATTTTGTAGGTGTGATAACATGTATAAACAGTTGACTATAAGTAAAGGATATTATGCCCAGTAATGTGGGTGGGACTCATCTAATCAGTTGAAGGTCTTAAGAGAAAAGACCTAGGTTTCCTGGAGAAGAAGGAATTCTGCCTCAAGACAGAAATCCTGTCTGTGCTTCCAGACTGCCAGCCCAGCCTACAGATTTCAGATTTGCCAGGTCCCATAAGCATGTGAGCCAATTCTTTAAAATAAATAAATATCTATATATCTATATTCATATCCATACCTACATCTATATCTGTATCTTATATATATTCTGTTGGATCTTTTCTGTTTGTCTGGTGAACCCTGACTGATACAGTCTGCTTCTACTTGTAAAACTGTGTGATACTATACAGGTTTCACTTAAACTCTGAAATCTTCAAATTTCTTTATTGTAATATGAAAAAAAAAATTCAGTATCAACCTTAATAGAGATTTTCTGAATGTTAAAAAAAAATCTCATTTAACATTCTTAGTATAGTGCCTGGCAAACAATAAATATTTAATTAATGTTAGATGTGGTGGTATTGTTATTATTATAAGAAACAAATATCTAGAGTTAGCTATTTTTAAAGATGTTTATGTTATAATATTACTTTAAATTCAAATAATAAAGTTTTCTTAAATCTATCTTATACTTGAGATCCCAGGACAGTTGATCAACTATCCTGGCCATATTCCAGATGTTATCTCTAGCTAACAGAATCACTTCTACCAGAATTTTTCTTAGTGTCCTTTCCACAGGTAACCAACCCCTAAATTCTGCCAGACAGAGACTGGATAAAAACATTCAATGAGATAAGACAGTCCTAATATATATAAATGAAGGACCTTAGCAATCTAAATATAGTGACCTGACTCACTACTATTTTTCTAGAAAACACTGTGCAGAAGAAAACAAAACAATTTTATACCCACAAAATTTTAGTAGAAAAACACTTTATTATTGTCTCAAAAATAGCCTAATTTGAGATGAAAACCTTTCCTAAGAAAAAGTGAATAGAGAAATATGAAATAAAATATTTTTAAAGAATGTTATTACTTCTCCATAATACATGCTTATATTATTACTTATATGTAAGCAAAATTAAGAATGATATAAATCTAATAATTTGAAGAGTTGACTCTAAAAGATTAAAAACAAACCATTTCTACACTCTTGCTATATATGAGAAATGATAGTCTAAAATACTTGTCTAAACAAATTTTGTATTGTTATACATAATTATAAATTAGAAATAACTTCCATTAGATTACTTGTAAAAGTTTAGATTTTCTTTTAAAGCCATTCTAAAGAGTCATTAAAAAGATTTCAGGAAAAAAATTAAGCAATTTATAATACTTTAAAATAATAGTCTATGAGTAATTTTTAAGTTTATAGTTATTTTTTATTTATAACTTTTAAAATTAACCTATGAGTTACTCTTTACTTCTAGTATTTTTTTTTACAACTCACCTATGAGAAACCGCTCCCCATGCACCATGCTTATTTGTGAGAATGTTCAAGATTTTCTGTTTCAACTGATTTGCAGTCACGTGGTCCCGATGCTTTGCGGCACTTATGAGATGGTCACACATCTTCTCTTCCTCTCTTCTATCAGCAGCATATTGGGCACACTGTGACTAGAAGAAATACCAACAGTGCATGATAATACACCTCTATCTATATAGGAAAGAAATGGTATCTAGCCTTGAATTAAAGGGTAATCATTATCAATTCAATTTTTAAAATTCAGGTAATATAATATTTTGAAAGATATTCTAGTATATATGTATGTGTATATATATATGCATATACATATGGTCACTTTTTAAACTGGTAAAACTGTGTTCTTTCTATGTGTTTATACATAAAGTATATGGAAAGCAATTTGAATGTTAATAATCTGGGTCTCTCGCATTGTAGGCAGATTCTTTACCATCTGAGTCCCAAGGAAAGCTCATTAAGTAATATTATCAGATAATTTATGACTTTTAATCTACTTTTCAATTCTGAAATTCTGATTTTAACATATTCTAAAAGTGAGCATTTTAGAAACAAAATAGTTTATCAAAAATGCAAATCTACTTATTATTTTACCAATACAATGTTGTTGTTGCTGTTTAGTTGCTACGTAGTGTCTGACTTTTTCTGACCCCATGGATGGTAGCCTGCCAGGCTGCTCTATAGATGGGATTTCCCAGCAAGAACAATGGAGTGGTTTGCCATTTCCTTTTCCAGGAGATCGTCCCGACTGAGGGACTGAACCCAGGTATCCTGCATTGGCAGGGGAATTCTTTACTGCTGAGCTACCAGGGAAGCCCCTAATATAGTATATAAGTGTTTGTTGTTCAGTCATGTCCAGTTCTTTGCCACACCATGGACTGTAGCCTGTCGGGTTCTTTTATCCATGGAATTCTCCAGGCAAGATTACTGGAGTAGGTAGCCATTCCCTCCTCCAGGGGATCTTCCTGACCCAGGGGTTGAACCCAGGTCTCCTGAATTGCAGGAAGATTTTTTTTTTTACCATCTGAGCCACCACGGAAGCCCAATATAGTATCAGCTCAGTTCAGCTGCTCAGTTGTATACAACTCTTTGCGAATCCATGAACTGCAGCAAGCCAGGCCTCCCTGTCCATCACTAACATGCGGAGTCCACCCAAACCCATGTCCATTGAGTCAGTGATGTCATCCAACTATCTTATCCTCTGTCGTCCCATTCTCCTCCTGCCCTCAATCTTTCCCAGCATCAGGGTCTTTTCAAATCAGTCAGCTCTTCACATCAGGTGGCCAAAGTATTGGAGTTTCAGCTTCAAAATCAGTCCTTCCAATGAACACCCAGGAATGATCTCCTGTAGGATGGACTGGTTGGATCTCCTTGCAATCCAAGAGACTCTCAAGAGTCTTCTCCAACACCACAGTTCAAAGCATTAATTCTTTGGCACTCAGCTTTCTTTATAGTCCAACTCTCACATCCATACATGGCCACTGGAAAAACCATAGCCTTGACTAGATGGACCTTTGTTGACAAAGAAATGTCTCTGCTTTTTAATATGCTATCTAGGTTGGTCATAACTTTCCTTCCGAGGAGTAAGCGTCTTTTAATTTCATGGCTGCAGTCACCATCTGCAGTGATTTTGGAGCCCAAAAAAATAAAGTCTGACACTGTTTCCACTGTTTCCCTATCTATTTTCCATAAAGTGATGGAACTGGATGCCATGATCTTAGTTTTGTGAATGTTGAGCTTTAAGCCAACTTTTTCACTCCCCTATTTCACTTTCATCAAGAGGCTCTTTAGTTCCTCCTCACTTTCTGCCATAAGGGTGGTGTCATCTGCATATCTGAGGTTATTGATATTTCTCCTGGCAATCTTGATTCCAGCTTGTTGCTTCCTCCAGCCCATCATTTCTCATGATGTACTCTGCATAGACGTTAAATAAGCGGGGTGACAATATACAGCCTCGACGTACTCCTTTTCCTATTTGGAACCAGTCTGTTGTTACATGTTCAGTTCTAACTGTTGCTTCCTGACCTGCATACAGGTTTCTCAAGAGGCAGGTCAGGTGGTCTGGTATTCCCATCTCTTTAAGAATTTTCCACAGTTTATTGTGATGCACACAGTCAAAGGCTTTGGCATGGTCAATAAAACAGAAATAGATGTTTTTCTGGAACTCTCTTGCTTTTTCCATGATCCAGCGGATGTTGGCAATTTGATCTCTGGTTCCTCTGCCTTTTCTAAAACCAGCTTGAACATCTGGAAGTTCACGGTTCATGTATTGCTGAAGGCTGGCTTGGAGAATTTTGAGCATTAGTTTACTAGCGTGTGGGATGAGTGCAATTGCGCGGTAGTTTGAGCATTCTTTGGCATTACCTTTCTTTGGGATTGGAATGAAATGTCTTACTTAAAAATGTTATGTTCCTGATAATTATATATAAATCAAAACTGTGCCATTTAATAGTGTTCCATGAGAAACGCTGGACTGGAAGAAACACCAGCTGGAATCAAGATTGCTGGGAGAAATATCAATAACCGCAGATATGCAGATGACACCACCCTTATGGCAGAAAGTGAAGAACTCAAAAGCCTCTTGATGAAAGTGAAAGTGGAGAGTGAAAAAGTTGGCTTAAAGCTCAACATTCAGAAAACGAAGATCATGGCATCCGGTCCCACCACTTCATGGGAAATAGATAGGGAAACAGTGGAAACAGTGTCACACTTTATTTTTCTGAGCTCCAAAATCACTACAGATGGTGACTGCAGCCATGAAATTAAAAGACGCTTACTCCTTGGAAGGAAAGTTATGACCAACCTAGATAGCATATTCAAAAGCAGAGACATTATTTTGCCAACAAAGATTCGTCTAGTCAAGGCTATGATTTTTCCTGTGGTCATGTATGGATGTGAGAGTTGGACTGTGAAGAAGGCCGAGCGCCGTATGGATGTGAGAGTTGGACTGTGAAGAAGGCTGAGCGCCGAAGAATTGATGCTTTTGAAGTGTGGTGTTGGAGAAGACTCTTCAGGGTCCCTTGGACTGCAAGGAGATCCAACCAGTCCATTCTGAAGGAGATCAGCCCTGGGATTTCTTTGGAAGGAATGATGCTAAAGCTGAAACTCCAGTACTTTGGCCACCTCATTCGAAGAGTTGACTATTGGAAAACACCCTGATGCTGGGAGGGATTGGGGGCAAGAGGAGAAGGGGACGGCAGAGGATGAGATGGCTGGATGGCGTCACTGACTCGATGGACATGAGTCTCAGTGAACTCCGGGTGTTGGTGATGGACAGAGAGGCCTGGCGTGCTGCGATTCATGGGGTTGCAAAGAGTCGGACACAACTGAGTGACTGATCTGATCTGATCTGACCTGATGCCATAAATGGCAATGTGGTATAGAAGATAGTTTAGGAATTTAGAGTTTCATTCAATTTCACACTTTATGTAAATTCTTTTTTCTCTGTATTCAGTTTTATATTCATAAAATAAAGGGCTAAAACAAGATTTTCTCTACAGAGTATCTTAGCTCTGGAATTTAATATATTCAAAGTGTCGTTGAATGATAACTACTCTCTTAATCTTCTCTACCTAATAATCAGTTGTCCTCTCAGCTATCTGTATTCAAGTTCATTGGTATTAGAAACATAGGCAATCTTGTGTATCAAAAAGGTTCAATACAAACATGAACATGTGATGAAACATCTCTTTAATCCTAAGTCTTTTTTGTATAATGATTTACGTATAGAGTGACTGAATATTTTAATATTATCAAGTATTAATATGAGTCATATAATTATAAAAAAGTTTTATACTTCTAAAATACACATATAATGAGTTCACATTCATTATTACAAAGTAAAAATCCTTCATGGAAGGTATATGAGCATAATCCTTTCAACTATCTCTCGATTTAGACTACCAAAGTCATGTCTTCCAGAGAAATAATCCTTCAGTAACCTAAGAAGGATTAATTCATTTTCCAATTTATCTTTTTGTACAGGGACTCACCAATTAGTACAATGATCTGTCTCCATAATGAGGTTAATATTTCATTAGCTCATTGGAGAGTAAAATTAAATTTTCATTTTTCTTCCTTAACAATTACAATGGTTAGCCAAAAAACTTAACTGTTAAGTACCCATCTCAAATTAAATATACTTTTTTTCCTAATTACAGGCTTATATGGGAGATATAGAATTTCCTCAAGAAGTCCTAGTATAACATGTTATGGCTTTACAAAATCTATTACAATTTAAAAGTGGAATATGTTTGGTAAACTACACATGCACACAGATACACACACATCAATGCACTTTATTAATATAGCTTTAACCTAAAAGGAACAAATAGAAAATTTGGGTTAAAAAAAACAATGCACGTTCATTAAGTAACAATGATAATACTCTCAAAATTTGGTTTACATCAGTATTTTATGTGTACACAATCTAAAAACATTGAGTTGTTCACATTCCATTCACAGCATCTATACCTCCTTTAGCTGTGTGTCCTTAATCAGAGAGATCTCATTTTCACCAAGATGGTGAAAATGGTATTAAGGGTGTGTGAAAACAATCTTACTCTTTAAATGTATAAAGCACGCATACACAGTACACAAACAAATAAACAGCATATTGGCTATAATTATAATAAATCATGGTAGGGGCTGATTAGGGTGACAACTATTTAAAAATTTTCCTTAGGGGGACAATAATGTACAAAGGTTGTAAAACATCACTCTTAGCTTAGTATCATCTTGGTTAAATATATGTTAGAGCTTGTAATTAAAATCTGATGGCTTGAAAATGTATCTTAAATGCTTTCACATGTCAAATATTGATCTGCTTATATCCCCAGAAAATAACTTGCTTTTCTTAGTAGAAATATGCTCAACTCAAAACTGATTCTGCAGGGAATTCAGTTAATATTCTAAACCTTATTACTAAAAGAGGTCAAAAGTCAACTGAACATTGCTATTTTGTCTAGAGTTCTGACATATCTTATACCTAAACATGTTATTCAAAGCAGATAACTTAATCTTTTCTCATCATCCAGATTAGAGTATGATACCTGATTTGTAAAGATTCGATGTTATTTATGGTTGGAAAGATACAAAACTTCATTCTGACAAACACTTAACTGTTGATGTATTTTTATTAGAATTTATATTTTTTTCAGATAAGACTGCTACAATCCCATATGACAGGTGTGTGGTGTGTCATTTGACAAATGAAGTGGATATTATGGTTATTATAACAAAACAGTTATTTCTGCCTTATTTTCAGTGAGGTACATCAGAGATCTCTAGACCTATATCAACCTGCATGACTAAGAGAGCTGCTTTATTGAGATAAAAACCTCAAAACTGGAAATATGGGTTCTAGCTTCCAGCTGCACGACATGTGTTCATATGCTGTATCAGGAGCATAAATTGGTGGACTTAGGTATTATTTTCAAGGCCAACCTAAGTCTAACACCAGGTCACCTAAATATTTCTGAAAATAAGTTTATTGAATCAGGGTAATATGTCAAATAATTATTGACATGCTAGAAATATAAGAATAATATTTATTTAAAAAACTATTAGTATGTACTATGTACTACTTGGAATACCTTAAATTTTTGAATATAAAATAGAAATGATAGTTTGTTCTTTATGCAAATTATAATTTGTGCTTATGAAGATTTTAAACTATTATGTTTCCATATATACATACAGATCTACATATACATCATATATAATAGGATTGCTTCATTTGTTAATAAAGTATAAATTATAAAAATAAAATATGAACTAAAATGATCTTTGGCCACTCTAAATAGAGATGAATACATTATTAAATAATAAATTAGAGAAGAGTAAAACTGTTTCTTCACATAACCACTATTACACCCATATCTAATGGTGTGTAAACTATGCTTAAAAATTACTAAAGGAATTGCACTGTAAAACTGTATGTGCCTTTAAGAATAAGTTAGAACAACCTCAGTCTATCAAGTGGTTAAGCATAATGCTAGAGTAGTCTTTTCATATTGCAAATGAGGTAATAAGAAATAAGTGTCCTGTCTGACATTTACTAAAGCTTTTAAAAACAACTGAAATGCCTTCAGTGAAACTTTCGTCTCGAAAAAAAAAAACTTATGTAAGGTTACCATTGGTGACAACTGACTTGTAAGAGAAAAGCAGAATTTAATTCACTCCCAAAACCTTACCTCAAACTCTGCATGTTTATGTACATCCTCAGCTCTCTGTCTGTTCAAAATAAACTCAGCTTCATTTGCAACACGAACTATATGGTCCTTCATAGCATGGCATAGCAATCTGAAAAGAAAAATACCTTTGGAATTAATATTAATAACTGTGCAACTCAACTTTTTTCAGTAATCAAATTTCAGTATTGTAAATATTAACTATGCATAAATTTTAGATAAGTCTAAATCATACAATTACAAAATATGCTATTAAACTGTTTCAGCAATGCCTTTTAAATATAGTGTGTCTTGTGAACAAATGATTCAGTTAATTTAATAAAGTTATTAAACACAAGAAAAACAAGGATTTTGGACACTTTTAAAATGGTTAAAACAACAGAATTCAGTGTCATGAAAGTAAAGTTTTACCCAAAACCTGGATAATCGTACGTTAGAAAATCTAGACTGGATTCTTAACTTTAATTAATATAGACACTAGGACTAAATTACATCTAAAATTCACTTATATGCTCAGATCCTTAATTCTAAGATAGAACCTTCCTGAAACAAATTCTGAGGAGCAGTGAGTTCAAGATAGTTTCTCACTAGAAATCTTACAAAAATCTATGTCTGTTCTGACATAAACTTTGTTATCCCATGGTGAGATTTGGGTTAAATTGACTGTCACTCTAGGAACAGCAGAACTTCCTGGCCATATGACGGAGGCCTCACTTAAGAGGAACGCAGGCACATTCCAAAGGGAATATTGTCTAGTTTTCAGGATGGATGTTAACAACTTAAGTTATTCAAAGAACATAAGAGTAAGGGGAAATCTACTAGAAGCCATAATACTTGGCTCTAACTTGGAAAGTGGCTCAAACACTTCTGTAAATAATGTTGGAGGGCAAACAATCATACAGATAGTCTTAAATTTAATCACTGAGGAAGCTGGGAAAATAAAAGAAGTTAAAGACTAAACTTCCCAACTATTAACTTTTGATGACCTCATTGGTCTGTATTTTATAGATAATCTTCAAAAGAGAAGAGGTTGGAGTCTTTGGTTCAGTGGCTTTATCTAGTGCATGAAGGCTGAAGAAAGCCAGGAAGAAATCTAATATGTGCGAATTAGTGCAGATTATATTTAAATAGATTAACAGAAGACAGCAGGAAGGGAGAGACTCAGGGTCTGGCTGGTTAATAGGTATTATACCATTCTTAGCAACAAAACAGTGGATGACCAAAGCCAAGAGGCATGGCGGCAGAGCAGGGGATGGGGTAGGAGAGATTCATGCCTCAGATACACCAGAGAAAACTGTATTGGTTGTCTGAAAGTCTGTCCTCCCAGTTTTTCACTGAGGAGTTATACATCAACTAATGCATGATATGTTTGTATGTGTGTTTTTTTTAAAGCAGAAATTTATTAAGATCCATTTATATAGTGTTTTACAGACCAAGTATACACACACACACACACACACACAATCCTCAACATTCAGGCAATCAACACTATTCTCAGAAGTGCATTGTAAGAAGACAGACTTCTTTGCCCTCATCTCCTAAAATGACACTTCTGTTTATACTCCTAAAAATGATGAATTTACTACACCGCCTTTCAAGAACAATCCCACTGAATCCCAAAGCCTCTTCAGAGGGTAAAGAGAGATTAGCAGAGAACCTTCTCCACAACACAGTGCCACACCCAGATGGGTAGTGCAAGAGACACAGAAATGGCTTCAAGGAGTGTATGCCCAATAATGGGGCTGTGAGGAGAGCCTGGGGGCCCTACAATACTGAATGGCTTCCAGGGCCTCTTATTCCTCCTCATCTTCTCATGCAGCCATGGCTCCTGGAGATTTAGGCTCCGGGAGTACATCTGGCACCTTACTAGGTGCTTTGCCTAAAGCCCCTATGGTGATGTCAAACAGAATTCTGTCAATTTCTATTGCTGCTGCTTCTTTCATTTCTTCTTGATTGCCCATGCTTTCAAAAGTGTCCTCTAATATCTTTTCTATGATCCCAGCCTTCATCGTCTCTTTGGACAGCTCCCACACGGTGGCCTGGATTTCCAAGATCTTCACAAGATGCTGCACGGCCTTCATCACCTCTGTGTTCTTCTGCAAGAGAACCAGCCACTCACACAACTGTTGGCTGGTTCTTCACCCCCGTGAGCACGGAGTTCATGTGCGCTTTGGATGTACAGAGCTTGCTCATGGCCTTCCTTGACCTGAATCATCTCCTTGGCCAGAACCATGCAGACATTCTTCTGATCATTTCTGGCAGCATCATTCATAGACTGTTTCACTTTTTCTTCTTCTCTATGGATATCTCATATCTGCCCGTCAACAACTCTCATTTCTTATCTTTAGTGACCATTCACTGACCAGCTCTTCCGGCGGCTTCTCCTGGGTTTTTCCAAATAGCCCTATGGCGAACTGAACTGAACTTGCACTTCCCAGCTTTCCATTCCCTGAGCCCAGGCAGGTCACAGGCAGCTGCTTGGGTGGGGCCATTGAGAGGCATGTGTGATGTTTTATTTCCATGCCTCTACTTATCTGACTCTTTTAAAGGGGAGCTAAAAATCCCCAAATCTAAGATTCCTTTAGAATCTTCAATTCTATCTAACTTCAGGAAGTCACTCTATTGGCCATAATCAGCTTCACATATTATATTTTTAAGCTCAAATAATCTACTCTGTGTCACAGTCACAGATAAGAATCCTAACCTTTCTCTCTTCCCTTCACTTGTCTCTCCCTGGTTCTAGGCAGAAAAAAAAAAAAAAAAGACTTCCAACTTCCACTTCTGTGATCCCTCTGTTTTCTCTTAGTCCTTCATCCACTGCTCAATTTATTTCCTTTTTCACTAACTTGGATCCCGTGATTCCACATTTTAAGCATCCTCTTGCAGCACCTTCACTCAATCCGTGATCTGTGCTACAGCTGCTTAGGAAATATGTAACGCTAGGTAAAGATGGGGGTATCCCTTCTCAGTCCTACATCTGGACCTCTGAGGAAACTTAAGTTGACTTTTCTAAGCTAATTTTGTTAATGCTGTATTCCTCATCATGTGTAGTTATTTAGGTCTCTGTTTTTATTACATTAGTGGAAGTTAATGATTAGAAAAAAATTTCTTTAAATGCCTAAATCTAAAAAAATCTCCCAGACTTTCTCAAGGAGCTGCGTGTATGTGTTGACAGTCCTTGAGCACTCAACCAGGCAGGTTTCAACCCTACCTTTGTGTTTACTTCCTGCTGCCACAGAATCTTAGCATCCACAGGTGAGAGTCTGGAACTTTCTCCTCTTTCCAGAGCATGAAAACTAAGCATGTGCAGGGCCCTTTAGAATTTCAGAAGTATGTCCGAGCTTTTCAAAGTGCTGTGTACATTTTGGAGAAGGAAATGGCAACCCACTCCAGTACTCTTGCCTGGAGAATCCCATGGATGAAGGAGCCTGGTGGGCTGCAGTCCATGGGGTCGCTAAGAGTCGGACACGACTGAGCAACTTCACTTTGACTTTTCACTTTCATGCACTGGAGAAGGAAATGGCAACCCACTCCAGTGTTCTTGACTGGAGAATCCCAGGGATGGGGGAGCCTGGTGGGCTGCCATCTACGGGGTCGCACAGAGTCGGACACGACTGAAGTGACAGCAGCAGTGTACATTTCACTCCCCTGCTGTTCCTCTCAAGCTTTTCGGTTTGTCTACCATTGGCCTCAATTGTTCTCTATCACCTCAGGCAATGGCAACCTAAGATACTGGCCTATAAAGGCCTTCAACAAACACCCTCAGTAAAGCAGCTTTCTTTTCACACTGGGCCAGTTCCAAGTTAGGCAAAAGGAATCTTTTAACCTATTCTTCCAGGGAGTCACTAGACAGATCAAAACTAAGTGATTAAAATTCTTTGCTAATGATGTCTATTTCCCTCTGGCAGAGTGGCTTATAATGTGTGCTTTTTTAATTGTTTCCTTTGAACTGGGAAGCAAAGGTTGGCACTGGAGTTAAGTTAAAATGTCACAAAATTACTGCACCATCACACCCCCTAATAGTTTTTGAAAATATTTTTGTTGTGTATACAATTTTTGAGACTTTTTTCTTCAAACATTGAAAGTATTATGTCCTTATCTTCTAGCTTTCTTTGTTGCTGTCATTCTACTTTCCCATTTTTCTAAATGATCAGTTCCTTCTTTCTGGGTGCTTTTACCTCTTTATTTTTGGCTTTGCCCCGTTTCAGTACCATGTGTCTAGCCTGGGTTTCTTTTTATTTATCCTACCTGAGGTACACTGTGATTTTCATATTACTATATTTTTATTTTCAATCAGCTTTTAAAAATTCACAAACATTATCTTTTAAAATATTTCATTTCACCTACTCTGTATTTATTTTCCTTTTTCAATTCTGATGATTTACAAATTAAACTTTCTTATTCTACCTCCACAGCTCTTAATATCACTTTCATTTTTCATTTCTTTCTCTTTCTGCATTTTGGGTAAAAATCTCAAAATCTATTTTTCAAGTCAGTGTAATTCCCTTCATCTTTGTATAATCTGATGAATCATTAATACACAAGAGTTTTTCCAAATTGTATTTTTAAAATCTATGAAACTGTTAGTCACTCAGTAATGTCTGACTCTTTATGATCTCATGGACTGTAGCCTGTCAGGCTCCTCTGTCCATGGGATTCTTCAGGCAAAAGTAGTGGACTGGGTTGCCATTCCCTTCTCCAGCAGACCTTCCTGACTCAGGGATCAAACCCAGGTCTCTTACATTGTAGGCAGACTCTTTACTCTCTGAGCCACCATGAAAACCTTAAAAAAAAAATATATATATATATATCCCCCAAGGACTATCAAGATTAGAATTAAGAAATTCAGGAAATAAAATAGTACAAAACTGAATGAATAAAAAGAGACCATGGGAAGCTTTGAAAAACTGAGAGGTGACAGAATTTAAGGCTTTCCTGAGCAACCAGGAAAGCCATATTCATATTCATCCTAGGGGTAGGATGTGAATGTTCTACAGCAGAAGATAACCCTCACTGCCCATTCAGCTTTATTCACTCTTCAATCTGTTGAAATCTGACTTTAAGATCATCCTATATTAAGCACTAATCTTGTCAATTTTATTTATTTTTAATCTGCTTCTTTATTACTTAAACATTGTTTTAATTCAAGCCTAATCATCTGTCATCCAATTACAACAGCCCCCCGATTTCTCTGACTCTCTCAAATCTTCAGTTCCTCTGTTACATTTTTCGCTCTGCCACTAGTGTTATTTACACTTCTTGGCTACTTTTATTGACACGATAATAGTTAAACATTATACATAGACATCGGTCTAGGAGAAGGCAATGGCAAGCCACTCCAGTACTCTTGCCTAGAAAATCCCATGGATGGAGGAGCCTGGTAGGCTGCAGTCCATGGGGTCGCTAGGAGTCGGACGCGACTGAGCGACTTCACTTTCACTTTTCACTTTCACACAATGGAGAAGGCAATGGCAACCCACTCCAGTGTTCTTGCCTGGAGAATCCCAGGGACAGCAGAGCCTGGTGGGCTGCCGTCTGTGGGGTCGCACAGAGTCGGACACGACTGAAGCGACTTACCAGCATAGACGTCGGTCTACTTTTCCAACTTTTTTTTTTTTTTTAACTTTTCCAACTTTATCTACCGCCTTTTCAGTATATGTTTTTTTGTGTTTCAGAGGACATAGTTCTTTTAATGATTCATGCAACTTCAGGATTTCTGTATGTGCTACTTCTTTGTGGAACTCTTACCACTCACTCCTCTCCATACAACGAAGAGACCTTGTCCCAATTTCTCAGATGTTCTGGGAATTATATTTATCACGCTGTCTTACGGACTTCTCCCCCTCTTTTTTCCTTTTAACAAGTCTCTCTTAGACTGTGAAGTTCGTTAAATGAAGTACAATCCCTATTCATCTCTGTATCCAACATGATTTGCATGGTAGCTGTTGAGAAACATGGACTCACCAATAACACATGACTAAATGGAAAAAATGACTGAATGAATTCCTGAGCAGGTTATGTAGGAAGGAGGGGAAAAGAAGAAATGTAATTTTAATGATAAATTAGCTTAACACTATAAAATTCTATTATATATTTAGCACATAGAAAATGGGTAAATAAAAATATCATATAACTTGGTAATTATGGAACATTTTCTTCCTCAGAGTATCTGTACAACACAGGAAGTAAATGAAATGGTCTTCATCTTCTACTCTAAGTTTATTTTTCAAAGGGACTAGAAAAAGAAAACAATTTGTTGAATCCCATTCATTCTTCTTCTAGAATGGAGCTGTCATAGATACAGGAAAGCAATCAGGGAACAAAACAAAGCATTCTCTTCCAAATGGAATACATATCATTATGGCAAGTTCTGTTTACTAGGAAGTCTCTAATTCTATGCAATTTGTTATAATTTAAATTGTTTTTCATTGATTAGAAGCCCTGAGATGCTGAATTTTAAATATAAATAGTTTCTGTTGTTTTATTGAAAGAAAAAATGTCAACAGAAAAGGCAAATAAATCTTTCATCCTCTATAGATGAATGGGAGAACAGAAGGAAGAACTAGTTTATTTTTAAATTCTGCTTTTTATTAATGTTATAAATTTGGACAAATAATTTTCCATGTGTCTTAAGTTGTAGTCTTCTGATTAGAAAATGGGTGTGTAATGTCTCACATATCCTAAAAACTAGAAGAAATAGTACATGCTCAAGCTGTAAGATTAGATTTTTAGATCCCAATTTAGTCAAGAAGACAGGTCCTTATCAGAAGAGAAGTGGCCACACAGTGTAGGAGCAGATGTAATACCTCTGTGTTAATTTCAGTGGCCCCAGAATGTAAAAGGAAAGGCATAAAGTTTCTGGTGACACTGTAAGGAAAAGTTTGACTGAATCAGAAAAGTTCAATTTCTTCCTGTGATTTTTTTAAAGACTATTAAAAAATCTGGAAAAAAATACGATTCTCATTTTTCAATTTAAATAATATAAAGTTCAAAGGAGACTATAATTTTTAAAATAAAATTATGTCCATATTTGCTTTATTGGATAATAAAAAACATAAAGGTATTTTTTATTGTTTTAAATCTTATTTTCACAAAAAAAACTAGAGTTGACTTTTTTTTTTTTTCTTTTTTTAATCCTACATAGTGTGCCTCTATCTGTTTAGGCCCTAAAAGAAGCCTTCCCCAATCATTACTGTCTACCGGAACAGGTCCTTCTTCTACAGTCAATGCAATTTTTATACCATTTCTTTTGCACGACTTATTTATAATGCCTGTGACATTTTGAACTGTTTAACATTTTGTGCATATAAACTCTAACTTCTCAATTACAAATTACTTTCAGATGAAGACCAGATGTAAAATGTATTTATATCACTGCTAACACTATTTAACAAGTATTTTATAGCATTTATTCAGTTTTTTTTCCTGTATGTATGGTAATTATATAGAAATTAAGAATGTCAGAAATACCTGTACAGCTATTACACTATTTTTGGTAATTAGAAAATAACTAATCCTTTTAGCTTGGACTGTGACTCTTTATAACAGTCATGCTATAAAATAAGTATTCTGTTTTCCCACACACTGTTCTGTAGAGAGCAACTGAGGGATATAAATCGTCTGTGTTGTCACCTTATGAATATGGGAACTAATCAGCCTATAATCAAAGCATTGAAGCCATTACCCAGACACCTTGGGGAGAGTTCCTAGACTAAATTAATGGCCAGGCCATGACTATGTGCACACGTGCTCAGTTCCTCAGTCGTGTCTGATTCTTTGCAACACCATGGACTGTAGACAACCAGGCTCTTCTGTCCATGGTACTATCTATACAGGCAAGAATACTGGGGGAGCTGCCATTTCCTCTCCCAGGGGGTCTTCCTGACCCAGGATTGAGCTCATGTCTCGTGCAACTCTCACACTGGCAGGCAGATTCTTTAACACTGAGCCACCTGGGAAACCATGCCATGACTGGTTTTTTGAATCCTAGCTGGCATTTGCTTGTAGTAAGAAAGAACAATAAAAACAACAACAAAATTATGTCTTCAGGAAAAAAGGAACAGGAAGAAATATGGCACTGAAATGACTCTACCAAAAATAGGGTACCTTTCCCTTTTCATTGTTTTAAATATAAGAAACCATTTGTGTCTTATGAAATAAACTACTTCAGTTCAGTTCAGTTCAGTCGCTCAGTTGTGTCTCTCTATGACCCAAGAATTGCCCCACACCAGGCTTTCCTGTCCATCACCAACTCCCGGAGTTCACTCAAACTCAGGTCCATTGAGTCGGTGATGCCATCAAGCCAGCTCATTTTTTGTTGTCCCCTTCTCCTCCTGCCCCCAATCCCTCCCAGCATCAGAGTCTTTACCAATGAGTCAACTCTTCGCATGAGATGGCCAAAGTATTGGAGTTTCAGCTTTAGAATCAGTTCTTCCAAAGACCACCCAGGGTTGATCTCCTTTAGAATGGACTGGTTGGATCTCTTTGCAGTCCAAGGGACTCTTAAGAGTCTTCTCCAACACGACAGTTCAAAAGCATCAATTCTTCAGTGCTCAGCTTTCTTCACAGTCCAACTCTCACATCCATACATGACCACTGGAAAAACCATAGCCTTGACTAGAAGAACCTTTGTTGGCAAAGTAATGTCTCTGCTTTTGAATATGCTATCTAGGTTGGTCATAACTTTCCTTCCAAGGAGTAATCATCTTTTAATTTCCTGGCTGCAATCACCATCTGCAGTGATTTTGGAGCCCCCAAAAATAAAGTCTGACACTGTTTCCACTGTTTCCCCATCTATTTCCCATGAAGTGATGGGACCAGATGCCTTGATCTTTGTTTTCTGAATGTTGAGCTTTAGGCCAACTTTTCCACTCTCTTCTTTCACTTTCATCAAGAGGCTTTTTAGTTCCTCTTCACTTTCAGCCATAAGGGTTGGTGTCATCTGCATATCTGAGGTTACTGATATTTCTCCCAGCAATCTTGATTCCAGCTTGTGCTTCCTTCAGCCCAGCGTTTCTCATGATGTACACTGCATAGAAATTAAATAAGCAGGGTGACAATATACAGCCTTGACGTACTCCTTTTCCTATTTGCAACCAGTCTGTTGTTCCATGTCCAGTTCTAACTGTTGCTTCCTGACCTGCATATAGGTTTCTCAAGAGGCAGGTCAGGTGGTCTGGGATTCCCATCTCTTTCAGAATTTTCCACAGTTTATTGTGATCCACACAGTCAAAGGCTTTGGCATAGTCAATAAAGCAGAAATAGATGTTTTTCTGGCACTCTCTTGCCTTTTCCATGATCCAGAGGATGTTGGCAATTTGATCTCTGGTTCCTCTGCCTTTTCTAAAACCAGCTTGAATATCAGGAAGTTCACGGTTCACATATTGCTGAAGCCTGGCTTGCAGAATTTTGAGCATTACTTTACTAGCATGTGAGATGAGTGCAATTGTGTGGTAGTTTGAGCATTCTTTGGCATTGCCTTTCTTTGGGATTGGAATGAAAGCTGACCTTTTCCAGTCCTGTGGCCACTGCTGAGTTTTCCAAATTTGCTGGCATATTGAGTGTAGCACTTTCACAGCATCATCTTTCAGGATTTGAAATAGCTCAACTGGAATTCCATCACCTCCACTAGCTTTGTTTGTAGTGATGGTTTCTAAGGTCTGCTTAGATACCACATTCCAGGATGTCTGGCTCTAGGTGCATGATCACACCATCGTGATTATCTGGGTCATGAAGCTCTTTTTTGTACTGTTCTTCTGTGTATTCTTGCCACCTTTTCTTATTATCTTCTGCTTCTGTTAGGTCCCTACCATTTCTGCCCTTTATTGAGCCCGTCTTTGCATGAAATGCTCCCTTGGTATCTCTAATTTTCTTGAAGAGATCTCTAGTCTTTCCCATTCTGTTGTTTTCCTCTATTTCTTTGCATTGATCATTGAGGAAGGCTTTCTTATCTCTCCTTGCTATTCTCTGGAACTCTGCCTTCAGATGCTTATATCTTTCTTTTCCTCCTTTGCTTTTCACTTCTCTTCTTTTCACAGCTATTTGTAAGGCCTCCCCAGACAGCTATTTTGCTTTTTTGCATTTCTTTTACATGGGGATGGTCCTGATCCCTGTGTCCTGTACAATGTCTTGAACCTCCGTCCATAGTTAATCAGGCAGTCTATCAGATGTAGTCCCTTAAATCTTTTTCTCACTTCCACTGTATAATCATAAGGGATTTGATTTAGGTCATACCTGAATGGTCTAGTGGTTTTCCCTACTTTCTCCAATTTAGATCTGAATTTGGCAATAAGGAGTTCATGATCTCAGCCACAGTCAGCTCCTGGTCTTGTTTTTGCTGACTGTATAGAGCTTCTCCATCTTTGGCTGCAAAGAATATAATCAATCTGATTTCGATGTTGACCATCTGGTGATGTCCATGTATAGAGTCTTCTTTGTGTTGTTGGAAGAGGGTTTTGCTACGACCAGGGCGTTCTCTTGGCAAAACTCTATTCACCTTTGCCCTGCTTCATTCCGTATTCCAAGGCCAAATTTGCCTGTTACTCCAGGTCTTTCTTGACTTCCTACTTTTGCATTCCAGTCCCCTATAATGAAAAGGACATCTTTTTTGGGTGTTAGTTCTAAAAGGTCTTGTAGGTGTTCATAGAACCGTTCAACTTCAGCTTCTTCAGCGTTACTGGTTGGGGCATAGACTTGGATTACTGTGATACTGAATGGTTTGCCTTGGAAATGAACAGAGATCATTCTGTCCTTTTTGAGATTGCATCCAAGTACTGCATTTGGGACTCTTCTGTTGACCATGATGGCTACTCCATTTCTTCTCAGGGGTTCTGCCTGCATTAGTAGATATAATGGTCATCTGAGTTAAATTCACCCATTCCAGTCCATTTTAGTTTGCTGATTCCTAGAATGTCGATGTTTACTCTTGCCATCTCCTGTTTGACCACTTCCAATTTGCCTTGATTCATGGACCTGACACTCCAGGTTCCTATGCAATCTTGCTCTTTACAGCATCGGACCTTGCTTCTATCACCAGTCACATCCACAACTGGGTATTGTTTTTGCTTTGGCTCCATCCCTTCATTCTTTCTGGAGTTGTTTCTGCACTGATCTCCAGCAGCATATTGGGCACCTACCGACCCGGGGAGTTCCCCTTTCAGTATCCTATCATTTTGCCTTTTCATACTGTTCATGGGGTTCTCAAGGCAAGAATACTGAAGTGGTTTGCCATTCCCTTCTCCAGTGGACCACATTCTGTCAGACTACTTAACTCTCACCAAAGCTAAAATAATGGTGCCTAGAAGGAAAGTCCATTTGAAGTCGTTCTCAGAGGGACTAAAAAAAACCTAAATACATATATATATGCATATATTTTTAAAATATGGTTCTAAATGTAATTCAGATAAAATTTATGATTACTAATCTTGAAATAATTTCCTTTTTACTTGAAATTTAGCCATTATTAAATGGGAGCTGTTTATCTTAGTTTTCAGTAAATGTATTATTCATTGTCAATATTTAAATTTAAGTCTATAAATTAGCAATACTGTTTAAGATCTATACATTTTGTAAAAGCACAGATTTTTTTACCTGATTTATGAAGCTCATATATGTTTAATAATTTACTAATATTTAAAATGAATAACTGAATAGTAAGAAAAAAGTATAAATAAGGTATTACATGAAAAAATATAGAGGGAACTTTGTTTTTTAGGCAGTTCTATGGTTTCTTGGTTCAAAATCAGAATCTCAACTCTAAGAAAAAAGTTTCTTATAGAGTCTGAAGGTGCTGGTTTTTCAAACATGTGCTTTGCTGTGCTTAGTTGTTCAGTTGTGTCCGACTCTTTGCAACCCCATGGACTGTAGTCTTCCAGGCTCCTGTGTCTATGAAGATTCTCCAGGCAAGAATAATGGAGTGGGTTGCCATGCCTTCCTCTAGGGGTTCTTCCCAACCCAGGGATCAAATGCGGGTCTCCCACATTGCAGGCACTTTCTCTACTATCTGAACCACCAGGGAAGGCCAAAAATACTGGAGTGGGTAGCCTATGTCTTTTCCAGGGAAACTTTCCCATCCAGCAATCGAACCCAATCTCCTGCACTGTAGACAGATTCTTTACAGCTGAGCTACCTGGGAATCCCCTTTTTAAAACATAGTTTTTGCCAAATCAAGGACACGAAACAAACTCAAGCAAACTAAAGCTTATTGGTTCAATTATTAAATAGCATTTGTTAAATTAAAGAGGATATTAAAGTTTAGGTTATATTATCAGTAAAAAATTATACTTGAATGCAATATGCTTCTCTTCTTCAAAATGTAAGAAATGTAAGGTACGTATTTTCCAGATTTTAAAGAACAAACCAATAAATTGGAATCTCATGAACCATAGGTCAAATTCCATGCTAAACAAGAATATATTCTGACTTGTCATGAATATTCATTAACTGTATCCTATACATTTCCAAAAGAGTGATAAAGGTTTATTTTAGGCAAATGATTAATTTATTTCAAAAGATTACTCAAGTTCTATAATTTAAAAGTCTTTCTTATTTGCTTTATAGTTCAATTCATATTTTAATAATTTAAAATCCAATTATTATTGCCAAGATATTATAGGCAATTTTACATCCCATTAACCTTGCTTTGTTTTAATTATAAAGATCCTTTGTTAGATTCCTTTAAATGATCCAGTTTATAATTTCAGCCTGTCCTAGGGAGTATTTTAATTCAGCTGCACATTCATCAACTGTTTTTGTCCTGTTAATTGTAGACAACTGCACAATTGCTTTCTCCACCTATGATTGATGAATTTTATTCACGAGTGTAGATGTTAAGTAGCATAAACATTTATAACAATTTCCACTTAAAGATTTTTATCTTCATTCCCACAAGGACAAATTAAAACTGGTATTTAACAACCAAGAGAAAACATTTTATGCATGTTTCATTTTACAGTATTAGCAAATGTTAAGAAAAATGTTGCATTTCCATGCAAATGTGCTAAAAGTGTATGCAAAGAATCTAACATGTGCCTGGATATAGTGGGCATCAACAAATATAGGCCAGATAAACAAAGCAATATGTCTTTACTATAACTACATCCCAACCATTTAAATACGATATTTTTTTGATTTGGAACTCCCAGTTCAAATTTATGAAAAAGAAAAGTTTAAATTGAAAAGGAAAGGGCCAAAGTAAAGATAGGAGTCAGCAAAATATAATATGTCATAACAAAAATAATAAAAAAAAACTTCTATTTTTAAGGTGCCAATATTACTGTAAGTTGTAAAAAAAATGTCATATATTACTTCTAACTTTCAGAGAAACTAGGCAAGATGTGAAACAATGTCAGAGGGAGATTATATTACATGCCTAGTTTATCAATAGGAGAACTGGTATTTGAACCTTGTATAAAGAAAGTATTTTGAGACAATGCTACTGAATTGATAACTCAATAATATGGTCAGGGGAGCCTCTCTGAGAGTGTGACATTTAAGCGGATTCTCAATGACGGGTGGAATTAATCATGTGAAGATGTAGGGAAAGAAGACTCCCAGCAGAAACAGCAGTAAGAGCCTGGCCCCAGGTTTTCCACTCCACACACTCTCTCTGAGCACCACATTTGCATCCTTATCTCCCACTGACCGCATGCAAGCTGAGAACTCCTGAATCTAAATCTCTACATGAGCTGTCTCTTTGGGCTTCCCAAGTGGCTCAGTGGCAAAGAACTCACCTGCCAATACAGGTGACGTGGGTTCGATCCCTGGGTCAGGAAGATCCCTTGGAGGATGAAATGTCAACCCACTCCAGTATTCTTGCCTGGGAAATCCATGGACAGAGGAGCCTGGTGGGCTACAGTCCATGGGGTCAGAAAAGAGCCAGACACAACTCAAGTGACTAAACAACAAGAGCTGTCTCTTTGAAGCCTGACACCCAAAATCTAAGACATCAATCTAACATTTCTACTTAGAACTTTCATAGGTGCTACGAATTCAGAGCACGTGACTGCATGCTCAGTCGTGTCTGACTCTTTGAGACCTCATGGACTGTAGCCTTCTGGCTCCTCTCCTCATTCCAGGCAAGAATACTGGAGTGGGTTGACATTTCTTACTCCAGGAGATCTTCCTGACCCAGGGATCAAAGCTTTGTCCTGCACTGGCAGTGGTTGGTGGTTTAGAGGCTAAGTCGTGTCTGACTCTTGTGACACCATGGAGTGCAGACTGCCAGGCTCCCCTGTCCATGGGATTCTCCAGGCAAAAATACTGGAATGGGTTGCCATTTCCTTCTCCAGAGGATCTTCCCAACCCAGGGATCAAACCCAGGTCTCCTGCATTGCAGGCAGATTCTTTACCCACTTAGCTATAAGGAAAGCCCTAACGGATTTATTTACTTATTTATTTTTACCACTAACTCCACCTTCGAAGCCCTATGAACTCAGTGTAACCAAAAATAAAAACATCTCTTACTCAACCTACGTCTCTCTTTCTGTATTGTTCTAAGTAAACTACACTATTGTAAATTATCCAGCTCTTAAACAAGAAAGCAAAGTACCCATGATTCCTTCTGTCCTCTCTACCATTCAATCTATCAGCAGTTTTGTAGATTTAATTTCTAAGTGTTCTGTTGTGTGTTGAGTTGCTCAGTCTGTCCAACCCTTTGTGACCCCATGGACTGTAGCCCACCAGGCTTCTCTGTCCATGAGATGGATTCTCCAGGCAAGAATACTGGAGTGGATTGCTAGGCCCTCCTCCAGGGCATCTTCCCAATCCAGGGATTAAAACCAGGTCTCCCCCATTGTAGGTGGATTCTCTACCACCTGAGCCACCGGCTACTTCAAACTTGTCCACTTCTTCCATCCTCATAGCCACTCTTAGTTGGTTTATGACACCATTCTCTTCAACGAGATTCTGAAATTTCAGACAGCTATCTCGCTTCCAGTCTCCAGCCCCAGAAATCCATTTGTCACTCTGCAGATTATGCCAAACTTCTTCCGTCCTTTACACTCCTGCATCCTTAGCACTACTTACAAACCCCTTCATGGTAGGATTCTTGCCATAAAGGGATGACCCTGGCCTCTCTGTGGCTGGCACACAATATGCGCTGAAACAGCTGTTTGCGTGACTGAGAAGAGCTCTCCAGCAACACGTCTTGCTGGCTCTCACCAATAGACTTTTGCACTATACTGTTCCCTCAGTCCAGAATTTTATTCCTACTTTTTTTTTTTTTCCTTTCATCTAGCCATGTCCTAATCATTTCTCAGTTCTCAACTAACATGGTGCTCAGTTTACTGTACTATACCAACTAATGAGCGCTCAGTCGTGTCTGACTTTTTGCGGCCCCATGGACCCTGCCAGGCTCCTCTGTCCATGGGATTCTCTAGGCAAGAATACTGGAGTGGGTTGCCGTTCTTTTTTGGCAATAGGGCCTCCTACTTTCACTCTTTTTATAGACTAATTTTAAGAGCAGTTTAAGGTTCACAGCAAACTTAAACAGAAGTTACAGAGATATCCCAGATGTCCTCCCCAACTTATTGTACTCTCCCTCATTATCACTAATCCCCATTACAGTGGTTACATTTGCTACAAATTATGAACCTACATTGATAGACTGCATTATCACCCAAAGTCTACAGTTTACATGACCATTCACGCTTTGTGTTGCATATTGTAAAGGTCTGGAAAAATGCAAAATGATATGTATCCAGTATTACAGTATCATACAGGGTCGATTCATGCCCTAAAAATCCTCTGTGCTTTGCCTATCCATCTCTGCTTCCCCTTAAGCCCTGGCAACCACAGATCTTTTTACTGTGTCCACAGTTTTGCCTTTTCCCATAATGTCATATAGTTAGAATCATACAGTAGCTTTTTCATATATTGGATTCTTTCATCTTGAAATATGCAATTAAAGTTCTTTTATGTCTTTTCATGGCTTGATAGCGCATTTCTGTTTAGCACTAATTAATAAATACTCCATTGTCTTAATGCATCAGATAAATAGGTAGTTATTTATCTATTCACCTACTAAAGTGCATCTTGGCTGTTTACAAGTTTTAGAAAGTGTGAATAAAATGATTATAAACACCACATGCAGGTTTTTGTGTGAATGTAAGTTTCTAATTCCTTTGGGTAGTACCAAGGAGCATGGCTACTGTATTGTATGGGAAGACTAAGTTTAATAATGCCAACCTGTCTTCCAAAGTGGCTGTACCATTCTGCATTTCCACCAGCGAAGAATGAGAGTTCCTGTCACTCCACAGCCTGAGCAGCACTTGCTGTCGCCAGGGTTCTGGGTTTTGGCTCTTTTAATAGGTGTGTAGTAGTATCTTACTGTTGTTTAAATTTCCATTTTTCTGATGACCTATGATGTGGAACATCTTTTCCTTTGCTTATTTTCCATCTGTACATCTTTTGTTTAGGAACTTGTTAAGGTCTATGGCTCATTTTCTAATCAGTTTTCTTATTGCTGAGTCTTAAGAGGTCTTTGTATACTTTAGATAATAGTCTTTTATTAGATGTGTCTTTTGCAAGTATTTTCTCTCAGTCTGTGGCTGTCTTCTCATTCTCTTGCTGCTGTCTTTTGCAGAGCAGAAGTTCATTTTAATGAAGTCCAGCTCACCAGTTCTTTCTTTCATGGATCATGCCTTTAGTTTTAGAACTAAAAACTCATCACCAAACATATCATCTAGATTTTCTCCTTTGTATCTTCTATGAGTTTCATAATTTTTCATTTTACATTTAAGTCTGTGATCCACACTGAGCTAAGTTTTGTGAAGAGTATAAAGTCTGTGTCTGCATTTATTTTTGGACGTCCAGTTGTTCCAGCATCATTTGTTGGAAAGATTATTTTTGTTTCATGGTCTTGGCTTTGCTTGGATGCACTTTTTGAAAACCCTGACACTACCACCAACTGGAGAATGCACCCCTCCAGACTAGGTTAAGTGCTCTTCCTTCTTCTCAGATTAGTACCTGTAACATCCGACGCTATCACAGCACCCTTGTGTTACTGTATGTGCTAGTCTGTTTGTCTTTCCTCCAAAATTTAGAAACATGTTTGTCTCATTCACTTCTCTATTCCCAGTGCCCATAATGGTGTTTGGTATATGAAAGTGAAGTCGCTCAGTCAGGTACGACTCTTAGCAACCCCATGGACTGTAGCCTACCAGGCTCCTCTGTCCATGGGATTTTCCAGGCAAGAATACTGGATCGGGTTGCCATTTCCTTCTCCAGGAGATCTTCCTGACCCAGGGATTGAACCCAGGTCTCCCACATTGTAGGCAGATGCTTTACCATCTGAGTCACATATAGTAGGTGCTAAATAGACATTTGCTATGTTAATATATACATGAGATGTGATTATATATTTATAGCTAGCTATATTACACTATTTGTTCCAAAATCATTTTTACTGGAGAAACTACTGGTATAAAAATGGAAAAACAAATCTAAAATGGCACAAAGAATATTATGATGAGCATTTAGAGGTGGATAACTACTTTCTATAATTCCAACTCCTTCCCTAAATCAAAATAAATGCCAAACACTACCAATGAATAACAAAACAGTTTCAAAAGCTAAAAATCTCTACTAGCAAAATTTTCACTCTTCTTCTTTTCCAAGAAATAACTATAATCTTAATCTTACAAGCTAGAGGTTCAATTTGTTAATTCTTCAGAATTCCTGATAAACAGCATAATTTTCGTTTTTTACTTCACAGCTGAAATGAGTTAGCAAAACTAGCATTATGTGAAATGAGAGATTTTATAACTCATATGACAATGAACTGCCTGAACAAATTTTTTTCTATTTTTCATTGCCTGAATATGGATAATAATTATTATCAATTATTTTCGCAATAAAGTTTTATAAGAAGTAGAGTATATTACTATGTTTAAAATGATTATGCTATAAAAGAAAACTAATATTCTCTTGTATCTTTTGCTTGGCAGTAGGGCAAATTTCATTTTAATATTTAGAGTTGTAATGTTATGACTAAAAATAACTCAGTCATAAAATATCTAAGTGAGAAATGCATAGTAAGATGAATTGTTGTAAAAACAGAGGCTATTTCTCAGAATATAAAACATTGATGGAAAAAAACCACTAAATTGTATTTAACTTTTTTCAAAATAGGTATTTATAGCATATACAACATAGGTTTCAAAGACTACCCTGTAAAATATTCTTTCATGACACCTCTTTTGATAAAGGTAAGTTTTACATACAGTAAAATTATTTCCTTATTAATATAATTAAATATGGTTTCAAATGAGACACAGACTATGCCAAATCTTCAGGCATTATTTTCCAAAGAACACACTCTGTCACAGATGAAACTCAAGTTGTAAGGGATGCAAGTCTTTGGCTAAGAGAAGCTGTACATGTCAGGATGTTGTCCGTTACATCTGTCTTACTATATTCACTGCCAATAAAGTATAGGAAAAATCATAATGAACGACAGTTTATCATAAAAGTGATAAATGCAATAATGAGCTCAAACATAAATCTCACCATGACATCATTTTAACAATGGTATAAACATGTTCCTAGCCAGACCACTGTAGTTCCTACATTTAACTTCTCTCGCATTTTTACTGGGATAGCAGAGAACATGATATGGTCAAATGAAACTACTTCATACGAACTGAGACGGGCTGAGGGAGTAAACACTGAACATGGCTTTGAGAACAGATGGAGCAGCAGATGGGACTGCAGGCTGGGTTCACTTGATCTGTGTAAAACAACTTTACTATTTGGTAAGACATGGCTCAGAACTCACACAAATCTTACAGACTTTGTCCCTTTATTTCATACCTGCTTCCCCTCTCCCAAATGAAAATTGCTAAACATTTTAAACTTTGTTCCTTTAAGGTATAAGTACCTGTGTGATAAATCATTTAACTAAAATATATTTTGTTACATATTTTTGGAACAGATGGCAGGAAAGAGCAGTCACCCAGTGGAATAAAATGTACACTGACTAGTTGTCTAAATACTGTACAATTAATTACCTTCCTTCATTGATGAGCTCAATAAATGCAAGTCCTGCATTCTTCTGAATAGAATTTTGCCATTCCTAAAAGGAGAGAGCAGACCACGTGTAAGAAAAATGAGCACGTAAATGAAAGTTAACATCTGGTTTAAGGATCATGTTGATGCTAATAACTTCCATGTGATATTTCTAAATCTTTCTAAAAGATTGTTAACAAATGCTATTTTCTGAGAAATGAGAATTTTAAAAGCAATCCTTTATTGTTTAGTTAAAAGGCGCTTTTGAATTCCCAGTGATGCAGACTGAGATAGAAAGTGAGGTCACAAGAACAGATCCTCACTGTGACAGTAAAATGTTGCTTATTTTACACTCTTTTTATGGCATATTTAGAATATGTTTTAAAGAGCTTTTTGCTTATTAATTTATTCCAAGGACTTTAATTTTCTTGGTCTTTCTAATATAGCTGGCAAATTTAGTTTTTTAGATTAAAGATTATACCCCTTTCAATGATACTACAAATAAATATTTGCCTAATAAAGTTTTATTACAAATCCTTATTGATCAGTCATGCCACCCATCTATAGAGTTTTCCTCCATGATTTTCTACTAATTAAGTGTTGGCCATGACTATGGCTTTTGGAAACACAGTCTCCATGTCACTCCTTCACTCTGTTTCTGATCTTGTTTCCTTTTAAAGCTTTGAACACATGCTGGGAATAAGTGTGGTCCCCCAAAGTAGGTAATTGCTTTGTAAATATTCTCTGTTCTAAGTAGCTCTGTTAAGAAATAGAACAAATCATGAATCTATATTTCCCCAAGAGACAGAATCAACAACTTGGAAACAGGGAGGTGATAGTCTGAGGACAGGAATGATCTAATAAAAGCCTAAATGACTCTGTTTTCAGCAAAGCCATTGTGTTTAAACGCTTCCCAGGTAACACTAGTGGTAAAGAAGCCACCTGTCAATGCAGGAAATTCGGGTTCAATTCGAGTCAGGAAGATACCCTGGAGAAGGAAATGGCAACCCACTCCAGTATTCTTGCCTGGAAAATCCTACGGACAGAGGAGCCTGGCGAGCTCCAGCCCATGGGGTTGCAAAGAGTCAGACATAACTGAGCACATTGTATTTTAGCTGCCATAACCTTTATCAAAATGATAAGATCTTTGTTGCACTGTATTGAACTTATTAAACCTTTCAAATAATTTTTGTTGAAAACAATTATAGGCAACACTTTTCTCTACATTTTAACAAAATGACTTATTGCTATCCTCATATATTTTGCATTAATTGAGGCACAGCATTAAGTCAAAGTCTCCAAAGAAGAATAAACAGGAAGACCTAGGCTGATTCTTGGGAGCCATTCACATTTTTAAGATTAGAAAAAGAGTAGTTGAAAAGGATAAGAAAAGATCTAGCAAAATTAAGAACAGCTGCAAAATATTAGAAAACATCCATGTACATACATTGGCTCAGGAAAACTGAAAAATACAAGACCCTTTAATCACTAACAGCATTTTTTAATAATAAGCTAAAAATATTATTATATGTGAACTGAAAAATTAAAATATAGCAAACCACAAAATATATGAAACACGAAAGTGAAACTACAAAAATAAAAAAGACGTCATTCCAGAGGAGGGTAAGGGACGCTCTGGTGATGGAGTCGCACCAGAGCCAGAGGATGGCCTGAGAGCTGGTGCCAACTCAGGCTGAAGAATGGGCCCAGGAGTTGGTGCCTGAGCTGGCTCTAGCTGTGGAGAGACTCCAACTCTGGTGCTGGTGCTGGATACAGTGCTGAGGTTGGCACTAGGTGTGCTGTTGACCCTAGTTCTCTCTCTGGATTTGGTGCCAAACTAACTCTAGCTCAGACAGTAGTGCTAGAACTGGTTGTGAACTGGATCCAGTTCTGGGACTGATTCTAATTCTGGCACTGGTGCCAGGCCTGGTGTGAGAATTGCTGAGAGAAATGACTTTAGACAACTATAGATCTGGAGCTGATGTCACCTCTAGAGCTGAAGCCAGAGCTGGCGTTAAAAAGGAGCTGGTAAGCTAGCTGGCTCTAGATATACGGGTGGACCTACCTTTATTCCAGTGCTAGTGTAGGCACTGGTTCTAGCTCAGAGGTACTGCTGGGACTGGTTCTAGTATTTGCTATAGCTGTGTAGTGCTGATGGAGTTGTTTGACAGCTAATGATGGAACTACCTCTACCTCTGGAGCTGGCTCCACTTACATAGCTGGTTCTAAAGAGAGAACACAAAATGAAAGGATCTCTATTTCTATTTTTTCCCATCCATAGGAAGGGAAACTATTTTATATTCTCTGAACCCAAGCCAAAAAAAAAAAAAAAATTATGGGTTTAGTCTATCTTGCTCTTCTGCCACCTCTAACTGTCCTGGTCATCCTTTCTCAGACATGCTGCTGCTGCTGCTAAGTCACTTCAGTCGTGTCCGACTCTGTGCGACCCCATAGATGGCAGGCCACCAGGCTCCCCTGTCCCTGGGATTCTCCAGGCAAGAACACAGGAGTGGGTTGCCATTTTCTTCTCCAATGCATGGAAGTGAAAAGTGAAAGTGAAGTCGCTCAGTCATGTCTGACTCTTCGCGACGCCATGGACTGCAGCCCACCAGGCTCCTCTGTCTATGGGATTTTCCAGGCAAGAGTACTGGAGTGAGGTGCCATTGCATATCAAACACTTATGTGACATAGGATTTTAAGATGACAAAAGCTAAAATGCCAATTTTCTAACACACAGTTTAAAACTTGATAACGTAATAGTACTTTCCATATGTCTCTGCAACTTCATTTTTGTATGTTTATATGCATATTATATGATTAGATTTTAGATATTGAATCATTGCAGGAAGAAGCACATTTTATTCATCTGTGGTAACCACAGAAACAGAAGAAATAGAAGATGCAAACTTCACAATGACTATATACAGCATTAAGGCAACAAGAGTTCAATTCTGAAGTTTAGTTATGTTAGATGGGAAACAGAGAAAAAAGATCTTACATATGAAATTTATATTATGTTTAAAACATTATAAATATACATTTCCCAGTATCTTTTTTCTAGTTCTAGTAGTTATTTGCTTGCCAAACATGAATATTATATTTTCTACCACAGAAGCCGACTGGTTACACTTTAAGGTTATATAGCTTGGGGTACAAGAGTAGTTTTCCAGGCCTGATCTTTAGTAAGGACCAAAGCAGAATTCACCTAGTGTGAAGATTTTCAAAATTTCACATCAACTACAATAATCAATTTGGACAATTTTAATTTATTAAGTCAATTTCTTTTAACTACATTAATTAATATTTATAAGGCTAAAAAAATGTTACCAGTTGTCTTTCCTTAAGAAAGTGAGTTTAATTTTTTTTATTTTTCAAATTGCAATATGAGATCAAAGTCCCAGACAGAAGACATACTAAGTCCAGGTCATACATATTCATTTATCTGATTTCTGAGAGGAAAAAACAAAGCCATATAATTTAAAATTGTAAGTAATATAAGAAAATATAGTAAATATGAATTTTAAAACATAAGAGCATAGAATGCTCCTGTTACGGTGGATGGCATGGGTTACAGCTTGTATCACCCCTTTATCCACTGCACCCCAGGGTGCTACTTCAATAGAAGGCTTAGAGAAGTAACAAGCCGTAAAAGTAACAATAAAACTAGATATTTTAAACATAAGTTTTTAAGAGTTTAAAATCATTGTTTTCTGGAATCTTGCATGAGACATTTATTTTAATCTCTATTGTTACGGTGAATTTTAAATATACCTCATAAGGGAATGTGGATATTTCTTTACTTTAAAAAACGGTAAATGAGAGAGAAAAAGGAAAAACAAAATATTTCACACAAAATAAAGTATATTCTCTCAGAAAATGTCAAGATCGAATATGGTTTGTTTGTTTGTTTTTAAATTTATTTGGCTGTACTGGATCTTAGCTGCGGCACGGAGGATCTTCGATCTTCGTTGCAGCATACAGGTCTTTAGTTGCTGCATGTGAGATATTTAGTTCCAGCATGTGGGATCTAGTTCCCTGACCAGAGATCAAACCCAGGCCCCCTGCATGGGGAGCGTGGAGTCTTAGCCACTGGACCACCAGGGAAGTCCCTTGAATGCAGGTTTTAAGCTTGTTTAATGATTTCTGAAACGACAGTTGTGCTAGTAGTGAAGTGAAGTTGCTTAGTCGTGTCTGATTCTTTGCAAGCCCATGAACTGTACAGTCCATGGAATTCTCCAGGCCAGAATACTGGAGTGGGTAGCCTTTCCCTTCTTCAGAGGATGATCTTCCTGACCCAGCTGAGCCACAACAAATAATCAATTTTGAGGGCATCTTTAGTTGAAAACTCTAAACTCCTTGAATTGTCAGCAAAATATGGTATATAGTATTTGGTGGTAAACAAGAATGCGTAAGTGGAAAGAAAAAAAATGAAATGTGAAGTAAAAAGTAACCCATAGGAAGTGTAACAAATAGCATATTCTCCTATTCTGTAAATGAATCTTTAGATTTTACTCCTATGAAAAAGGGCAATACTATAACAATAATTTATGTTGGCAAAGCAAATATCAAAGTGTGTAAAGAAATAATTTTAAAACTTTGGAAATGAGAAATGGATCAAGCCTACATCATTATTTTCTCACCACTTAATATTACTTTTATTACTCATGGAACATTCGCTCTGAAATATAATTATCTATAATTTGTAGTGGTATCTCACACATATGTGTCCCCTCTAGATTATAAACTCATTTATAAAAAGAAAGATCTTATTTTATCCAACTATGTATATGTAATAAGTAGCAAGTGACTGGCATACTATACATACTCAATGTATTTCTGTTGTTGAATTTATTTCTCTAAAATCTATAGTATCACAAATCCATGAGTTCTGACTGAACTAACAAAAAATCAACAGGACTGTTGCTAAAAAGCACCAGTCATATCAGAATAGCCTCTGAAGATATGCCCAGGCATCAGTGTTATTATATTTTAAAGCTTCCCAAGTGATTGTGACGTGACTTTAGTGCTGAGAACTACTGACTAAAGTCATTCTTCCCTCTCAACAAGACTGCACACACACAAACCTCAAAGTTCCTAACTCACCAGCATGGAGTGATTTAGATATTATAAAGTGATGTGTATATTTCCTTTCAAATTGTTCAATTATTTAAATTCCTTCTACTTATTTGTAAAGTAGTATATTATTGTATCATAACTACATCATAATTATTGTAGTGTCCACATCCCTTATTACTATGGCCCTTTTTAGCTCTCAGACAGTATTTCATTCCCATAATATGGTATTTGTGTAAGACTGAAAGTGTTACCTTATAATGAGCATGTAAAAAAATGAGTAATGAATGAGGTTATGCAGTGATTCTATTCCTTTACACTGATACACATTTGTTTCTGCATTTCAAAATGTATTTCTTAAATGCATGTTGCTGTGTAACTGATTTTAGAAGTTTCAAAAGAATTATTAGGGAGGACCTCCCTGGCGGTCCCATGCTTTCAATACAGGGTAAGGGGCTTTGATCCCTGGTCAGGGAACAAAGATCCCATATGCCACCTTGCACAGCCAAAATTAAAAAATAAAAATTAAGTAAAATACTGAAAGGGGAGATATTAAAAGCTTTGTGACAAGAAAAGTACACAACATATAAAGTACACTGAGAGTTAAGAAATAGGAGGTAGCTGGGCAAGGAAAGGACACTTTAATCACTGTCCCAAAACAAAGTAAATGAATACATGAAAATGTATACAAAAGGATAATAATAATAATTCATTGTCATCTCAACAAAGTCAATTTCTTGGCAATGACAGGAAAAAAGTATACTCAAAAATCTTAGCTACAAAATCATTCCAAAGTTTTCTGCCATTTGAGAAAACATACACTCACTCACTTGCTCCACTACTGAAGAAAATGAGCAGCCATAAGAAAAGGTGTAAATTAAACGTAGGCATCAAATTTTTATCCTCGTGGGGAAACATACTAAACTGGGTTTGAACGCGTGTTGAGAGCTGTCAAGTATAGACAGGTTTGTCACAATTTTTTAACTCTTCTACATGGATGCATAACATTTCCTCAAGATGAAGGACTTTTTCAGAGATTTGGATATCAAGTTAAGGATCCTTTGAAACTAAACACTTTGAAGACAAATAGGTTCCAGAAGGATGACAATGAAATCCCCATGTTCTCTTCACAATCACTTTATGGCAGTTAGATAACACAGTAGAAATACTGGACCCTGCACATAATTTTTCCCCCACCAGTGTTTTCTCCTCTGTATCAATTCAGTGCACAGTTTCCATTGCCTTCTGTTTTGTATATAATTAAATTAACCAAGTTAATGTCCTTAGAGACTTAATTCATTTCAAATTTCTTGAAAATAAGGGAAATATTTCAAGGTAAAAATGGGAGGTTAAACTGAGATCTTGTCTTTTGGAACTCCAGAATCAGTTTTTACTTCCTATATCTTTAATGCCTACTTATCATTAGTTGCCAATAAAAGAAATAGGTATGTTCCTCAAAACAACTTTATAACAAATGTTCATTATAACTGGCATGCTTATAATTCTGTTCAATAAGAAAAATTGTTAAGTACAAGGACTGAAGTAAAAAAAAAATACTATGCAGAGAGAAAAACAGAGATGAGTAATGTTTTCAATGAATGCAAAATAATGGAAAAATAAGCAAGTACTCAAAGTATAGACTTTTAAAAAAATTTTCATTGCTTATTTTTATGAATAGTTTACAGAAAGCATTGTAGGAAAACCTGAAAGTAAGAAATGAATAATCAATGACTAGTACAAAGAGATTATTTATATGGAGGTCAATAATAGAAAAATCATTAGGCAACATGGAAATATATCTGGTTGATCACTAAAAGAAGAGTTGGTGTACTGTACAAAGATAATGAGGTTACGTAGGATCTCAGTAGATTGCTGAATTGTGTAGTAAAATTACTACAATTTTTAATAATAAATAATCTTATGAATATATACATATACATACTTATGTTTGTATTCATAATGAAAAATAATCTAGTTTGGTTTACAATATATATTTTTAAACAGCATTTTCTATATCTATGAACATATACAACATATAAGCAAATTTATATTCAGCTGAACTTGAGAGGATACTCCTTCTTTACTGCCTGCTACCAGAAATGATCAGAAGAAATAAAGGAAATGCCAACTTTATTAAATAAGAGAATGTTTCATATTTTAAGATTTACATAGGTAGGAAAAGAGTAAAAGCTAGAATAGGGTTTTAGAATGTAGTTTTGAGAAAAAAGAACTTTTAAAACTTAAAACCAATAAAACAAAATCCTACTGGTCTATAGTCAATGAAATAACAAGGAATGTCTTTCTCTAATATCAATGATTAATGGTAAAAAAATGTTACATTTAACAGAACATGTAAGAGCGAAGTCTTGACTGATATACTATTTTATCTTAAGTTATATAATACTGTTCATACCACTCGATGATAATCTTTCAATGTTATGTTTTTCTAGAGCTAAGAATAGGTGTATCAGCACAGTGATGCTGAAAACTTGTTAACTTGAGATACTTGGCCAGAAAAAATAAGATAAAATATGAATATAAGAGAAATTATATCTTTAGAATTAAGAGCTCTAGACTGTATGGGACTATCATAAAAGTGCTGGGTATTATTATATTAAACTATGATGCAAGTTTAGTTTGTCAAATATGTTCACAGATAAACCAAAGATAAAATAGACATTTAATGTTTCTCAAGATGTATTTTCTGAGACCTTTTATATACTAATACTTTGTGGCTAACTTCTGTACTTATATAGAAGCAAGAAACCATTGAGAAAATTTCCTTATTTTCAACAATAAATAGGGAAGCAACCATTCAGGATTGAGCTGTTGATGCTTCATTGTCTGCTTGGCTTATTCACTCTCATATAGCAAACATGTAGTGCACACTATCTCAATTGACATCTTGGCAAAATAATAAATTATCCCATTTATTTATATATATATAACTTTATTATATACAAATTATACCCCAAAATACCTCATAGCCATTATCTATGCTACCATTTAAAAATAGAAGGAAGTTCTAGTATTAAACCTGGAATGTTAAAACCCTGTTTGTGCTTTATTACCATGAAGCAGAGTTATGTACATTACAGTAGAATATTTTATATTTATTCATGAATAACAATGCAATTATAGTTGGATAAGCCATTAGAATTTTAGTGTTGCACAGAAACTGATGTATTGTCTGTCCTTTTTACCCAGGGCAAGAATCTTTGACACAATTAGCTGATCTTTGCTTGAAGACCTACAATATTCTGGACTTCTGGAATACCTAGTTCTATTTTTAGACTACATTAACATTTAAAAAAACACAGATGTTCATATATGAAGAAAGAGCTGTACTGACCAATACAGAATCTACATCACATGCAGCTATTGTAAGCACCTCAAATGTGGTTAGTGTGACCTGATAAACGTTCTAAGTATTAAACATATGCCTGATTTGAAAGGCTAAGGAAAAAAGAAATGTAAAATACCTCATTTTAAATACTTTTATATTGATTACATGTATGCTGAAATTATATTCAGGTTACATGAAATATACTACTAAAATTAATCTCACCTACTCTTTTTTCACTTTTTAAAATATAGTTTTAAAAAATTTAAAGTCATATGTAGCTCACATCATATTTTGATTGGACAGCACTACTCTAGATTATCAACTGGGAAAAGTAATTTGTAAGCTATTGCTGTTACAACAGCAATTTTTGCTTATACTATTAACAATTTTGCATTTATGTGTAGAAATATAATTTGAAAGGATATATATTAAATGATAATTTTTTACTACTCCTGGGTAGTGAAAATATGAGGTAATAGGAAATTTTATTCAAACCTCTAATACTTATTTTTAAATTGTGCTTAATTTTCAGGGACTACTTTTGCATTAAAAATCATCATGGGCATCTATGCTCAACTGATTTTCAACAAGAGTACCAAGATCTGTTGATGGGGAAAGGATAGTCTCTTTAGCAAATGGTGCTAAGAAAAATGGATAATCATTTGCAAAAGGATAAATTTGGATCCCTATACATACTGGATATAAAAAATAACTCAAAATGAATCAAAGATCTAAATTGAGGTCCTAAAGTAACAAAACTATTAGCAGAGAATAAAGGGGGAAATCTCCATGAGCTTGAACTTGGCCATAGGTTCAAAAACATGATATCAAAAGCATAGGTAACAATAACAAAAGTTGATAAACTGGACATCATTAAATTAGAAACTTTTGTGCATCAAAGGACACTATCAAGAGAATGAAAATAAATAACCTACAGAATCAGAGAACATTTTTGCAAGTCATATACTTGATAAGGATTTAATGTCCAGAATAACACTTTCAACTCAACGACAAAAAACTCAATTAAAAATGAGAAAAGATTTTAATAGGCATATGAAAAGATGTCAACATTACTACTTATCAAGAAAACATAAATAAAAATCACAATGAGATACTACTTCATACTTATCAGGAAGGGCTATAATTTAAAAAACAACAAATAAACAAACCAAAGATAAAGAGGGAGAGAGACAGAAAATAATAAGTGTTGGAGAAGACATGGAGAAAATTGGAACCCTGGTTTATTCCTCATAGAAATATAAAATGATACAGACTTTGTGGAAAACTTGCAATTCCTCAAAAAATTAAACCCAGAATTACCAAATGACTCAACAATTCTACTCAATTATACACCTGATATCTAAAGGTATAAGCTTAAAAGAAGTGACAACAGAGACTCAGATAACTTGTAGGTCAATGTTAATAGCAGCATTATTCACAATATTCAAAGAATTAACTCTGTAAGTAATTAATAAATATCTATACTAGGTGCTATACTATACTATACTATCTATAGTATAGATAATAAATATCTATACTATACTGCAAGGTGTGGATGGCGTGGTAAGGAGCAAAACAAAAAACATCACTGGCAACATAAAAATAAAATGATTTTTTTATGGTGTAAATGTATAGCATAATTAAAATTAATAACATTCATAATGCAACCTTGAAAGACTCTAAGGCTTTGTCATCCTTAAGTTTAGTCTTTCTTTTTGCATAGTTTAAAAAAATTCTACAATTCAGAGATCTCAATGTGAAATAAATATACTGATGAAACTATACAAAACTTATTTTCTCCATTGGCTGAATGAAATGCTTCCAGTAATGAGGAATGGTTGGCATGATGCTTACTCCAAAGGAAACTCCAATGTAATAGATAAAGAATATCATGCCTTTATCACCTATAAGAACATCTAATTAAAACATGTAAACAGGGACTTATATTTCCTGTCTAGATATATGTATTTCAAATGTAAAAGGGAAGGATGGATTGATTAAAATCATATAACAATAAACCTGAAAAGTTTCATGAAAGAAAAGAATTTGAAATAACTGGGAAGATATGAAGTAATAGTAATAATTCTGAATTTTATATTTTGATAGTGGTAGTGGTTACATCAATATAAGGAATAAAATAGCACTGATAGGAATGAAATAGCATACACACAAATGAATGCATGGAAAGGATAGTGAAAGCTGAAAAATGTCTGTAATCTAGTTAAAAGTATTATACCAATATTGATTTCCTTCTATTGACACTGTATTACATTTATATAAGATGGTGCTATTGGAGAAGGCTGGGGAAAGGGTACACTGGATTCTGTGTACTATTTTTGCAACTTCCTATGAGTCTACAATTATTTAAACAACAACAACAAAACCACAGAAAAAAATGATCACGAAGAAATGTGCAAGCAAAGAAAAAGAGGACAAATAAAATTACCTACTATAAAATATTTTATATAACTTATTATAAAATAAAGTATGTTTAAGTACAGAGGATTAAATGGAAAAAATCCACCAAAGAGCAAGAGAATATACAAAATGGAAGGATAATGAAATATATACCGCTGTTTTCACTATTTTTCAAATTGTTGTAATGCTCCTGAAGAATTTATATAATGTAAATACACAAAAATAAAAATTAGAAGAAAACAAACAAACCCAAACAGGGAAGACAGGAAAGGGGTGGACATTGTATCCAAGTGTGGAAAGGAGTTTTAGTTCAGGGAAGTGGTCTATCAGTATCCAGGGAAATCTGTGTACCTCAGAATATACTATATTCCTTCTCCTGTGTCACAGACACTGTAGCACTCTTAAAGACTATCCTGCAGGAGGCCAAGGCTTACCAATTTCTTTTTGTCCCAATTTTGGCAAAAATTGATGAGAATTCATACATAAGAAAATAACTGTTGTTTCTCTTATATTAGTACCATTTTCACACAAATGAGCCCAGCACTGAAGTTTAGCTGTCATTTTCCTTCTGTATTTATAATTCTGGTTGGATATGAACTAATCATTATCAAGGATTGAAGTGCTGCATCATGTACAAGTATCATACACATTAAGGTAGCTTAAAAATATTTTATAATAGAAAAGTGATCAACTCAAACTATACCTGCCAATTTTTCCAGAGTTGAAATAAAAGAAATCAACAATAAAAGACCCCATGCTACTGCTGTTGCGGTTCAGTCCCTAAATCCTGCTTGACTCTTTGTGACCCCGAGGACTGCAGCACACCAGGCTTCCCTGTCCTTAACTATCTCCTGGAGTTTGCTCAAAATCATGTCCATTAAGACCTCATGGAAGTGATCAAAAGTAATTGAATTCCATGCTCTTTAAATCTTTGATTAAATTTTCATAGAAGATGGTGTAAATAATTGGGTAGACAATTATTGCTGTGATTGCTCGGTAGCATTCTCCCCAAGACACATTAAATAAACATTTTCTGATTACAAATACTTAGTAATACTTTGGAGAAGGCAATGGCACCCCACTCCAGTACTCTTGCCTGGAAAATCCCATGGATGGAGGAGCCTGGAAGGCTGCAGTCCACGGGGTCCCTAAGAGTTGGACACGACTGAGCGACTTCACTTTCACTTTTCACTTTCATGCATTGGAAAAGGAAATGGCAACCCATTCCAGTGTTCTTGCCTGGAGAATCCCAGAGACGGGGGAGCCTGGTGGGCTGCTGTCTATGGGGTCGCAGAGTCGGACATGACTGAAGCGACTTAGCAGCAGCAGCAGCAGTAATACTTTAGTAGTAATACTTACTAAAAGCTTTTTTCTTTAGAATGTATACATTTCATTGTATAATTTTCTCCCTATTTTCTAATAATTGAAAGTGATTATTATGACCCATATTGAGAATGGTCTATATACGTTACAACATTTTCAATTTCCTACTTAACTTTTATTTATATTTAGGATATATTAAAAGTTTCTGGCAATAAAGATGATACAACCATATTAATTCCAAAAATCTTTAAATGCCTGATTTGCTCTTTTAACTTTGAGATGACATTATACCACAGATAAAAGCTGGGGTTAGGTTAGGCATGGTCCAGAGATAAAGGTAGGGATTTCTTAGATATTCAGGAATAAAATCGTGGCTTTATTCCTTTAAAAAACACAGGCAGAAATGGTAACAGGAAACAACACGGACTATTAAAAGTATTTACAAGTGAGATGTTTCTATCAATCTCAACTCTAGGCTATTAAGATACTATAATCTTTTATATGAGGAACCACTCTTTTGAGATGTACTGCATGGAAATGGGTCTACCTGTATTACAAATAATCCCAAATAATCACATGTCTCCTACTTAATTTCTGATACACTCCAAAATGAGCTGGTCACTGGTCTGAGCACATACAGGTTCATTTCATTTCTCTCCAGACCTTTGTTTAGACTGAATCTCCTTGCCTGCTTAGGCTGTGTAGAAAGTCTATTAACTTCAAGAGGTACGTCTTTAGTCCATCTTATTAAAGCCTTTCATGAAAATCTTATTTTTATAGTTCACAGTATCAATTTTCTATACCACATATAGTTATCACTTGATGATACTCAATTTAAAATATCAAGCCATTACTTTTTATTCTTCCTTCATTTTAAATTCAGCTAGACTAACAGGCAAGTTTCATGAAGAACACTAGATTTTAAGAAATAGAAAAATATATCAACAGATCTTTAATAGAGATTACAAAGCTAAAATAGAAAAAGTTGTAACTAAATAATTCAATGTGACATAATTTCACCATGATAATTAGTAAGATTTCATATTTTCAAAGATGCTTGAAAAAATGTAGTTCATGTATATTTTTCTTAAATTTATCACTTTATTTTAAACACCAAAAACTCTTTAAATATTGAGTACTCATGAAGAAATATTCTTTTGCAGGCCTCTATATTCATCTTATCTATGTCTTTGCACCTCAGTCTTAGGTTTATTATACTTAGAAGAAGAAAAGTATGTCTTTTCCTCTGTACCATCTGATTAAACTGTATCAAATTGGAGAAAAAATTTAAAAAAATTAAAAGTTCAAAGGCTAAATCATTTAAAAACAGGAAGATAGTTCTTTAGTTGTGGTTCCTTTTGTAAGTGCTGTGTTTAGAAGTCCTGGGTTATGGCCTTGATCACATCAGGGAAGTCACTAGAATTCTTTAAGTATATGATGTATTTAAAAAAGAATAAAGGCAAACAAGACCACAAAATATTTCATGTTAGTAACTTCATACACAGATCTTAAAGAGACTTGCAAGGCTGACTTCTACTTTATGTTACTTATATATTTTGGGGTTTCTAATGAGAATAAAAATGATTTATTAAGCATACATTTGCTTAATCAGTGTTTCAAGTCAGAAAGTACTTAAATACTGAGACATATTTTTTTTTACATAAAAGTCTCTCAATTTATAAAACATTTTTTATTGACATATAAGGCACAGAAAAATGCAAGTGACATCTGCTAAGCTTTACTTATGAAAACTTAAAGAAATCCTATGGGATAACATCACTCAATTTTTCCTGGAGTACCTCTGATGGAGACTTCCTAAAAAAAATCTGGAAATAATTAGAAACTATTATAGTACCTTAAAAAGTTTACTTGAAAACTAAATCTGCTCTTCATCAAAGAATACATTCAGAATAATGTAATGGAAAAATAAGGTACATATACAGAATAATGAAAAGCATCTCAACCACATCTGATTGTGAAACTTAAAGAAGTCGACAGAGGACAATAGTAGACCTGTGAGATACTGAAGAACTCTGGAGGAAACACTATATTCACTGATTAAGCACTGACTTTTCAAGACACTTTATATTATTTTACTCCAGTTCATTTTACTCTTAATTTTTAAAAAAGATACTACTAAGTACATTTTAAAAACAAATTGAAAGAAAAGAAGAATAGGTAAATCTTGAAATTTACTTTTATGTCATGAGATTTATAGGAAGAAGAAAACTCCATATCCAGTAAAAAAATGTTTTTGAATATCTGTGGAACAGTTAATGCAATATAATGATAATGCTAATAGCACCTTAGAACTTAAAATATGTTTTTCAAGAGACCTAAAATTCCACTGGCATGTATGTGCCTTAGAGTTTAAAAGACTGTCCATATGAACTGAATTATCCTTGACAAGTACCTTCAGACACTTGTAATATGATCGCATGTAAATGTAGACCATATTTTGCACACAAACCACTGGCAATAGTAAGTTTATTCAAGAGCTCAAGATAAAAAGGAAAGAAAAGCTGATAGACTTAATAATATGTGGTAGTTAACATGAAATTTCCGAAATCAAAAGCATCAAAATAAAGGCATCTAATGAAAGAAAAACAAATGCTGTGAGAAATGCTGCTTTTTCCTTTCCTTTTTCTGTTCTTCACTACCTGTTTTCTCCAAACAAAATGTTATCTTTCCATGTTTTATCCAAATTTAGAGAAAAAAAAAACAAATTCTAAACAAATAAATAAACCAGAAAATTCCATTTGCATTGAAAACTTATTTTAACCAATAATTAAACCACAGTGTGGATAACATCTTTGTTGTGTGTTCCCACTGTGGGAAAAACTTACTCATGCAGTCCATCAAGATAGTTATTCATTCAGATTTCCAGCTATTTTATTAGTACTAATAACTGCTGATCATAATAACATGGAGTTATATCAACATTTGCAAAGGGCTAACTGTAAAACAGAAGAAAAACAACTCAAAACTCTGCTGTTTTAAGAATTCCTCAGGATTGCCTCTGCCTTGGCACCAAAAAAAAAAAGCCTACAGAACCATGCTAATTCTATAGGGATCAGCTCCATTGTCAAAGAAATGCATTAAGGTCTGAAGGAGAGAACTCAGCCATTGGACAGAGCTGCTTGCTAAGCAATCTCCACAGCACCCGCACCTATATTTATCTCTCTTTATCAGAAGTCTGCTACTGCTATGTTGTCTGGCTAATGGATGAAAACAGGATATAAATCATCATGAATTTGAGTCGTGGAGAAAATGGCAGATTATTTTAAGAAATTCTGAAGACATGTCCATTTTTTGTGTCCTCAAAGCCAAGGTTTTATATATCTGTCCAACAATGAATGATCTGCAAAAGATGTTTTTATAAGCTAATTTTAAAGTAGAACAGTGAATTATTCCCATCTGAATTGCATCAAAGGAAGATTACTGATTTATCAGTTATTTCTTTAAAAATATTTTGTGGAAAGTACAGTTTTTCAGCTTAACAGAAAATGAAACAACTGCAGCTTGTTTTTTTTTTTTTTTAATAAAGATTTTTAAACCATTTAAACAAGGTATTTTAAATCAATAAACCACTTAAATATTTAAAATGCACTGAATTATTTTAGACATTCAACCTAAAGATCAAGTTGAGAGACATGTTTATAATACAGCTTTGCTGAAACACTGAAAGAAAGTGCACTGCATAGAGAGCTTAAATTTCTCACTCTTCCTTTCAATCAATAACTGAGGCAAAGTTTCATCTCTAGGGCCCTTAATGGCAGGAATTCCTGGAGCCAGCAAATGAGTAATGTTAAACCTATGATTAGATGATGAGGCCATCAAAGACACTAGACCCTAATGCTACATTCTTCTTTATTTTTCTGAACTGCAGTGAAACCAGGAGCTAAGGAAGAAGGAATTTTACATTATTTTCCCCCATGAAACCATTTCTTTCAACCTGGCATCATCAAGAACCTATGAGGTCCAGACAGATTTCACAGTATCTCTCGAACTCAGGACTCTGGCTTTGGGTAACAATTCTCAAATGTCCTGCAGATGAACTCCTGCCAGGGATGCTGTTTCCTTTAACATCTTCCTTATTTATGTATCTGGATGAAAAGTGGAAAATGGATCTAATGATATCCCTATGAATATATTCTTGAAGAAAGTAAACCTGAAGACTGAAAAATAGGTAAGTTTTGGTTGTTTTACTTTTGTTGATGCTTTAAAGGATTGGTTGAAGCCCTATTGCTATTTATTTGGAAGTTAGTTGTCATTTTAGTCAGACCTCAGGTCAGTAAATAGAAACAGTATATATAAATTTTCCTTTCTACTGAGGAAATTAGGATGTAGAAACTACTTATTACAAACATACATAAGTTCTTTTTTCATTCTCATATTACAAAATATTTAATACTTATGTGAAAATCAGGACCACCAGGAGACTTGGCAGAGCTGGCGAGAAGAAAGACCATTAGGTCCCTATTTTGGTTATCAGAAAAATGTTACATACTATTTTCTTCTAATTGCTTAAAAAAACAATAGCCAGAAATTATAATTCTATTTTTAATTCTGATTATTAAAGATAAATAGTATAAGTAGATTTTTAGATTTTATACTGAAACATATAAATTACATGAAAAAAGGGAAAGCAGCAATGTATCATATCAAAAATCCCTCACTGATCAGCTGTGTTTTATACTCTGGCTATTGCATTAGAAAAACAACCTCCAGTTTGCGTTATCTCTAATAGTGAAAAAGAAACCATATTAATTAACAATGAACATCAAAATTATAAATACTACTCTATCATTTAAAAAAGATGGATGTAAAGAAGGGTATCAAAATAGCTATAACAAATTATATATATATATATATTTGCAGAAATTAAAAAATAAGGAATAGAAGGCTAGGTAAGATGGAAAATAAGACAGCTAACAGGAGGGGAGAAGGAGGGAGATTAAATCAATATTTGCATGGTAAGATCATTTACATAAATACATATCTCTATTTTCTTCATCTATGAGATAATAGATATTTTAAAATACATAAACATATACATATTTATTTACATCCATTCTCCTGTTTAATGACATAAAGCAATCCTCATGTAGTTTAATGTAATCACATGATTAAGATTTCATACCTGAGAACAAAGCAGCATAACAAGCTCAACTACAGATGTGCTGGACTTCATACAAACGAGGCCTACAAAAAAGAAAGGTTAAAATAAAATGAAATAACAGTGGTAGAAATCATCATTCTAAGTTAATTCATTATATAGTTTTAACTTATAAAACATTATTAAAAAATAGAATTCCTAAAGTAAAATGAATTGAGATACTCAGTAACACATTCTTATAGCATTAATTTCAAAATATACAGATATTTCAAGAAGATATGAAAAATACATAAAAATTGACCTCAGACTTGGGTTATTTATTTGGTCAAGGCATTTCTTATATTTAAACAAGGCATGTGTAGCTTTCAAAACTGATAAGCCAGTTAGAGCTCCTTTTATTCCAATGACATTTACAATGTGATTGTCTCCAGAAATATAGAACAATAATCACTGAATATCTATCTAAATTTTCTTCCAAAAGACAAAATTAAAATAATTTTTACTTTATTATATCTACCCATAGGTTTTCAATGGTTAAATGAATTTTGAAATATTAAAAAAATGAATTTCTCATACAATAAGCATGTTATACAATACTTATAAAATAAAATATTCCATTGTTCTGCTTCCAAAGTCTCTGAATAGAAGTCAGAAGTAAAAAGAATTCAATGTTATAATGGCTACTACTCATTGATCACGTGCTATGTGCTGGGTACTGTGTTAAGTGCCTTATGTACAAACATCTCCTTTAGTTCTCATTATATTTTGTGACATACTATTATTATAACCATTCTACAGGTAAGAAAATACTCTTCTTAAAAACAGTCTAAATGTTGATTATATATATTATTCATTGACTTTTTTTCCATTCAAAGGATGACTGCTGTATAAGAAGAGAAGGCAGGTCATGATTGGGTAGTATTTTTAACATATAGAGAAAAATGTAACCAAGGATTAATAACAATCTCTGGAGGACAGTATGTTAATCATGATGTTTGCTAATTTAAAATATATTTTTAAAAGTTTTTAACTGTTTCTAAAATTAACTAAATTAATAGACTCATTTTTCTTTTTATATGAAGACAAATATAATCAGTAAAAGCACTGCATAATGAGAAATGCCATGCTACCAGGGAAGCCCGATCTTACATTAGCTGTTGCTAAATAGCTAGCTAAAGTGAACCAGTTATTTTTTCCTTCTTAAGGTGATTTCAGTAAAGAGTCTCAAATGTCTTCCAGACACTAGCACGTATATTTATTGTAGGGAGTGGATAAATACCCTTTTGTGCCCATTCTGCTAACAACTCTACCCTTAATGTGCAGACCTACAGAACAAGTTGTAAAAAGGCACCAGTATTCCATTTTATCAGATCTTTGGGCAGACAGCTAACTAATGAAATAAGAGGCAGATGTGAAAAGCTCATTTAAGAGACAATTGTTGTAATTGATCAGCGATTCTAATGCTCAGGAGCTAGAGTCAGAAAGATTAATGGGACGTTTATCACCTGTTGGCTACTCAACTATTTGAAATTCAGACAAAGAAAAACTAAGTAGAAGGCCAAAGAGCTATGCATAGTAGAAGAATTAAAAAATTAAAATTTGTACTGCATATCAATTTAGATTTTAGACTGTAAGGCTATATAATGAAGTATTAGGTTACAAGGCTATATAATGATTGATTATACAAAGAATTATTCATCATATATTCTGTGTACTAGAGTTTTGAAATACATACAGTTTTTACAAATCAGAAAAAAATATGCAGTTATATTCATTTCTCACAGACTAATTTTAAATGAACTTCTAAAGAACTGCATGTAACAAGAATATCCATATTTTTCCCCAAATATATACTATCATTCCATAATAAGAAAAATATAGACAAATGCTCCATCAATGCTTTTGTTCAAGGAAGTGATAACAAAATGACAGGATAGTGAAACTGCAATTTGATAAAAAGTATTCTGGGAACTTTGAAAATGGCCATTGTGATTTCAGGTCACTATATCTTTGCACCTTTACTAATGAGATGTAATTAGAACGAACAGAATGATAATGGACCCTCTTCAAATTGAAAAAAAAAAGAAACAAAAATGAAAACCTAATTTTGCCATGAGAACACAAGCAGAGACAATTTTGGAAGGGTCATCACCTTTCAAAAACTTTATAATCATTTTGGTTGGCGCTATTTCTAAGTGTCAACAAAAGTATTACTAAGACAAATGGATTTTTATTAGAGATATGCACTGAAGATATCTAGAGATATTGAGACATTTAATAGAGCTATTGAAAATACAAACACTGACGACAGTATCCTTGCACATTCTATAAATAATAAAAGCACTTATTTTTGAAATTTTAAGGTGAAAGCAATAAATGTGATTTTGTACAACTTTAGCCATAAGCTTAAGAAAGCCAAATTTATCTAGCAATGCTACAAATAACTCAGGCTATATATGCATAAAGCAAGTATTTTACAAGCATATGTCTCAAATGAGATGTGATTTTGTTTTCCTTTTTGTATCTGGCAAGAAATTTATCATCAAATCAACTCATTTGAAAACCCCTTGTATGAGTAAAGGACAGTGTTAGCACTCAGGAGTATAAATAATACGACAGTATCTACATCTTCCTAAGGGCTCCATCTTTCAATTCAAATCTAAGATTATCTAACACTTACAAAGAACTTGATCATTTACAGGTTGCATTTATACATGCTGTTTTATTTGATTCTCTTAACAACTATTTGAACTAGTTATTATTACCTCATGTGGTAGGTTAAAAAATGAAGGGATTCAGTGACTAGCCCAAGGTGTTTCATTCAGTCAGTGGTGGAACTGGAACCTGAATTCAAGTCATCTAACTCAAAAGCCCATTTCTCATCTGCTGCAGAGCTGTTTAAACAATTTGATACTAAAACAATTTGATACTAACAGGATAACAACATGTGACAGTGAGAAAGATCATAATGGTTAATTCCATCTTGGGTGATTTTGACAGTTTTCTAGGAGAAGATAACATATATGTTGGTCAGATGTGGGAACAAAAAGCTTAACAAAAAGTACAGAGGGAGCAGAGGACCAATAAATCCTGAGAAGACCTTTCTAGTAGCTGGGCTGATCAAAATATACGCAGTGTGAGAAAGTGGGACTGGAGGGTTAAGAGAAAATTCAAAGATTATATATCTCCAACTGAAAGAAATAAAATTACACGTTTTTGAAAGTTAAGAAGAAGAATATAGAGAAAGGGATACAATGGGAAATGATACTAAGGATTAGTTATTTCTATTCCATGATGACTTTTCTCACCTTGTCAATTAAGAAGTAGGCCCCAAGGGAATTAAACTTATGTGCTCCTCCAACAAATACAACAAAAAGCCACCTTTATCTGCAGATATATGCTAACCAGAATAAATATTCTGACTAGAAACAATGATGGAATACTGTATATGAACTATGGATAGAGGTTCATGACACTGTATAGGAAACAGGGATCAAGACCATTCCCATGGAAAAGAAATGCAAAAAAGCAAAATGGCTGTCTGGGGAGGCCTTACAAATAGCTGTGAAAAGAAGAGAAGCGAAAAGCAAAGGAGAAAAGGAAAGATCTAAGCATTTGAATGCAGAGTTCCAAAGAATAGCGAGGAGAGATAAAGCCTTCCTCAGTGATCAATGAAAGGAAATAGAGGAAAACAACAGAATGGGAAAGACTAGAGATCTCTTCAAGAAAATTAGAGATACCAAGGGAACATTTCATGCAAAGATGGGCTCGATAAAGGACAGAAATGGCATGGACCTAACAGAAGCAGAAGATATTAAGAAGAGGTGGTAAGAATACACAGAAGAATTGTACAAAAAAGATCTTCACGACCAAGATAATCATGATGGTGTAATCACTCACCTAGAGCCAGACATCCTGGAATGTGAAGTCAAGTGGGCCTTAGAAAGCATCACTACGAACAAAGCTAGTGGAGGTGATGGAATTCCAGCTGAGCTATTTCAAATCCTGAAAGATGATGCTGTGAAAGTGCTACACTCAATATGCCAGCAAATTTGGAAAACTCAGCAGTGGCCACAGGACTGGAAAAGGTCAGTTTTCATTCCAATCCAAAGAAAGGCAATGCCAAAGAATGCTCAAACTACCACACAATTGCACTCATCTCACATGCTAGTAAAGTAATGCTCAAAATTCTCCAAGACAGCCATCAGCAATACGTGAACTGTGAACTTCCAGATGTTCACGCTGGTTTTAGAAAAGGCAGAGGAACCAGAGATCAAACTGCCAACATCCGCTGGATCATGGAAAAAAGGAAGACAGTTCCATAAAAATATATATTTCTGTTTTATTGACCATGCCAAAGCCTTTGACTGTGGATCACAATAAACTGTGGAAAATTCTGAAAGAGATGGGAATCCCAGACCACCTGACCTGCCTCTTGAGAAACCTATATGCAGGTCAGGAAGCAACAGTTAGAACTGGACACGGAACAACAGACTGGTTCCAAATTGGAAAAGGAGTATGTTCAGGCTGTACATTGTCACCCTGCTTATTTAACTTCTATGCACAGTACATCATGGGAAATGCTGGGCTGGAAGAAGCACAAGCTGGAATCAAGATTGCTGGGAGAAATATCAATAACCTCAGATATGCAGATGACACCCTTATGGCAGAAAGTGAAGAGGAACTAAAAAGCCTCTTGATGAAAGTGAAAGAGGAGAGTGAAAAAGTTGGCTTAAAGCTCAATATTCCAAAAACTAAGATCATGGCATCTGGTCCCATCACTTCTTGGGAAATGGATGGGGAAACAGTGGAAACAGTGGCAGACTTTATTTTTCTGGGCTCCAAAATCACTGCAGATGGTGACTGCAGCCACAAAATTAAAAGACACTTACTCCTTGGAAGGAAAGTTATAACCAACCTAGATAGCATATTCAAAAGCAGAGACATTACTTTGCCAACAAAGGTCCGTCTAGTCAAGGCTATGGTTTTTTCAGTGGTCATGTATGGATGTAAGAGTTGGACTGTGAAGAAAGCTGAGCGCTGAAGAATTGATGTTTTGGAACTGTGGTGTTGGAGAAGACTCTTGAGAGTCCCTTGGACTGCAAGGAGATCCAACCAGTCCATTCTACAAGAGATCAGTCCTGGGTGTTCCTTGGAAGGACTGATGCTAAAGCTGAAAGTCCAATACTTTGGCCACCTCATGCGAAGAGTTGACTCATTGGAAAAGACTCTGGGAGGGATTGTGGTCAGGAGAAGAAGGGGATGACAGAGGATGAGATGGCTGGATGGCATCACCAACTCGAAGGACATGAGTTTGAGTGAACTCCAGGAGTTGGTGACGGACAGGGAGGCCTGGCGTGCTGCAATTCATGGGGTTGCAAAGGGTTGGACACGACTGAGCAACTGAATTGAACTGAACTATGGATCACAGTATCTTACCAGTGTAAAGTGAATTCAAAACGTGTTGAAAGATAAGGTTGGCTAGCTGACTGGCCAAGATACATGTATTTGATAAGATGAATTAGGTGGACAAATTTGAGATGGTCCAGACCCATGCAGCAAAAATTTGCTGGGTCCAGATGAGTAAAGGACCATTCATGTCACTGGCATTTTTTTGGGTTTCCATTTACTAGGGGTGAGAAATCAGCTTCAACTTTTAGAAACAGCAAGAACAAAACCCCCACCAAATCCCACTAAACTGTAAAATGAATGTTAAAAGTTTGCCCTTTGGGATACAACTGTCTTTCTTTAATACAAGAAATGCTGACACTTTTGTTCAATGTTTGAGTCTGACTTCATGTATACGCAGAATTACAAGATCAAGTTTACATGCTTTAAGACAGTGTGGAAAAATTCCATGTCTAACAGGATGCCCCCTTATGGCGGGAGGTGAAGAGTACGAGGTGTTATGGTGACAAACAAGGAGTCATACTTGGAGGTGGGACTCATCTTCTAAGGACCATTGTTTTCTTTCAGCAAGGGCCCTCTCCCAAGGGAGAAGAGCCTACACGTCTATGCCTGGGGCAGTGCTCTGAGTATATTCTCAGTAAACTTTAATTAAAAGAATAAATCTAAAAACCACCATTCACTGAGTAAATAAATAGTTGATGTATATTTATATAAATGTTGGAGAAAAAAGATTTTAAGGAAAAATAAGAGTATTCTTTTAAGAACAAGAGCCTAATGTATTAAAAAAGCATTTATTGAGCATTCTGTCTTATGTGCCAGATACCAGGCCACGTGCTAAGTTTAAAAATAAGTGACAAAAGCGGGACAGTTTATATAAACAAATAATCATGACATAGACTCTTAGGAGATACACAGAGACAACAGAGTGTTAGACACACAGAAAGGGTAGTGAGCAGCTCTGCCGAGGAGAATTCATAGGGACTGTGACTTCTGAGTTGCATGATGCTAATCGTATAAGCAAAAAAAGGGGGAAAGTCATCCAATTTAGTTTTTAAATAACTTTCTAATGATTTTAACTTTTAGAAGTGCCCAAATTGTGGCTTCCCAGGTCACTTGGCGGTAAAGAATTCACCTGCCAATGCAGAAGACATGGGTTCGATTCTTGAGTTGGGAAGATTCCCTGGAGAAGAAAATGGCAACCCATTCCAGTATTCTTGACTGAGAAATTGCATGAACAGAGGAGCCTGGTGGGTTACAGTCCATGGGGTCACAGAAACTTTGATATGATTTAGCCACTGAGCACCAGCACAAAACTTAATAAGGTCAAAAACTTATCAATTATCAAACTGAGAAATTAGTGTGGCTTTATAACTTAAAACTAAAAAATCAAAATTAAACAAAAAATTAATATTAAATTAATATTAAACATCCTTTGAAATACCAATAAGGGTCTGAATTTGTATTATTATTGCTATTAATATATGTCTATGTAGTATTACATACTATTTTAATTGGACACTTCAAGATTTGCCTATATGTTTCATGGAATTTAAAACTGTATAACTAGAAACAATGCATAATATTACCTTCAAGAAACAAAAATAAAATTAAGTTAATTTCCCTTTTTAAAATGTAATTAAACAATTACAGCTTATTTTTATATTTAGACTATAAATTTTAATTGAAAATTAAAAAAACTATTTTCAAAATACTACACAGACAATGAAAGTTCATTCATTCAGTGATTTACTTTAGTTTACATAAATATTAAGCTAAGACAAATTTATGGCAGTCTTACTCTCTTTAAAAGAGGAACATAACTGAAGTCTGGAGGTATTAGGGCTAGCACACATTTTCTGTAAAGGCTCAGATAAAATATATTAGGGTTAGGGTATGGCGTCAGGTGACAATAATAAATTTCTGCTTCAACTACTCAACTCTGCCACTGTATTGCAAAAGCAGCCACAGACAATACATAATCAAATGAGCTTGGCTGTCTTCCAATAAAACTATTTCCTCATTCCAAGGTTTGTTCATGTGAGAGAGAGAGACAGAGACAGAGAACACATACATATGCACACATACTTATATATATATCTTCAAATTTTTAAGCTATAGGGGAAAATATTTTAGATGTAGACATTTTATAATTTCAAAATCCAAAAAAGCTCTGGAAAAAATCTTTCTTGCACGATTGTCATAACCTTAATCATCAGCCATGGCACCCCACTCCAGTACTCTTGCCTGTAAAATCCCATGGACGGAGGAGCCTGGTAGGCTGTAGTTCATGGGGTCTTTAAGAGTTGGACATGACTAAGTGACTTCACTTTCACTTTTCACTTTCATGCATTGGAGAAGGCAATGGCAACCCACTCCAGTACTCTTGCCTGGAAAATCCCATGGATGGTGGAGCCTGGTAGGCTGCAGTCCATGGGGTATCAAAGAGTCAGACATGACCGAGCAACTTCACTTTCACTTTTCACTTTCATGCATTGGAGAAGGAAATGGCAACCCACTCCAGTGTTCTTGCTTGGAGAATCTCAGGGACGGGGGAGCCTGGTGGGCTGCCGTCTATGGGGTCACATAGAGTCAGACATGACTGAAGTGACTTAGCAGCAGTTACAAACTTTATTCTACTTAGTGTGATTAATAGTGTGACTATCCCTACATGTTGCTGTAGATATATTAATGTGCTTAAGTAACAAGTTAATCCAGGCTCCCCTAAAGATGCTATGAAATACATGTACAAGCACCTATTACTCTTCTTAAATTCTAAAATATCTGAATTACAGAATATATCAGGCTCTAAGCTATTAAAATATAAGAGATGTGAGTTTGTTTTTTAAGTCAGAAATCAGTGGTACTTTCACATGAAATATTTTCAATGATTCATAAAGAAATTAATATTAATTTTAATTGCCATCTCAAAGTAATTTGATATCGCATCTTTTCCCATGAAAATTCTGTATGTTCAGGACTAAAAATCTGTTTCCATATGAGAATAGTTGGCTAAGTGCTTTTAAATTATAAATTTAGAATGTTTAGATTGCTCAGAGACAAGACTAACTGTAATTGTAGCTACATAATCCCCTGTCATTTTGACTGACTTATTGAAATAAACTCTAAATTGTTTTTCATTTGTTTATTTTTGGTTTTGGTCATTGTATTTACACAGCCTAGGAATCTTATTGACTGTGAATATGTTTTCTTTAATATCGTTTTGCTCCTGCTAAGAATTTTTGCATAGTGATAAAGTTGAAGTTCCTAATATTCTTTCACAGATAACTCTTCCGTGGAATGATAGGTTACAATAAAAAAAAAAATGAACCTACATAGATATTTCCTCCTGCTTGCTGAAGAGAATATTCGTATGGTACTATTATTAACACCTATAAAATATGAAACACTGATGTAAATTTACTCTTTTTTACTTATGCTTTAGAAACCATGTTTGTGCTAGCCTATCAAAAGTGCTGCATCAAGGGAAATATCTTGGAAAATTCTTGGTATTCAGTGTCACTTTTTGTCTCCACCTGACTTTCACTTCTCTTTGTACATCCCACAGAAATACTATTTTACATTTACACATGCTAAACAATAGATTATAATTTCCAAATCACTTGGGATCAAGTTTTGAGTTGGCTGTCTCTTGAGATATTCTCATTTAAACTACTTATTTTAGGAACTATAAGTAAGCCACAGAGATGACGGTATCTTTGACCTCAAGGAATGAAATCCCAGTTACAAAAATAAGGCACATAAATATATGTATATATAGGTGTCCACAGAGAATATTATACAAAAAAAATAATACAGTACTATGCCTCCAAATAACTTAAAACAACTATTATTTTAAATAGAGGTCTTCATTAAATACTGTTACCTACAGTATTAGACTCAAGTTTTCACTACAGAAGTAATTGACCTGAGTGTCTTGCCCTTTTCTTTAACTTCCTGATTTAATCACAACAGCAATGAATAAGGGTGAAATAAGGGAAATAAGAGACATTTTCACTATCATAAATCATCTGGATCCTGCAATTCTCTTTGGGTTAAATTTAATTATAGAACCAATTGTTATTCCTGTATCACTCCTCTGCAACAACGTTCTTCTCTTCTCCCTGTGCTCCTTCAAATTCCAAAAGCCTCAATTAAATTTTAAAACTACTAAACTATGTCTGCTTCAAATTTTGACATTACCTTAGAGACTCAGATCCTGAATAATTATTAAGAATAATACATATATATTTAACCATGTAATTCATTTCAAGAAATATTAATAATCAAGAGAAAAAAGCAAGACATTTATACAATTAAATCACATGAATAGAGTTGAATAAAAATAGCTATACCAATAGCTAGTTATGAAAAATGAAACAATAATTTATATTCTATAAAATGTGGGCTCCTCCTTTTAAACACAGTATGTATAAGTGAATAATTTCTATATTGACAGTTCCAAACTATCCAAATTCTGACTTTCATTTATCTATATTCTTAAATAAATATATTTAATAATTTTAAGTTCTCAAGTTTAAATAAATTTAAGTTTAAAATTGCTTTTTAATAAAATACACCTTTAAGTTCTTTATTTTTGTATTCAGAAGAACACTGGCTCATTTTCTTTTAAATATTTATGTAATACACAATGGAAATACTATGAATTCCTTTTCTTAACAATGGATTCAAAAAGTCAAAGATAAAAACAAGAAACATAATTAGTAAAAGAAAATTATTTGATAAATATAATAGTTAAGGCATAAACAAGGAAAGAGAGGGTATAGTTTAAGGTAGGCTCAAGTAGAGGTCAGTCAGATGAACCTTACATATTTTCAAGAGTACATTAACTCTATCCAATTATAGGCTTAAACTGTCGAAGCGCTCTTGAGAAAACAAGCTAGAACTTCAGAAAACTCATTTGTGCTCAAAGCAATAAATTCTCAAATTTGACCCAAGCAGAATCTTCTTTACTAAATCCTCCATTTCAAACAAAATATCAAATAGAGATGAGTAATCAGTCCAATTTTATTCATTCTTAAGAATAAAATAAAGCTTTTGTAACATGGAAGAACTTGAAAATTCCTTCAATTTTAAAATTCAATGTTTTTTTTTTTAAGATACTGCCAAAAGTCACAGAAGTTATTCTAAGTATATATTCTGCCTAAGTAATAATTTAGAGAGATTATATGCCAAAAATTATATAATCAAAAAAGGATAGATCACTAAATTAACAAGATTATTTTACCCATACCAGAAAACTCTATATTCAACTCATGTGTGCATGCTAAGTCACTTCAGTCGTGTCCAACTCTTTGCGACCCTATGGAATGTAGCCCTCCAGGCTCCTCGGCCAGTGGAGACTCTCCAGGCAAGAATACCGGAGTGGGTTGTTCTGCCCTCCTCCAGGGGATCTTCCAGGTCCAGGGATTGAACCAGAGTCTCCTATGTCTCCTGCACTGGCAGGCAGTTCTTTACCACTAGTGCCACCTGGGAAGCCTATCCAATTCATACCTATCCGCAACTCAGAGTCAAATTATATACTTCTGTAAGTACCAGAATACAATCTGATAATAATAGAGAAGTCAGGGTGTGAAATGCTCTGTCATTAAAATAAATAACAATTCAACATAAAATATTATACCCATTTATTAAAGTAAATGGTGTTTTTATTTCTTCTAATTTTTGCCATAATAGAACTATTACAAATAACAGCTGCTTTTTGAAATTGTATGAATTGGGAAATCTATGAAGTGAGATATAATAAATGGTAATAAAAAATATCTGACAAAAAAGAGCTAGTCATTCCCAAGAATTAAAGACATTTCATGATTCAGTTGTAAAAATAACATTGTATACTTACTATATGCAGGGCACAGATATGAAACAGATACGTTCCATGTGCTAGAGAATCCTGCATTCTAATGGAGGACACAGCAGACAAACTCATCAGTTCAACATGAAGAGAACCGTTATCTCAGAACCATTATGGGATGTTGACTTGGTAAACAAGATAAATGATGTCATTAAAGTAATTCTTACTGTGATATAGGAAAAGGGTGAAATTGAATAAGGGGAAATATTTAACCTAAACCTGCTCCAGTATTCCTGCCCAGAGAATACCATGGACAGAGGACCCTGGCCCACTACAGTCCATGGTGTCACAAATGCTCAGACACAACTGAGCAACTAGTACACACAGACACGCACACACAGTGTGCAGTTATTAACTTTTTTGGAAAAACTGACTTAGAGATAACTCTAAGATAAAAAATCACCAATAGTTCGACTTGTAAAACAGAATTTGTTTAATCTGATATATAAAAACACCCATTAACAGAGTATCAAACCTCAAGATTTCTCCATGTATCAAAACAAATACATTAATAGAAAGCAGAACTAAAGTGAGAATACTTGCTAGATTATATGTTGCAAAGTACAGCTACTGAAATAATCTGCATAACTTTTTTACATAATCAGTTTTCAAGTTTAAATAATATCCTTGATTAGAAGATTATCTTCGGTTGGGCTTAGTGTAATTGGAATAACCCTATTGAGGACAGAGAGAACAACATTTTAGCCGTAGATAATAACATGTGTATCATGAATCACAGGTCATATTTCTGTATAGAGGAGGAGAAAATAATCCTCCAGCAGTTAAAACTGGTATAACAAGTCTAAATTGTAGCTTTCATGGATTCTGTTATGCACAATAAAGTTTATATTTGCTTTATATGCAATAAAATAAATTCTGGATGGATAGATAGATAGATTTAAAGGATTGATTCTACATGGAAAGGCAATGTATATTCAAAAGAAAGTAAACAAGTTACCCAGGAAAATAAACTTCAAAGGAACATAAGGGGGAAAACGCTTAGACCTCTGGTAAAAGTCCACAAAGGTAACTATTTTACTGGCTTAAGCAGAGCTGAAACAGAAAAATATTTTCACACAATCAAAATCTCACCATGTATAAAAATTATACAATTTTGGTTTTCATTATTATACAATATAAAAATTAAAGATGACATCAATATTCCACTGATCTTTGCAATAATGGGACAAAAAATAGTTTATAGTACTACAATTTCTGAGGGATGTAATGAAATAAAGTCTGTTTGTAAGAAAAATAGGATGGTACAATGTGAGTTCTAAAAAACAGTTACAAGAAACCAAAGATTCTCACTTGGCAGATGGGAAGATTTCTGGGGAAAGAGTTACTGCAGAAAGGGCTTATTTCTCTTGTGATCCAGGGCCCACCTAAATCGAGGCAACTCTACATAAATGAAGGTCATCTGTAATGTGGAAACTGTGTTTTGATACCTGAGAAGGACAGACTGGAGACTGATGGTCAGGGGTGACATGCCCTGGGGCTGACCTCAATCTCTGAAACTAGAGACACTGAACAACATATCTGGACAGCAGAGATCATGGACCAAGAAAAAATTTGCCCGTGTACATTCTCTTTAGTTGTAATGATGTTTAAAATACGATGTAGGTAGATGTTTTAAATTATTTGAATATTAGTAAGAACTAATTGGTTTGTTAATATTAGAACTTATCCTGAGCTCTCAGAACTAGGCAATTTTATTAGCATTATAGAATTCTTTAATCTGGATCTAGTTTTTAATTAACTCAAAGAAGATCTAAATTGAAAATCTCAAGACATGGCTTTAGAATACAAACTAAACAGCTGCATACTCTTGAGCTAAGATATCTGCCTTTACTGATACTAAAGTTCTTTACTGGTAAACAACAGATTAGTGATTTTGAAACTTTTTGTTTTTTACTACAATAATTCTTCAGCACTCAGCTTTCTTTATGGTCCAACTCTCACATTCGTATGTGATTACTGGAAAAACCACAGCTTTGACTATACAGATCTCTGTCAGCATTTCATGTCTTTGCTTCTTAATATGCTGTCTAGGTCTGTCCTAGCTTTTCTTCCAAGGAGCAAGAGTCTTTTAATTTTATGGCTGCAGTCACCATCTGCAGTGATTTGGGTGGTGGTGGTGGTGGTGCAGTCACTAAGTCATTTCTGACTCTTGCGATCCCATGGACTGTAGCCTGCCAGGCTCCTCTGTCCATGGAATTTTCTAGGCAAGAATACTGGAGTGGGTTGACATTTCCTTTTCCAGGGGATCTTCCCAAACCAGGAATCGAACCCGGGTCTCCTGCATTGCAGTTAGATTATTCACCCACTTAGCTATGAAGCCTAAGAAAATAAAATCTGTCACTGCTTCCAATTTTTCCCCTTCCATTTGCAATGAAGCAACAGGACTAGATACTATGATCTTAGTTTTGTGAATGTTGAGTTTTAAGTAAGCTTTTTCACTCTCTTCTTTCACCCTCATCAAGAGGTTCTTTATTTCCTCTTCACTTCCTACGTTTAGAGTGGTACCATCTGCATACCTAATGTTGTTGATATTTCTCCTGGTGATCTTGATTTATGCTTGTGATTCATCCAGCTCAGCATTTTACATGATGTACTCTGCATATGGGCTTCCCAGGTGGTGCTAGTGGTAAAGAACCCGTCTGCCAATGCAAGAGTGTTAAGAGACGTGGGTTCGACCCTTGGGTTGGGAAGATCCCCTGGAGGAAGGCATGGCAACACAATCCAGTATCTTGCCTGAAGAATCCCATGGACAGAGGAGCCAGGCAGGTCATGGTCCATAGGATCACACAGAGTTGGATATGACTGAAGTGACTTACCAGGCATGCACACTCTGCCTATAAGTTAAATAAACACGGTCACAATGTACAGCCTTTCCCAATTTTGAACCAGTCAGTTGTTCCATGTAAGGTTCTAACTGTTGATTCTTGATTCACACATAAGTTTCTCAGGAGACAGGTAAGGTGGTCTGGTATTTCCATCTCTTTAAGAAATTTAAATTTTGTTGTGATGCACATAGTCAAAGGCTTTCGCACAGTCAATGAAGTAGAAGTAGGTGTTTTTCTGGAACTCCCTTGCTTTTTCTCTGATTCAAAGAATGTTGGCAATTTGATCTCTGGTTTCTTTGCGTTTTCTAAAACCAGCTTGTACATCTGAAGTTCTCAGTTCACATACTGCTGAAGCCTAGCTTGAAGGACTTTGAGCATAACCTTACTAGCATGTGAAATGAATCACAGTCTTATCATGGCAAAGGGGCTTGCTTAACTCAGTGAAGCTATGAGTCATGCTGTACAGGGCCACCCAAGACAAATTAGTAGCAGTGGAGAGTTCTGACAAAATATGGTCCACTGGAGGAGGGAATGACTAACCACTCTAATATTCTTACCACGAGATCCCCATGAACAGTATGAAAAGGCAAAAAGTTTATGATACAAGAATGTAGAAGGGTCAGCCAGGCAAATACAGGTAAATGGAAAGCATTCCATGATCATTACAAAAGAATTCAAATATGGAAAGACTTTTCTGAAGCCCTCACATTCTTTAAAAGTCAGAAATATATTGACTTAATTTCATTCCCTAGCTATAATGTATAAAACATATAATCACCATGGGGAAAATTAATTTATCTGATATATATATATATATATACACACACACACACACATACAAAGTATTACTGAAATGTATATAAGGTTTTATATTTGTTGGCTTTATAATTAACTGAAATTAAAGGATTATATAAATAATCAAATTATTTATATAAATAATTTATATAAACATATATATTCATACTATATAAATAAATATAAATAAACAAATTAGCCTCTGTTTCATTACCTGGATCAACCCCTCTAGCAACTGGCATGCAGTATACTTGTATATGGGAAATACACTAGTCCCATTGCCAGATGCTGCTGTTCCATAATTGACAATGACAGTCAATTGTTATTCTGTAGGAATTCTGTCCATAATTAACTGAATTTTACATCCTCCCTGATACCTTGGGCTATAGAAGCTAGTGAAAGCTCTCCATGAACCTATTAAAACAGAAGCAAAAAGTAATATTCTCAAGCTTTTAAGTAATAATATAATATCATAAACTTAAAGGAATATTTATATTTCATGATCCAAAACAATCAGAATTCAATTTTAAAAAAGAGGTGGATTTACCTTAGAGCAACTGAAGCATACAGAGAGCCATCAAGCTACTAAATAATCTCAGGATAAACACTGCAAACTAATTACATATTATAACTATATTACGTCCATAATAAGAAAATAAAGTGGCTGAAAAATATAACCACTGTAAGTGCTCAGCAGTATATTTCCTCTTTTAAATTTTCTAATTTACTTTTTCTTTCCCAATTATTTATTTCTTCAATGTGCATAAACATCAGAGAAAGGATGAAATGATAAAAGCCTGTAGTGATTTCAAGCTTAGTTTATGGAGGGTTCCATGTAGTTTACCATATATATAAACACTGTATCTAAATCAGAATGTAGGCAATTTTCACAATATAAAAACAAATTATTATTATGCCTCAGTAAAAACTACATGTGTAGCCTCCAAAAACAGACTTGTTATTAGATGTAACATGTTTCATGGAATATATAGACCATTTCTTCTCATTGTTTATTGATTTAGAGCATCCATATGTACTGATTTGCCAAGATCATCCAAGCTGATGCCTGCATGAGTGTAATTTTAAATATCCGCTTTTTCTCTTTTAAAAATGTTCTGTTTTGCATGAAAATTTGTATGAATAATTTTATTAGAACACAAGACAAAGCTATTTTCTTTTTAAATTATATTATTATGGAATATTGGAGAAGGCAATGGCACCCCACTCCAGTACTCTTGCCTGGAAAATCCCATGGTTGGAGGAGCCTGGTAGGCTGCAGTCCATGGGGTCACTAAGAGTCGGACATGACTGAGTGACTTCACTTTCACTTTTCTCTTTTCATGCACTGGAGAAGGAAATGGCAACCCACTCCAGTATTCTTGCCTGGAGAATCCCAGGGACAACGGAGCCTGGTGGGCTGCCGTCTATGGGGTCACACAGAGTCGGACACGATTGAAGCGACTTAGCATAGCATAGCATGGAATATATGATATAGGTAGCTACAATCTATTATTTCTTGAAACAAAAATACTTTCCAAACACCATATTAAGGTTATTGTTCCATAAACTGTGGCCCACCAGGCTTCTCTGTCCATGGAATTTTCCAGGCACGAATACTGGACTGGGTTGCCATTTCCTCCTCCAGGGGATCTTCCCAAGCCAAGGACTGAATCTCTCTTGAGTCTCCTGCACTGGCAGGCAGATTCTTTACCACTATGCTACTTGAGAAGCACCCCATATCAAGGAATATGATCCATTTCTTGTGTGTGTGTGCGCACGCACATACACACTCAGTCACATCCAACTCATTGTGACCCCATGGACTGTAGCCCGCCATGCTCTTCTGTCCTCCACTATCTCCTGCACTAAACATTTAGTTGTTACATATTAGTATTCTTTGACCTGCAACAGTTTGCAGCTTTCTTTTACGTTAAAACTTCCTGTTTTTCTCCCCCAAGATGTCCTTCTTCACATTAAAAAAAAAAAAAATTCCCTATGTTTAAATTCAAGCTATATTATTTGGCAAATAATACTCCATTTCAAGGTCTACTTCCCTGGTAGCTCAGACGGTAAAGCGTCTGCCTACAATGTGGGAGACCTGGGTTTGAGCCCTGGGTCGGGAAGATCCCCTAGAAAAGGAAATAGCAACCCACTCCAGTATTCATGGAAATACGGGAAAATCCCAAGGACTGAGGAGCCTGGGGGGCTACAGTCCATGGGGTCCCAAAGAGCTGGACATGACTGAGCGACGTCTCTTTCCTTTCCCTTCCTTTCAAGGTCTACTCTTGATTTGTATGCTGCTTTCATATTTCTTATCTCTTTAGAAAAGATGCAATTCAATATGCTTTTACTCCTAATTTCTCTCCTGGGAGATTAGGAAATAATATTATCTCTGGCTGTATCCCTATAGTATACTACAAAATACTTTATGTAGTATCTTATACATACCACTACATTTGATATACTATATGTATCATATTCAGCAAGTCCTTTTGGTAAATAAAGTTTCTCTGAATTTTCATCAGTCCTTAACTTTATACTGCTGCGGCTGCTGCTAAATTGCTTCAGTCGTGTCCAACTCTGTGCAACCCCATAGACGGCAGCCCACCAGGCTCCTCCATCCATGGGAATTTCCAGGCAAGAGTACTGGAGTGGGTTGTCATTGCCTTCTCTGAACTTTATACTAGGTTGTTGGAATACGGTTCCAGTTTAGCTAGCCAATGAGTATATGGTGAGAGTCATAAAAATTCTAGTGAATGAAAAAATAATACTAGTTTGAGGGCTTTAGTAAAACCATTCTCCTTGACAAATCATGTCTTTTTTAATCATCTTCATCAGCTAAAATGAGATTCCCATATTGCAATACAAAACTTAGCAGTTTGAAACTTTTTACTTATGATGAGAGTATAATTTCTCCTTTTAGAGGATATTATTTTCTTGTTAGAAGTTACCTATGATGGAAAAATATTTGTTAACATATATATTTCACATATATCCATATATTAACTATCTCTTGCACCCTCCTTTGTGTGTATCTAGTTTCCAACCCTGTTTCACAAATGTATTCACTGCTGTGCTGGCAATGAATTTCATTATCTCTAATTGTCTGTAAAAGTCTTCATTTTCCCTTCATTTTTGAAGAGTATTGTCGCTGGACAAAGAATTTCAGGTTGGAAGTCTATCAAAACTTAAAAGATGTTCCATTATTTTCTGATTTGCATAATTTCTGACTAAAAGTTGATGATAGTTTTATTTTGAAATCATGGTTTTTCCTGACAGTGATCTCAAAATTTTAACTACAGGTTAAAATTGACTGTTTTTACTTTGTGTGTAACTTTCTGTGAGATATAACATATATATTGATCCATGTATCACCATCATCCCAAAGAATCCCTTATAATATTCCTTTACAATAACACCCTTTCCTACCTATAAACCCTGGTCAACACTGATCTGTTTTGAGAATGTCCAAAAAATAAAAAGGAAACATAACATACAGAACCCCTGAGATGAGCATTTCTTTCACACAATAATGCCAATGAGATTCAACCAAGCAGTAAGGTTTACCAACAGTTTGTCCCTTTCTTCTGCTGTCTGAATCCACCACAGTCCTTTTAAAAATAAAAAACAAAAAACTCACTGAAAACCATTTTCTCCAGTTTTGGCTATTCCATGAATATTCATGTAAAGGTTTTTGCATGAAAGTAAGTTTTCATTTCCTAATGTCAAGGAATGGGATCACAGGGTCATATAACTGAATGTTTAACTCAGTAATACTCCCAAACTGTCTTCCTCAGTGACTGCCATCATGCAGTCTCAAAGCCATGGATAAGAGTGTCAGTTGTTTCAACTTCTCCCCAGCACTCGGAATTATCATTTTTCTTTTTTTACTTTAGTCATTCTTCTATATGTTTGTAGTGCTCAGCCAACCTGGTTTTAATTTGCATTTACTTTCTGATAAGATCGACCATCTTTTTATGAGCTTATTTCACAGCCTAATGTGATCTTTTCTCAAGTATCTGTTCAAGCCATTTTTAAATAAGTTGGTTTGCTTAATATTGATGACTACTTTTGAAATTTTCTCTTGAAACCTGGTTTTGAACAGTTTAATTATGTTGTTCCATGAATTTTTTTGTTTTTTCCTTTGTGTTCATCCTGACCAAGGTTAGTTGAATTTCTTGGATCTTAGGATTTGTAGTTTTCAAATTATTTGGCTGTTATTAAAAAAAAAAAAAATACACATACACCCATATCATCTTAACTTCCTTTTTCTTGGACTCCAATTTTATGTATGTTAAACTGCTTGATTTATCTCATAGGCTCCTATGGCTCTGTTCCCTATTTATTTAGTCCTTTTTTCCTACTTCAGTTTTTAAAGATACAATTCTATACTTCTAATTCAGTATTATTGTCTTAGTGTATAATAAGCCATTAAATCCATCAAATGAATTTTCCAGGTTAGTTACACTGGGAGGGCAAGTCTATTTCCTATGATTCTATCATAAAAAAGTCAAGATCACACTAACTCTTTTAGAATTTTCCGTCAAAATATTACACTATTGCATCTTTCTTCCTGTCAATAGCTTATAAGTAAGTAAGTGTTAGTTGCTCAGTCCTGTCTGACTCTGCAGTCCCGCTGACTGTAGCCCGCCAGGCTCCTCTGTCTATGGAATTCTCCAGGCAAGAATACTGGAGTGGGTAGACAGTCCCTTCTCTGGGAGATATTCCAGACCCAGAGATCGAACCCAGGTCTCTTGCATTGCAGACAAACTCTTTACCTTCTAAGCCGCCAGGGAAGTCCTGCCAAAAGCTCTTATAGGACATTATACCAGGTGGTGATAGCAGTAAAGAGCCTGTCTGCCGATTCGGGAGCCATGAGAGATGCGGGTGTAATACCTAGATTGGGAAGATCTCCGGGAGGAGAGCATGGTGACCCACTCCAGTATTCTTATAAGGAGAATCCCATGGACAGAGGACCCTGGGGAAAACAGTCCATAAGGTTACAAAGAGTTGGACAGGACTGTAATGACTTAGCATGCATATTCAACTTCGATTACTAGAGAAATGTTAATCTTGACTAAAGACTGTTATTTCATGATCTTCCCATTTTTGAAACTAGTACAGTGAAGCAAAACAGGATCTTATGCATTTAAAGTAAAATTCTTAAACATATACAGTATATACTATGTAACAGACACTCAAAGATATTCTAAGGTCATGTTCAGTTTAGTTCAGTTCAGTCACTCAGTCGTGTCCGACTCTTTGCAACCCCATGAATTGCAGCACGCCAGGCCTCCCTGTCTATCACCAACTTCCGGAGTTCACTCAGACTCACGTCCATCGAGTCAGTGATGCCATCCAGCCATCTCATCCTCTGTCATCCCCTTTTCCTCCTGCCCCCAATCCCTCCCAGCATCAGAGTCTTTTCCAATGAGTCAACTCTTCGCATGTGGTGGCCAAGTTAGATTATAATATATGAAGGCAATCTGGCTGTCAATGTTGAGTCAAGTGATACAGCTAATCCAACAGGCAACAAGGTGGAATCCTTGTTGATTCCTATTAAAAACTCTTTTTTGAAGATGTTATAAGTATGATAATCTGATTTTCTTTCAATTTATGTTTTTATCTAGATGCTCAGAGTGGTTTTGTTTTGTTTTCTCTAAACTTAGAATTTTACATTCTAGAATTTTACTAGAATGTATCTCAAGGTTGGTCATTTAGGTAATTTTCTCAGATATTCAGTGTGCCTTTTAAAATATATATTTTAAAACTTTTTTTTAATGCTAAGAGTTTCTGTGAATTACTGATCCTATTATCTTTTATTTTTCTGTTCTTTGCTTTGTTTATCTATTTTGGAGACTCATATGAATGTTGAATATTCTACATTTGCCCCTTTCACTCTCATCTTTTCTCATCTCATTAAGTCACTATTTTTTTGATATTTATAGTTTCTCTTTTTACCTTATATATTTTTTTATAGGCTTATCTGGTGAACTTATTTACTTCTTTATTTCTTCTAATTTAATTTTAATTTCTAAAATTATGTTTCCCTTTATTTCTAGTTCTTTCTTAATTCCTATCAGTACATCTGTGGGTTTCTCTACATTCTGATATAAATTACTTCTTATCCTATATAATTTCCTAATGTTTATTAAAATTTTTCATCTTTTTTTTCCTGGTATTTAAGGCTTTGAGGCATTTTCTACTTCCTCTCATTTTTCTTTTCCTAAAATATGGTATTTTGTTCCTTTTTGTTACTATTTTTTGTGAAGTTGGGTTATCTGAACTTTTAGATCATTTTTAAATAGATTTTCTTTTCCTCTTCAGATTCTAGAGATCTCTCTTGTTTGTTTTTATGTAGTTTATTTTTATTTTTTTGTTTTGTTTTTCTTTTTTAATTTAATTTTGTTTTTTAACTTTACAATATTATATTGGTTTTGCCATATATCGAAATGAATCCGCCACAGGTATACATGTGTTCCCCATTCTGAACCCTCCTCCCTCCTCCCTCCTCATACCATCCCTCTGGGTCGTCCCAGTGCACCAGCCCCAAGCATCCAGTACCGTGCATCGAACCTGGACTGGTGACTCGTTTCATATATGATATTATACATATTTCAATGCCATGCTCCCAAATCAACCCACTCTCTCCCTCTCCCACAGAGTCCAAAAGACTGTTCTATACATCAGTGTCTCTTTTGCTGTCTCATATACAGAGTTATTGTTACCATCTTTCTAAATTCCATATATATGCGTTAGTATACTGTATTGGTGTTTTTCTTTCTGGCTTACTTCACTCCGTATAATAGGCTCCAGTTTCATCCACCTCATTAGAACTGATTCAAATGTGTAGTTTTGTTTTTTTAATGAGTCTACTTTCTGAGATCTATTAGCTCTGTCTGTCTTCCCCGGTTTTATGTGGATGTTTTGTCTCTTTTGTTCTCTGTTGCTCAATTTGGATTCTATTCGTAGCAGTTTCTCCTCAATGTGGGACTTTGTCCTGGAAGAGAACTCTGCTTGGGTTAATTTTTCATGGTGTTTAGATGCTCTCACCCCTTCTAAACATACCAGGGAACCCCTGGATTCATCTCCCTGTTTTATCTGCTGTTTTCAAACTGGCCTTCTGGATTTTCCAGTCAGTAGCTGTACAACACCATATTCTTCAGATGTTCTCTTGCTTCCCACAATCCTATCCAATTCATCTGCTGATACTGTGTATATCTCCTAGTTATAGCTGGATTGTCCCCCCAGGCTACTTTAGGGTTCAGTAGGATACACCGTCACCTGGTTTTGATGTAAAGGTATACTTGTTGTTGTAGTTATTGTTTTACTATCCACTGTTCTGCTCATCGAGGAATTCAGGGATATTTAAAAACTAAGGCCCCATTGCCATCTACCATAATTTGTCATGTACTTTTTTTGTATTATTGCAATTTTAAAAGTGGATAACTACTGAAACTATTTTAATTTGTAAGTTCTGAATTAAACATACTCAAGTTTTTCTAATTATGTGGGCATATTGTTACTGTGAATAATTCAAAGGTGACGTAAGTTCTTTGAGTAGGCTCATTCCTTTCATAACATTTCAGTGATGTTCTTAATTTAAACTATAAATATTCTTATTATATAATTTTAATAACATTTATCAGTGTTACTAAAAGTATAGTAGATACTTTAGTGACATTTCCTGCACTGCTATTATCCCTTCCTAAGATGTTTCAACTTAAACGCTGCTTCTAAGGTGGGTTGTGTATTACGTCCACCCCAGTCTTAACTATAACAGGGATAGACACTTAACCCAAGGTTGAGCCATTCAGATTCTCTCATGATAGGAAGTGACTCTAGTCAGATGGTAAAAGAAGTTTATATTCAGGCACATTGACAGTCAAGTATGGGGTGCTATGCTGGGCCACATCCTGATGACTAAGAAAATGAAGTTAGTATGAGAAAGAAGTGAAAAATTTGAGTTGATAGAGACAAGCAAAGATAGGAGGATATAAAGCTGCCTTTAGAGGTAAAGGGAGTAGCCCTGGTTACTGACTCCCTGTTCCCCTTTCTAGGCTGCCTCAAGTCTATCTGTATTTCATTTCCTGTTTCTGGATGCTTATGAGACTAACTGCTGTATCCCCATCATAATTAAATTATATGTAATGATCTTGTGAGTTCTCAACCAAATATAAATAATGCTCACAGAATGTAACAGTGATATTCAGAGCCACTCTGTGCTGTTGTGGAATAAGACAGAGTAAAGAGCACTAGGCTAACACACACAAACACACACACATGCCCACACTGAAACATCTTCTCTTCTAATTAACTTGGGTGATTACTGCTTCTTTATTACTATGGCAACTCTAGACTCATGGTAGTTCTAAGACCTCCTGAATAAAAATTACAAAGATCTAATATCAGCACTCAAACTACAACTGGACTTTCTTCCTTAAATCTTAACTCAAGATTAAGCTTACACTTATAGGCTGCTCTCAACTCTTTAAGAAAAGGCTCATGGTTCCTCTGAAGTGAATCCTCCATTGCTCCTTAAGATAAATAAAACAATTTTGGATCAAAGGTTGTTCTGTCATCTTGGGCTGGTATATTTTGATACTTGCATACATACCTACCCTAACTTTTGCATATTAGTTTGAAAATTGAAAGGCTATTATTTTTCTTAGAAAAAGTTCACCAAGCTCCTAAAAGTTCATACTAAAAAATCCTTAATTATTGCCAGGAGAAACACACACAAACACACACACACATCAAAAGCTATGCAAAAACAGCAAATGTTAAAAAATGAACTTAAAAGATGTGAACAACGCTGATTACTCTAGAAACATACAATAATAAATTTAACACAGTTCAACTAATAAAAGTGATAGACAAATTAAGAAAATAAAAGGATATTATTTTGACATGTGTTTTAAAGGACATAGACAATATAATCTACTGATAATTATTCTGTGAGAAAAACTTAAATGGAATACATGTGAATTAAGAAAAACTGAATATAAAACAACAAAAAAAGATGCAATTCAAATATATTTTATGATTATTTGAAATTAGGAGTAATTGCTTTCTCTTTTCATAAGACGCTAAAATATCCTCAGTTACCTAAATCCAGTTTTGTTCCTACCATGTACACATGATGAGATCAAAAGCATTGAGATTTATTCATTAGAAGGATTATTTTTGAACAGAAATATTCAACAGCTACAAGTAAGATATTCTTATCATGTAACTCTTCTGCTCTTCAGGATAGTTTGACAGTTTTTCTCCTCAGAGGAGAGAAATAATGTACCAAACTATGGAAAGAGGGGAAATGGAGCAGAGGGAAAAAGAAAGAATGATCAAGAATACATGTTCAAGAATGAGAACATGACAGGATACATAACATCCATAGGCTGGGGTAGAGAGCAAGAACAGACTGTGTACATAGAGAAGCCATCTCATGGGTGTGGATGATTGATCAATATTGGGAATTCTCACCACAGAACACAAATTTTATCTATCTCCCCTTATTTTATTTTCAAAACTTACCTCTATTAAACATTATCAGTAACAAAAATAATGTTCTATTCAAGTACAAGAGAAAAAGATACTCAATATTATGTACAAGAATCTAGGCTAGGCAATGTTAATAAAACCAATAAAATACTTCCTATTTACAAATGAAGATAATTTTATTAATACTATATAAATAAAACAGCAGAGAAGAATAGACGAGAAGGCATCAATTTGGCATAAGGAATCTGAAGCAGGACTCAATGGATGAGAATAATTTTGAGGAAATAAAACCATAAAATGATCCAGTGCAGAAGAAAGAGTTATACAAAAACAAAGAGATGGGACATGTGTGACTCACTGAATGTTAAAGGAATGTCTTCTATAGCAAAAGGACAGAGACTAGTTGAGTCTGAAAAGGAAGGTTATGACTAAATTGTGAGGGATACCAAATGTTGTTCTGGAGTACAGCAGAGAATTCTAGATTTTTTTGATTGTTCAGCCTAGCAGAAATTTGGAGGACTGTACCTTAACATGGTCAACTTGCTATTTTGTCAAGGAATGGCATTTACAAAACAAAACTCAAAACCGAATAATCTCCCATTTGCTATCATCATTTTATTAAGAAAAATAATTTTAACGAAAAAGGAACATTAAATCAACATAGTTTTAAAAATTGGATATATTAAAATTTATTGGATGTAGAAAAGTGAAGAAATAAAATTATATTCTGCTAAGTAAACACAAAGTGAACTTTGAATATATAACTTGTTCTAATGCTTCATTTTTAGCATAGTTACCTTTTTAAAAAATGCAATAGGAATATTCCTAATGCTCGTTCAACTCAATTCAGAGTTTTTGAGGTAAACTTAGGGAAGCCCATGAAAAAAAACCTCGTAATTACCAGAGTATTTCTCCATCTTCTCTGCAGTGCTGGGAAGAAATAAGAAACAGACCAGATGTCTGACCATAGAAAATTCTGGAAAAGGGGGCTGGCTACATATGGGGGGTTCTGACTGACCAATGTAGAGCAGTTAAAGGTCATCTGATAGTAATTCCTTAGAACTTAAAATTGTCACAAATTATCATTTAGAAACCAATAATGTAAGCCTCATAACTTCAAATAATTCATTCCTTCTTTGCTTTGGCTACTGAAAAACAGTGCTGAATTTGTGTCCTAATTTTAGTAACAGTATAGGATCCATCACTAACATTACTACATTACTAACTTTATTCCATGTTTTGTTTAGCATGTCTTTGTTCACTATTTATGATTTTCTTTGGTAAATTTGTAATCATTTCTGGAAAATATATACATAGGAAAAAATATTTGGGTAACAAGGAAACATTTGAGATTTATTTTTCAATAATGCTTACTGAATTTTTTTCTTATTATAATTATAACACGTGTTATAGGGTCACTGCACTAACCATTCTTTTGACCTAGGACACTCTTCTAGTAAACTGCATGGCTTATCTCCTTTAAGTCTTTGCTGAGATGTAACTTTTTCAATTGAATAATTTAAAATTAATCATCCTTCTTTAAAACTGCAACCTAATCCTGAGTACTCTTGCCTGGAAAATCCCATGGACGGAGGAGCCTCGTAGGCTGCAGTCCATGAGGTCGCTAAGAGTTGGACACGACTGAGCAACTTCACTTCACTTCACTTTAATCCTGACACTGCTATAATCCCAATTCCCTATGATGTATTAGTACTTATCATTTTACACAGCACTGGTACCACCTTCTAATGTGCTATCTCATTTAATTATTTAGTTTGTTTAGTGTTTATTTGTATTTTCTCTTTGATAGAATATAAGGTCCACAAGGCTCTTTGTTATTTACTAATATATTCCAAGTATCTAATAGCACTTGGTCTAGAGCAAGAAGACAACCATATGACTCTATTTTAAGAGCTTTATATGCATTATTTAAAATTTAATTCACACAAGTTCTCTATGTGGGAGTACTACATTGATTACATCTTACAGAAAGAATCTAAGCAACAAAACGGATTAAGTAACTCACAAAGGTCATATAGCTAAGAAAGTAGTGAAACAAGGATTTAAATTCAGGTTATTAACTATTATTGTCTCCACTAATAAGAGACAGATTGTGCAAAAGCAATTAAGACAATAATAGAACAGGTACAGAAAAATATCTACAGTAAATAGGAAGTGAAAAGCAAATATATATATATATATATGCAAACATATATGAAATTTGCTTATTATAAGTCTGATAAATCCAAGGAATAGCATCTAAAACCATCATTTACTTATAAGACATCAACTAGATATTGATTACCCCTTTCTGAAGCTCATGAATATTTATAAGTCAAAACTTCTTTTTAAAGAAATAAGGCTTAAGACAACCATATTTTTCAAATCTCCTAATACAGGTGCATGTATTAAATCTTCCCAATAGTTTATTTATCTTCTTTACCTTCTCACTTCATTTAAGCTGCTACTGAGTAGAAGATAACAGCTTCATCAATTCCCAGTTAAGTATCTTTATATTTTCTCAGTTAAGGACTGTCATATTACACGCTATTTGTGACTAAGCAAAGTCACTTAAAGAAATATCAATCTTATAGTTTAAAGGAGATTTTAGACATCATTGCTTAGCAAATACGCAACCTAAAAAAGGATATATAGCAGCCCTAACAGATTGAGATTATAAGGGCCAGAGTTTCCCTTTCCAACAATTTTTCAAAGTTTTTCATTCTGTTATGAGCACTGATTGTGAAAATACTCTATGTTTTTTAATAAATAAGGAGAAAGCATACATGAATATCTTACTAAAATTTGTGGAAGCAATGTCTTTTTATTCTTTTGGCAATAAATATTCCTTTAGTAACACAAGTTAGGTCATGATTAATAGATACATTACAGGAAACTAAAATAATCAGAATATATAGAGAGAAATCATACCTTCTATCAATAGCTCTTGTCCATGACTGCCAAGAAGTGTACGAGATAGGAATGGGGCAAAGTCTACAAAAATTTCACGAAGAAGAGGAGCAACTTTTTCTAAAGCTCTTTCAAGTTTTGCAGTGATGCTGTTGAAATTAAGACATAAAGACTAGTAAATATGGTTCAATATAAAACTTCAAATAAACTTTACTTCTGAATCAAAACCTTTAAAAAAAGTCACAAAAGTCCAGTTCTGACCCACTAAACAGTAACAGCTTCATGTAGAAGGCACAATGTAGAGTTTCACATTAGTCACAAAGCTACTCAAAAGGCCACAGCTAAATCATAATGATTATACTGTGAAAAGGAACCAGGGTCCTGTCACCCACAAGAGCCACAGATACTGGCCATAACTCTAGGAGTTTCAAGAAAAGAAGCTGCTATTTGTCTGCTTTGTCTATCCTCCTGTTCACCAAAGAAAAACTGTTTCGAATACCTACTATATGAGTCACTGTGAAAGTTACAAAGAATAAACTCTTGTTCTCAAGAGTTCCCTGAAAAGCTGGACAAATAAAGGAATAACTGGAATTCAGTATGACTGAGCTGAATTGCTTTGCCAAAGTAGGTATTTTCTATATCATAATAAGCCCACTCACTTTTTATTTACCAATCATTACATCATTATTTATATTGTTGAATATTAAATGTCAAGTTACATGGCCTTACATAAGCACTCTCTGATATTCTTGAAAGTACCTTGAATAGGATATGTAAAAATAAAAACATGGATAAAGAAAATAATTCTGCTGAAAAATAAATTCTGCTCAATAATTCTGCTCAAATAAATAATTTGGTTATATCTAAATATCTCTCTTAGAAGTAAGTGCTTTAGAGTAAGAATGCTTGGATTGGAAGGTTGACTTCAATGTATGCTACCCAGGTGACCCTGGGACATCAAACTTTCTACACTGCAAAATGAAGATGATAACTCTACTTCCCCACTGAGAGTTAATGAGCTAAGGCATGTGAAATGCACAGAAAAGAACCTGACATACAGTGAGAGGTCAATAATGATAGCTCTTGTAACTGTTACTTTGAATAAAACACACCTATACTTACTTATATAAAATGTGACTCATATATTTGAACCAAAACAAAATCAATATAGTAACCTTAGATAAGCACACACTCTTCTACATGGATGACATATACAGTAAGGAATTAAACCATACTTCACAATAATAAGAGTTCTTCCACAGTGCTAAGTTATATTTTTGTTATATATGAGAAAACCATAAATGACAAAAAATTAATCACAAAAAAATGTGCAACATGATTAACATTTAAAATGAAACTATTTTATTAAGTGAATAAAGCGGAATTATGGAATAATATAGGATAATAATAATAATATCCTATATATAATAATATCCTATATAATATAGGATAATATAGAATTATATAATAAAGGATACTTTCTTTCCTAACTTGGAATCAGCATGATCTGAACCCTCTCTTTGTGTACACAAAGCCTCACCATTAGCACTGCAATCTAACTTTTCCTCCTTTTATATGGGTCAACAGCTTTAGAGAAATAAGAACTCAGGTTTAATAACTTAAAGAGAATATCCTGGAGGAAAATTTTTAGGCAAGAAAAAGGGAAATGGTGGGGTTTGCAGACGTGCTAAAGATAAAGAGCTTTCAGTATTTGCCCCTACTCTGTTACTCTAGGAGTAAATACCTACATTAGGGCAAGGGTTCTCAATTTCTCAATCTTTATTTAGTGTATTGCAGAAACATCACTAAGAAAGTCATCTTTCTTTTTAAAAAAAAAAAGAAAGGAAAAAAGCACAGAAAGAAATGAAAGATACTGAATATTATCTTCAAAGCATTAAAAGAAAACAGTTGCTAACCTAGAATCTATTCTGGTTCAAAATATCTTTCAAAAAATAGAGGTGAATTTCAAATATTTCTAGTTAAAAAAAAAAACGGAAAGAATTCATGAGTGGCAGGCCTACACTAAATGAAACAAAAGGAGTATGGAAGAAAGAAAATAATAGCACACAGAAGTCAGACATTCAAAAAAAAATGATGAGCAAGAATAAATGATAAACACTTGGGTAAATATAAATACATGTTGACCGATAAGACAGTAATTGTATTCTCTTGAGGCATTTAAAATTTAACATGCACACACAGAGGCATATATATGTGTGAATGTGGTTACAAAATTTGGACTAAATGAAGTTAAGCTATACTGAGATCCATGCATTGCCTGGGAAGAGGACTTAGATAATTAAGAATTAATGTTCCAATCTGGAAGATGATCACTTAAAACACTGTTTCTCAAAGTGTATTCTCAGCAGTACCAAGATCACTTAGTGTAATGGTTAATTTTATCTGTTACCTTGACTGGACAACAGGGTGGCCAGATGTTTGATTAAATATTATTCTGGGTAAGGTCTGTTAGAGTCTTTCTGGATTCGATGACAATTTGAATGGGTAGACCGAGTAAAGCAGACTGTCCTCCCTAATGGGCCTGTGCCTCATCCATTCAATTGAATATGTAAATAGAACAAAATGCTTGATAAGAGGGAACCCCTTCTACCTGATAGCTGGTCTTTGCTGGCCTTCAGACTCAACTGAAACATCAACTCTTCTGGGGTTTTGAGCCTCTCAGCTTTCAGACTAGAACTTATACTATCAGGCCTTTAGACTTGAATTAGAACTACATATTGGCTCAGCAATGTGTTTTAATAAGCCTCCTATCTAACTCTGTTGTATAGAGATGCTTAAGATCCATTGCACTAAGCAAAAGAAATAAGGTATAAATTCAACCTACAGTTTCTTGTTACTTCTCTATAGTGAGTATTTCTTAATGGCAATATGAATAAAACTGATTAATCACTGCCAAGAATTGGAAGGAAGGGAAGCAGAAAGCAAACTCTTAATAAATATTAAGAATAAAAAGGAAGGACTTTCCTACAGACTACATGAATGTTAAAATAATAATAACAGAATATTGTGAAATATATTATAACAATAGAATCTACCAAAGGTCGCACAAGACAAAATAGAAAATCTGGGGATAACTGTAAAAATTTAATTTATAAACTTTTCCTCAAAAGGAAATCTAGAATCAGACATCTTTGTTTGTGAACTCTACCAGATATTTTAAGAATAAAAAAACAAACAAAACAAGACAAATTTTTAAAAAATCATATGCAACCTCTTCAAAAGATAAAACAGCTGAATATAACATCATAAAAAGATTGGATTTCTTTTAGGAAGTAAAGGTTTGTTTAACATTTTTAAAATTAAAAGTCATTATAATAGACCACATTAACAGAAAAAGGAGGAAAATCACATGGTCATCTCTATTACTCCCCTCCAAAAAGAGATAAAATTTAACACTCATAGTGATGGTAACTGAGTTAATTATAAACACAAGAGAATTATTATATTTGATAAAAGTATCTTTAGTAAATAGGAAACATCATTATTAATGATGACATATTCATAACTTTACATTTAAAGTGAATAAAAGAATGACTGCTCTAGTCACTTCTATAGAAAACTGTTCTGGAGGTACTAGGTGATACTAAAAATAAAGAAAAAGAAATAAAAATGTGTAAGAATTTGTGTAATGGGGAATAAAACTGTCAATATTCAAAGATCAAATGACTGTGTACATATATGCTTATTTAGAGATAATAATGGATAAATTAGAAAAAAAATAAAGGTTTCATGATATTAGCCCAATATATTGAAACAATATATATACTGGAAAACAGTTAAAATGAAATTTATACAATAAACAGATTTACATTAAAAATATCAAATTCCACTTTTCATCTTAAAGGGGTTAAGAGTCTACAACTACCTCCCATGCTAACAACAAGAAAATTTTACAAAATGCAGAGAACAACTATTTTCATACAAAATGCAGGGTATGAGACCATAAATTCCGAGGAAAAAGAAATAAACGACATGAGTCCCATCATCACTCAGATTTCCTACATGGAGGTATTTCAACAAGACTAAAACTGTAGTTCAAGGAGAACAGAATATGTAGGACACAGCACCCACAAGGAAGGTGTCATGGAGAGAACAGCAACCTTTGGCTGAATAACAATCTCTGTATGTGATATCTGAAAGCTCCCAACGTTAGAAGAGAACAACTTAGAAAGAACAATTATGGAAGAGTCATAACAGACATCTGCCTCCCAAACAGGGCCTAGAGACTTCTGTAGACACACTGAGCATTTTGGAGAAATCCAGCATACTTTCTAAGCATGGCAAAATTAGTCCAAGAATAAAGGCCATTCTAGATATGGAAGAACAGTTTTTTGAACAAATAGTCCGACACAAACTGGACTTTCATAATCAAAAATATAAACCTGGACACAGATCTCCGGAGAAGGCAATGGCATCCCACTCCAGTACTCTTGCCTGGAAAATCCCATGGACGGAGGAGCCTAGGAGGCTCCAGTCCATGGGGTTGCTAAGAGTCGGGCACAACTGAGCGACTTTACTTTCACTTTTCACTTTCATGCATTGGAGAAGGAAATGGCAACCCACTCCAGTATTCTTGCCTGGAGAATCCCAGGGACAGAGGAGCCTAGTTGGCTGCCGTCTATGGGGTCGCACAGAGTCGGACACGACTGAAGTGACTTAGCAGCAGCAGCAGCAGGACACAGATCTCACCTCTTACATAAAAATCAGCTCAAAATGGGACCCTGACTTAAAACTAAAACTGTTACTGAACCCACAGAACTTTATAGACTACACAGGAAAAAAAATCTTTGGGACTTCGGGTGAGGTGAAGATTTCTTAGACAAGACACCATGATAAACTAGACTATAATAAAAATTCAGTTTTCCTCTGCTACAAAGAACATAAAAATAAGCTATAGTCTGAGAGCAAATACTTGGAAACAACATTTCTGAAAATGTACTTGTACTAAGAATACTGAATGCACAAGACTCAAAAGTGAAAAAGCACTCTAATTATAAAATGGGCAAAAGACAAAAACAGACATTTCACTGAAGAGGACATACTAATAGCAAATAAGCACACAAAAATATGTTCAGAATCATCCATTAGGAAAATTCAAATTAAGACCACAATGAGATATCCTTATATACCTACCAAAATGGCCTACAAAAAAAAAAAAGATAAAACCAAATTCTGATAAAAATGAGGAGAAACTGGACTATTCATATGTTGCTTGTGGGAGTTTTTTAATAAACCTGAATAGGTACTTACCATATTAGCCCAGTAATCTCACTCTTGGGCACTAATCCCAGAGAAATGAAAACATATGTTCACATAAAAATAAAAAGGTTTATTGTAGCCTTTTTTTTTTTTTTGGTACTAGCCAAAAACTGGAAAAAAACTTGAATGTTCTTTAGAGGATGAATGGTTAAACAGTCATACATCCATATCATGAAATATTACTCAGAAATTCAAAAGAAACAACCCATTAAAACACAATGACACTTGGATGGTTCTCATGACATTACACTGAAAAAGGTCAATCTTCAAATTCACTTCTGAAACACTTATGAGTCAAAGAAGAAATCACAGAGAAACTTAGAAAAAATAATGAAAATTAAAACAACATTAAATTTGTGAAATATAGCTAAAATAATGCCTAGTGGAAGTGTTATGGCTTTAAATCCTCATAACAGAAAAGAAGAAATCGAAAACCAAAGAATTAAGTAAGTGCTTGGCAAGTATTTTCTACAGAGGGTAAGATACAAAATATTTTAAGATTTTAGGCAATGTTATCTCTGTTGCAACTACTTAACTCTGCCATTGTACTGTGAAAGCAGTCACAGGCAATACATAAACAAATGATGTCACTGTATTCCAATAAAAGTGTATAAAGTATATGATGACAGGCAGATTTGGGCCCTGGGTGGTAGTTTATAGACTCCTGATCTACTATCCACCTTAAGACTCTAGAAAAAGAAAATTAAGCAAACCTGAAATAACTAAAAGGAAATTTAAAAAAAATAGAATTTGATGTAATTGAAACAGAAAAAGAAGTAATGAATCAAATACCTACTTTCTGGAGGGAAATTACAGTATTGAAAAATCAATGGTACTCTACTAATGCTAAAATGAAAAAAGGCATAAAATATTAATAACAAATTCAAAGATTAAAGAGGAAACATCATTAGAGAGTTCCTACAATATTTTAAAATAATAAAATTATGAAAAACTTTATGACAATAAATCTAACCATGTAGATAAAATGGCTGAATTTTGGTCACAAGTGACCAAAACTGATGCAAAAAGAAAACAGAAAATCTGAATAGTCATCTACCCACTGAAAGAATTTAATCTGTAAAACATTCTCAGTAAAAAAAAAAAAAAAAAAATTCCAGAGATTGCTTCACTGGTGAAATCTCAAACATCTAAGAATAAATAACATTAAAGCTAAAAATAGTTGCAAAGACAAGATGGTCAATCTGAATGCAGAGTTCCAAAGGACAGAAAGGAGAGATAAGAAAGCCTTCTTAAGTGATCAATGCAAAGAAAGAGGAAAACAGTAAGATGGGAAAGACTAGTGATCGCCAAGAAAATTAGAGATACCAAGGGAACATTTCATACAAAGATGAGCACAATAAAGGACAGAAACTCATCAGTGGCCTGGACTGGAAAAGGTCAGTTTTCATTCCAATTCCAATTCCAAAGAAAGGCAATGCCAAAGAATGCTCAAACTATCCCACAATTGCACTCATCGCACATGCCAACAAAGTAATGCTCAAAATTCTCCAAGCTAGGCTTCAACAGTATGTGAACAGTATGTGAACCAAGAACTTCCAGAAGTTCAAGCTGGATTTAGAAAAGGCAGGGGAAACAGAGATCAAATAGCCAACATCCGTTGGATCAGAGAAAAAGCTAGAGAATTTCAGAAAAATATCTACTTCTGCTTCATCAACTACGCTAAAGCCTTTGACTGTGTGGATCACAACAAACTGTGGAAAATTCTTAAAGAGATGGGAATACAAGACCACCTTACCTGCCTCCTGAGAAATCTGTATGCACGGCATGAAGCAACAGTTAGAACCAGACATGGAACAACAGGCTGATTCCAAATCGGGAAAGGAGTACGTCAAAGCTGTATATTGTTACCCTGCTTATTTAACTTAAATGCAGAGTACATCATGTGAAATGTCAGGCTGGCTGAAGCACAAGCTGGAATCAAGATCGCCCAGAGAAATACCAATAACCTCAGATATACAGATGACACCACCGTTATGGCAAAAAGCAAAGAACTAAAGAGCTTCTTGATGAATGTGAAAGAAGAGACAGAAAAACCTGGTTTAGAACTCAACATTCAAAAACCTAAGATCATGGCATCTGGTCCCACCACTTCATGGCAAATAGATGGGGAAACAATGGAAACAGCGAGAGACTTTATTTGATTGGGCTCCAAAATCACTGCAGATGCTGACTGTAGCCATGAAATTAAAAGACGCTTGCCTTTTGAAAGAAAAGCTACCACCAACCTAGACAACTGGAAAAGGTCAGTTTTCATTCCAATCCCAAAGAAAGGCAATGCCAAAGAATGCTCAAAATACCACACAATTGCACTCATCTCACATGCTAGTAAAGTAATGCTCAAAATTCTCCAAGCCAGGCTTCAGCAATATGTGAACCGTGAACTTCCATATGTTCAAGCTAGTTTTAGAAAAGGCAGAGGAACCAGAGATCAAATTGCCAACATCTGCTGGATCATGGAAAAGGCAAGAGAGTTCCAGAAAAACATTTATTTCTGCTTTATGGACTATGCCAAAGCCTTGACTGTGTGGATCACAATAAACTGTGGAAAATTCTGAAAGAGTTGGAAATACCAGACCACCTGACCTGCCTCTTGAGAAACCTATTTGCAGGTCAGGAAGCAACAGTTAGAACTGGACATGGAACAACAGACTGGTTCCAAATAGGAAAAGGAGTACGTCAAGGCTGTATACTGTCACCCTGCTTATTTAACTTCTATGCAGAGTACATCATGAGAAACACTGGACTGGAAGAAGCACAAGCTGGAATCAAGATTGCTGGGAGAAATATCAATAACCTCAGATATGCAGATGACACCACCCTTATGGCAGACAGTGAAGAGGAACTAAAAAGCCTCTTGATGAAAATGAAAGAGGAGAGTGAAAAAGTTGGCTTAAAGCTCAACATTCAGAAAACGAAGATCATGGCATCTTGTCCCATCACTTCATGGCAAATAGATGGGGAAACAGTGGAAACAGTGTCAGACTTTATTTTTTTGGGCTCCAAAACCACTGCAGATGGTGACTGCAGCCATGAAATTAAAAGACGCTTACTCCTTGGAAGGAAAGTTATGACCAACCTAGATAGCATATTGAAAAGCAGAGACATTACTTTGCCAACAAAGGTCCGTCTAGTTAAGGCTATGGTTTTTTCAGTGGTCATGTATGGATGTGAGAGTTGGACTGTGAAGAAAGCTGAGCACAGGATTGATGCTTTTGAACTGTGGTGTTGGAGAAGACTCTTAAGAGTCCCTTGGACTGCAAGGAGATCCAACCAGTCCATCCTAAAGGAGATCAGTCCTGGGTGTTCATTGGAAGGACTGATGCTGAAGCTGAAACTCCAATACTTTGGCCACCTGATGAGAAGAGCTGACTCACTGGAAAAGACTCTGATGCTGGGAGGGATTGGGGGCAGGAGGAAAAGGGGACAACAGAGGATGAGATGGCTGGATGGCATCATCAACTCGATGGACATGAGTTTGAGTGAACTCCGGGAGTTGGTCATGGACAGGGAGGCCTGGAGTGCTGCGATTCATGGGGTCGCAAAGAGTTGGACACGACTGAGCGACTGAACTGAACTGAACTGGGTCATCTTGACATCCATATCACTTCTGCTTCATAAAATTCACAAAACTCAGTTCCAGATGAACTATCCATCTCAATATGAAAAGCAGCCAGAGGATGAGTTGGGGAAAATTCAGGCAAAGATCTCGTCTACAACACAAAAAGCATGAAAACCCCAAAAACTTGATAAATTGAGTTTCATTAAAATTTACAGCCTCTTTTGATGAAAACAGATTCCACAGATGATAAGAAAAGCCACAGAATGGGAGAAGGTATACACAAAAAACATATAACCATCAAAGGGTTCATTTTCAAAATGCATAAGGAGAAAAGCCTTTACAAATTAAGGAGAAGACAACTCAATGTTTTAAAATGAGTAAGAGATTCAACAGAGAAATCACAAAAGAGGAAAACCAAAGGACCAATAAATATTGGTCCCTTTGTCCATGCCAAAAAGTCCCTTCGAGGAATTTACAACTATCTAAGATAGTTAAGATATTATGTAAGATATTACAATATATGATATTACATAAGCTATTACAATGGATAAGAAGATGCTCAACCTCATTAAGTACCAGAAAAATACAAACAAAATACAATGGAATGCCACCGACTCAGTGGACATGAATTTGGACAAATTCCAGGAGACAGTAGAAGACAAAGGAGCCTGGTTAACTGCAGTCTAAGAGGTGGCAGAGTCAGACACAACTTACTGATTGAACAACCACCACCAGCACTATGCTTTCACCAAAAGGCAAAAATGGAAGTGACAATAAGTAAGTATTGTTACAGATTTAACGAATTACTCTCGTAAGGTGCTAATTGAGTTTAGTAAACTTGTATCAACCACTTTGGAAAACATTTGTCATTATCCAGTAAAACTGAACAGACACATATGAACCAGCAATTCCACTTAGTTATTTACCCAACATATATGCATACAAATGTGTAGTATACCTAAGAGTAATGTATAAACAGCATTGTTATGTAAAAAAGTAGCATTACTTGTAATAGTGCAAACCTGGAAAATTTCAAATACCCATCATCAGTAAAACAGATTAATAAACTGTAGTATATACCACTAAGAAATAAACATGAACAAAACTATTGCTACATGCAATACAGATAAAATCTCAGAAACATAATGTTGAACAGAAGAAGGCAGAGACAAAAAGAACCCATACTGTGCAATTCCATTCATATAAAATTCAAAAAAGACAAAACTAATCCAGTTTCAAGTCAGAGTGGTGGATATGAAGAAGAGCAAGAATAGAGTCAAAAAAAGGCACACAAGATGGGGGCTTTGAGGTACTTGCAATACTCTGTTTTTTGCCTTGAGTGGTGGTGACACAACATCATTCTTTCACTGAGCTTTTATAGTCTATATTTGTGTGATACTTGAATTGAGAACATGAATAAATGTGTGTGTGTATGTGCAATTTTACATCAAGCATGTGGGCCAATCTCTTCTAGGAATGTTCTTTGATGTATGCATGCTAAGTTGCTTCAGTCATGTCCAACTCTTTGCAACCCCATGGACTGTAACCCATCAGGCTCCTCTGTCCACGGGATTCTCCAGGCCAGAACACTGGGGTGGGTTGCCATTTCCTCCTCCAGGGGATCTTCCCAATCCAGGGATCAAACCTGACTAACCTGACTATCAAACCTGACTACCACTGAGCCACCAGGGAAGCCATGTTGTTTGATATGTTACTACAAATCATTTTTATCTATTTATCAAGATACAAAAGATAATGTTTGGTGATTCTACCTCCAGTTATATATGTTACATATAACTGTATTCTGAAAGCCTATATTTTAAACTCACCACCCCACCACATCTTGTCCAGTTTTATCATGTGCCCATGTGCATGCTTCTACCTTACTTGACACTGTAACATGTGCTATATGACAGTGGATTATAAATTCAGGAATCAGATCTTGAAAACCATTCAAGACTTCTCAGTTTAGACTCTGAAATATAATAAATGATTTTTACATAATGAATAATTATCTAAAAATATCAAAACAATGAAATACATACTTAAACATTCTTAAGAATTCTTAACTGTATCTTTAAACTTAATGAATACTGTTTCACTCTTTTTTGAGGTGGAAGGAAGGGAGTAAAATGAGTGAAAACAACAATTAGTTATGTATACCTCATGTTTTCAGCCGAATCTTCTGGCATTGGAGCAACAGTTTGAACAGCTGGAAGGTTTTTGCTGGTAGCACCATTCACAAAACTAGAAGACGAGGAAGAAGACGAAGACCCCGAATCCACGGCACCTGTTCCCAAAATAATAGTTTTTAGTCTTAAATACAAACTTATTGAACAAAATAATTTTCATTACATCATTACTGAGTTTGAAAAAAAATTCATCTGAATTTCAAAATAGAATTAGGCCATTTAAAAAATCATTTGGCCAACAGTACATTAATAACTATAATTATTAAAAATAGCTATTGCATTGAAACAGTTTATTTACTTATATTATGCTAACAAAACTACAGATTACAAATGGGGCATAAATAAAAGACATCAACAAATGAAAACAATTTTAGATAAAATGAGTCTGATAAAACAAAGCAAATTTAGATGTGAAAATACTATCTGCTTTTTCATTGCTATGTTGTTATACTTTTAGTTTTCATCATTTAAGATATAATTAGCAATAAACTGTCTCAACATAAATTTGTGGCCCTGAAGCATCAATGCTTATTTTAATATGATAGCTTAAGAAGGACTATAATAAGTATATTTGTACCCAATTTTAAAATAATGAGTTTCCTCAACGATATGAAGATGCCATTTTAGAACAGATTTTCCTATATTACACCATATATTAAATAGCCATGGAGTTGAGGGACATCTAGTGTTCCTAAATGTTATCTTTATCTTATCTTACATTAATATCCATAAAACCTGGATTTCACAACAACACTTACACAGCACGTTTGTGCCAAAATCTAAACTAGTTTTGGGTCCAGTTTAGATGCTGACCCTCAGGTTATTTGTGTGTCTGTTTGTGTATCTATATATGTGTATTTCTAAGGAGGATATTCATTGCCTACATTTTTATTGTAATATATGTTTTATACTATGACTAGACCTCTGGCTACCATCACTTTCTAAATCTATTATTAATTCATAGAATAGAAATTCAAGGAAAATATCATACCTTGTTTCAAATAAATATAAAAAAGAAATTATTTGCTTTTTACTCATAAAAGTAAGGATTTAGTCCATAAACACCAAATGCAGATTTTTTTTTTTCCTACTACACTGGCATATTTTAAAGTTCTTAACACTTTCCTGAGTTTACATTTTGCTAAAAGGAAAACATTTTTATTCTTTCCTCTAGAAAGCAGAATGAATATAAAGAGTAAGGCTATAAACTAAATAGAAAAAAAAAAAAACTTTATATAAGAAGTCTTCAAACAAGTTAGAAATAAATACTTGTTTTAGTATGTATAAATCAAAGATGTTTTGTTCTTTAACACAATGCCATTAATGATGTTTATTTGCTAACATAAATATGCTTCATAGAGTACGTTCTACTTACTACAACCCCATAAATGTGCTGTTCATGATGTGTCAGGACTCAGGTGGTATGATAAACAAGATAAATACAGAAAGCACAAAGAGCTATGAAATTAATAAAAATGGGAATAATCTAAGTAATGATAATAGATGGAAAAGTTCAAGGCTATACAGTTTGGAGAAGAGAAGGCTACTATAGTCAGGGAAGGAAAGTCAGGGATCATCTTGCGTTGTGTAAATACCTAAAATGGAATCACAAAGATTTGGGTAAGGATTTATTTTGCTAATAATCAACAGGAGCATTTCTGGAAATTTACAAAAAAATAAAAAAGTTATTTTAGGCAGGCTTTTAAAAATTGTAGTGATTTGGAATTTTTCTGTTTCTAGAATTTTTAGGAAAATGTTGGACAATGAATGGATATAATTATAATCTAAGTATATAAATTAATACAATGTCAAACAATGGTTCTTATTCACATGCAGTTTTTGTTAAGTTGAGGCTCTTGCATATCGTCAAGGTTCTTAGGGGAGCTTTGTGAAAAGTATATATTAGGTTTCAACCAGAAAATGTTACTAAATCCATTTGCTGTCACTAATATATATAGTATATTTTAATATTCTTGATACAGTTTACTAATTTTTACATATCAAATGTCAGTGTTCAAATTATATTTTGGCTTTGCTCCCCAAATATCCTTAAGCAATCTGAGTTCACTATGAAAGTAAACAGCATCTTGTTTTGAGAAGACTCAAAACAAAACCCATAGTGTTCTCAAAAGTGCCTAAAAAGTTTACCCTAGAATTACAAAATCTGAAAACATGAAGAATAATCTTCTTAAAGATTAAGATAATCTTAAAATAATCACAGTATTTTAATTTTTAAGATCAAATAAGCAGAAAAAATGAAGATACAGAAAACAGAAAGAAAAAGATGAAGTATCACAAAAATAGATAAGGACAATACCTGTTGTATTAATCATACTTTTTGGTGTAGCTCCAGTAGCAGCAAATATATTAGAGGTACTGCCTGTTGGCAGTCCACTTCCAGCAGCAGTGGCTCCTACAGTGGTTACAGCTAAACTACCCGGAGGTGGCTTCTTAACAGGGACCACAACACTCCTGCAAAGAAATGATGAAAAATAATACAATGTCTAAGATGAATTCTAATCTTCTATTGGCAGATACATGTAATCAACATTAAATTATCTTTTAGAAAACATTTTTTTGATGTGGACCATTTTTTAAAGTCTTTACTGAATTTGTTACAATATTGCTTCTCTTTTACATTTTGGTTTATGAGATCTTAGCTCCCCGAACAGGGATTGAACCTGCGCCCCTTGCATTTGAAGGTGAAGTCTCAATCACTGGACCACCAGGGAAGTCCTATCATCAAATTTTCTCCTCTTTCTTTTTCCTTTTTCTGATTGCAACTTCATTGGTGAAAATAATATAGACAGTAAGGATATACTGTAAAGTGTTAACTATTACCATTTATTTGGCAAATATTTACGTAGAATCTAGAATTTGGACATCTTTTTTAAAGATGACATGTGGTCTATAATCATGACCTTAGGAAAATGTGAAAAAGGTGTGCTCTGGTTAGAATATTTTTCATATATGTACATAGGGATTTTTTTGTAAATATACATATATAAAGTGTCCATTGTATCTCTATTACATTCTAAATGTGGAAAATAGTCATAAAAACATTTGAAAGCCAAATTCTGAACTTCTTCATAGTAAAGCTAAATATTAAGGCAAGGAGTACGGAATAACAAACTGGTTCAGTGGTAAGGAGTCTGCCTGAAATCCAGGAGACACGGGTTTGATCCCTGAGTTGGGAAGATCCCCTGGAGAAGGAAAAATACTCCTATTATTTTTTTTTTTTTGGCCCGAGAAACCCCGTGGACAGAGGAGACTGTAAGGTTACAGTTCATGAGGTCGCAAAAGAGGCAGACATGACTTAAGAGAATAAACAACAACAAACAATAAAATTAAACTTTATTTCCCTGAATAAAATTGAGTTGTTTTTCATAATAGGGATACTATTATAATGAAAGAGAAATGAGAGGATACACTGGACATTCGGTAAAAGATCTCTTTAGTTTTCAAACACTGACTTTGTGAGCTTAGGAGTTGAAAATGTTCTCGTTTCTTTAGCATACTTAAATGAATTTCATTAAAAAAAATTCTGAACTTAACATTTGTGTTAACCTTAAATAATAAATAGATATGAAGAGTCAATTTAAAAGACAAAGAAACCATTTCTTTAACATAATACATATTTTTACTTTCTTTCAGTGAAGCTTCATCTTTCTCAAAGTTTACAGTACACCAATTCTATTTAATAAATACTTTCAAGCATTACTCACTTATTTATCTTGAAAGTAGATGTATGAGTTATTTTAAGTTCAAATATAATGCCTGAAAACAAGTGAATGTCAGAAAAAATATATCCAATTTAAATTAGGTCTTTTTAAAGTAATGTCTCTGAGATGTTATTTTATTTTAGTTTTTTGGCTGTACCAGGCCTTTAATTGAGGCATGAGGGCTCTCAGTTTTGGCATGCGGGGTCTAGTTCCCTGACAAGGGATTAAACCCAGGCCTCCTACAATGTGAGCATGGAGTCTTAACCACTGGACCATCAGGGATGTGCCTAAAATAGACCTTTTAAACTAGGTCTTTTAGATTGTAAAGAAAAATTTAATTTTCTTATTAAAAAGCTCTATTTAAAGGAAACTGTATCAATGGCTCATTGACAAGTCTATGGTTTAAACTTCTTTAATACCAACAATTTTTAAAACAAAAATGACTTTAATGTAAAAAAATTTAAATTTATAAGGATTATTATTTTCAATTTCAGGGCATTTAAAATATTTTTGTGACCATAGTAATTATAATGTTAGATAATTTTAACCTCTGCCCTCCCAAATTCTTCTGTTAGCTCTTTCTGGATACTTTTTTCTTTTTTCCTTAATGGATAGAGTCAATTCATTAGACTCAACCTTGTACTTTCAACTATCTTATTAAATTTCCAAAAGCACACACTATGCTTTCAATCCCTTCATTGACCATTCCTGATCAAACACTTTATTTCACTGAGAGGTGGTGTGACATTATGGAGAGTGTATAGGATGTGGAGTTAGAAGATTAAGGCTTGACAACTAAATCACTTCAAGCTATGTGATATTAAATTTCAGTTTTTCAGTAAAAATGGAAAGGCAAATATGATTTATTTCACATATACCTGGATAAATTAAATGAGACTGCATTTAAAAGAACCATGTCAAATTAAGAGATGTCCATTACCAGATGAATGGATAAGAAAGCGGTGATACATATACACAATGGAGTATTACTCAGCCATTAAAAAGAATACATTTGAATCAGTTTTAATGAGGTGGATGAAACTGGAGCCTATTATACAGAGTGAAGTAAGCCAGAAAGAAAAACACCAATACAGTATATTAACGCATATATATGGAATTTAGAAAGATGGTAATGATAATCCTGTACACAAGACAGCAAAAGAGACACAGATGTATAGAAAATCTTTTGGACTCTGTGGGAAAGGGAGGGGGCGGGACAATTTGGGGGAATGGCACTGAAAAATGTATAATATCATATAAGAAATGAATCGCCAGTCCAGGTTCAAAACAGGATGCTTGGGGCTGGTGCACTGGGATGACCCAGAGGGATGGTACGGGGAGGGAGGTGGGAGGGAGGTTCAGGATGGGGAACATGCGTACACCCATAGCGGATTCATGTTGATGTGTGGCAGAACCAATACAATATTGTAAAGTAAAAGAAATAATAATAATAATTTTTAAAAAAGAGATGCCTTATAAATGTTAATAATTGTTACCACTTTCTAAAGTGAAATAATTCTCTGCCTATAAGATAAGGTATTTATTTACAATGATATACACAAAGATCAACAGAAAAGAAACCAAACTAATATTTTGGATTTATCATCAAAACTTCTTTCCTAAACTTATAAACTATTTCATTGACTAGCTAGCAAGAAAACAAAGTTATCAATTCTTGATTTGAAAATAAGTAAAATTATCATTTTTCCCCTAAATCTTTCATTAAAATTCCTATGGATAAAATAAAGAAACACAAACTGATTGATAGTGCTATGAGGTGTATTTGTAAATGGTACAAAAAAATATATATATAGCCAAAGTTTCCTGATTAACTGATCATTACCAACTTCGTACAAACTCTCTGTGACAAGGCATCTTGTCAAGAACTGAAGCTCTGAGATGTGTATTAAGAAAAATGAGTTATATGAATAAGGGAAAAGAATTTCATCTCAACAACTTGTACTGATGGTTTGTAAATAAATGCAAACAACATTAAATGTCTTCCTACTAAAACTTCTGAAAACATCTGATTTAATATTAGCTGACATTAAAGCCTCCAGACACTTCACTGACAGCAAATTCAGCAGTATAGTAGTTACTACAACATGGGATATAAATAGAGTACACAGTGACTAGAAGCCTGGTTTTTAATGTCAGACATATCTGAGTTAGAATTCTACCTCTAAGGTATCAAGCAAGTAAATTCTCTAAGCCCCATTCTCCATACCCTTAAAAATGAGACTCATAATTGTTTGCACCTTGTAAGATTGTTACAAAGATAAAATGATATACTATTAACACATATCAAATGTTTAGCATTTTACCTGGAACACTGTAAGTGGTCCAAAAAGCTTAGCTATCATTAGTACTGCTATGGCTCTCAAATGACAACACCCTTATGGCAGAAAGTGAAGAAGAACTAAAGAGCCTCTTGATGAAAATAAAGAGGAGAGTGAAAAAATTGGCTTAAACATAACATTAAGAAAGCTAAGATCATGGCATCTGGTCCCATCACTTTATGGCAAATAGGTGGGGAAACAATGGAAACAGTGAGAGACTTTATTTTTCTGGGCTCCAAAATCACTGCAGATGGTGACTGCAGCCATGAAATTAAAAGATACTTGCTCCTTGGAAGAAAACCTAGACAGCATATTACAAAGCAGAGGCATTACTTTGCCAACAAAGGTCCATCTAGTCAAAGCTATGGTTTTTCCAGTAATCATGAATGGATGTGAGAGACTATTAAGAAAGCTGAGTGAAGACTCTTGAGAGTCCCTTGGACAGAAAGGAGATGCAACCAGTCCATCCTAAAGGAAATCAATCCTGAATATTCACTGGAAGGACTAATGCTGAAGCTGAAACTCCAATACTTTGGCAACCTGATGCGAAGAACTGACTCATTTGAAAAGACCCTGATGATGGGAAAGGTGGAAGGTGGGAGGAGAAAGGGATGACAGAGGATGAGATGGTTGGATATCATCACTGACGTGATGGACATGAGTTTGAGTCAACTCCGGGAGTTGGTGATGGACAGGGAAGACTTGGGTGCTGCAGTCCATGGGGTCATAAAGAGTTGGACACTACTGAGCTACTGAACTGAACTGAACTGATGGCTCTCAAAAGTACTGATGCAATCTGGGTCTACCACAGCAACAGTATCCAGAGTGAAGGAAGCAATAATCCTGATATATTGTGTCTGTTAGACCTCATAAAATCCTATGTGCAGTTTTAGACACCATATTTCAAGAATAACAACAAAAGCATCATGTTTATAAAAGAATAGTTAGAATGACAGTAGATCTAGAATACAGGTCGTGTCAGTCAAGAAAGACTGAGAGTCTAGATAACTATAATAAAAAATCTTAAAGATCTTAAAAAAAATCTTAAAGATTGCCATTAACTAGTTATGTGAATTTTGTAAAAAGGATACTATTTTATCTGCACAACTCAAGAACTGTCTTAAGTGTAAACTGAGATAGTGAAGATAAGAAATGGCTTTTAAATAGTGACTTAATAAGACAAGTGGGTTTTATAATTGCTCATGGATTTTAAAACAACTCCTTTCTTCTTTCCACTTGCTCCCTCTTTTCTATAACACTTATTGAACACCGAAAGGTTAAGGGAATTACAACTACACTGACAAGTCAGGAGATACATAAGACAAGTTAAGACATAATCCATGCCTTAGAGATACTTGAAAAAAAAAAAATAGAAGAGACAAATAAATCAACTGTTCAACATATTTCAGTAACCACTCTGATTAGAGTTAGGCACAGGAACTTTCAGAAACATAAAGGATGAACATTATCAGGGAAGAATAAGCTGAATCAAAAAGGATCAGTGGGATTCAGCTAAGAAGATAAAAGTTCAATAGCAAAAACTTCTTAAGGCAAAGAGATATGAAAAATCATAAAAGATTGAAGAACTGTAAATAGATCATTATAGCTGGTGAAAGGTGAGGACTTTCTATTTCAACCTAAGAAGTTCATCTTTTATTGTGTAAGAACAAGATATTATTTAGAAATCTTCATGAGATTTACATTTAAGAAAAACATTTCTAGCATAAATGTGGAAGGTCCATTTGGTGGGCCAACACCTGGAAAATAGTGAGGCCAGCTGGAAGATAACAGAGGGAACACACTTCAGGGATGCCAAGAGCTTAAAGTGAGGTAATAGCTTTGAAAAAGGCCTACCAAATCTTTTCTGGGGTTCAGGTCTTTTAGCCAAGTTAATAGTCATCTACTACTTTTTCAAACTAATTATAAAGCTATCTCATTTATTCCAGGATTTTCATACTTTATGGGACTTTCTGGAAACAATGTATTATTTTCCATGTTGGGAAACTGAGTCCCAGAGAACCAAAGAGAATAGATAAGGGTCACACAACTAATTATAAAGAGATCCACTACTAAGAGCCACTTCTCCTAATTTCTATATTATTACTTTTAAAAAAAATTTTTTTTTAATTTTTTTATTTTTTTAAATTTATTTTTTTAACTTTACAATATTGTATTGGTTTTGCCATATAACAACATGAATCCGCCACAGGTATACACGTGTTCCCCATCCTGAACCCTCCTCCCTCCTCCCTCCCCATACCATCCCTCTGGGTCGTCCCAGTGCACCAGCCCCAAGCATCCAGTATTGTGCATCGGACCTGGACTGGCGACTCATTTCATATATGATATTATACATGTTTCAATGCCATTCTCCCAAATCATCCCACCCTCTCCCTCTCCCACAGAGTCCAAAAGACTGTTCTATACATCAATGTCTCTTTTGCTGTCTCGTATACAGGGTTATTGTTACTATCTTTTTAAATTCCATATATATGCATTAGTACACTGTATTGGTGTTTTTCTTTCTGGCTTACTTCACTCTGTATAATAGGCTCCAGTTTCATCCACCTCATTAAAACTGATTCAAATGTTTTCTTTTTAATGGCTGAGTAATACTCCATTGTGTATATGTACCACCGCTCTCTTATCCATTCATCTGCTGATGGACATCTAGGTTGCTTCCATGTCCTGGCTATTATAAACAGTGCTGCGATGAACACTGGGGTACATGTGTCTCTTTAAATTCTGGTTTCCTCAGTGTGTATGCCCAACAGTGGGATTGCTGGGTCATAAGGCAGTTCTATTTCCAGTTTTTTAAGGAATCTCCACACTGTTCTCCATAGTGGCTGTACTAGTTTGCATTCCCACCAACAGTGTAAGAGGGTTCCCTTTTCTCCATACCCTCTCCAGCATTATTACTCTTTTTCTAACAAGTTTTACTGACATTAGACATTTATCTTGAAAGAAAAAAAATTAAACTATGAAGAAAAAATAATTATTTCTGATTTTAAGGTGATATTACAATTTACTGAAGCTCATTAGAAATTGCAAGTCTATCATTTTCATGATTTATTAATTGCTACTTTGTAAAATATTTAGAATACCTTTTTTCTTTGGAAGGAATGATGCTAAAGCTGAAACTCCAGGACTTTGGCCACCTCATGAGAACAGTTGACTCATTGGAAAAGACTCTGATGCTGGGAGGGATTGGGGGCAGGAGGAGAAGGGGACGACAGAGGATGAGATGGCTGGATGGCATCACTGACTCGATGGACATGAGTCTGGGTGAACTCCGGGAGCTGGTAATGGACAGGAAGGCCTGGCGTGCTGCGATTCATGGGGTCGCAAAGAGTCAGACACGACTGAGCGACTGAACTGAACTGAACTTTGTAAAATATTTAGAATACCAATAGAAAAATAGGATGTATGAAAAACAACTATTTCATTAATTCACACTTTAAAGAGAGATGCCTTTTTCAACTCATTGAACTGTCTGTGGAAATGTCAGGAGAGAAAAAGGCAACAATATTGGGAAAATTAGAATACAACCATGCTGGGTCAAAACTGCATCATCTGACAGCTGGCCTTAAATACTATATCCAGGGCACTTGGAACATAATAAAAGGTGGGATTTCAGTAGCTCGGTATCGTTGAAACTTTGAATTGTAATGGTTGGCAGAGTATTAATCAATTTAGATTACATTTACCTGCTCATCCTTTAAGTGATATGATCAAAATACTTAACAAAACATTAGAAAAGTATAAAGACAGAATTTGAAGTACTCAATAATTATGAGTTTTTATATTCTTAATTCTAAGCTTAAAGAAATCAAGGTAGGAGGATTCCATCATTTCTACAAAAAATTTTTTTTATTTATCCTAAACTATCATTCTTAGCACTAATATTTAAAGCACTGATGTTAAAAAAAATCTATAGGGAAAATACTTAGACAAAGCCTATACTTGAAGTTTAGTAATATGAAGGCTATCTATATTGTTTTTTAATCAAATAGTATTTATAAAATACTTTTTTTCCTCCAGAGATTTTCTTTTTCAGAGAATGAAACACTGGAAAGCAAGGATACTAAATGTTTGAGGGGAAAAATACAAACTACTTCACTTAATCATATCAAACCCAGTAATTCAAACATAAGCAGGTCTTTAAAATCAAAAGGGATGAAGTATACACCATAAGATCATTGTCTGTTAGTCAGAGAAGCAACACAATTACAAGCTTTGGATGATAACCAAGATGAAAAACATTTTTTTGAAATATAATGACAGTTAAAATGTATAGAGACAAACATATTGTCCTCTGCCTTTTTTTTTGTCTTTTGTCCAAACTAAGGGGGTGTCTCAGGAATCCTGGGGAATTAAGACTGAGCTAAATCACAGATATATACACCAAATTGTCAAAAGATTAAAAGCATTTGGATATGCAGGATTAAATTTTAGTTTAAAAGATGTGGTAAAACGTAATGAATGGTTTTAGAGAAAACTGTTCCCTCAATCTAAAAGTTACAGTTGCTGTTACTAATACATTAAAAAAAAAAAAAACACAGCTCAGCTAGACTATTTTAAAAACCATACATCTATACAGAAATCTATCAGAAGAAATAGAATTATTGAGGAACTTTGCAACTATACTCTAAGTTCTATTATGAGATTATGAAACTGTTCTCTTAAAAATAAAACCGTAAGTATTTATTTTTGCTTCGTAGTAACAGAACAGTAGGAAAGTTCTTATAATTTCGTTATCACACTTGCTCTATACATACGGTGTTCCCTCTACAGAATAGCACTAATGGATGTCTAGCAGTTTCAGTGCTCTACAGTCATAAATATAAATTTGTTAGGGTCACTCAGTGAAATCAAAGACATATACTTCAATCTGCACAGATGATGTCTGGAGGAAATGAAAGAAAAAGAATCAGTGCTTTCCATATATGCAGATGAGAATATTTATATGATGTCTCATAATACAACCTGATGGAAGATTTAATACTAAAGGAAAAAGGTTTATTTTAGTTAAGTCTAAATGTTTCTAAATTTTGATGTTACAATTTACCTAATAAAAATGATATTACAAACTTCAAAATGCTGAAATTAGTCAAAATGCCATCCTAAGTGAAGAGAAACTCCATATGAAAAATGTAATTGAATGTATGACTCTTATGACATCAGTTGTTTTAGGAAGTTATTCCCAACTTACAATCTAGAGAAAATATAAAGAATGCTTCGCTAGCATGTTTCCAAAAGAACCAATAAAATATTGGCTAAATCAAGGAAAATCCTAGGTGATTTCCACTGGGATTGTATAATATTATGTATGATTTAGTTACAAAGAAATGAGCAACTGAGTTTATAGCTATTTTCAACCAAAGATAAAAATGAAAAATACATTATTGGTAGAGTAAGACCCAAGATAATTCTGTGTTTGAAACTAAAAGTATTCAGGACTTTGCATCTAAAGTCTGTCTTCTTGGATCCTATTTTCAAGGAACTCAATCTGATGCTAAAAGACATGTCATAACTTGAATTTCAGATTTTAGTGCTTCAGAAATATGTTTATATGCTTCATAATGTAATTATAGCTACCTTAAGACAGATAACACTTTAAGGCAAATGGTAGCAATATATCACAAATATAATTGAAAAATGCAGTTGTCCAGAAGCACTTGTGGGGATGATGTCTCTGAAAAGCTGCTCAAAGCTCCAGAGTTTGAAGTTAAATTTTTGATGTTGTCACTCTCAATCTATTGAATGGCTGACAGACAATCAAACCCGTCTGGCTGGCTGGCAGCTCATTTTGCTGGCAGGTGGCAAACAATTAGACACACCAATTTGTGCCTCCTGATGACATTAAAGCATGAAACTAAGTTGTATGCAGGGCCTAGTGATTTGTGTGAAAGCATTTCAAAAATAATACTCTTTGCCGTGGCAACTCATTTCAAACTGCCACCTCCCATTATGGCTTTGAGCGGTGAAGACGACAGACTTGAGTTACGTGCAGTGCAAGGCCGCTTCTGTTCAATCCGTCATCAGCGCCCCCTGAGACCTCAATCCCCTCCTTTCATCAGTATCACCTCATCATTTACATTTGATAGTACTTGAGCTACTGCATATATTAACTACACTGGAGACCCTTCTCCTAAAAAGAATTGGAATACGCTTTGTGCTCCACGATTTCATTTCTACTTATGCAATTTTGAATAATGACTGCACTCCCACTGCATTTTGCACAAATGCTACTAAGAACAAATGGAAAGTTCTATTTTTTGTAAAGCAATATCCTCAAAAGTGTAATAAATTTTGAGTGGCTAAGAATATTGGCACTCAGGTGACAGCTTTGTTAAGTTTTAATGAAAAAAATTGTCCTAACAATAATCCAAATTAGGAAAGATTTTACCTAATCTTTATTTCACTGGATTCTCTTATACAAATCACAATATTCCTCTTTTTCTACTGCTTATATGTTAACAAAATTTAGATACAGAACTTTAAAAGGAACATAAAACTTAAGATCCCAAATTAAACTATTATAACAGTTATTTATAGATAGATTTATAAATATATACAATTAAAAATACTTATGTGGTTATGCTTATATAAATTCATTAGCACACATACACATATCTCTTAGAAATGCAAACTAAATATGAAACGGCATAGCGAATATCCAAGGAACTATATGAATAAACCTCTAAACTATTAAAAAAAGAAATAATTTCTTATATCCCTGCTTTTTTAGTTGTTAAAAAATGTCTGATACTTAACACATTTTACCTTATATGACACATATTTGCAAAGATTTTATCTCCTTTAACTACTGTAGGTGCACAGAAAACAAAACTGATTCTCTCTTTATATCTGACATGATGACTAATGTCATTTATATTTTCACAATAGATTTTCAAAAAGTATCTGTAGGACACTGGTTAAAATGTTTATAAGCAATTTTAAAATCCTATTTATGTATAAAAAAGATAATGCACCCTAACTGAAAATGCCTTTTTTGCCACACCTCAACCCCTAAACTCAAAAAGTACTGGCTCTAACTTGGACAAAGCAGTTTATCTATTTTAGAGAAAACAATATGGAATAGAAACTGCATTCTGACTGTATATTTATTTTGACATTACAGTTTAAGAAATATCTGATTTACTTACTTTTTTCTCTTTAAAACAAAAAACAATTACTTGTTGATTACCTCACATATATGTATATAGCTATAAACATATATGTATATATATATATATATGTATGTACATAATATAAACACACACATACATATAAAATCACTTCTCCAATGTACAGTAGTCACTTGATGATAGGTCATAATCAGAATCTGTGTTACCCTATTTCCAATTCAATGTGTCATCCCCCATTTCATACTGAAGCCCCTTTTTTGAAACATATAATTAAAATGTCTGACTATGAGATCAATCAGGTTGGCCTATCACTTTGATAGTCTTTGTGATAAGAATCTACAGTAATAAACATGTTTGCAAGATCTGCCTAATTTTTTTTTTTTTTTTGCCTAATATTTTTAAATTAAACAGATACTAATTTTCCTTCTATACATGGAGCACTGTGAATAGTAAGTTCAGAACCTACCTGTCAAAGGAATGAAACTGCATAGGAAGAATAGCTTGCGCTTCTCTCTTCAATGCTGGGTCTGGGTATGGGACAGGCTCAGGGCCACATTCTGCAATTTCGACTGGGGCGGCCACGAGACTTTTCAGTATTTCCTTGACATTGATGCCTTTGGTTTGACTTATGCTAGATATCGATGGTGCAGACTTCAATATTTCACTGGGGTTCTCGGTCAGGCTTTCCTGTGACTTTTTCACTTCATTTGACAAAGTGGATAACAGTTCACTCATAGCATCAGGGCCTGTGCTAGTCTCTAATTCTGCCCCATTCAGGATGTTAGCCACTTGCTCCTCTCCAATTCCTGAATCGGTATGAGGAATGGAACTTTCTAGATGAATATCCTCACCAGGGGTTGGTGCTTCTTTTTCCTTTACAGTGTCCGGGAATGCAGCAGGTGTTTCTATAATGATAGAAATCAGTTTAAACAAAATGCTTCACAAATGAAAACCCACCGTTATTAATAAAATATACTCACAGAAAAGAAAACCTGTAAGAAAAAAAAACTCTGCTAAACGGATGTGCATAACAACACAACTTGGTTAAAACATATCACCTATATACACCTGTTATTTTATTCAGTAAGCATCAACAGAGCCCTGTTTCTTTTATAAATCATCTTGCATGTCAAAAGTGATACTTTTATAAACATGGAGAAATAATTCCTACTATAATTTCTTATAACGGCTTATAAATACTTATATTAAGCTCCCTTTTATCCTTTCATTGTCAGCTACCAATCATGCAAGATAAATTATACTCCTTTAATATTTTCCTTAAAATATGAAGCCATTTTTATATCGTTTTTGGTATTGCAATAACCAGTAATGAAATAACTAATTGAAAATTTTAAACTAAAGGTATTTTTTAAAATTATGTGTAATACATAAAATTCTAAGAGTTAGTTGCAAAAAGCATGTCAAATGATTAGTTCAAAAGGATAAATGCTTTAATAATAGAATAGTGAGCCTTGAGAATTTAACCTATATGTGCCTTTAAGAACAATTATTTTGGAATATTCATGATGATTCTCTATGAATAAACGTAAATTTCAATATGTGGAAATCGAATCACAAATATATATGTATGAAAACATATATAGTATTACCAATTAAAATAGATAAAAAGAAAAACATCTTTTAAAATCTTAAATCCTTATCAAATCTCATTATACAAAGGCCACTATAATAAAATATTACCAAATTCTAAATGATGACGTTGAAAAATTTATCTAATCTAGTATAGTGGAGGAATTTCCTGGTGGTCTAGTGGCTAAGATTCCATACTCCCAATCTTGGGGACCTGGGAACAATACTTGGTCAGGGAACTATATAGATCCCACATGCTGCAAAAAAAAAAAAAAGGATCCTGAACACCACAACTACAGATCCCGCATGACACAAAGACTGAAGAGACCCAGGAGGCAATTAAGACCCAGTGCCATCAAACAACAGCTTCACAGGTGGCTCGGTGTTAAAGAATCTGCCTGCCAATGCAGGGGACATGGGTTCAATCCCAGGATCAGGAAGATCCCCTGGAGGAGGACTGGCAATCCACTCCAGTATTCTTGTCTGGAGAATCCGATGGACAGAGGAGCCTGGCGGGCTATATAGTCCATGGGGTCAGGGAGTTGGACACACCTGAGCATGCACACACCGTCAAATAAATACTTTTTTAAAGTATCATGGAAATAGTAATAGTATTTAACTTAATAAAGTTATGCTGAAGCAGAAAATAAGATACATATGTAGATTACTTGCACTTCATGCATAAAATAGATATTTAGTAAATGGTAGCTATTTGTACTACTTTACTAACAGTTATTCTTTATAAAACAAGAAGGGCAAACTAAATTATTTTGATCTCTTTGAAATTAACATTTGTAAGTTCTATAAAACTAACCTTAGGTGTTTTGCTGCTGTTATTTGTTTAGAATTTTATTGGACAAAGAAATTAAAAATATACATCTCTTACAAGTCCATGATATACTGTAATTTTCCTCATATTTATGAAATAGCTTTTAGTTTTGCTTGCTTGCTTAGGCAAGGGCTTTATTACTACTCTGTAGAATATGATAATAGTATTAAGACACTGGATGAACAAAATGAAAGACAGGTTGCTCTTAGTTGTTCTCAAGGTTAAAACTTAACTGCATAAAGTATTTTTAAGAAGTCAGAAAATTTCAGTAGTATTTCTGGCAAAGCAGTAGAGAAGGAAAAGGGTAAGAGGTAAACATAATAATTTCACATTCTTAAATAAATCCTTGTGACAGACGATTAAGACAAAGTAGAAAAACTATATCAGGAATAAGAAGGACAATAAAGAATCAAGATGCTTCTGGAGTATCAAGCTGAAGAAGAAAAAAAAAAGGGGGGGTATCTCACTAACCAAAAAAGCACGTGAAAAAGAAGCAAGTTGTTCAGGAAGATAATGAATTAAATTTTGAATGAATTGAGTCTGCAGAATCTCTGGGACATTGATATCTGGAAGTCAAGAAAACTAGAGCTACGTATTTGGGGCTCATTCAACCAGAGGTGGTAACTCAGACTTTGAAAACTGTTGAAATTACCTAGGAATACAGAATGAGAAGGTGGTTAAGCCAGTTATTTCCACTCTTACAGAAACTACTGAATTTACTAAATTTATGTTTAATCTATAGACTATACATTCACGGAGAGAAAACAGTTACAGTAAAAAAATCAGGACGGAATTAAATAGCAGTAGTGACATTCCTATACTAGTAAAACAGAGAATGTAAACAGAGAAACAAAACAGAACTCTAACAATAAAATATCACAGCGGAATAGCTACTAGCCTGGGCTAAATTTTCTTACAGAGTTCAACTGCCACAAGACATTCAGTCAAGGATAGAACTTAGTCTAAATTTAGCTCATTTATAGATTTGGTCTACAGGTTTGGTTTTACTCTGAACGTGTTTCAGAATCTTATGATGTGTTTCACATCAAGAGCTAGACAAAAAAGTAAACTTTTCAACTCAGGCTAAAATATAAGCATTCTGTTAGCATATAAAATATCTAAGAACATAAAATCTTTGATTTGAGTTCATAAAGTACCATATAAAAATATTTCTTTCTACTATCTATAGAACTTTTTGCTTTTCTGTTCAATAGACTCTCTCACTAGACAATTAAAATTAATAACTCAGTAGATTGATACATAGAACTTCAATGTAAATCTTGACTTCTTGATTATAAAACAATTAAAAGTTTATTAAATTTGAATATTAAAATATTTTCAGATGATGCGTCAAAATATTATTGTTGTCCAGTCACTCAGTCATGTCCAACTCTTTGCTACACCATGGAATGCAGCACACCAGGCCTCCCTGTCCATCACCAACTTCCGGAGTTTACCCAGATTCATGTCCATCGGGTCTGTGATGCCATCCAACCATCTCATCCTCTTTTGTCCCCTTCTCCTCCTGCCTTGGATCTTTCCCAGCATCAGGGTCTTTTCAAATGAGTCATTTCTTCGCATCAGGTGGTCAAAGTATTGGAGTTTCAGCTTCAACATCAGTCCTTCCGATGAATATTCAGGATTGATTTCCTTAGGATGGACTGATTTGATTTCCTTGCAGTCCAAGGGACTCTCAAGAGTCTTCTCCAACACCACAGTTCAAAAGCATCAATTCTTTGGCGCTCAGCTTTCTTTATAGACCAACTCTCACAACCACACATGACTACTGGAAAAACCATAGCCTTGACTAGATGGACCTTTGTTGGCAAAGTAATGTCTCTGCTTTTTAATGTGCTGTCTAAGTTGGTCAAAGCTTTTCTTCCAAGGAGTGAGCAGTCTTTTAATTTCATGGCTGCCATCACCACATGCAGTGATATTGGAGCCCAAGAAAAGAAAGTTTCTCACTGTTTCCACTGTTTCCCCACCTATTTCCACGAAGAAATGGGACCGGATTCCATGATCTTAGTTTTTTGAATGTTGAATTTTAAGCCAGGTTTTTCACGCTCCCCTTTCACTTTCATCAAGAGGCTCTTTAGTTCCTTTTCACTTTCTGCCATAAGGGTGGTGTCATCTGCATATCTGAGGTGATTGGCATCCCTCCCGGCAATCTTGATTCCACCTTGTGCTTTATCCAGCCTGGCATCTGGCATGATGTACCCTGCATATAAGTTAAATAAACGGGGTGACAGTATAGAGCCTTGACAGACTCCTTTCCCAATTTGGAACCAGTCCATTGTTCCATGTCCAGTTCTAACTGTCGCTTCTTGACCTGCATGCAGATTTCTCAGGAGGCAGGCAAGGTGGTCTTGCATTCTCATCTCTTTAAGAATTGTCTATAGTTTGTTGTGATCCTACAGTCAAAGGCTTTAGCATAGTCAATCAAGCAGAAATAGATGCCTCTCTGATATTCTCTTGCTTTTTCTATTATCCAACAGATGCTGGGGATTTGATATCTGGTTCCTCTGCCTTTTCTAAATCCAGCTTGAACATCTAGAAGTTCTTGGGTCATGTACTGTTGAAGCCTAGCTTGGAGAATTTTGAGCATTACTTTGCCAGTATATGAAATGAGTGCAATTGTGCAGTATTTGAACATTTTTTGGCACTGTCCTTCTTTGGGACTGGAGTGAAAATCGACATTTTGCAGTTCTGTGGTCACTGCTGAGTTTTCCAAATCTGCTGGTATATTGAGTGCAGCACTTTCACAGCATCGTCTTTAAGGATTTGATATACCTCAACTGGAGTTCCATCACCTGTACTAGTGTTGTTCGTAGTTATGCTTCTATGGCCCATTTGACTTTGCATTCCAGGATGTCTGGCTCTAGGTGAGTGATCACACCAATGTGGTTATCTGGGCCACTAAGACTTTTTTTGTATAGTTCTTCTGTGTACTCTTGCCACCTCTTCTTAATATCTTCTGCTTCTGTTAGGTCCATACCATATCAAAATATTTACACAATGATAACAACCTTAATTTTATTTTTACTGTAAATGATAAAAGAATTATTTCAAAAAGATGCAGTAATTTAGATATTTCATAAGAATTCTATTTAAATACATAGGTTTTGTAAAGCATAATTTGTGATGTTATTCATGTAGAAATGAAAATAAACACCAGTGAAAAATTTTATAATAATAACTGCAAATAGAAAACAAGTCAGGCATGCATGCTAAGTCACTTCAATTGCGTCTGACTCTTTGTGACCTCATGGACTGAAGCCAGCCAGGCCCTTCTGTCCATGGGATTCTGGAGTGGGCTGATTTCCCTTCTCAGGGGATCTTCCTGATTCAGGGACTGAACCCGTGTTTCTCTACTCTCCTGCATTAACAAGCTGGTTCTTTTTCACTAGTGCCACCCACAGGTCAGTATTCAGAAAACCTACCTTGATTTCCTGTTATTCATTAACCTTTTACAGAACATGCTCTCAGAAGATAGCATAAACTTCAGCTTAAAATCCACGTTTCCAAAATGATTCTTTCCACACTGTGGTACTTTGAGAATTTAACCCAAGTGATTTCAATAGAAGCCATGCTTGAGCAGCACACAAAGTATAAATGATTGCAGCTGTGCAAGTTGTATTACTGACAGGAGACTTGTAATTTTTCAGTAGTTCTCAACAGTTTCTATAGCAATAGGCCATGTCAGTACACAAAGGAGAAACATTCCCAGCCTAAGTGATCTTAACCTGGTCAGAAACAAGCAGTTGCGTGCCAGATGCCTCCTTTTCTTACTGTCTTTCATTAATTTCCATTGAACCTAATGACTTCATCTAATGCATTTTGGAAAATATGGGGTTAAGTTCAGCAAATGACATACTTTCTACATGGTGACCTCATTTGTCACATTCCTTCCTCCAAAAAAAATTTCTTGTTTTACAGTGATGTATGAAGTGTTTCTATATTTCTTACTTTTTCAATTACTCAAGTTGCTATTTTCCAAACAACCTTAAAAGTAATAACATGAAACGAACATACAGCTTCTTGCTAGTACAGGACTAAAAATTACATTAAGATTAATTATTTGATTTTCATATAGCAATATGAAGTAAACTATTCACATTCGAGTAATTTAAAATGAACTAAAAATCTGTATGTAACATACTTGGATCTTTTACTATATTAAATGCAAATTAGGTAAACTGCTTCCATTGTGTAATTGTAAGGGATTTGATCTAGGTCATATATAAACGGTCCCGTGATTTTCCCTACTTTCTTCAATTTAAGTCTGAATTTGGCAATAAGGAGTTCATGATCTGAGCCACAGTCAGCTCCTGGTCTTGTTTTTGCTCACTGTAGAGAGCTGCTCCATCTTTGGCTCCAAAGAATATAATCAGTCTGATTTTGGTATTGACCACCTGGTGATGTCCATGTGTAGAGTCTTCTCTTGTATTGTTGGATTGAGGGTATTTGCTATGACCAGCGTGTTCTCTTGACAAAACTCTGTTACCCTTGCCCTGCTTCATTTTGTACTCCAAGGCCAAATTTGCTTGTCACTCCAGGTATCTCTTGACTTCCTACTTCTGCATTCCAGTCCCCTATAATGAAAAGGACATCTTTTTTGGGTGTTAGTTCTAGAAAGTCTTTTGGGTCTTTATAGAACTTTTCAACTTCAGCTTCTTTCAGCATGACTGGCTGGGGCATAGACTTGGACTACTGTGATACTGAATGGTTTGCCTTGGAAACAAACAGAGACCATTCTGTTGTTTTTGAGCTTGCACCCAAGAACTGCATGTCGGACTCTTATGTTGACTGCGAGGGCTTCTAAGGGATTCTTGCCCACAGTAGTAGATAAAATAGTCACTTGAGTTAAATTCGCCCATTCCAGTCTATTTTAGTTCACTGATTCCTTTACTTCCGTCACCAGTCACATCCACAACTGGGTGTTGTTTTTGCTTTGTCTCTGTCTCTTCATTCTTTCTGGAGTTATTCCTCCACTCTTATCCATATTGGTGCCCATCCATATTGGGCACCTACTGACCTGGGGAGCTCATCTTTCAGTGTCATATCTTTTTGCCATTTCATATGGTTCATGGGGTTCTCAAAACAAGAATACTGAAGTGGTTTATCATTCCCTTCTTCAGTGGACCACGTTTTGTTAGAACTCTCCTCCATGATGCATCCATCTTGAGTGTGGCTCTACAGGGCATGGTTCATAATTTCATCGAGCTAGACAAGGCTGTAGTCCATGTGACGTTTGATTAATTTTCTGTGATTGTGGTTTTCAATCTGTCTGTCCTCTGAGGGATAAGGATAAGAGGCTTAAGGAAGTTTCCTGATGGAAGAGACTGACTGTGGGGGAAACTGGGTCTTGTTCTAATGGGCGGGGCCATACTCAGTAAATCTTTAATCCAATTTTCTGTTGATGGGCCAGACTATGTTCCCTCCCTGTTGTCTGACCTGAGACCAAACTATGGTGGAGGTAATGAAGATAATGACAACCTCCTTCAAAAGGTCCATGCACACACTGCCACACTCAGTGCCCCAGACCCTGCAGCACCCACCGTTGACCCACGCCTCCACAAGGGACTCCTGGACACTCACAGGCAAGTCTGCATCAGCCTCTTGTGGGGTTACTGCTCCTAAAACAAATCCCTTATAATTATACACTAAAAGTGACAAATAGATTCAAGGGATTAGATCTGATAGACAGAGTACCTTAAGAACTATGGACGGAGGTTCATAACATTGTACGGGAGGCAGTGATCAAGACCATCCCCAAAGAAAAAAAAAATGCAAAAAGGCAAAATGGTTGTCTGAGGAGGCTTTACAAACAGCTGAGAAAATAAGAGACTCTAAATGCAAAGGGGAAAAGGAAAGATACACCCATTTAAATGCAGAGCTCCAAAGAATAGCAAGGAGAGATAAGAAAGCCTTCCGCAGCAATCAATGCAAAGAAATAGAGGAAAACAATACAATGGGAAGATCTCTTCAAGAAAATGAGAGCCACCAAGGGAACATTTCATGCAAAGGTGGTCACAATAAAGGACAGAAACGGTATGGACCTAACAGAAGCAGAAGATATTAAGAAGAGGTGGTAAGAATACACAGAAGAACTCGATAAAAAAGACCTTCATGATCCAGATAATCATGATAGTGTGATCACTCACCTAGAACCAGACATCCTGGAATGCAAAGTCAAGTGGGCCTTAGGAAGCATAACTACGAACAACACTAGCACAGGCGATGGAATTCCAGTTGAGCTATATCAAATCCTTAAAGACGATGCTGTCAAAGTGCTGCACTCAGTATACCAGCAAATTTGGAAAAATCAGCAGGGGCCATAGAACTGAAAAAGGTCAATTTTCACTCGATTTACAAAGAAAGGCAACGCTAAAGAATGTTCAAATTACCAAACAACTGCACTCATCTCACACACTAGGAAAGTAATGCTCAAAATTCTCCAAGCCAGGCTCCAACAATATATGAACGGTGAACTTCCAGATGTTCAAGCTGGATTTAGAAAAGGCAGAAGAACCTGAGATCAAATTGCCAGCATCGGTTGGATCATTGCAAAGCAACAGAGTTCCAGAAAAATATCTACTTCTGGTTTATTGACTACGCCAAAGCCTCTGACTGTGTGGACCACAACAAACTACGGAAAAATTTTCAAGAGATGGGAATACCCGACCACCTGACCTGCCTCCTGAGAAATCTGTATGCAGGTCAAGAAGCAACAGTTAGAACTGGATATGGAACAAAAGACTGGTTCCAAATCGGGAAAGGAGTACATCAAAGCTGTACATTGTCACCCTGCTCATTTAACTTATATGCAGAGTACATCAAGTGAAATTCCAGCCTGATAAAGCACAAGCTGGAATCAAGGTTGCTGGAAGAATTATCAATAACCTCAGATACACAGATGACACCACCCTTATGGCACAAAATGAAGAAGAACTAAAGAGCCTCTTGATGAAAGTGAAAGAGAGTGAAAAAGTTGGCTTAAAACTCAACATTCTGAAAATTATTATCATGACATCTGGTCCCATCAATTCCTAGAAAATAGATGGGAAACAATGGAAGCAATAGGAGACTTTTTTGGGGGGAGCTCCAAAATCACTGCAGATGGTGACTGCAGCCATGAAATTAGAAGACACTTCTTCCTTGGAAGAAAAGCCATGACAAATCTGAAAAACATATTAAAAAGCAGAGACATTACTCTGTCAACAAAGGTCCAACTAGTCAAAGCTATGGTTTTTCCAGTAGTCATGTATGGATGTGAGTTTGACTATAAAGAAGGCTGAGCACCAAAGAACTGATGCTTTTGAACTACGGTGTTGGAGAAGACTCTTGAGAGCCCCTTGGACTGCAAGGAGATCCAACCAGTCAATCCTAAAGGAAATCAGTTCTGAATATTCATTGGAAGGACTGATGCTGAAACCCCAATACTCTGGGCCACCTGATGCAAAGAACTGACTCACTGGAAAAGACCCTGATGCTGGGAAAGACTGAAGGCAGGAGAAGGGGATGACAAGGATGAGATGGTCGGATGGCAACATCGACTCAATGGACATGAGTTTGAGTAAACTCCGGGAGTTTGTGATGGACAGGGAAGCCTGGCATACTGCATTTCATGGGGTCGCAAAGAGTGGGACACGACTGAACTGAACTGAACTGAACTGAGGTAAACTGCATAAAAATTAGCAGAATGCCAAAGAGAAAAGAAAATACAGAGCCCAACCACTCTACCAGTTATTCTCTTTTGATCTTCAGTTCCCCTAGCTTTGGCCTCTTTATATGCAGATCAGTATCTCCTAAACAGCCAGGTATTATCTTTGAGAACATCACATACCCTAATGTGCCACATCCAATCTGTTATCATATCCTATCAAATTTTACTTCCAAAATATGTCTCTTATTTACCTTCCTGTTTAATCTCTACTGCCACCACCCTCATTCTAAGCCACAGCATTTCTTACGTAGAAAGCAACAGCCTCCAATTGGTTTCGTCAGTTTTCCTCCCTGCTCTTCTATTCCCTCACTGTATTCAGAATACTTTGTACAACTATATGATACTTGTAGTAGGCAGAACAATGCTCCCTCCCTTCCAACGATATCCACATCCTACTCTCCATAGCCTGTGAATATTACCTTACATTCAATGTAAGGGCTTCGAAGAGACCATCCTGAATTACCCAGGTGGACTCAATCAAACTCCAAAGCAGAAAGTCTTTCCTGGTTGTGCCAAGAGGAAGATGTGACTCCAGAACAGTCTGAAAGATGCCCTGTTCTTGGTTTCAAACATGGAGGGAGAAGGAAGAAGGTCATAAACCAAAGAATATGAGTAGCCTTGGGAAGCTGGAAAAGACAAAGAAAATGGATCTCCTCAAGAGCCTCCAGAAAGGAATGTAGTCTTGAGGACGTCGTGATTTTAGTCCAGTTAGAAGTCCATGTTAGACTTCTTATCTACAGTAATGTAAAATAATAAATTTGTGTTGTTTCAGGTCAGTAAGTCTGTGGTAATTTGTTATGGCAGCAATAGAACACTAATGCAACACTCCTCTGCTTAGTTTAAAAACCACAATCTTGCAAGCCCTACATGTTTTAGTTCCTGCCTATCTATATAAATTCATGGAATGATTCTCTTTCCCGTCATTCTTGTGTTCCATTCACATATGTTTGCAAAATATGCCAAGGAATTCCTCAGAAAACGCAGCCACATATTCATCCTTCGTTTCAAAGTTTAATATTGCTTCCTTGAGGCTTTTTTTGAACCTTAAATTCAGTCAGTTCAGTTGCTCAGTCGTGTTCGACTCTTTGTGACCCTATGGACTGCAGCACTCCAGGCTTCTCTATTCATCACCAACTCCCGGAGCTTGCTCAAACTCATGTCCATCGAATCGGTGATGCCATCCAACCATCTCATCCTCTGTTGTCCTCTTCTCCTGCCTTCAATTTTTCCCAGCATCAGGGTCTTTTCCAATCAATCAGTTCTTCATATCAGGTGGCCAGAGGATTGGAGCTTCAGCTTCAGCATCAGTCCTTTCAATGAATATTCAGGATTGATTTCCTTCAGGATGGACTGGTTGCATCTCCTTGCAGTCCAAGGGATTCTCAACAGTCTTCTCCAACACCACAGTTCAAAAGCATCAATTCTTAAGCGCTCAGCTTTCTTTATCGTCCAATTCTCACATCCATACATGACTACTGGAAAAACCATAGCTTTGACTAGATGGACCCTTGTTAGCAAAGTAATGTCTCTGCTTTTTAATATGCTGTCTAGGTTGGTCATAGCTTTTCTTCCAAGTAGCAAACATCTTTTAATTCATGGCTGCAGTCACCAACTGCAGTGATTTTGGAATCAAAATATAGGCAGCCTCTAAAAGCTAGGAAAGAGAAGGAAACAGATTCTCCCTTAAAGCGTTCCAAAGGAATACCATCCTGAAAACACCCTGGTTTTAGTTCAGTAAGACCCAGTTATTAATGAGGTTATTAATGTTTTTCCTGGCAATCTTGATTTCAGCTTGCGCTTCATCCAGCCCAGCATGCCTTATGATGTATACTCTGCATATAACAGCCTTGATGTACTCTTCCTGATTTGGAACCAGTCTGTTGTTCCACGTCCAGTTCTAACTGTTGCTTCTTGACTTGCATGCAGATTTCTCAGGAGGCAGGTAAGATGGCTTGGTATTCCCATCTCTTGAAGAATTTTCCAGTTTGTTGTAATCCACACAAAGGCTAAACTCAAAGGCTTTAGCATAGTTGATGAAGCAGATGTTTCTTTGGAACTCTCTTGCTTTTTCTATGATCCAATGGATGTTGGCAATTTGATCTCTGGTTCCTCTGCCTTTTCTAAATCCAGCTTGAACATCTGGAAGATATCAGTTCAGGTACTGTTGAAGACTCACTTGGAGAATTTTGAGCATTACTTTGCTAGTGTGTGAGATGCGTGCAGATGTGCAGTAGTTTGAACATTCTTTGGCATTTCTCTTCTTTGGGATTGGAATGAAAACTGACCTTTTCCAGGGTTGTGGCTACTGATGAGTTTTCCAAATTGGCTGCCATATTGAGTATAGCACTTTCACAGCATCATCTTTTAGATTTGAAATAGCTCAGCTGGAATTCCATCACCTCCATTAGCTTCGTTCATAGTGATGCTTCCTAAGGCCCACTTGATTTTGCACTCCAGGATATCTGGCTCTAGGTGAGTGATCACACCATCATGGTTGCCTGGGACATTAAGGCTTTTTTTTGTATGGTTCTTCTGTGTATTCTTGCCACTTCTTTGTAATATTTCTGCTTCTGTTAGGTCCATAGTGTTTCTGTCCTTTATTGTGCACATTTTTACATGAAATGTTCCCTTGGTATCTCTATCTTGAAGAGATCTCTCATCTTTCGCATTCTATTGTTTTCCTCTATTTCTAAATTAAATTAGGTTTCTTCTTTTGTATGGTCTCATGAAAGCGTTAGTCACTCAGTCGTGTCTGACTCTGTGGCCCCATGGACTGTAGAAGTTCAGGCTCCTATATCCATGGAATAAGAATACTGGAGTGGGTAGCCACTACCTTCTCAAGGGGATCTTCCCAACCCAGGGATTGAACCCAGGTCTCCTCATTGTAGGCAGATTTTTTAACATCTGATGTACCAAGGCTCATAATACTGTGAAATTTTATTTTTTAGAGTACAACATAGCTTGCAATTATATTATTTAATTGTGTGGTTTCTAAAAGTCTATCTCTTTCACAAGAATGGTACCTTCATAAAGATAAAAACTTAGTGCCCACTATTATGTATCTCCAATACCTAGTATGTAACAGGAAACTATTTATTCAGCAAATATATACTGAATAAATCTTAAAGTAAACGGAAAGAAAGATTAAGTTAGAAGATTAAAAAAAAAAAAAGAGGTGGCAGGCTTTTGTTGGCTTCCTTTACTAATATCGAAAGCAGACATTTATTTTAAAGAGTAGAAGTTTTGGAAAAATATTTGCTAGGAGTAACTGAAAATTACATAATTTTCACCTCTAAATAATATAAAATATATAGTGTATCTGACATCAACATGTAATTAGAACTTGAATGTAACTATTTATTTAAAAATATGAGTTTAATTTCTAGGTATTAATTAAATAAAAACTGCGTGGTAAAAATATTTGCATATAAACTGTTGGCATATCCTTCACTGTTTCCTTTGTATACAATTCTAAGAGTATAATTAGTGGGTTAAGGATTATGAATATTTTTATGCTATGTAAAATGCACATATCTGCATTCTTACCCTTCAAAATTTTACCCAATTTGAAAATTATGGGGGGAGAAGCCAAGACGGCGGAGGAGTAGGACGGGGAGAACACTTTCTCCCCCACAAATTCATCAAAAGAGCATTTAAACGTCGAGTAAATTCCACAAAACAACTTCTGAATGCCGGCAGAGGACATCAGGCACCCAGAAAAGCAACCCAACTCTTCGAAAGGAGGTAGGAAAAAATATTAAAGACAAAAAAAGAGACAAAAGAGGGAGGGACGGAGTTCCGTCCCGGGAAGGGAATCTTAAAAAGAGAGAAGTTTCCAAACACCAGGAAACCTTCTCACTGCCGAATCTGTGCCGAGCTTTGGAAGCACAGAGGGCAACATAACAGGGAGAAAAAATAAATAAACAATTAAAACTCGCAGATTGCGAGCCCTACAGTAACTCCCCCAGCGGAGAAGCGGCGCAGACCCCTGCATCCGCCATTAGCAAGCGGGGGCTGGGCAGGGAGGCGCGGCGCGGGCTGCATCGCTGAGAGTAAGAATCTGGCCTGAATACCCTGAGCACTATCTGAGCGAAATAATTTGGGCTAGCAAACCAGACTGTGGGATATCTACCACGCGAAAAGCCAGCCCTAACCTAAGACCGCCAGGCCCGCGCACGGAACAAAGGACTGAACAGAGATAGCCGGCTGCAGACCTTCCCCCTCCGGTGACAGGCAGCCAGAGCTGGAAGGGGGCAATCGCAGCCTCAGAGAGACATTATCTATAAAACTGTAAGCAGGCTTCTTTGCTAACTAAACTTCTTGGGGGTCTGGACGGTCAACATCTGCCTGAGAAGGTGCACCAGTTTTATACCCAGATAACCGAGTGGCGGGGAGGCGATAAGTCGCAGCATTGGCACTCGCCAAACACCTCATCACCTGAGCTGCTCGGACCTGGGAAGAGCACAAAACGCAGGCCCAACTGAGTCTGCGCCTCTGAGGACTACCCTAGTGCCTGAACCTGAGCGGCTTGGACCTGGGAGGTGCATGCAACCCAGGACCGGCCTCGGATTGTTCCTGGCGGAACAACCTAGAGCCCGAGCAGTGTGGGCAGGGTGGCTACACGTGCCGTGAGCGGGGGCAGACCCAGGGTGGCTGAGGCACTGCGAGCCCACGCCAGTGTTATTTGTTTGCAGCATTCCTCCCTCCCTCCCCACAGTGCGACTGAACAAGTAAGCCTAAAAAAAAAAAAAAAAAGTGTCTTCCACCGTCCCCTTTGTGTCAGGGCGGAAACCAGATACTGAAGAGACTAGCAAACAGAAGAAGATATAACAGAGGGAAATGCCTTGGAAGCTACAGGCAATAGATCAAAACCCTGTGGTTACTACGGACTACATAGGAAGGGGCCTATAGATCTTGAGAAATATAAGTCTGACCAAGGAACTAGCCAAAACTGAACTGAACCCACAACACCCACAACAAAACCAAGAAAGTCCTAGACATATTTTTATTATTTTTACGATCATTCTTTCTTTATTTAATTAAAAAAAAAAAATTTAAGTCCTCTATTGTTCCTTTAATTTTCACTTTCATAACCTATTACTTTGCAAAAAAAAAAAAAGACCCTATTTTTTTTTCTTCAGAAAACTTCATATATATATATATTTTATAATTTTTTGACCTTGTTTTTTTTTTTTTTCTTTCTTTTCTTTAACATTGTATTTCTGAAATTCCAAACTCTACTCTAGATTTTTAATTTTCGCTTTTTGGTATATGTTATCAATTTTGTACCTACATTTTTATATAATTTCTGTGACTTTTTTTTTTTCTTCTTCTTCTCTGTTTCTTTCTCTTCTTCTTTTATATAACATTGTATATCTGAAATTCCAAACTCTACTCTAGATTTTTAATTTATGCTTTTTGGTATTTGATACCAATTTTGTACCTGTATTTTCTTTATAATTTTTGTGACATTGTTTTTGTTTGTTTTCTCTCTTTATTTTTCTTCTTCTTCTTTTTTTTAACATTGTATTTTTGAAATTCCAAACTCTACTCTAGATTTTTAATTTTTGCTTTTTGGTATTAGTTATCAATTTTGTACCTGTACTTTCATTATAATTTTCGCGACCTTGTTTGTTTTTGTTTGTTCATTTTTTCTCTCCTTCTTTTCCTTCTTCTTTTCTTTAACATCGTATTTTTGACATTCCAAACTCTACTCTAGATTTTTTAATTTTTGCTTTTATGTATTTGTTACCAATTTTGTACCTTTAAGAACCCAATCTTCAGGACCCATTTTTCACTAGGGAGTGAGATTACTGGCTTGACTGCTCTCTCCCCCTTTGGACTCTCCTTTTTCTCTACCAGGTCGCCTGTGTCTCCTCCCTAACCCCTCTCTACTCTATCCAACTCTGTGAATTTCTGTGTGTTCCAGACGGTGGAGAACACTTAGGGAACTGATTACTGGCTGGATCTGTCTCCCTCCTTTTCATTCCCCCCTTTTATCCTTCTGGCCACCTCTGTCACCTTCCTCCTTCTTCTCTTCTCTGTATAACTCCGTGAACATCTCTGAGTGGTCCAGTTGTGGAGTGCACATAAGGAAGTGACTACTGGCGAGCCCACTCTCTCCACTGATTCACCTCATCTCATTTGGGTCACCTCTAACTCCCTCCTCCCTCTTCTCTTCTACATGTAACCCTGTGAACCTCTCTGAGTGACCCTCACCGTAGAGAAACTTTTCATCTTTAATGTAGATGTTTTATCAATGGTGCTGTATAGAAGGAGAAGTTTTGAAACTACTGTAAAAATAAGACCGATAACCGGAAGCAGGAGACTTAAGTCCAAACCCTGACTCCAGGGAACTCCTGACTCCAAGGAACATTAATTGACAGGAGCTCATCAAATGCCTCCATACCGACACTGAAACCAAGCACCACACGAGGGCCAACAAGTTCCAGGGCAAGACATACCAAGCAAATTCTCCAGCAACAAAGGAACACAGCCCTGAGCTTCAAGATACAGGCTGCCCAAAGTCACCCCAAAACTACAGACATCTCATAACTCATTACTGGACATTTCATTGCACTCCAGAGAGAAGAAATACAGCACCACCCACCAGAACACCGACACAAGCTTCCCTAACCAGGAAACCTTGACAAGCCACCTGTACAAACCCACACACAGTGAGGAAACGCCACAATAAAGAGAACTCCACAAACTGCCAGAATACAGACAGGACACCCCAAACTCAGCAATTTAAACAAGATGAAGAGACAGAGGAATACTCAGCAGATAAAGGAACAGGATAAATGCCCACCAAACCAAACAAAAGAGGAAGAGATAGGGAATCTACCTGATAAAGAATTCCGAATAATGATAGTGAAATTGATCCAAAATCTTGAAACTAAAATGGAATCACAGATAAATAGCCTGGAGACAAGGATTGAGAAGATGCAAGAAACGTTTAACAAGGACCTAGAATAAATAAAAAAGAGTCAATATATAATGAATAATGCAATAAATGAAATTAAAAACATTCTGGAGGCAACAAATAGTAGAATAACAGAGGCAGAAGATAGGATTAGTGAATTAGAAGATAGAATGGTAGAAATAAATGAATCAGAGAGGATAAAAGAAAAACGAATCAAAAGAAATGAGGACAATCTCAGAGACCTCCAGGACAATATTAAACGCTACAACATTCGAATCATAGGGGTTCCAGAAGAAGAAGACAAAAAGAAAGACCATGAGAAAATACTTGAGGAGATAATAGTTGAAAACTTCCCTAAAATGGGGAAGGAAATAATCACCCAAGTCCAAGAAACCCAGAGAGTCCCAAACAGGATAAACCCAAGCAGAAACACCCCAAGACACATATTAATCAAATTAACAAAGATCAAACACAAAGAACAAATATTAAAAGCAGCAAGGGAAAAACAACAAATAATACACAAGGGAATTCCCATAAGGATAACAGCTGATCTTTCAATAGAAACTCTTCAAGCTAGGAGGGAATGGCAAGACATACTTAAAACGATGAAAGAAAATAATCTACAGCCCAGATTATTGTACCCAGCAAGGATCTCATTCAAGTATGAAGGAGAAATCAAAAGCTTTTCAGACAAGCAAAAGCTCAGAGAATTCTGCACCACCAAACCAGCTCTCCAACAAATACTAAAGAATATTCTCTAGACAGGAAACACAAAAACGGTGTATAAACTCAAACCCAAAACAATAAAGTAAATGGTAACGGGATCATACTTATCAGTAATTACCTTAAACGTAAATGGGTTGAATGCCCCAACCAAAAGACAAAGACTGGCTGAATGGATACAAAAATAAGACCCCTACATATGTTGTCTACAAGAGACCTACCTCAAAACAGGGGACACATACAGACTGAAAGTGAAGGGCTGGAAAAAGATTTTCCATGCAAATAGGGACCAAAAGAAAGCAGGAGTAGCAATACTCATATCAGATAAAATAGACTTTAAAACAAAGGCTGTGAAAAGAGACAAAGAAGGTCACTACATAATGATCAAAGGATCAATCCAAGAAGAAGATATAACAATTATAAATATATATGCACCCAACACAGGAGCACCACAGTACGTAAGACAAGTGCTAACAAGTATGAAAGGAGAAATTAACAATAACACAATAATAGTGGGAGACTTTAATACCCCACTCACACCTATGGATAGATCAATTAAACAGAAAATTAACAAGGAAACACAAACTTTAAATGATACAATAGACCAGTTAGACCTAATTGATATCTATAGGACATTTCATCCCAAAACAATGAATTTCACCTTTTTCTCAAGCGCACATGGAACCTTCTCCAGGAGAGATCACATCCTGGGCCATAAAGCTAGCCTTGGTAAATTCAAAAAAATAGAAATCATTCCAAGCATTTTTTCTGACCACAATGCAGTAAGATTAGATCTCAATTATAGGAGAAAAACTATTAAAAATTCCAACATATGGAGGCTGAACAACACGCTGCTGAATAACCAACAAATCACAGAAGAAATCAAAAAAGAAATAAAAATTTGCATAGAAACGAATGAAAATGAAAACACAACAACCCAAAACCAGTGGGACACGGTAAAAGCAGTTCTAAGGGGAAAGTTCAGAGCAATACAGGCACACCTCAAGAAACAAGAAAAAAGTCAAATAAATAACCTAACTCTACACCTAAAGCAACTAGAAAAGGAAGAAATGAAGAACCCCAGGGTTAGTAGAAGGAAAGGAATCTTAAAAATTAGAGCAGAAATAAATGCAAAAGAAACAAAAGAGACCATAGCAAAAATCAACAAAACCAAAAGCTGGTTCTTTGAAAGGATAAATAAAATTGACAAACCATTAGCCAGACTCATCAAGAAACAAAGGGAGAAAAATCAAATCAACAAAATTAGAAATGAAAATGGAGAGATCACAACAGACAACACAGAAATACAAAGGATCATAAGAGACTACTATCAACAATTATATGCCAATAAAATGGACAACGTGGAAGAAATGGACAAATTCTTAGAAAAGTACAACTTTCCAAAACTCGACCAGGAAGAAATAGAAAATCTTAACAGACCCATCACAAGCATGGAAATTGAAACTGTAATCAAAAATCTTCCAGCAAACAAAAGCCCCGGTCCAGACGGCTTCACAGCTGAATTCTACCAAAAATTTAGAGAAGAGCTAACACCTATCCTGCTCAAACTCTTCCAAAAAATTGAAGAGGAAGGTAAACTTCCAAACTCATTCTATGAGGCCACCATCACCCTAATACCAAAACCTGACAAAGATCCCACAAAAAAAGAAAACTACAGGCCAATATCCCTGATGAACATAGATGCAAAAATCCTTAACAAAATTCTAGCAATCAGAATCCAACAACACATTAAAAAGATCATACACCATGATCAAGTGGGCTTTATCCCAGGGATGCAAGGATTCTTCAATATCCGCAAATCAATCAATGTAATACACCACATTAACAAATTGAACACTAAAAACCATATGATTATCTCAATAGATGCAGAGAAAGCCTTTGACAAAATTCAACATCCATTTATGATAAAAACTCTCCAGAAAGCAGGAATAGAAGGAACATACCTCAACATAATAAAAGCTGTATATGACAAACCCACAGCAAACATTATCCTCAATGGTGAAAAACTGAAAGCATTTCCTCTAAAGTCAGGAACAAGACAAGGGTGCCCACTTTCACCATTACTATTCAACATAGTTTTGGAAGTTTTGGCCACAGCAATCAGAGCAGAAAAAGAAATAAAAGGAATCCAAATTGGAAAAGAAGAAGTAAAACTCTCACTATTTGCAGATGACATGATCCTCTACATAGAAAACCCTAAAGACTCCACCAGAAAATTACTAGAACTAATCAATGACTATAGTAAAGTTGCAGGTTATAAAATCAACACACAGAAATCCCTTGCATTCCTATACACTAATAATGAGAAAACAGAAAGAGAAATTAAGGAAACAATTCCATTCACCATTGCAACGGAAAGAATAAAATACTTAGGAATATATCTACCTAAAGAAACTAAAGACCTATATATAGAAAACTATAAAACACTGGTGAAAGAAATCAAAGAGGACACTAATAGATGGAGAAAAATATACCATGTTCATGGATTGGAAGAATCAATACAGTGAAAATGAGAATACTACCCAAAGCAATTTATAGATTCAACGCAATCCCTATTAAGCTACGAACAGTATTCTTCACAAAGCTAGAACAAATAATTTCACAATTTGTATGGAAATACAAAAAACCTCAAATAGCCAAAGCGATCCTGAGAAAGAAGAATGGAACTGGAGGAATCAACCTGCCTGACTTCAGGCTCTACTACAAAGCCACAGTTATCAAGACAGTATGGTACTGGCACAAAGACAGAAATATAGATCAATGGAATAAAATAGAAAGCCCAGAGATAAATCCACGCACATATGGACACCTTATCTTTGACAAAGGAGGCAAGAATATACAATGGATTAAAGACAATCTCTTTAACAAGTGGTGCTGGGAAATCTGGTCAACCACTTGTAAAAGAATGAAACTAGACCACTTTCTAACACCATACACAAAAATAAACTCAAAATGGATTAAAGATCTCAACGTAAGACCAGAAACTATAAAACTCCTAGAGGAGAACATAGGCAAAACACTCTCCGACATACATCACAGCAGGATCCTCTATGACCCACCTCCCAGAATATTGGAAATAAAAGCAAAAATAAACAAATGGGACCTAATTAACCTTAAAAGCTTCTGCACATTAAAGGAAACTATTAGCAAGGTGAAAAGACAGCCTTCAGAATGGGAGAAAATAATAGCAAATGAAGCAACTGACAAACAACTAATCTCAAAAATATACAAGCAACTCCTACAGCTCAACTCCAGAAAAATAAACAACCCAATCAAAAAATGGGCCAAAGAACTAAATAGACATTTCTCCAAAGAAGACATACAGATGGCTAACAAACACATGAAAAGATGCTCAACATCACTCATTATCAAAGAAATGCAAATCAAAACCACTATGAGGTACCATTTCACAACAGTCAGAATGGCTGCTATCCAAAAGTCTACAAGCAATAAATGCTGGAGAGGGTGTGGAGAAAAGGGAACCCTCTTACACTGTTGGTGGGAATGCAAACTAGTACAGCCACTATGGAGAACAGTGTGGAGATTCCTTAAAAAACTGGAAATAGAACTGCCTTATGATCCAGAAATCCCACTGCTGGCCACACACACTGAAGAAACCAGAAGGGAAAGAGACACGTGTACCCCAATGTTCATCGCAGCACTGTTTATAATAGCCAGGACATGGAAGCAACCTAGATGCCCATCAGCAGATGAATGGATAAGAAAGCTGTGGTACATATACACAATGGAGTATTACTCAGCCATTAAAAAGAATACATTTGAATCAGTTCTAATGAGGTGGATGAAACTGGAGCCTATTATACAGAGGGAAGTAAGCCAGAAGGAAAAACATAAATACAGTATACTAACGCATACATATGGAATTTAGAAAGATGGTAACAATAACCCGGTGTACGAGACAGCAAAACAGACACTGATGTATAGAACAGTCTTACGGACTCTGTGGGAGAGGGAGAGGGTGGGAAGATTTGGGAGAATGACGTTGAAACATGTAAAATATCATGTAAGAAACGAGTTGCCAGTCCAGGTTCGACGCACAATACTGGATGCTTGGGGCTAGTGCACTGGGACGACCCAGAGGGATGGTATGGGGAGGGAGGAGGGAGGAGGGTTCAGGGTGGGGAACACATGTATACCTGTGGCGGATTCATTTTGATATTTGGAAAACTAATACAATTATGTAAAGTTTAAAAATAAAATTAAAAAAAAAAAAGAAAATTATGGTGCAGTTTTGCTTCAACATAAATGTATTGATTATTAGTAGACTTTTTACTTTTTTTTAAATCTTTTATTTTATATAGGAGTATAGCCGATTAACAATGCTGTAATGATTAATAGCAGATTTACATAAATCTTATTTGTACTTACATTGCGTGTTAACTGTTTAGTTTTCTTTTTTAATATTTTTTCATCACTATGATACATTCTTTTAATTGATCTGCAAGAACTTTTTATTTACTAAAGCTTTTATTTATTAACTTTTATCAATAAATATAAACTTTTTTCTGTTTGCATTTTTTCTTTTAATTTTGTTAATATTTTTAGAGATGCAGAGAGATAAAACTTTTTAGCTGTATTTTTACAACTTCATATTTTGATGTTATGATTTAAAACATCTTTTCTTATTTAAAATATTAATTTTAATTTTCTTGAATGATGTTCAGTTTCCTTTTTAGCTTTATTTATTTTTTCTTTTACTTTTTTTTAAATTTTATTTTATTTTTAAACTTTACAATATTGTATTAGTTTTGCCAAATATTGAAATGAATCTGCCACAGGTATACCTGCGTTCCCCATCCTGAACCCTCCACCCTCCTCCCTCCCCTCCCCTCCCTCTGGGTCATCCCAGTGCACCAGCCCCAAGCATCCAGTACCGTGCATCGAACCTGGACTGGCAACTCGTTTCATACATGATATTATACATGTTTCAATGCTATTTTCCCAAATCTCCCCACCCTCTCCCTCTCCCACAGAGTCCATAAGACTGATCTATACATCGGTGTCTCTTTTGCTGTCTCATACACAGGGTTATTGTTTCCATCTTTCTAAATTCCATATACATGCGTTAGTATACTGTATTGGTGTTTTTTTTTTCTGGCTTACTTCACTCTGTATAATAGGTTCCAGTTTCATCCATCTCATTAGAACTGATTCAAATGTATTCTTTTTAATGGCTGAGTAATACTCCATTGTGTATATGTACCACAGCTTTCTTATCCATTCATCTGCTGATGGGCATCTAGGTTGCTTCCATGTCCTGGCTATTATAAACAGTGCTGCGATGAACATTGGGGTACACGTGTCTCTTTCCCTTCTGGTTTCCTCAGTGTGTATGCCCAGCAGTGGGATTGCTGAATTTTAATACATGCAGAATTTATTTAGCATGACATATGAAATAAGTATATAAATTAAAGTTTTTTCAATTGGCTACCTCATTTGCTAATCCTACCTCTTGCCAAATACTTCTCCTTAAATTTGGTTAGAAAAGTTATACTCATCATATATGAGATACTCACACAAATTCCAGCCTGATTATCAACTGCTTATGCCATACATCTGTTCTTATACACGTAGCACAATACCCTTATTTAGCACAATTCCCTAATTATAAATTATTCAGCACAATACCCTAATTATTAAAAATAATTCTTTTCCCTGAAAATAAATTGTTAGAGGAAAACTATACAATGTATTTATGTTTAAGTTCACTTAAATATTAATGTTGTTTCAAACCTAATGTGAAATAATTACCATAAAACTTCAATCGCAACTAGGACATGTCATCAATAAAAATTTATTTTCTGTTTTTAGTGTTTATTAATTAAATGCATTTTATGTCTACCATCAGTATTAAACTTAAAAAAAAAGTGTTTAGCATTCTCACTGGCTTACTCATTTACTTGACAAATATTTTTATTTTATTTTATTTTTTAACTTTAAAATATCGTATTGGTTTTGCCATATGTCAAAATGAATCCGCCACAGGTATACATGTGTTCCCCATCCTGAGCCCTCCTCTCTCCTCCCTCCCCATACCATCCTTCTGGGTCGTCCCAGTGCACTAGCACCAAGCATCCAGTATCATGCATCGAACCTGGAGTGGTGACTTGTTTCATATATGATATTATACATGTTTCAATGCCATTCTTCCAAATCATCCCACCCTCTCCCTCTCCCACAGAGTCCATAAGACTGTTCTATACATCAGTGTCTCTTTTGCTGTCTCGTATACAGGGTTATCGTTACCATCTTTCTAACTGTATTAACTTCCAAGTGTCATGCTAGGGTTAGGGATTACCTTCTTCAAGCACACATTCTAATAGACAATTAAACAAATAAATAAACTGTATAAATTCAAGAAAGGAAATAAAAAGGATGCTATGATAGAAAATAAGGTTATTGTGGGTGGAAGCTACTTCGCTATGGTAGCAGGGAAAGCTTCTGTGAGGAGGCGATGACCTTTAACCAGACACCTGAAGAATGAGTACTCTCCAGTCATATGAAATATAGGGAAGAGAGCCAAAACTTAGAACAATAAACAAAGATCACGAGGCAGGAAAGTGCTTGGCATAATTAAAGAACTAAGTTAGTTTGATTGTGGCATAGTGAGCAAAGGCAAGAACCACATGAAATGAAGTTACGAAGGTTGTGATATTTTACTGTAAATGTTATGAGAAATGTTTTATGTTAAAAAGAGACATAACTTCATTTATATTTTAAAATGAACTTCAGCAAAACTATAAAAAAAAAAAGAACAAAGATTAACAAGACAAGAGGTGAGAAAATCACTTAAGAGATGATTGTAGTAATCCAGGAAAGTCAGAACCAGAGTACTCTTGCCACAATTAAGACATTTAACTTTGTTCACAAAACTATAGGAATTTATTAGAAATTTTTAGAAAGAAAAATCATTATATTGGCTCTATTAGAAAAGATTATATGAATATATTATATTAAATATAAATTATACTTCATTACATTATTTTATTATTTTATATAATAGTGTTACTTAAAATTTTGTCATCAGTAACAGACTAGAGACAAGTCCAATGAAGAAATTATACAATTCTCAAAGAAGGGCTATGGCTTTGAACTGAAGAACTATCGAAGATGAAGAAGAGAGAGGCCAAAGAGCTAGTTCAGAATTTTCTAAAAGGCTTAATCATGAGGGAAAAAAAGGGAGTGAAAAGTGAAGGAGCTGAAAAATAGTCCAGATCAGTCGTCTCAAAACAGAAAATAAAGCACAATAGCTTGTATTATTTGACTCCATAGACATAAATTTAAACTTCAATAAATATCATCAGAATGAAGGTAACATTGGGAAAAAACACAAATATTATCCATGTTGTTCACTGAGAGTGTGTGCACAGGTGATCAATCTACACAAATGTCATTATACTTGTAACTTTTTCAGTATATATAATAAATAAAAAGTTTTAAGCAAAGAGTGATTCCCCCAAAGAAATGTCTCTATAAACAATTTGAACAAATATTGGGAATATAAGTACTTAAAGTATATAGTGTGATGAACTTTTGCTTGTGAACTTATCTACGTAGAAATGGCAATATTAGTATTCATGGGAATAACATATGGCTTGTCTATTTTTGTTTTGTTTCAATAACATGCAGAATGGAGAAAGCTATTTTAAAGAGGTATGTTGACAGAATGAGAATTCCGAGAGCTCAGAACATGTATCTATTTTACAACTTTTATCCAAAACGAAGCTAGAAATACTGTATCTTCAAAATACATCCTCAATGTTCATCAACACTCAATTCCAATAATTTATATTATACAGTTATAATCAAGCATAAATATATTTCAATTAAAGATTTCATTTTAATAAATGTCTTAATTATGAATCTTCTTTTAATGAAAAATATAAGATATTCTATCAAATACATAAAATGATAGGAGATAACTTTCCAAGATGAGTAAAATTAAGATCACTTAAAGATTGAGATACTTTACTGGCAATAACTGTCAAATATTAAATAGTATTATTAAAATAATTATTACTAAACTATGGAAAATGTTGTAGAAACTGCATACTACCAAAATTATAACTTTTATTTTTGTCCTTTAATCTATTCTGATACATGCTGCAATCTCTCCTGCTTGAAAGTACTGAGTTCATTTAACAAATATTATATGTCTGACAAAGAAGCCAGCCCTATTACATATTTACAACTGGAATGAAACTATTTTCTTATCTTGCAAAAATACTATGAATTGACTTTGCATTTCCAACATCACCAACAGAACTTTTCTTCTTAATAACCACTGCATGACAGCATGCAGTAATAGTCTTTTATGATCACCTTCCATATTATCACATAATAAAGAGAAGAGGAAATTCACCACATCAGCCTTAAAGTAATTCAAAATTTTAAAATACCCTTAAGACCTTTGTGCAGTTCAGCTAAAATTGTTTCATAGCAAACCTTTCTAGATAAAGAAAGCAGTGCACAGATATTCTGATGCAGGCTTCTGAATCTGGTTAACTACTCCAGAGCATATTCCAGTCACTGAAGTTAACCTTTTAGAACAGACTTCTACACAAAACAAACTCCAGACAACAATCCATCTAATCTAGTCTAATCCTTCTTAGTTTATACAACTCAGATACTTTTTGTAAGCACCAAAATCTGAAAAGAATTTTTTTCCTTTATATTATCATTATGTTCAAATTTGCATTTATAAAAAAAATCAGTGCATTCAAATTATACTAAACACTTTGCTGCTTTATTTGTTCTATGAGTTGATCTTCCATATCATTAGCTGATGGATGAAGACACCGGTGATCACCTGGAGCTCAGGTACCTTCTCTAAAATTACTCCTGTTATTGGCAGAATTCAGTTTGTTGATGTTTGTAGGCTTAAGTCCCCCACTTTCTTGCTGACTGTTAGCCGGGAGGTACTCTCAGCTTCTACAAGGCAATCTCAGGTCTTTGCTGTTCAGCAACAAAGAACTTTCTTTATGTCATATCCCTTTCACACCAAGGTGCTCTCACAGCCTGTTCTAAACAAGCCAGAGAAAACTCTCAACCTTTACAGGGCTCCTGTGATTAGGTTGCTTGAGCCATCTGTACAACTGCCTTTTCTTAAAAGCAACTGTGCTAACATATACTATATAACCTAGTCACAAGAATAAAATCCATCATATTCCCTGTGCCAGGAATTATGCAGAGTGTGTACACAGGAAAATCCTGGGTCGGGGGTTGGGAGCAGAGTTTGGCTCACCTTTGTTCTTCACAGAATAATCTCATGTTAATCTTAACCAGAGACATCATTCTGGCTGTTTTATTTTTCATCTCTGAAACTTTCAATTGGTTCTTTAAAAACGCTTTCATTTTTCCCTGTATTATGTTAATTTTTTCCCTTAGATTGAAAAACATCATGGACATACTTAACAATAGCTGTTTGAATGCCCTGATCTGACAACTCTGCAATATGTATGTATCCCTTCTCAATCTGCTTCTGTTGACTGATTTTTTTGTTTCCAGCTTATGCATCACATTTTTTGTCTTTGCACACTTAACAAATTTTATTGAATGCTTAATGTTGAATAATTGCATTGATTGAAGAATTTTTTGAATTCCTTTGAAAAGAGTTGGAATTTTGTTCTGACAGAAAGTTAAATAATTATAGATCACTGTGATGTTTTTGAGGCTTGTTTAAAATCTTTTTACTTGTCATTCTACAGTAGCCTTCATTTTAGAGCTAATTCGGTCCCATTAACATGGTGGGACTTTTCTGTGATCTCTTCTGCATGCCACCACTGTGCATCTTATTATCCATATAATTAGGCAGCCTTAATTTGAAGATGATACTTAAAGAAATACAAGGGAATACAAATATAAAAACTATTTTGCTCTCAATAGCCAGGTACAAATACAACGTATTATATCTCCATGAAACCTGAGCCGTATGCTGAGATGTCTATAAACAACTACATTAATGAATAGTTATTGTATAACAATTGATGAAATTTAAGAATACCCAAACAGGTCAGGAGATGAGGTCAATATTACCTTTGTAAAATGAGTGGGCAAAGCTCTGCTCGGGAATTAACTTGGCAAGGAATCCATGGTTCAAACTTGGATGAGGGATAGATGGTATGACCACAACTGTGGAGAAAATCATGGAATCAAATTTGAGCCAGCATGTAACAACCTGCAACACGGTCCACTGAAGATCCAAGACAATTCTATATCACTGCAACATGCAAACAGTACTAGCAATAAAGACTGTGTCTCTGGAGGAAGGAAAGAAGTTATGTGTTAAGGGAAAGGAAATAACATACTTGTTAAGTAGAGTCATTTGCAACAAACACAGAGACATACAAACACACAAGAAAATCAGAACTGGAAGGTTTCACTAAAATATTGCTTGCTTTATACATACATGACTGAACGCATTAAAAATGAAGAGACAGTTGATTAACATATAGAGTCTCTGTGTTTTAAATGGTTGAAACACAGAAACTGGAGTGTTAGGATAACATTTAACTTGTCAAGTAAGAAGTTAAAAGTAAGATTATACTACAAAGAAATACCACGTTTATATACTCAAAATAAATACAGCATGCAACAATAAGGAATTAAACACAATCTGTATTTCCACACAGAAACAAAAAGTAAATGAGATATGATATGAGTATGGAAAACAAAATGCAGAGATTTGACCACTAATTTCTACTCGTTTTTTAAAATATTCAATAAATGTATATATCATATGCATTTATTTAGGAAGGATAATTTCCATTACAAACTAATCTAGTGGTACATGAAATAATCACTGGGCTGCTAAGGCAACACTGCAAACAATAGAGAAACAACCTTGAGGTAAACACTGGCAGGAAATGCAATAGACAAAAGGCGTCCTGTGATATTAAAATATTAGTTGCCAAAAATGTATCTATCATTTCCAAGCAGCGTAAACAAAGCTAATAATACATGAACTCCTACAACATAAGCATCTTCTATAGATGAGAAAGATAACATGACCCAAAACGGTTCACTGCTGTCTAGAAATTTCTGACTTTAGTCGATGCAACTTTGGTATAAAATTCAGAATGTATGTTTGTTTATGATACATCTCTGGCTGAATATTTAGCTACTGAATTAACTACACATATTGAAAGAAAGAAAGGCAGATGGAAAGAAAGAAAGATGCTACTGAGCTTGGCTACAAAGATTTCTAGTTTGGCTTACTGTTGGTTTTGAACTACTCTATAAGGACCTCCTACTTTCATATGTTTATAAAGGTTAAAAATAATACATTTAAAATATATGAGTTATTTGTATATTAAGTAGTAGCATAAATGTTTTATGCTAATAAACAGAAAAACTAAACCCAAAACCTTGATAAAATGAGAATATAGCCAATATCATTCTACATTTTTGTGTAATTAAACAAGATTAAATTGGCATTTATATACTGCCTACTTATAAATACTTGAGATGATTATGAATAGAACCAGTTTAAATCTAGATGTAAAAATTAAATAAAAAGGAGATAAATGATGATGAAAATTCAAATAATTAGACAAATATTAAGTACCTGTACTTGTTGGTGAATTTATTTCTTGTCTGATGTTTCTACCTGGTTGGCTTCCAGTTCTTGCAGTCTCTCGCTGGGGTTCTAAAATGTCACGATACTTGGAAACCATCAGAACCGAAATGAAGTAAACAACAGCTAGAGCTAAGAACTGTGCCTGCTTGCTATCATCCTGCATAAAATGAAAAGGTAGTTTTGACACTCAAAAAATTTTAAGTTTAAGTTCTCAGAGTATAAGAAACTATTCCTGTTTTATTTTCTTTATGGAGGAAAACATACGACATTTAACTTTTGCTAAAACTTGCTAAGTATATACTGTTAGTATTATCTAAGTATATATTAAAAAAAAAAAAAACAACTCCAGAAACATATCATCTGATTTATAGGTTGAAATATAATTTAAAAAATGAGAATGTTAAAAATTTGCTGAATATGCCACAAAATTTATTATTTATCCTCTTCACTAGTATCTATTACTTCTATAACATCAGAGAATGCATATTTATAAGATATGCAGATAGCACAAGTTTGAAAAGAATAATTTAATGTCTGGCTAAAAACATCTAGAGTTTCAAATACTATAGCTGAAAAATAATAACAGAATAAAGTTACTATTGGACTACAGATACAATTCTAACATATCACTACCTGAGCAGGAAATATGAGTAAAATAAGGGAGATATAAAAATCAGGGAGCATAAAGCATGGATTTTATACAAGTTCAATATGGCAGCTTCAGAAAAAGCTAATGCAATGTTTGACACATGAACAGATAAAAATAAATAGCAGCCTCACTATTCTGTACTGGAAAAATAACCTCATTTTTCCAGTGCAGGATTGGGAGCCAATATTTGAGGGTCCAAATTTCAAAAGCTCAATGACAAAATGAAGTTATTCCAGAGGATAGCAGTGATGTGGTAAAAGATCTGAAAAAGGCTGACCATATTAGGATAAAGAGATAATATTTATTTATTTCTTTGAAGCAGAACTGCATATAACCTTGAAAGCTCTATCGAAAAAGCCTAGGTAATTATCCTAGAGGGATAAAAATGTTAAATGACCTCTAAAACTATTTTCAGATTAGACTATATTTAAGGAATCATAAATAGATGGTTATTAAGCCTTTTTTCTAAGTTAGGTAAAAGTGATGCTTCAAACCAAAACTGCAAGTAATTACCATGGCCCAGAGATAAAACAGAAATAAGGAAAACAAACATGCATTAAAGTCTATTAACTCTATAAACAGTCACTTTACATTTATTACTTCATTTCAGCACTAGGTGAACAAGACTCAAAATTCATGTGCATTTGTCAGAAAAAAAAAAGCAAACAAGAAAGATGACTTAATACTCTGAAATAGAATTAGTATAGGTAATGGAGAAAATGACCAAAATAGATTACATTTGTTCTGAAATATTGTGAATTTAGTGTTTCATACTCTGTGGGTAACAGACAGCTTTTAAATACATTCCTTTTCCTTAAATACCTAAATTTTAAAATCTCATATGTTTGTGAACTTAAGGCAACATAAAGTGACTTGAACAATTCAAAGGTTAAGTAGAAATCTTATAATACCTACAACTGACTTTAAAATATAACAATTCAAAAATACTTTCAAATTCTGGAGATTATTTGAAAGAAAAAAAGCCTTCCTTGGAGTTTATGAAATATGGTGGTAAAAGAGACAGAATGCTCTGCAAAGGCCTAATTTGGGATTCTGACTCTACTTCATACTAGCTGTGTGATCTTAATGTTTTTCAGTCTTAGCTTTCTCTTAACCTTTTACTGAAAGCTGAGGGTAATATATATGTGTCTGATACACAGTGTAAATTGAATGAACACAAGTTATGTTACCTCAGTGATGTTTGGAAGGAACACCTGAACATTAATTCCCTTCCTTCAGGAAGAAAGCTAGTAAGAACCACTGTAGGGTTATCCAATATACAATAGTTACAAAACATCTATAGATATTAGAAAAAGTATACAATCCACTATAATAACCTGATACAGAACTTACTAACAATTTAAATGCAATGTCACACAACATAAATTCCTTCTATGTTAGGTCTGAGTGAGTTTCTTGGAGATGAAAACATGATCCGTGTTTAAATCATCTATCATTTAAAAAAAATTCTTCCACAACACATTTTTTTTTTTTCCAGGATAAATAATTCCCATTTCTGAATGGTTTAACTGTTCATAAGTATTTTCTTCTACGTCCAGATTATGCAGATCCTTACATCAAGATTTTTACACTATTAATGCGTTTTATCTCCCATTTTAAAAACTACTTTACTTTTATTAATTAGGAAAGCAATACAGGTTTATTATTAAAAAAATTGAAATTTTAAAAAGTACAAAATAAAAAGTGTTTACCTAGAGATAATAACTGGCAGCATTTGGGTGCCTTTTTTTAAATAAAGGTGAACATGTGCATGTATGTATACGTGACACACAACAATGCAGTATTTGTGTAGTCTAAGTACTTTTGTATAGTGTTTCTTTCCCTTACAATATATTATGAGTGTTTTACATGTCACAAAGTTTCCCTCAAAAATATGATTTTAATAGCTACATAACTTCTTGCTAAATGAATATACTGTGATTTATTACGCTCTGCGTTGGATATTTATGACGTTGCCAATTTTCCTGAGGACAGCTGTGATAAGCACATGAGTAGAACCAATGGGTCATAGGCATCAAATTTATAAGAGCTTTAGCACAATGTAAAAAGCTATTTATAAAGTTTATCCAATTTGTACTCCTACCAGTGATAAATGATAGAACACTTTCAGTATACCTTTGTAATGACAGATACTATTATTTTAAAATTTTAGTTTTTGGTAAAAATATCTTGCTGCTGCTAAGTCGCTTCAGTCGTGTCTGACTCTGTGCGACCCCAGAGACGGCAGCCCATCAGGCTCCACAGTCCCTGGGATTATCCAGGCAAGAAACTGGAGCGTGTTGCCATTTCCTTCTCCAATGCATGGAAGTGAAAAGTGAAAGTGAAGTCGCTTAGTCGTGTCCAACTCTTAGCGACCCCATGGACTGCAGCCTACCCGGCTCCTCCATCCATGGGATTTTCCAGGCAAGAGTACTGGAGTGGGTTTCCATTGCCTTCCCCGAAAAATATCTTACTCTTGTTTTAATTTGCATTTCTTTGACTACTAGTTATAATGACTTTTAAATCATATGTTTATCACCTTATTTTCATATTTCATATCTACTGCCTATTTTTCTGTTGGTATGGTTGCAATTTTCTTAGTGATTTATAAGAACTGATATATATATTAAAAAGAATGTAAATTTTTCTATTATATATTTCTACCATGTAGTATGTATTAAATATTTTAACCACTTTCTCAAGTACAAAGTACTCTATCCAAGTTATTATTAAATGCAAATTTAAAATATAAATGTCTATGTTTCATAAACCATCAGTTAAAAAAAGTAAAATAGAATCCAAAATTGCTGATAAATAGCAACTATAGTAAGAAGTACTACCAACATTCAGTCTGCTGTGAAATGCTATGGATGCTTCTACACAATTTGTGGAAGGGCCAATCTTATTTTTACTTACTTTGAATAAGTGATCATATAATTGGAGGGGTCTATGAAATTGTATCCTTAAGCTATATTTTCAATAAGCTTTATTAAACAACCTTTCTAACTCAAATTCCCATTGGTGTCTCTATTTCCAAATGCAGATTCTTCTCTCAAAAGTAACTGCCACCAAAAGTAATTCCCAAGACCATCTTTATGAATTAATCTCTTTTACCAATAATATAAGGAACATTGATAACAACAAAATATTCAGAACCTAGAGATGGAGCAAGGAATACTAAAAGACAGGAATTGTTATTCAAGATAAAATCGGTTATAATCTTCGAAGTTATCTTCATTCTTAGTATACATACAAATTAACTATAATTTTCACATCATTAAAAAATAAAGTGAATAAGCTTTCAGAGAAAGCAAAGCTTAATCATTTTACAAACAGAACCACATTATAAACCTACAAGCCCTGACACTAGGACATTTAGTTTTAAAATGCAAGTTTCCTATGAAATTTAAATTATTTTATACAAATTACAGTGAAAAGTTTTCTTTTTTCTCTGGGAAATCAAGCAGGCATAACTCACCACATCCCGAAAGACAACTGCACGAAGGCGATTGATATCAACATCCTGAAGAAGCCTATCGGGATCCTTAATTGGAGAAAGGTTACCTGGAACATTCTCTAGTGGAGTCTTAAAAAAGAAAGAGAGAATTGTGAAAAAATAGTATAATACAGAAATTTATATTAATTTCTATTAATAATACCTTCAATTTTGTAATTAAACTGGCCACACACTTTACCTTCTCTCATCACTGAACAATATTTATTGACTGTTCTCTTCTACTTTTACCATGGTTTCACTTACTAGTGTTCTTGTTCTTCATCTGCATAGCTACCGCTATAGATAAAGAAAGGCTGGAGGACTGTGGCAGAAAAAAAGACTAAACTTTTACTCTGGGCTCAAATCTCTCCTGTGCAACCTCAAATTTGTTACTAACTTTTTCTAGGCTTTACATTCCCTACCTCTAGTTAACAAGCCTCTTTAAGTCATCAGGTTCATTTATTCGTCATGTTTTCATAATATATGAGATTATTATATTACATTATTATATGAGATTTCATCTGTGAAAACATTCCATGATCCACAAAAAGTCAAAAAAGGTAAGCAAAAAATGTTTTACTCATGGCCTTAATATTAAAGCTGGAAGACATTAAAGATCTTTACCACTAAAATCCTTTTTATATCTGAAGACACAAAAATCCACAAATTTTAGGTAACACGTCACACAGTAAACTCGTAAGACAGTCAAGATCCCTGAAACTCAGTCAAGTACTTTTTCACTTACAAAACATAAGAATTGTGTGAATTAAATCAGATAATATATGTGAAGTATCAAATACAACTCCTGCATATAAAAGTAACTCTATTTAATAATAGACCTCCTTCTATTTTCTATAAACCTCAATTACACTATTCCCCTCTTAAATTAAAATATTTGATTCTCTTGCAGCACAAAAGCATACACTATTTAAAGGCGGATAGTTACTTTACTTCCATTACAATTCCAAAACTTACCAGCTATATAAGCTTAGGTGAGCTTGGCTTTAATATTTAAATAATAGGCTAATGATCTTTATCAAAGGATAATTAAAGAAATAATATACTATTTACAATATATCTGAAAAAATTACATATATTTTAATCTACATACTACTTTATAGTTTACAAAGTACTTCTATGTCCATAATCTAATTAGAGATGTGTTTTGTAGGAAAATCTTATTTAATACCTCCTTTTTAGAAAACATAAAAAATGAGGCCCAAGGAAAATGTGTGGCTAATACAAGTCCACTCAGATTCGTAACACATTGAAATTATTGTTAACTATGGTTTACTTATTCAAGTGCCACATTAAAAATGCATAAAAATAGGGAAACAACTCTCACAAACTGGGTTCACTGATTCTCTGTTTTGAAATATGTTTTCTTACCAAGTCAACTTTTCCTCTAATAGTTCTATATCCATAATTTATAATCTAATTTTCATTGCTAAGGTTCTTGCTAAAAGGACTGACTAGCTCAATTACCATGAATTTCCTGCTCATTGAGCTTTTCTGTCCATATTCTATCATCAGTGTACTATTAGGTTGGTATACAAGTAATTGTGGTTTCAGACCATGAATTTTAAATCATTATAACTAGGCTCAAACACATCTTTATTATTTAAAACAGGAACCATTACAATCAACATATTTTGCCAGCAAGAAATAAGTTCTGCTTATTTCTGTAGCATAAAAATATGTGTTCAGGATTCGATGAACTCTTGGAAAAGTTTTCTGCCTCTTGCTGGTTGTGGAACCGGTTTTCCCTGCAAAAAGCTGTTAAGAGGCTTGAAGAAGTGAGGTGAGAAGTCAGGTGAATAAGGCAGCTGAGGCAAAACTCTGAAGTTCAATCCATTCAACATTTGAAGTGTTGGTTGTACAACGTGTAGTCAGGTGTTGTTGTGGAGAAAAACTGGGCACTTTCTGTTGACCAACACTGGCTGCAGGCGTTGCAGTTTTTGGTGCAGCTCATTGATTTGCTGAACAATTACGTTTGCACCAACCTAATACTTGGTTTGACAGGCTTGAAAAGTTCCCTATTATGTACTGAATTAACTATGGTCACCTTTAAGATCTAAGCACTCAAAACTACTAACTTATTTATTTCATGACATAAATATTGATTGGTTAACTCCTAGAGAGAAGAAAGGAATTACCATTAATTAAATGCTCACTTCATTTCTCAAATTACTAAGTACTTTAACATATTACTGTTTTTTATTTAATTCATACAAACACCATACAAATTAAGATATATGTCCACTTTAAAGACTGGAAAATTGAGGAACAAGAGACTATGAAATTTGTTTCATTTCACAAAACCAGTAAATGGTAGAGGCAAGATACAAACTCCAAACTGTTTGATTCTAGAGTTTGTGCTCTTTTATAAAGTATTCACAATGCTATACACAATCTGCAATTGAAAAGATGTAAAAGATACAAACACACTCAAGTAACGTACAGTCTCCTGTGCCTACACAAATAAGTAGAAGCAACACTGCTAATGTGTTTGCATTTAATTTTCTAAGCAATGGAGGCTTTGTGGAGACTTGTCAACAGTAAAATATATGGTTTAATTATTCTAGGAATGTGTCTCTAACAGTAGTGAAAAAGAAAGAGGCTATAATACAGATACACTAAATGTGTGGTTGTTTTGACTGAAAACTGCAAAAGTTTGAAGCGACAGAATTTTTTTTAATAAATTAAACTCTTCATACCTTCACTAATTGAACCTTCACTAGTCAGTGTCAAACATCTAATTACAAGTACCCTGAGTGGTAAGAGACATACTAGGTTTTACAGAAGTATCAAACAAAGGAACCTCCTCTAGACTGAGTTGGCAGTGAAGGTATTAGAAAACATTTTACTCAAAGTTGAACTTAAGGTAACACCAAAAGTGGAACATATTTACTGGGGTGAAAAATAAGGATGGGAACCTGAAGAAAAACAAAGCTATGTAAAAGTTAAAAGGTTAAAAAAATTCTTCTGATGAACTGAATGAAGTCTACAGTGTGACTAAAATAAAATAGTAAAAGCAAGGGTAAGAGATTCCAAACTGTAGCTGAAGTAAGCAACAAACATACAGGACCTAAAAATCATTACTGAAACTTTGGAAGTGATGCAAATGGTCAAATCAAATACAAACACATGTTGCTGCTGCCGCTGCTGCTGCTGCTAAGTTGCTTCAGTCGTGTCCGACTCTGTGCGACCCCAGAGACGGCAGCCCAGAAGGCTCCCCGTCCCTGGGATTCTCCAGGCAAGAACACTGGAGTGGTTTGCCATTTCCTTCTCCAAAAAACATATGTTAAATAGAGCTAATTTAGAATGACAATCACTGCTGCATTTTGAAATACTGCATACCACATATTCATTTCATGGGCATTCAATAATTTTTGTTGAATGCCATGGGAATTCTATCCCCCAAAGCATAACCATTTAAAAAGTGCATTATTCATACACTGAACTCGGTGAAAATTTAACTACTGAAGCTAGTAATAGTTAAGAACTTTTCAGTGCTATGAACTGATATAATCTTTATAAGAATCCTATGAATTAGAAATGACTAGAATCTTCCTTTGAAAAATGAAAGTGTTAGTTGCTCAGTTGTGTCTGACTCTTTGTGACTCAATGGACTGGAGCCCATCAGGCTCCTCTGTCCATGGAATTCTCCAGACAAGAATACTGGAGTGGATAGCCATTCCCTTCTCCAAGGGATCTTCCCGATTCAGAGACTGAATTCAAGTCTGTGCATTGCAGGCCAGTTCTTTAGTGTCTGAGCCACCAGGGAAGCCTAACAATTTGAAAGAAGAGAAGCCAGCACTGGAGATTCCTTGTCACTTTGTGCTCACAAACTTAAAAAAAAAGTAAATTATATTTAACTTAGAAAATGTTTAATTACCTTGGAAGCTGCTGTGGCAGTCACACCTTGGGGAGCTTCTTGAGGTTTACTGCTTCCATGGGAAGATTTGTTCCCTCTGTCTCTCTGTCTCTGCCGACATTCTAAACAGTTTCTCACAGCAACACAGCAAACTATTTTAAAAAATGAAAGCATATTATTAATATAAATTGTTGACTCTGATACTGTTTTTAAAAGTTGTTTGGTTCTATTTTTTCTTTCAACTTTCACCATCCCACTATGGTTCTTAAAATCAACCAGATCAATAAATATTTTTAATTAGAAAATACAGTAATGAAAAGCACACAAAAATATTCATGTAATTAAAAAAGTGAAAACAAATTACCATAAACTATCAACCAACTCAAGAAATACAACACTACTAGGATATTTGAGGCTCCCAATATATCCTTCCTATTCTATCACCTTCCATCCTTCAAAATTCTTAAATGTATGAATTAAAACTGATTAAAAACATACTCATATTTGATGATTTTTAAAAATAATAATTATCTGCCCATAATTTGACCATCTTAGTGACTATACAGAGCACGGCTCCCCATTTTAGGCAATAATAATGAGGTACTCCATACAGCCAAGTCTGACAAGTGCCAATATCAACTTGTTTTCATGGTGGCAAAGTCACCTTCATCAAGCAGCACATTCAATAATTACAGACTCGCTTTCTATTTACTTAATTATTATAAGAAGCAGCAAAGCATAGTAATAAATAGTATAGATTTTGGAATCAGTCCACATAAACTTGAAATCTGGCTTTGCCACTTATGAGCTATGTGATCTTGGGCTAGCTGCTTCAACTACCTATGCCTCAGTCTCCTCATGTGTAAAATGAGTATAAACAAAATGACTTCCTTAGAGGACTACCCTGAGGATTAGCTGGATCGATACATGCAAAGTGCTTAGAAGAGTAAACAATATATATTGACACATAATTGTTTACCTCATTATTACTCACATAAAAATTCCCTGTGAATGATAAAAACCAAATCTGCTAAAAATTATCATTTTAAAAATGAAATCAGCAGTAAAACTTAGGAATATATTCAGAAATAAAAGTTCTCAATAACCAAATAAATGCTGTTTTTAAGATATTCAGGCATTAAAAAATATTTCTCTTTCTCACAAAGCTCAATCTGTCAGCTATTATTAAATACCAGTGGAAATGTCCATATGGCCCACAGTAAATAATCCTACACCTCTTGGCTGAAGTTATCCATATGGTCAATCTTTCCCTAATAGGATATGAAATGATTCGTCACAAGAAATACAAAATAGCAGTAAAAAGTAGATTTATTCCACCATTCTTAAATCAAGTTCTTATTCCTTTCTTGGATCAGAAACTTGTACCCTGAACTATACATATGAAGATTTTTACATAACTTTAAAAATAATGGGTGAAAAGAATACACGTAAGAACATCCTATCAAATGCCTGACTTTCTCATATCCTCCCTGTTCACACTCTAAGGCAAGTATGAAAACAGTAGCCATTTTTGTCTAAAAACAGTAGTTGTCTGGTCCCCTGTAAAGACTAAACAGTAAAATTAAATTTTGCCTTTATAAAAGGTAAAAGATGTAAGAATGAATACTGCCTAAGGAATTGGTCAAATTTACCAAGAGTTTTCAGGGCTAAATTTTATTTGTAACACAAGATAGCAACAAAAAAATCATAGCTATAGTAATATCTACTAGTATTAAATGTTCATTCCAAAAAACAGTGAGACTGGCATAGTCAATTTTATCCTTTAGCATTGTTTATAAAGCTACGCTATTGGTTTTCTGATGTATTTGTGGGCCCAAGATAACCAGCCTGTGTATTCATTTACAGAAAAAAAAAAAAAAAAAGAATTCATAAATGGATTTACATTAAAATCACTTCAATGAAAAATGCTATTGTCCTACTGATTTTGAAAGAGCTCAAAGTATATTCAACATTGACTTTATTTCAAATTTCATTGTTGTTCATTCGCTAAGTTGTGTCTGACTCTGCAACCCCACGGACTGTAGCACACCAGACTTTCCTATCCTTCACTCTCTCCCAGTGTGGTCAAATTCACAGTCCATTAAGTCAGGATACTATCTAACCATCTCAATCCTCTGCCACCCCCTTATCCTTTTGTCTTCAATCTTTCCCAGCATCATGGTCTTTTTCAATGAGTCAGCTCTTCGCATCAGGTGGCCAAAGTGTTGGAACTTCAGCTTCAAATTAGAATCCATTAAAGATTTATTCCATGAAATCTCCAATGTGATATTATTTTTTTTTAATTTAGTAATTCTACATTACATAATCAAATTGTATCACGGATACTTTATGTATCACAGAATATAAAAAAATGATCTGTAGGTAATTATTTAACATGCACCATTATTTTTAACAGACTTACCTAGCCTTAGGCACTGTCGCATTAAACCTCCAGAAGACATGTTTTTTTCAGCTTCAATCTCACTAAAATTTAGAGAACTGGCAAATACAAGTACATCAACCATAGCCATCAATCGGCTGAGGAAAGTTACTGCTGTTTCAGCTGACATGCCTTGTGTCACTTCAATATTTTCCAATTCCGTCTTTAAAAAAGTAGATATAAATCTTGTTTAAAATTTGGAAATATAATACATGCACATACATACAGCAGCTTAACAGTAGTTTAGTATATTTAGTATATTTTGTAAACAAAATAAGCTATAAATCATAAAGTAATTCCATGTAGTGTAAGAGGTGATTATCAAGTTTACTAGCTTAGCTATGAATTAACTTCAAATAAATAAAAAATTTATTTTTAAAATCAATGTTAGATTTAAATATCATTACTTTAAACACTACATTCCAAACTTAAGATCATTTCATAAAGACACTTAGAAATAATCAATGTAAATATTTATACTAGTTTTGTTCTAAGTTTATTAACAAAGACATGCAACTCTTTTTTCTTTCCTAAAATCCTCATTCTTATTTGTAAAAATATGCTAATTTTTCTTTCCTATGAATGTATGATAATATGAAAGATATATGGCACTTTCATTTGATATCAAAGGGAGACAACTGTCAATGGTCCAATTAGAATACATAATAATTTCTTATCCATTTCAGAATAAATGAGTATGAAACCACTAGGTACCTCGTATGAGTAACAAAAATTTAGGGTAAAAATACTCAAGATCATGAATTCCTCTACCACTATTAATCAGTGACACTGGCAATGAGAAGAATTAGTAGCATTTTAGACTGGCAAAGCTGTACTTTCACTAAAATACTGTCTATGCTAAAATATAATTTTCTGCTTTGGAAGGAAATGGTACAAAGTATTCTGTTTTGTAAGATATATAACTTTGCATCTTACAAGCAATAGCAATATTTCTTCTTTTATTTTTTATTGTATGTTGTGTAAGATTTTAATTATTTTGGTTCATTATGATGCTGCTGCTGCTAAGTCACTTTAGTCATGTCCGACTCTGTGCGACCCCAGAGATGGCAGCCCACCAGGCTCCGCTGTCCCTGGGATTCTCCAGGCAAGAACACTGGAGTGGGTTGCCATTTCCTTCCCCAATGCATGAAAGTGAAAAGTGAAAGTGAAGCTACTCAGTCGTGTCCGACTCTTAGCGACCCCATGGACTGCAGCCTACCAGGCTTCTACATGCATGGGATTTTCCAGGCAACAGTACTGGAGTGGGGTGCCATTGCCTTCTCCTGGTTCATTATCACTAGGCCTCATTTTCTCAGTGCCTCAAAAACAGAGAAAAGTAAGAAATACTTTATAAATAAAAAATACTACTGTTTAAATCATCTGAAAACGGGCAAGCTAGCCATACTGATTAACTTTACTTTTTCACCAAATGATAAATTCAACTACAAAGTAAGCATGTATTATAGGTATCTGCTCCTATTTAATGCTCCATTTGACACTATTCACACCCATCATTCTACACAGACATACACCCACTCACATTAACAGGGAAATATCAGCAGGAAACATATTAAAAAACAACATCTTCAACACTTCTTGTTTAAAACATGGGTAAGAAAAATGATAGCTGACTAGAGTAAGCACTTATATAACTTCTGCCACTAATTCACTTCAGTTGTGTCCGACTCTGTGTGATCCCATAGATGGCAGCCCACCAGGCTCCCCCGTCCCTGGAATTCTCCAGGCAAGAACACTGGAGTGGGCTGCCATTTCCTTCTCCAATGTATGAAAGTGAACAGTGAAAGTGAAGTCGCTCAGGCGTGTCTGACGCCTATCAACCCCATGGACTGTATAGCCTACCAGGCTCCTCCGTCCATGGGATTTGCCAGGCAAGAGTACTGGAGTGGGTTGCCATTGCCTTCTCCCATTTATATAACTAAACAATTATAAATGGGTTATAAAAAAGAACAACCTTTATCCTTTCCATTTAACATCAAAATATTGTTAAAACATTCCCTTTAAGAGGAGCTTGGAAATAGACAATTTTTTTTCAACTGTTCGTTTATAACATTATGCCAATTCAGCTTCTATGGCCTAAAGAAATGATTAATTTCATTACTAGGATGTTTTTAAAAATAAAGATGTATTATTTGCCAGCACTTCACTAATATACAGCATCATTTCATAGCAAGAATTAAAAATCTGTTATCATAATACAATAAAGGCAAAAAATGAAATTTTATATAAAACTTCCTTTTAAAATCTGTTATCAACATAAGTGTTTTACAATGGAATGGAAGATCTGGCCATTGCTTCGGCCTATTAGCATTCTGAAAACTTTCAAAATATTAGAATTTTAGGATATCTATACATGGATTCCGGAGAAGGCAATGGCACCCCACTCCAGTACTCTTGCTTGGAAAATCCCATGGACCGAGGAGCCTGTTAGGCTGCAATCCATGGGGTCGCTAAGAGTCGGACACGACTGAGCGACTTTGCTTTCACTTTTCACTTTCATGCACTGGAGAAGGAAATGGCAACCCACTCCAGTGTTCTTGCCTGGAGAATCCCAGGGACGGGGGAGCCTGGTGGGCTGCCGTCTATGGGGTCGCACGGAGTTGGACACGACTGAAGTGACTTAGCATAGCATAGCATAGCATACATGGATTCTCAAATTCATCATTTTGAACTAGGAAAATTATGGGAAATCTAACTTATTTTATTAATTAATGATTTTATTTTGAAGTCTTTTAGAGTCTATAAAGTGTAAACATCAAAATATTCAATTTTAAATTAATAAATTATGTACAGAAATTATAAAAGCATTATTAATCATCCATGAAATTTGCCAAACTGCTATTTTTGACCAAACAAAATAAAATTTTAAAATAAGTATTCTTAACACAACTAATAACCATAAAGGAAGTTCCCATTAATTCTAATTAAAAGCAATTTATAAATATGATGAAATGTTATATAAACATCATAATATAGGTCTAAAAATAAAGAACATCCACATATGATTATTATTAAATCTTAATATATATTCTATCCAATTTTCTTTCAGTGGCACCAGTTAAAATCTGATGGTACATATGACTGAAATATTATTGTTTTCATTATATTATGACAGTTTAGTCTAAAGATTAGTGTGAATAATAACATAGTAATTCATCAGTGCATTGAGAAAATAACCCTCTGTTGAATCTTCCAAATATACCAAAAATGTGCCTAATGTTAAAGATGGTATGGAAACTCAAAATATAACCAAGTGAAAAATTTCATAAATAAGCAAAAATAAAATTTAAAACTGAAAACCTGAAAAATTACTAAAGTAATACTAACCTTAGAACCCTGGACATGCATTAGACAAAACAGACAACAGACCAAAAAAAATACAAGAAAAGAAAATCGTTAAAATTAAATGAAAATACAATGTAAAATTGAAACACAAAATAATATATTAAAAAATATATTTGATTATTTTATTAAAAGCAAAAATACTCAGAAGAAATATTCATTTTATAAATTATGTATGATTAAGATTAAATATCAAATAGACTTCTATTTATTTTTTCCATTAGAGTAACTTCCCAAATAATACATATGTAAATAAAGTTCATATATTATAAATATGAAAATTCTATTTTACAAAATAAATATCTTTTCCTAAAAAATGACCAAGGAAACATTTCAATAAGCAAACTGACATAATGTCTCTGTAAAAGCCCTAACTTACTATCAGTTTAAGCAGAAAAGACTTAGAAAAATTAACTATACCAATACCTTCTAAAATTTTCATTAAGGAATCATGCTATTTTGTTTCCTAAAATATTTGGAGCCCTTCTTATAAAACAAAATCTCCAGGAATTAGTAAGATACTAAAATATTTGAGTGATTCTAACTTAAAAACCACTCTCCTTTGCTAGAAAAGAACTTAGATACACTAAACAAGACTGCATGTGAACTAAGATAATCACAGAGACTTTGTACCAAGTTTCAGAGTATTACTAAGCATTATATTCAGGATATTTTAAAAAACTGGATAGAATTAAGTTTCATGATAAAGTCAACAACTGTTCTTAATCTTTGATTTTTGCCATCATATGTAGGCATAAATTTCTAAACACTATTTTCAAAGAGTGGGTGCTGTTCTGTGCTTAGTCACTCAGTCAATTCCAACTCTTTGCGATCACATGGACTGTAGCCAACCTGGCTACTCTGTCCATGGGATTCTCCAGGCAAGAATACTGGAATGGGTAGCTAATCCTTTCTCCAGGGAATCTTCCTGACTCTGGGATGGACCCAGGTCTCTTGCATTGCAAGTGGATTCTTTGCCGTCTGAGTACAGGAGAACATTTAAAAGCATTCTGAGAATACTGAAGTATAGTAAGTGTTATGAGATAAATAAAACAAAACAAAAAAATTGTTAGTGGTTTTTCCAAATTTATTAGCTACATTTTCTAATAATGGTAAGAAAAAGTAAAAAACTAAAACTAAGTCCTTATCTTTATTTTTTGCCAGAAATGGTTGCTCTTCATTCTTATGATTATAAAACTATTAGGAAAGGCAGAAATATCAATCTTTATTATTTTTCTGTAACAGAGAATGAAACTGAATAAAATTCTAAACATTCAGTATGATTGACCAAAATGGTTGACCACAACCCTGAAGTGATTATGCAATTTGTAGCTGATTTATGCTCTTTGTTTATCTTCTTTTTTTCCCTCCAATTCCTTGCTTTCCATTCATGACCAACTTGGAACAAAGTGTAGAAAATAAGTGAGAGGATTCAACTGACTAGTAATAGTAACATTAACTTCAAAATCTCAAGAACAGTTAACAAAATAATGCAGGCTAAGTTGCTTCAGTTGTGTCCAACTCTTTGCAACCCTATGGACTGTAGCCCAGCCAGGCTCCTCTGTCCTTGGGATGAACTCTAGGAAAGAATACTGGAGTGGGTTGCCATTTCTTCCTCCAGTGGATCTTCCCAACTCAGGGATTGAACCTGCGTCTCTTATGTCTCCTGCATTGGATGGCAGGTTCTTTGCCACTAGAGCCACCTGGGAAGCCGGAACAAAAATAATGCTCCTTCCCAAAACCAGACTAGTCAAGCTACACACTAAGAGTTTTAAATTTCTTTAGCTGACTATTTAAGTTCAATTATTGTTCTAATTTGAAGACTTGCAACTATTTTTGTAATTTATTTTCTATGTAACTTATTTTCTATGCTACATAACATTTTACATAATCTAGATAAAACTGAAACTCCAATATTCTTCAAGTTCAAGGTGTCAGTATAACACAAATAATGTGTATCTATACTCTTTTTTTCCTTAAAGTTTCCACTGAAGTATTTCTCTAGAAGTAAGATTAAGCAGCTGAAATTTTTTCATGTGATGACACTACTACAGCAATACACAAATGCTATCCTTAGTATGAGTTATGGTATTCACATAAGGTCCCAGGGCAAAAAATAGACCACCTCTATACCAGTGCCATGGAGACAGCAGACGAAAAGATTACACCATTTTACTTTTTGCCATCAAAGTGGATCACCCATAATAAGTAACATGGCTCAAATATCCTATTTTAAACTTCAGAATTCTACATTTGACAGGCTTGTTTTGTAAATGGGAAGATCATTCTATCATGATACAATTCTGAATAAAAAGCTCCAAAAGGAAGTAAAAGAGGGAAACATTCAGGAAGAGCCTTCTCCATCTAGTGACATTACCTAACTTAAGTGTCACAAGTTCCTGTGGGGTAAGTAAAATTAGCACTGTTAAAATGAAGAAATTAAGGCTGACATCATATCTAGTAAGTGGTAGAAGCCAGGTTAAAATACAGATTTATCTTATGCTGGAATGCAAATGCCTTCAGTTATATCCTAACCGGAAAGAAAATCGTGTCTGAATCTTATTGATTATTGGAAAACAAGCTTGTTTTTGATGAAAAGGAGTAAATTATTTGAGATACACACTTATACTGAGAAATAGAAAAGGTATCTTCCTGGGTTGAGCTTTTAATAGCGATTTATAAAGAATACTTAGCATTCTACTTACCCATTCCAGATTGCATACAATTTCAACATTAGATGTGACAAATGCTAAAAAATTTAGTTGGGTGCATGTGAAAAAGTTACATATCTTCTAATAAAACATAATGACCACAATATTCAGTGAATTTGTTGAAATTAACTTTGATAAATGCTCATTAAGTCAAATGCAAGCTCTTATTTAATAGGAAACCTGGATTTATCTTACACTCTAACTACTAAATTTTAATGAATTTTTAATTTAATGCTTTACACTGAAACATTATACTATGGTATTTGTATTTTAGGTCAAAATGGTGCCATAAGTCAGTGGTCAGCAACCTAGGACCCACAAATCAAATATAAATAAAGTTTTATTAAAATACATTCACATTTACTCCTCTGTGTTATGAAATATGTCTGCTTTTGCAAACAGCAGATTTAAGTAGTCAGACAGATACTGCATAGCCCCCAAAACCAAAAATATTTATTATATGATCATTTATCAACCACTGCATACCAATATTACTCATACTTATTCCTTAGATACATATCTGTATATAATACATGAGTATTTTTAAAAACTCCACAAACCTAAACAATATTACAGATCATTCAAACATTAGTTTCAAATGTCTCTATCTCTCTTCATATATCTAGGATTGAAATTCTAGGGTATCCATGACAACGCTTCCCCCTTTGGTAATATGCATATTGACAATGTTTCCTTTTTGACTTATTCCATCCAGAATTCTCTTTCAGCTTTTTATATTAATATTTTAAATCTAATTTAAAGAAAGTTAACACAATATTGTAAATCAACTACACTCCAATAAAAGTTTCTTTAAAAATCTAAGTTAAAAAGCTCCATGTCTTTAGTTTTAATTTCTTCCTTTATTCAACATCCTCCTTGCTCACTTTTTCCCACTATTACATTAAAATTTTTAGCAAGAGAATTAGGCAATCAAGGAACAGAAAACATTACTCAAAATTGGCACCATGTTTTCTCCCAGTAGGAAGTGGGATAAAAGGTTCTTGGTATTTCTTTTAAGGAAGCAATTCATTCAAAGAATATAAAGTTAGCTGTGCTGTAGAAGCAGGTACAGGTGCAATCAGTTAATCAGCCAAAATAGCAGAAATACAGAGACAGAGACAATGAAGAAAAGTTTCTACAATTGAATGAATTCCAAAGTCTATTGAAAACAGTCTAAAGAAATAAGTACTGTAGTTTTAACTTCTGAACTATGGTAGTTATAACTGCATAGGTAATAATTTTGGAAGTCAAAATATCAGTGTCTTTATTATACATTCATTATAAAACAAAAAATGAGCAAATTTTGGTAGTATATTTATTATTTAATTCATAATGTTTATTAATACTTTATTATTTTCTCTATCTTGATGGAGATCTTCTAGTTTAGAAAACTCATAAATATTTCAAATTTATAAAACTTTTCTTATCTACTGCTAATTTTATATAAAGATCGCTTCTGTTCTACAGAAGATTTTAAAACAGTATTATACTTTAAAGTAAATTTCAATATAACTTTTTAAAATTTCCTGATAACAATGATAATACATAAACATAAAAAAAGTATATGATGTAGAAAAATCCCAGGATGAAACATTAAGTCAATCTTCAATGGATAGAAGAGGCAAAAACCTCTTCCTGTCTCAATATTAGAATGTATTCTTAACATCACATGCAACTCTCAATTTACCAGAATTTGGTATAAGTTACGGGAGGAAATCAGAGATGAAAGAGAAGGGATGGTATGTTACAGGATATCTGCACCCTTCCCACACCATCAGCTGTTTTTCTTCCTGATTCTGTTTCCTTGGTCAGCTGCTAATTTCATGAAGGCCCTAATTAGGACCTGTTCTGTTGCACTCCCTCCTGAACTAGCCTTCTTGCCTTTGGAGACTCTTGAATAAATTCATGGATGAAAGAGAAATATATGTGTGAGGCAGAAGTGTGCTGAGGATGTATACACTCTTTTGCTGCTAATATTTAAGTTTCAGTGCTGCTTCAGGGATAATGACAAAGGGAGAGTGAGAAAAAGTCATGTAGAAAAAGCTTGTTAATGATGAAATAAAACCAGACATCAGTTTGGAAACACTGCCTCAACAAGTAAAAGACATCCTAATAAAATGGCAAGTTTCTCTCTGGAAAAGTGATCTATTTTGGGCTTACGGATGAGTTTCCAATATGGCAGCAAGAACACAGTTATTAATATGAGAAGCATATTCTCGCCCATCTGATCAATTAGCTATGGAGCTTGTTTTTCATTATATGAATCAGAGATATATTTTTAAATGATAACTAAAACACTTAATTGTTTATCTATTATATGTTAAATGACATATAAATAACATTGAATATCTTTCAATTTATGTTAATAGATTCTGATGTCTTACAAAGAGAAAGTCTATATTTTTAAAAAATAAATGCTGAACCACAAAATCATGTCAGATAAAAATTCTAAAAGATGTCATATGACTAACATAAAGTTCTTTGAGATTTTTAAGAATTACCAAATTTTTCAAGTACAGAAAATGTTATGCATTTATAGTTTTTCTATTTGAGGTACCTAAATTTTAAGTAAGAAACACTCTAAGAATTCATCTGATTCTCTTTTTGAAGCAAATTACTGGCTTCAAGATTAAATCTCAAAGAATAGAAATATAAAACTACTATAAATAGCTTAAAAATAATATTTTAAGCTAATCATATAAGACTGAATATCTAAAGATGTCTTTTTCCTATTTTAGATTCATGACTCTGTTATATAATAAATACGTACTTGTATTCCAAAATTTAAGATTTACATAACAAGAATTTTAACAGTTTATTTTAATGTAGATTTGAAAAGATAAACAATATAGAGAAAATAAAGTTAAACCATTTATGGTTATAGCTCTAAGTTACATTCATCAAAATTATCAGATAAATATTTTCATAAATACACACAGCTGAAACCCAACATTGACAATTAAAAGAAGTGAGAATAAAAATGTATGTAATTTCAAATTATATGGTTAAAAACTTCTCAGGTGAACAAGTCTTGTTAAAATCCATGTTTATAGTACAGAACGCCACTGACATGCTCTGATAATGTAATTATAAAACATAACCACTAGATGGAGTCAAAGTACTTACAGTTGGTGATGTAGCAGCAGAGAGCAAAGGTAGAATTCCTCCACAAGCAATGATGATGTTGTCTACCATTTGGGAAATGAGGTGAATTGTGTTATGTACAAAAATAATATTTTCATTGCTATTGACAAAATCCATCACAGACTTTGTGGAATGGCTAAAATAGCAGAAAAACAAAACACAAACAAACATTTCTTTGGTTTAAGAATAAAAAGTTTACAACTTATTTTTAATGTCATTTTTAAAGTGAAAAATAAGAGCTAGGCAAATTTAAAATGGAGTTACTAGAAAAGAAAATAATTTACAACAATTTAGATGTCATATTACCAAAACCAGCATTCATCTCATCATGGATTTTTTGTGAGTCCAAGCATATTAACTTATTATTTTATTTCTGCTTAAAACACTACAGTGTCCTAATTCGACTCAAAGACACATGACTAGGTCAATGAATTTGGCTGAAACATTTATTTTTGCCAAAAGCTAGTTGTTTGGTATTGAAAAGCAGAGGAAGTGGATAGTTAGCTGACAAATTGTTGTATCACCAGACCGCAGCTCCAGCTTTGACCAGACATATTGAAAACATATACTGTTAGTCACAGAAGTTACATGACAGGGTAGCATAAATGAGTCAGTAAAAATTCAAGTACTTACTGAATAAAAAATGGAAAAGACCTCAAAAGTCAGCAGTGCAGCTTTGCCATACAAAACATATAATACTGATTCCCAGAAAAATACATGCACTGCTTCAGTTTGATTGTAGATCAAGAATATGAACTATTCTCTAACAGAAAAAATTTTACTCCATGATCAAATTTAAGTCAATGATTCTAACCTTTTCTGAATTGCAAAACATCATCTATAATATCTTAGATCTCAGAATGATTTCCCATGTCCTAAAAACTAAAGTGCTATCTATCATTTAAACTTTTTAAAAATTTTGTTAAATTACACAAAATTATGTCTGGGGAATTTTATGAGAGTTCATGAAATAAAGCACTGAAAGACACACATAATGTTAAGAGAAGGAAAGTTGAGTATCACTCACTCAGCAGCTACTAAAATATAACAGGTAGTAAATTATACAATGTCTCTCCACACATTGATACTCATGTTAATAGTAACGTATTTCACGGTATTCCAGTCTCCTTATTTACCACCCCCCCCCCCCCCCCCCCCCCCCGGGTATCTTACCATGTAACATTAGCAATGGAAAGACCATTGTTTCTATCACGTAAGTAGACTACGGACAAATTAACCAAATAAAATCAGAACTAAAAACTGTCTATGGCAGAGGCTGATTTCCTCTGTAAAGTTATTTCTTTTTCCCTGCTAATGTGATGTAGATTTTGTTCTATTGCTGAGCTACATCAGGTACAGGAAAGATTGGTTTCACCACAGCTACTGTGTTTGTGAGCAGCTAAAAACACGGCTACTGTGTTTGTGGAGGCCAATCATTATAATTCCATTCCTGTCTTCTGGTAATTGACTTAGAGAAAACATATGATCCAGCTGACATATGAGATATCAATACGGAATTTCATGAGGGGATACACTTAGAAAAAGTAGAAGAACAGAATAGGAGGAAGTGGAGGAGAAGAAAAAGGAGAGAGAGGAGGAGGAAAAAAGACACAAGGAAGAACAGGAAGGAAGAATGGGGTGAGAGCCGCAGCAGAAGAGTCCTGCCTTCTAGTTGAGGGAAGTTTCCTAGGTTGAATTGATTCTGGGAGCTGAAGCAACCACCTTGAATCTTCGAAGGATAACCAAGAAAAGCAAAGGAAGTTATTTGCGTGTTAAGAATATTGTGCCACTGATTTTTTGAATCGCTGACGGTAGGGTATTGCTATGTACAGCCATCTGCTTCCTAATTTATCTGCATGAACATATGACATTTCAAAACTGATTAATCTGTTGCATATGTGCTATTACAAAATAAAACTGGAAGTGAGGCAAGGTAATTTTAACATTCATGTAGGCTTTGTTTTCTTTTTTGAAATTTATTCAATTTATTTAAACTGAAAAACATAAAACAATTGAACTTTTTTATGTTATTTTCTTTCAATGATTATATCTGAAATGATGTCCACTTACCACTTAAACAGTACAAGCTCTAAAAATGATGTCATAAGTGATTTTAAAATTTTAGCACTATGTGTTAAATCTTATTACCAAGAATAAATGTAGTATATGACATTAATTTTAACATCGAAAGATAAAAATGTAGAAATTTATCTGAACCAGTATTGAACCTTTTTTTGTTTCATTCTCTTTTGTATATAGAATAGGAGATGGCAGATGTCAAAGTTTTGCTTTTTAATCAATTTAAGCCTAAATTCTTGATTAGTTTTTAATGTGAACCACCCCATAGTCATAACTCTTATGAAAATATTTATGTTTCTACAGAAACTCCAGTGTTCTTTTGAATACATTTGTGAGATTTTTTAATGATATAATTTACTTAATAATCAGGTAATTTCACTAATCTAAAATAGTCATTTTTTTTTCCACTAAAAGTAGTCTTATTTATAGAAAAGAAACATTTCTACCTCCTCCAAACATGTACATCTGTTTCTAATGCAAATAGCAAATCGGTGAGAAGTCGCTGGTGCATTGGAGACCATTTAAACTCAGGAATACGAAACATTGTAGTGCGTGGCCCTGGGCTGAACTGGCGCCGCTGTTCCTCCGTCATTGGCATTCCTCGAAATCCTAAATCAACTCGGAGATCTCTGTCCTGTTGTGTGATAGACCGACCCTGAACAGCCTAGAGATGGAAAAGATGGACTTTTGTATCGTGCAAAAGAAATGTCTGATTTCAAAATGAAAACAGTTAAGTACGGTTAAGTGAGCAAAGCTTTTGCATATGACTTTAATAGATTAGTATATCTGCTCTTATCATTCACCTGGTAATTGCTTGCACAGGAGATTTTCTGACAAGAAAAGGATACTATTATTATTTTTATTCTGTTTCAGAAACTAGACAAGGCAATCCAATACTTAAGTTTAACATCAAAGTTCACACTGAAAACCAGGTCCTCTTTTGCCCTTTTTGAGCCTTTACATTAGACCACATTCCTTCTTTATGAAAGTGAGCAAATACTCAAAGTGAAAAATACTGGATATATATCATCAACTAATTATAATCAGAAATACAAGATTAAAAGAAATATTACTTGAACAGATTCAAGTTAACTTCAAAGTGAATTTCACTTACAATATTTCAACTGAGAAAAACAAATGTCTTTTATAATTTAGAAAACCAGACAAAGGTCTGTGAACTCAGAATGAAAACCAGGCAAACCTAGTATTATTAAGCTCAGTAAACAATGTACCATGGTTTCCTTTATTTTAAACTTGGGCTTAATTTAGCATTTTCATTCCTCTGCTAATTATCACGGTAGCACAACTGCCACAAAAATACAAAACGGCAGTATTTAACAGAAAATAAAAATACCTTTTCCACATACAGAATATATTTTCAAAGATTCTTATTTGAATACAAAGACACTAGTGAGGTGAGGTACAGTGTACTCTTTCTAACATAATGCTAATGGACACATGCTAAATTATTCTTTGATATTAAAAGGTGAATGGAAAACCCAGGCAACAGCAACAAAAACCAAGTCACTAAGGGTAAAAATTTCTTCAACTCTTAAACATAAGGTATTATTTAGTGGCAAGTATATACTCAAAGCTTAACAATTAAAATTCATATCAGAAAACATCATCTGTTTCTAGCTTTAGTATGGTGAGGCACAACTGCAGCACCAACATTTCCTCACTACCAAGCCTGAGAGTCTTTAATTTTCTCATACAAATCCCCATACATGTGGCTATAAGGAAAACTCTCACTGCTAATTGCAAATTTTCTCAGCCATGTTGTCTGCCTTACAGGGCTGCCGTGAGGATTAAATCTGAAAACATATGGCACAGTGCCTGGAACACAGTAGTGAAGTGAAAGTCACTCAGTAGTGTCCGACGACTCTGTGACTCCATGGACTGTAGTCCGCGGGATTCTCCAGGCCAGAATACTAGAGTGGGTAGCCTTTCCCTTCTCCAGGGGATCTTCCCAACCCAGGATTCAAACCAGGTCTCCCGCATTGCAGGCTAACCTGCTGAGCCACAAGGGAAGCCCGGAACATAGTAAGCACTTGATAAATAACAGTTCCCTTTTCCCTTTCCTGTTCATTTCATTAATTAGGTTAATATGGACTCCAAGTCCTCTTCTCTATAATTCATAGAACAGGGTTGGACTTGAAGCTTAAAAGGTTAAAATTAATCAAGTATTCAGAATGAAGATCTTGAGTGCAAATGTGTAAAAGTAGTCACAGAGACAGAAAATATTCAAACTGGTAGAGACCTTAAAGGTCATGTTTCAATCTGGCACAAGCTCTTCTTGTACTATATGAGAAAATTCAGGCCCAGAGAGGTTGAGCAAAGTTATACACACAGAACGTGGTAGAGGTGGATATCTGATTCAGATATTTTGAATTTATTTTATATGTAAACCCACACCACTCAATTCCATAAATTATTATTCTACCATAATTAAGTATAAACATGGTGTGACTGATAAGAAATTACTCTGTTTTGGTGCTAACAACTCCGTATGTCTTCAATGAATTTTGCGCACATAAAGGGTAACTTACTTGCGTCGTGGTGGTGGTCTGGATTTTACGGATTTCCTTTCCTGACTCTTTGCCATCGTCAGATCTCTCAGTGTCTGAAATTATACTTCCTGCATCAACATTTGGTACAATTTTGCTACCAGAAGATTCCGTTTCCAGGGTCGTAGCGGTCATTTCAGCATATTCTAACCCTTTAGATGATGATGCTAAGTCTCTGTCAGAAATACTGCTCATTCCATCTGAAGTTGTATGGATCTTGAACTCTTTTTCTTCTATTATACTTGATGTACAAGTCAAGTCAACACTACCAGTCATGTGAGCAAGCAATCCAAGATCATCACCAAGATGTACTTGAGTGTCCTGAATATGTGGAATAATGTGATTGCTAGAAAGTTCAGGAAGGAGTTTCTCCTCCTGCTTGGGTATTTTATCAAAGAGAAATGATGTGCTACTGTTGGGAAGTTCATCCTTCTCATCCGCTAATGTTATCAATGGACCGTTATCCTTTTCTTCATTTTTTTTAATAATACCAACACTTCCATGTACATTGTTCTGGAGTTTCTCAACAGCAGCACTATACACATTATCCAACAAAGACTCAACCTCCACAAGAGCACCATTCTCTCCACCTACTAAAGTCTCTGGTGATAAATCCATATCATCAAGCTTCACTTCTGTTGCTTCCACTTTCTCTGCTTTTATGTCAACTAAAAGATCATGTACTTCCACATGCACACCACTTCCTGGTCTATCTGAATTCCCAAGAATATCATCGGGCACTTTTGTTGACATAAGCAAGTCTCTCGTGTCTGTGCTGACAGGGTAATCTGTCTCACTTTCTGGGCTCTGGCTTTGTGAGAGGTCCTCTATCTCTCGAATTTCCATTCCACCTTTTGCTCCTGTTGTCTGTGATGAGAGACCAGAGATGGTGCTCACATTTCCCTTCTTTCCCTTTTTAATGTTTTCCTCCTCTTGTCTCTGATATTCTTCATACATTTTGGCTAGGTATTCCTTATGTGCTTCATAAGTGACCTTAGAAATGGGTAAAGAAAACACTTAAAGGCATTTTTGTATATGTTAAAAGAAAAAAAAAGATATAAACTTATGATAATAGCAAAAATGGTATCAGTAATTTTAAGGTATCAAATATATATTAATAACCCTAAGACAAATGCTTAACTTCATCAAATAATTAGAATATCATCAAAATAGTCATATATGATTTATTACATGATTTGTCAATGCACAGGTAAACTAGCATTAAAGATTTAAATAAAATGATATCTTTAAGTGAAGTATTTCAATGTTATCCCAGTTAATATGCCAGCTGAACTCCTACATATTTTATTTATTTGAGCTAAAACAGAATTGGCTAATAATACACAATATCCAAAGTACCATGGTGTGTGAGTATGTGTGAGTGTGTGAGTGTTTTAGTCACTCAGTCATGTCCAACTCTTTGCAGCCCCATGGACTGCAGCTCGCCAGGTTCCTCTGTCCATGGGATTTCCCAGGCAAGAACACTGGAGTGGGTTTCCACTTCCTTCTCCAGGGGATCTTTCCCACCCAAGGATCGAACCCAGGTCTCCTTCACTGCAGGCAGATTCTTTACTGTCTAAGCCATCAGGGAAGCCCCAAAGTACTATTACTATATCAATATTCACCGTATATTAAAAAAAAAAAGTGTGTCTATTGCAACAAGTGAGGTCAAAAAAATAACACATATTTATAAATATATAGTTATAAAACGTTAAAACATTGCATCTTTATAAAGACTAGTTTAATTTGTTACTTTATATAGTCTCGTTTAGGAATAATCAGTACACAGTGTAGCTAGAAATAATATATAATTCTCACACAAAGACTTGCAATGAGTTTCCCCATAAAACACTACTATCAAACTTATTAATGCAATGATAAAAATGAGGCGCTGATATATTATACAATATAAATTTATCACAGAATAAAGGTCTTTAAAATTTTTAATGTTTAAAATACTGTAGACACATGATGATAATTTATATTTAAAATGACCGTATAATAGAATTTAAGGTTGAGATCTTGCTTTGAGGATTACCTTAATATAAAACCCCTTTATTTTACAGAAAAAAAATCAAGTCCCCAAAGTAGGGCTTAGCAAACTATGGCTCATGGATCAAATCTGCTTATTTCCTGTTTGGAATACAGCCGTGTTCAAACTTTACACATTGATTATGGTTATTTTCACAATGCATGACAGAGTTGAGTAGTTGTTATTAGAGGATGCACAGCCAACAAAGCCTAATAACCACTATGCAAAGGGATTAAATCAGTTTCCTAATGCCACAAAATTGAACTGTGGCAGAGATTGGATCAAAAGCCAACTTCTGACACCTATGCTTTTCCTATGACACCACCACATGATGAGAAATCTTAACTGAACTTCTGTACTCTAGTATGTACATATTCTAAATTTTAATTCACTACTTCCTTTTCCCCCAAATCAGACAATATTTAAAATATAAAAAAACATGGATTCTTAGGATTAAAAATAAAGATTATGCAATTAAGAACAACACTAAACTTAAGTACTTTAAATGCATTTATTATTCACTTAAAAACAATTTCCAATTTAGAAAGGCTTAAAAAGTATGTATCAGACTCTATTTCATGAAACATTCTTATAAGACCCAGTATAGATGTTTGAGTTAAAAGACTCAGACATAAGTTCCCAGATATCCTATAAAACATATGTGGGGGTCACATCTAGAGTGTAAAATTTAATTATAACAGGACCCCTAAAATACAGAGAAAAACAAACAGAGCAGAAAGAAAATTGTGATAAAGGAATCAGCCATAATGCAAGATGCCCACAAGATGGCGCCAACAGAGTGTTTACAGACATTTAATACACAGCTGAAATCCTGGTGGTGTAAAATGTTAAATCCCTTGTTACCTTGGAATGGGCTATTGAGAGTGTATCCACCCAGACTCTCCAGCCTCCCCATTCATATTTTATGGCATGATACAAAAGAATCCGGAAGATATTGTAGACCATCTCTGTGATCTTCTGTTCCTCAGAATTTTTAGGATTGATATAGCCAAGAGAAAACATCCAATCTTGCCACACTGAACACTGCAATAAGCATCTTGTGGGGTGAGGGGGGAGGGGGGAGAGAAACTCATTAAAAATTCTTAGATTATATTAGAATTTACTATTTGAGATAAATAGCAAAAATATGATCTGACTTAGGTAAATCAAAGTATACAGTTATTCTGCACATTTAATATTTTAACCTGGAATGACTTTCTCCATTTTTCTACCTAGATAAATCCATACTATAATTTACAATTGCTTTCCCAGCTCTTCCAGTTAGATTAGTTATTGTTTCCCTACTCCCTCATCACATGTAGTACTCACAATGCACTTAACACATTATAAATTAATCATCATTTCACTGTTATCTTTCCCACTAAACTGTACCAAATAAGATGTACACCAAGACAACCTGTGTAGCACAGTGCTTTATATATGGCAGACATTCAATCAATATTTGTTAAATTTAACTCATGCAGGAACCGTGGTTCCAAATTGTACCTCATGTCCTAGCCAACCAATTTAAAAATACATGATAATCAGTTACCAGACCACCTTAAGAGAAGCGCAGATGATCTGAGTAAATCCAACATAATTTCATTTAAAGTACTGTTGGTGGTAGACAATGACCAGGAAAAGGAATTGTACATTTTAAATAAGGGGTTTGGTGTATGTATATTCATATATACAATTAAAATATATTACCCATAAAGTTAAATAAAATTATATAAAAATAAATAAAAGTAAATGCCTTTTCTAATGATTAAAAGCATTAGCAATATAGGATATGTAAATTTTTTCTTTGCAAGAGACTGAAAATAATGGAGAGAAAATAAGATTAGTTATGGGATAAAGCTTTGTTATTGTATTCAAACTACTCACCTTCTATTTTCTCGGCTGTTACTAAAAAGTTTTATCATATCAGATAAAAATAAACGGCGAACTTCCATGAGTTCTGCACTTGGTGTAGAGTTTTTCAACAAAGTTGCCACCACTTTAAGAATCACTGAAAACAAATAAAAGTTACAGTAAAGATTTATAACTGCATTGTATTTTCTGCTCAAATAGTATTTACTGATTTTCAACTAAATGCTTAGCATGATGGTAGGCGAGTTGTAAATGCCGTTAAGTTAAACTATAAATGCCATACCGACTCACGTGGTTGGGAAAAGTTTTGATTTAGTTTCACATGTTACCATGTTACTACTGCATTAAAGAATTGCTTTTTGCTCACTTGGATTCTGAATTTTCACTGTAGAATCTGGCTCTGGATGTGGTTTGTGTACAACTTGAGTACATACTTGCTCTGTCAAAATCTGAAAGACAGAAATTGAATTTCATTTAGAAAAAAAATTCATAATTGCAAATTATAGATATACAAAGAATCTGCAAAAAATGTCTATTTGTTCAAATCAAAAGAAATACATCTTTTAAAGGGTCTACCAGTAAATTCCACATACTTCTAAACTATTTTAACTCTACAGTCTTCAAATTTTGTTTGTTACAAATACAGACAAAACTAAAGCCAGTATCTATAGAAGGAAAGATTCATTAGGAATTCCAAGAACAAATTCTGTTTGAAATCACTTTTCAGTGCACATCTTTAAAACGTTTAAATTGGGGACTGTAAACATTTGGCTGTTGTCATTAAAAAAAAAAAAAAACTTAGAAAATCAGTAAATAAGAAAATAATGTCTGAGTCTGGATCCCAACTTCAAATGAAGAAAGATAAAGAAAAAATCTTTATAAAAAATGTGGCTCATTGTCATTAACCAATGAGGTGTTTTTTTGTTTTATTTTTTCCAGTTTTAATTAATTTATTTATCTTTGGCTGTGCTGGGTGTTTGTTGCTGCACATGGGCTTTCTCTAGTTGCGGTAAGCAGGGGCTACTCTTCATTGTGGGGCATGGGCTTCTCATTCCGGTGCTTCTTTTGTTACAGAGCATGGGCTCTGGGTGCCCAGACTTCGGGAGTTGCAGCCCATGGGCCCTAGAGTGTAGGCTCAGGAGCTGCGGGGCATGGGCTTAGATCTTCTAGGACCAGGGATCGAACCCATGTCCCTGGCATTGTAAGGTGATTCTTAACTACTGGACCACCAGGGAAGTCCCCCAATGAGTTTTTTTTTGTTAAACTTCTTTTAAGTAACAAGAAATTACCAAAGTTAACCATAGAAAGGAAAAGACAGAATTCTAAAACATTTACTGCCTTTTCTACTAGCACCCAAGCTCTATGAGTACAGGATTCCTATACATCCTTTTCACTGCTACATTCCTAGCAATTAGCAAACTGCCTAACACACTGCCCATAGTCAGTAAACATCTGTCACAGTAAAGAATGAAAAATCATATATAAATTATGGATATATGATTTTTCACTATATTTTAGGCTATACCCTGTGTTTACCTCTTTTCTTACATATATTAAAAAAAACAATAAATTATATTTAATAAGGATATCACTTTATATTATGATTTAATTTCATGACTTAGGTTAACACACTGAGTTTTGAATGAAACTTTTTAAATAGTTCAACCTAAAGTAATATAGAAAACTTTGAGGAAACTATACAAGTTACTTGAGAGCTTAGTTATACATCAGATCAGATCAGATCAGTCGCTCAGTTGTGTCCGACTCTTTGTGACCCCATGAATCACAGCACGCCAGGCCTCCCTGTCCATCACCAATTCCCGGAGTTCACTGAAACTCACGTCCATCGAGTCAGTGATGCCATCCAGCCATCTCATCCTCTGTCGTCCCCTTCTCCTCCTGCCCCCAGTCCCTCCCAGCATCAGAGTCTTTTCCAATGAGTCAACTCTTCGCATGAGGTGGCCAAAGTACTGGAGTTTCAGCTTTAGCATCATTCCTTCCAAAGAAATCCCAGGGCTGATCTCCTTCAGAATGGACTGGTTGGATCTCCCTGCAGTCCAAGGGACTCTCAAGAGTCTTCTCCAACACCACAGTTCAAAAGCATCAATTCTTTGGCGCTCAGCCTTCTTCAACTCTCACATCCATACATGACCACAGGAAAAACCATAGCCTTGACTAGATGAACCTTTGTTAGCAAAGTAATGTCTCTGCTTTTGAATATAGCTACTTATAAAAGTTGGGGATGGAGAGTAAAATAATCAAGAGACAGGGATGGATGGCCCTTTCAGATCAGAAAAAGATCATGACATCCAGCAGTGGCATTTTTCTTACATTTCTGCTCAGACTTAAAAATAACAAAAAAGAAGATAGGATGTTTACTTAAGTGTACTACTTACTTAATGTGTATCAAAAAGGTACTGACTGAAAATTAAAAATAACCTACTGTTATTCAAATAATAAATACAGGGCACAAGCATCCCTCTTCACTCCCATACTTTTATTGAAACAAACACTTTGCTGTTTAAATACTCAAACATACGTGCAACATAGGAAGACTGCCAAATAATTGTACGTGGATATGTTTTAAAACAAAGTTTTTAAAATGTAACTATGCGTTCATTATTTTTTAAGAATTACTACCTTTTTAGATTAAATGATCAACTACTATTTCAATCACATAGAGAGTTTCCACTGCATACGTTTAAAATTCTCATCACACATGTTAAAAACTTTTACCTCATAAAGTGTGTTGTATGTGGTCACAGTCACAGTGTTTGTGTGCAACATCAGCCTTTCTCCAAGAAGAGTGAAAAGGCTGTGGGTATGCATGATTTCAACTTTTCTTCTGAAGAAAAAGGGAGAAAAACATCATACTATTAAACACACAGGATTTTATAACCATATGACTTTAGGATAAGTAGTAAAATCTATAAGCAGATACAGAATTACAGAAGTAGTTATGTTTACTAACTTTCACCTTCTAAAATAAATGACAGTTTATAGCATAGCTGCCTTCTAAATTACCAAGACTGCTACTTAAACACTTCTCAAAACATCTGCACAAACTGAAATGTTAGGTATACAAATTACAAAATATTGTATAAATGTTGACAGCTGTAATTTTCAAATTTCTAATAACTATTTAGGAGTTATTATATTATGCTAAATTATTGGTTTCCATTAACACACAGAGCACAAATTTTTCAAAACCTTTCTGTCCAAATTCTATGAAATAATCTATGTAAAAATTTAATAACAAAAATTTTAAATTATGGTTAAAAATGAATACAAAGCAAAGTAATTTGGCAGAAGTAAAGGAAACTCAATACTGCTTGTATTTGTGGCTCATTTAACTGCTCCTCCAAATCCATACCTAGAAGTTTTGTTGTTGCTCAGTTGCTAAGTTAGTTGCTAAGTTGTGTCCAACTCTTTGCAACCCCATGGACTGCAGCACAGCTCTATTAGAGATCTCCTGGAACACTTTCTCACCTCTCATTCACATCACTTTCTTACAGGTCTGGATCTGGATCTTCTTGGCTTTCAACTCTCAGTATTTCATCTCTTACATTGATTTTCCTTGTTGTTTGGATTTGGCAACTATGACATAAACTGACTAGATAATCACCAAACTTTTGTTCCTTTTTTCCTGAGCCCATAGCTGTACTGTAATTCTAGTCTCTATTGCAGCTGGGTGTGGCCACTAAACTGAGTTCTAGTCCATGGAATTTGAGCAGAAAGTTTGTGGGTCAATTTTAGGTCTAGCCCACAGGAAAAAACTCTTCCCCATAGAAGCAACAAAGAAGCTTTACGATAAGGATGAAGAGGTACCAGATGAAAAGAGCATCGCTTGAAGAAATCACCTACTACGGATACCCACTTGGCTCTTAAGTGAATAAAAAAGAAACTACTAGTGTGGTAAGTTACTAAAACTTCACTGTCTGTAACAGGAGCTTTTGCCATCTTAACTAATATAGAAATCAAATAATCAACCATTTATCTGGACACCACTCACCAGGAAATGCTCTCTTCCATTAGCCTTCTAACTACAATACACAACACAAAAGAGGTAGGACAGCTGATCCCCTCACCCAATCCTCCTCAGCCCAGACAGCAGAATTACCTAAACCCAAGAGGCAGCTAGGGCAAGTGTCGAACGGCTATGTTTGCAAAACATGGACAGAAATTTTTTAGATTGATATAACTGATTATTTTTGCTTTTGTTGTCAAATCCATAAAACCACTGCCAAGACTGACGTCAAAGAGCTTACCTCCTATGTTTTTTGGTGTAATGCTCAAGTCTTTAATTCATTTTGAGTTATTTTTTCTTTTTTGAGATAATTTTTATCTAATGCATAAGACAGAATTCCAGTTTCATCCTCTGGCATTTGGTTGTCCAGTTTTCATGAATCTCCGCCCATAGTTCATCAGGAACTCTATCAAATCTAGTCCCGTTAATCTATTTCTCACTTTCACTGTATAATCATAAGGGATTTGATTTAGGTCATAACTGAATGGTCTAGTAGTTTTCCCTACTTTCTTCAATTTAAGTCTGAATTTGGCAATAAGGAGTTCATGATCTGAGCCACAGTCAGCTTCCAGTCTTGTTTTTGCTGACTGTATAGAGCTTCTCCAACTCTGGCTGCAAAGAATATAATCAATCTGATTTCAGTGTTGGCCATTTGGTGATGTCCATGTGTAGAGGCTTCTCTTGTGTTGCTGGAAGAGGGTGTTGATCAAGACTATCCCCAAGAAAAAGAAAGGCAAAAAATCAAAATGGCTGTCTGAGGAGGCCTTACAAATAGCTGTGAAAAGTGAAAAGCAAAGGAGAAAAGGAAAGATATAACCATTTGAATGTAGAGTTCCAAAGAATAGCAAAGAGAGATAAGAAAGCATTCCTCAGTGATCAGTGCAAAGAAATAGAGGAAAACAATAGAAGGGAAAGACTAGAGATCTCTTCAAGAAAATTAGAGATACCAAGGGAACATTTCATGCAAAGATGGGCTCAATAAAAGACAAATATGCTATGGACCTAACAGAAGCAGAAGATATTAAGAAGAGGTGGCAAGAATACACAGAAGAACTGTACAAGAAAGATCTTCACGACCAAGATAATCAAGATGGTGTGATCACTCACCTAGAGCCAGATATCCTGGAATGAGAAGTCAAGTGGGCTTTAGGAAGCATCACTATGAACAAAGCTAGTGGAGGTGATGGAATTCCAGTTGAGCTATTTCAAATCCTAAAAGATGATGCTGTGAAAGTGCTGCATTCCATATGCCAGCAAATTTGGAAAATTCAGCAGTGGCCACAGGACTGGAAAAGGTCAGTTTTCATTCCAATCCCAAAGAAAGGCAATGCCAAAGAATGCTCAAACTACTGCACAATTGCACTCATCTCACACGACAGTAAAATAGTGCTAAAATTTCTCAAAGTCAGGCTTCAGCAATACGTGAACCATGAACTTCCAGATGTTCAAGGTGGTTTTAGAAAAGGCAGAGGAACCAGAGATCAAATTGCCAACATCCGCTGGATCATGGAAAAAGGAAGAGAGTTCCAGAAAAACATCTATTTCTGCTTTATTGACTATGCCAAAGCCTTTGACTGTGTGGATCACAATACTGAGGAAAATTCTGAAAGAGATGGGGATACCAGACCACCTGACCTGCCTCTTGAGAAATCTGTATGCAGGTCAAGAAGCAACAGTTAGAACTGGATGTGGAACAACGGACTGGTTCCAAAGAGGAAAAGGAGTACGTCAAGGCTGTATATTGTTACCCCACTTATTTAACTTCTATGCAGAGTACATCATGAGCAACACCGTGCTGGATGAAGCACAAGCTGAATCAAGATTGCCAGGAGAAATAATAACCTCAGATATGCAGATGACACCCTTATGGCAGAAAGTGAAGAAGAACTAAAGAGCCTCTTAATGAAAGTGAAAGAGGAGAATGAAAAAGTTGGCTTAAAACTCAACATTCAGAAAACTAAGATCATGGCATCTGGTCCCATCACTTCATGGCAAATAGATGGGGGAACAGTGGCAACAGTGCCTTACTTTATTTTTGGGGGGGGTCCAAAATCACTGCAGATGGTGACTGCAGCCATGAAATTAAAAGACATCTACTCCTTGGAAGGAAAGTTATGACCAACCTAGACAGCATATTCATAAGAGACATTACTTTGCCAACAAAAGTCTGTCTAGTCAAGGATCCAGTTTTTCCAGTAGTCATGTATGGATCTAAGAGTTGGACTATAAAGAAAGCTGAGTGCCAAAGAATTGATGCTTTTGAACTGTGGTGTTAGAGAAGACTCTTGAGAGTCCCTTGGACTTCAAGGAGATGAAACCAGTCCATTCTGAAGGAGATCAGTCCTGAATATTCATTGGAAGGACTGATGTTGAAGCTGAAACTGCAATACTTTGGCCACCTGATGCAAAGAGTTGACTTACTTGAAAAGACTCTGAGGCTGGGAAAGATGGGAAGAAGGCAGGAGGAGAAGGGGATGACAGAGGATGAGATGCTTGGATGGCATCACCAACTCAATGGACATGCGTTTGAGTAAACTCCGGGAGTTGCTGATGGACAGGGAGGCCTGGCATGCTGCAGTCCACGGGGTCGCAAAGAGTCATTCACAACTAAGCGACTGAACTGAACTGAACATGGTCCAGTTTTCCCATCATTTACACCAGAGATTATTTTTTCCTCGTTGTTATGTCTTGGCTCCTTTGTCAAGAAGTACTGGTGATGTATGTCAGCTGTATTTCTGGACTATTTTGTTCCTTTGATTCAAGTGTCTGTTTTTATGCTAAGACTATACGGTTTTGAATCAGAGAAGGCAATGGCACCCCACTCCAGTACTCTTGCTTGGAAAATCCCATGGACGGAGGAGCCTGTTAGGCTGTAAACCATGGGGTCGCTAAGAGTTGGACACGACTGAGCGACTTCACTTTCACTTTTCACTTTCATGCATTGGAGAAGGAAATGGCAACCCACTCCAGTGTTCTTGCCTGGAGAATCCCAGGGACGGGGGAGCCTGGTGGGCTGCCATCTATGGGGTCGCACAGAGTCGGACACGACTGAAGTGACTTAGCATAGCATACGGTTTTGAAAACTGTAAGTTTGGATTATAATCTAAAATCAGGAAATGTGATGCCTTCAGCTTTGCTCTTTCCCAAGAGTGCTTCAGTTATTCAGTGTCTTCTGTGGTTCCATAAACATTTTAGAATTGTTTGTCTATATCTGTAAGGAAATGCCATTGTCATTTTGATAGCAATTGCATTCAATCTGTAGATCACTTTGGGTAGTATGGGCATTTTAACAAAATTCATTCTTCCAAACCATGAGCATGTATATCTTTACCTTTGTCTGTGTCTTAATCTTTTTTTTTTTTTCCTTATCAATGTCATAGTTTTCAGTATACAGATCTTTCAATTTCCTTGGTTAAACTTATCCTTAGGTATTTTATTCTATGAAATCTTTCATTCTTTCTATACACACTTAACCTCCTTTCCTATTTGTCATCTTTGTTTCTAGGTGCTCCTTATACATATTTCTTCTAGTTCACCAATTCTTTCTTTTTTTTAAATTTTATTTTATTTAACTTTACAATATTGTATTGGTTTTGCCATATATCAAAATGAATCTGCCACAGGTATACATGTGTTCCCCATCCTGAACCCTTCTCCCACCTCCCTCCTCATACCATCCCTCTGGGTCATCCCAGTGCACCAGCCCCAAGCATCCAGTATTGTGCATCGAACCTCGACTGGTGACTCATTTCATATATGATATTATACATATTTCAATGTCATTCTCCCGAATCATCCCACCCTCTCCCTCTCCCACAGAGTTCAAAAGACTGTTCTATACATCAGTGTCTCTTTTGCTGTCTCGTATACAGGGTTATTGTTACCATCATTCTAAATTCCATATATATGCGTTAGTATACTGTATTGGTGTTTTCTTTCTGGCTTACTTCACTCTGTATAATAGGCTCCAGTTTCATCCACCTCATTAGAACTGATTCAAATGTATTCTTTTTAATGGCTGAGTAATACTCCATTGTGTATATGTACCACAGCTTTCTTATCCATTCATCTGCTGATGGACATCTAGGTTGCTTCCATGTCCTGGCTATTATAAACAGTGCTGCGATGAACAGTGGGGTACACATGTCTCTTTCCCTTCTGGTTTCCTCAGAGTGTATGCCCAGCAGTGGGATTGCTGGATCATAAGGCAGTTCTATTTCCAGTTTTTTAAGGAATCTCCACACTGTTCTCCATAGTGGCTGTACTAGTTTGCATTCCCACCAACAGTGTAAGAGGGTTCTCTTTTCTCCACACAGTCTCCAGCAATTATTGCTTGTAGACTTTTGGATCGCAGCTATTCTGACTGGTGTGAAATGGTACCTCATAGTGGTTTTGATTTGCATTTCTCTGATAATGAGTGATGTTGAGCATCTTTTCATGTGTTTGTTAGCCATCTGTATGTCTTCTTTGGAGAAATGTCTATTTAGTTCTTTGGCCCATTTTTTGATTGGGTCGTTTATTTTTCTGGAGTTGAGCTGTAGGATTTTTGAGATTAGTTGTTTGTTGCTTCATTTGCTATTATTTTCTCCCATTCTGAAGGCTGTCTTTTCACCTTGCTTATAGTTTCCTTTGTTGTGCAGAAGCTTTTAAGTTTAATTAGGTCCTATTTGTTTATTTTTGCTTTTATTTCCAATATTCTGGGAGGTGGGTCATAGAGGATCCTGCTGTGATGTATGTCGGGGAGTGTTTTGCCTATATTCTCCTCTAGGAGTTTTATAGTTTCTGGTCTTACGTTTAGATCTTTAATCCATTTTGAGTTTATTTTTGTGTGTGGTGTTAGAAAGTGCTCTAGTTTCATTCTTTTACAAGTGGTTGACCAGTTTTCCCAGCACCACTTGTTAAAGAGATTGTCTTTAATCCATTGTATATTCTTGCCTCCTTTGTCAAAGATAAGGTGTCCATATGTGCGTGGATTTATCTCTGGGCTTTCTCTTTTGTTCCATTGATCTATATTTCTGTCTTTGTGCCAGTACCATACTGTCTTGATGACTGTGGCTTTGTAGTAGAGCCTGAAGTCAGGCAGGTTGATTCCTCCAGTTCCATTCTTCTTTCTCAAGATTGCTTTGGCTATTCGAGGTTTTTTGTATTCCATACAAATTGTGAAATAATTTGTTCTACCTCTGTGAAGAATACCATTGGTAGCTTGATAGAGATTGCATTGAATCAATAAATTGCTTTGGGTAGTATACTCATTTTCACTGTATTGATTCTTCCAATCCATGAACATGGTATATTTTTCTCCATCTATTAGTGTCCTCTTTGATTTCTTTCACCAGTGTTTTATAGTTTTCTATATACAGGTCTTTAGTTTCTTTAGGTAGATATATTCCTAAGTATTTTGTTCTTTTTGTTGCAATGGTGAATGGAATTGTTTCCTTAATTTCTCTTTCTATTTTCTCGTTATTAGTGTATAGGAATGCAAGGGATTTCTGTGTGTTGATTTTATAACCTGCAACTTTACTATAGTCATTGATTAGTTCTAGTAATTTTCTGGTGGAGTCTTTAGGGTTTTCTATGTAGAGGATCATGTCATCTGCAAATAGTGAGAGTTTTACTTCTTCTTTTCCAATTTGGATTCCTTTTATTTCTTTTTCTGCTCTGATTGCTGTGGCCAAAACTTCCAAAACTATGTTGAATAGTAATGGTGAGAGTGGGCACCCTTGTCTTGTTCCTGACTTTAGAGGAAATGCTTTCAATTTTTCACCATTGAGGATAATGTTTGCTGTGGGTTTGTCATATACAGCTTTTATTATGTTGAGGTATGCTCCTTCTATTCCTGCTTTCTGGGGAGTTTTTATCATAAATTCAAATCAATAAAATTAGAAATGAAAATGGAGAGATCACAACAGACAACACAGAAATACAAAGGATCATAAGAGACTACTATCAGCAATTATATGCCAATAAAATGGACAACGTGGAAGAAATGGACAAATTCTTAGAAAATTACAACTTTCCAAAACTCGACCAGGAAGAAATAGAAAATCTTAACAGACGCATCACAAGCACGGAAATTGAAACTGTAATCAGAAATCTTCCAGCAAACAAAAGCCCAGGTCCAGATGGCTTCACAGCTGAATTCTACCAAAAATTTAGAGAAGAGCTAACACCTATCCTACTCAAACTCTTCCAGAAAATTGCAGAGGAAGGTGAACTTCCAAATTTATTCTATGAGGCCACCATCCCCCTAATACCAAAACCTGACAAAGATGCCACAAAAAAAGAAAACTACAGGCCAATATCACTGATGAACACAGATGCCAAAATCCTTAACAAAATTCTAGCAATCAGAATCCAACAACACATTAAAAAGATCATACACCAAGTGGGCTTTATCCCAGGGATGCAAGGATTCCTCAATATCCACAAATCAATCAATGTAATACACCACATTAACAAATTGAAAAATAAAAACCATATGATTATCTCAATAGATGCAGAGAAAGCCTTTGACAAAATTCAACATCCATTTATGATAAAAACTCTCCAATTCTTTCTTAAGTACATAATCTGTTTAACATGTCCATGGAGTTGTTAAGTTAGTACCTTTTCATTTCCAGAAGTTATTTTTGGTATTTTTTTAAAAGCTAAATAGCTTGTTTCAATATGATCTTGTTTCTTAAGAATTTTAACTCCTATTTTGTTTGATATTCATTTTTGGCATATGAGAAAATGTTCCTTACTTTTGTGTACTGAGCTACACATCTGAAAGGAATTTTGTAATATTTTCCTCAACATTTTTAAGTTTTTACTGGTACAAAGTGTTTCAGGGTATCTTTTTTACCCATCTTGTTTCTTCTCCAATTATTCTTAACAGTCCTGGTAAGTCTCCTATGCCTTTATATTTTCTCTCATTTTATGTTTTTGGTCCATGCTTTGAGATCTTCAGTTTACTAATTTGGGTGAATACAGAAAAATAATAATTTAAAGAGGCAGAATGTCACCTTTGGTAGTCTACTTGAATTTCAGATGCACTTACAAGAAATAAAGTTGAAAGATTCCATAAAAGCTTCCACACTAGTTCTATTTCATTGAGTACATAACTTGATTCCCTCTTACCTCTTGTCTCTGTCTTTTATGCCCCTTCAAATGAGTTGTTATCTCCTGTTTTCACAATGTTGCACTCAGATCACCCTGGTGTGAATTTTATATGAAGTCCCTCCCTGAGGTTGTTGTAAGGCAAAGATCCCTCTAAGCACACTGATCTGAAGTATGTAACTTATCATGGTGTAGGTCCTGAAGCCAGCATCCTAGTACTCCAATATCCTTTTACTTACAATCTCCATCTACTTTTACAAGTTCAAAGACAAGGAAAAATCATCCCATCATTTCAGGTACTTCTTGCCATTCTGATGGTAACTTACATAGAAGTCAAAGTTAATATGCCTTGGAAGGGGAAGACAGAGGAGAGGAGAGAGAATGGAAGGCAGAGATCACTGAGATCAAGATTTGCTGCTTTTTAGTCTTTAACTTAGGCTACTAACATACTTCATTAGCTGTTTGTCAGTACCACGGGAGAGGAAAAATCCCTCACAGACTGCCATTTTTACTCTACTGGTACCCCAACAGAACATCAAGACTCATTTATACCTATCCAAGTACCTACAAAAGCCAACATTTTGGTAGAAGAGAGCCAAGCTTGGAGTTTAGAGTAGATGAGGAGACAGCTTTTTTTTTTTTTTAATTCTTTTAACTGCTGTATCCCCAAAATCTGCACCAGTACTTTTTACTAACAGACAATAAACTGGACTAATTTCAACTAGTCCAAAAAAGAAAGAAGCAATTAGGTTAAACAACTGTCAACATGTAACAGGCACTTGCTAGAATGAAAAACTAACAGACAGCACTTTGATTCATTTAACTACCAATAGTATACTTTTTGGAGAAGGCAATGGCACCCCACTCCAGTACTCTTGCCTGGAAAATCCATGGACAGAGGAGCCTGGTAGGCTGCAGTCCATGGGGTCGCGAAGAGTCGGACACGACTGAGCGACTTCACTTTCACTTTTCACTTTCATGCATTGGAGAAGGAAATGGCAACCCACTCCAGTGTTCTTGCCTGGAGAATCCCAGGGACGGGGGAGCCTGGTGGGCTGCCGTCTACGGTGTCGCACAGAGTAGGACATGACTGAAGCGACTTAGCAGCAGCAGCAGCAGTATGGTTTTGAGTGAAATTATCTTTTAGAATCATCCAAAAGCAACAGTGTTTGAAATTTAAGACTTTAGACAAACATACTTGGTTGAGAAACTTTTATTTCCACAATAAATATTCAGTAACATGTACTTTAAAAATTTTAAGCTGAAATAGTCATAGTTTTACTATGGTACAACATTGGGCATTTTGATCATCTAGTTGAACCATGTGTCAGAATTCTGTCCTGAGAGTAACTGTAATTAAGCCATTTTCATGAAGGGCCAGTTTGGCTTTCTATTCAAGCACATATCAAAGAGAAGGTTACTCAATTTTCTATGTCTTTTTATTTTGAAAATTCTTAAGATTTATAGAAAAGTTGAAAGGATAGTACAGAGAGGTCCCTTATATTACTTACCCAGCTTTCCAATATGTTAACATACCTAATCATGGTACATATGTCAAAACTAAGAATGAACACAGGTATATTATTAACTACAGACTTTACTTAGATTTCATCATGACTTTTTTTTTTTTTTTTTTCCTGTTCAGTATCCAATCCAGAATACCACTGTACATTTAGAACTTCTGGTCTTTAGCAGGTTCCCATCCATTGTGTTTCATGTCTTTCAACAGTTTTGAAGAGTATTGGTCAAGTATTCTGAAGAATGTCGCTCAACTGGGAGGCATATGATGCTTTCTTATAATTAGACTAAGGTTATTTGTTTCTTAGAAGAATACCACAGAGATGAAGTGCCCTTCTCATCATATCGCATCAGGGAACATGCTATCAAAATGACATATGACTGGTGATGTTAATCTTATTCAATAGTGAAAAACTCAATCAGATTCCACTATTTTTTGGAAGTTAGCCAGTAAGTCCACCCCTCACTCAAGGAGAGGGGGTTTAAGTTCCATCGTCAAGCAGTGGGAGTAACTACATTTATTATTTGGAACAGACTTCTCAGTTTTTATGAGAGATGCCAAATCTATCTCTAGTTCAGCTCACAAAGTATATGGATTATCTCCCAAGCTGTGTCCTAGGTACTTACAGAAATCAAAAACTCAGTAGAGACGCCACCTAGACTTCAGTTTAGTTTCAGCCACAGACACAATTCCGCTTCACTATAGAATGATTCCCCCATACACAAATGAGATGCTGACTTTGGGTGGTATCTTATTTAACAGTTTTAAAGATGTCTCTCTTAGGATTTTAGGTATATTAATTACGGCACCTATTTCCTGAAACTAATAGTGTTTTGTTTCAAATCCTGTCTCATGCTAGTAATGATTAGATTATAGTAAAATCATCCCATTTCTATTTGAATACCACTAGTGTTTCATATTTATATTTGGTGTCAGGTACATAAGATATCATAAGGAAGAAATATTCCACTTTTATCAAAATAGTTAACTTTTTGTTAACTATTCAAATTAGCATGTAGCAATATGCTGTGAACTCTTTATATTTATTATATAGTATATATTTTAATGATAAAGGTCAATGAGGGAAGCGGTATGATTTTATTCATTCATAGGGATAAAAACTGAGATTCAAAGATGTTTCTGAAACCACTCAGAAAACACACGGCTAAGGTAAGATCCAAACCTAGGCAGTCCAACTTGAGAGCCAATGAACTACGTGTATATTGTTAATCAATTATATCCATTAACCATCAAGTTGTATATGCTTTAAGTGTTTTTTTTCTTTTTACTACTAAATTTAATTTCATAACATTGATAGGAATTATTTAAACTGTGTAGGTGTATTTAAGCCTAGTCCTGCTCCATCATTCTCCAATAGATAACTCATTTTAACTAATCAGTCATTGATTCTACTTAATTAATTCCATTAATAATGTAATTCCTGAAAATTCTTTCAAGATTTTAAAGGCGCTTTTTACATTCAATGTTTGCAGTTTTTTAAAGGCGCTTTTTACATTCAATGTTTGCAGTTTTTTAAACAATTTGTTCCTGAAAAATTGTTTCTATAACTAACATTAATATGATTAAAATATTAACATAATCTATATATACCTTCATTTCTACCAACTCCCCATTAGAAACCACCGTTCTTGATTTATTTCTTATGAATTCGACTAGACTTTCTCACTGCAAATATAATAAGTACTATGTTCTCATGTTCTCTTTCAACAAAAATAGCGTCTATTAATAATACATATCCATCTTTACTATTTATTTTTAATCTTTTAACAATATAGTTGTTATATCTGTATGTAGAGACTTATCTCATTGGTCTTATAACTACATAGTATTCCATTTAATAAATGAACTATAATTTATTTGTTAACAAATTCCCCCATTAATAGAAATTTAAGATTTCTCCTAACATTTACTATCATAAACAAAGAAAAAATGAATAACTCTGAATAGCTATCATTTCACATGCCTGCAACTGATGAATTGTTAGGTTAAAAAGTACACGTATTTGTAATTTTGACAGATATCAATGAAAATAAACTGCACTCCATATGGGGTTATACTAGTTTATGCTCTAGTTAGCAATATGTGAGATGCTTGCTCTTCCCATGTGTCTTGCTAACAGAGAAGGATGCTGAATTTTGAGATTTCTATCCATCTAATACATGAACAATGTGCTTAGTTTTAGATTATATTTCCCTTACTACAGGTAGAATTGAGCCACCAGGGAAGCCCCAACAGGTAGAATTACATTTATATATATATATATATATATATATATATATATATATATAATATATATTCTACTAGAGGTAGAATTTACCTCCTTTCAAATACAGTTGTGCCACATGTATTTGCCTCTATAAATTGTTCACTTACATACATCCTTGCCTATTCTTCTACTGGGTTGTCTTACCAATTTCTAGAGAAAGCTCATCATGCAAGATTCTTTTAACTTCCTCAGTTTCTATACTAATTAAGAAAATTATCACTGATTTTGTACATTCATTACATTTGCCCTTTCTTCAGTTGCTTAGCGGTTAGCTAGCCATTTTTATTACAATTTTTAAAAAATCAGATTTTAAATGATTATCTGTCTTTTAAATCTTTAATTCCTACTTTCTAATTTATTATTTCCATTTATTGTAATTCCTTATCTAATGTTTATGCTTTAATTCTTTTATTCTGTATTTCTTTTCTATTGTTTCATAGCTATGATATTCCTCTAAGTACTTCTTTGCTGCTGCTGCTAAGTTGCTTCAGTCGTGTCCAACTCTGTGCAACCCTATAGACGCAGCCCACCAGGCTCCTCTGACCCGAGGATTCTCCAGGCAAGAATACCGGAGTAGGTTGCCATTTCCTTCTCCAATGCATGCATGCATGCTAAGTCACTTCAGTTGTGTCCAACTCTGTGCGACCCTATGGACAGCAGCCCTCCAGGCTCCTCTGTCTACAGGATTCTCCAGGCAAGAATACTGGAGTGGGTTGCCAGTTCCTTCTCCCAAGCACTTCTTTAGCTGTATTCAATGGGGTTTTGAAGTTGTTTTCTAAAAATTCTGCAATTTCAGTGTACTTTCTCTTTGACACAAAAGTTGTTTAATAAATTTTAAATGTCTAGGAAGAAGAAACTTTATTTTTTTAATTTTATTCCTATTTTCAATTTTGTTGCATTTTAACAAGAAAATCTTGACCGTTTTGTCTCTCTGTTTTGGATTTTTTTCTTTGACCCTACTACACCCTACCATGTCCAGCCTCCCTGGTGGTTCAGATGGTAAAGAATCTGCCTGCAATGCAGGAGACCCAGGTTTGATCCTTGGGTTGGGAAGATCCCTGGAAAAGGGATGGCAACACACTCCAGTATTCTTGCCTGGAGAACTGCATGGACAGAGGAGCCTGGTTGACTACAGTCGATGGGGTGGCAAAGAGTCAGACATGACCGAGAGACTAATACTTTCACTTTCACACCAAGTCAAATTTTCATTCATGGACTTCCCTGGTGGCTCAGATGGTAGGGCATCTGCCTATAATGCAGGAGACCCATGTTCGATCCCTGGGTGGGGAAGATCCCCTGGAGAAGGAAATGGCACCCCACTCCAGTATTCTTAAAAAAAAAAAAAAATTTTCATTCATGTTCCATAAGCACTTGGGAGTTACAGTCTTTATTAATGTGGTACCTACTGACTTCAAGCTATATTAATCAGATTTACTTTACTATTTATATTCCTCTCCCTTTTGCCTTTTTATGGGCTGGGGTGAATTAGAGTTTGTTTCAATGTTTTAAATTATTAGTGATTATTTCTCCTGTAATTTCTGTTTCATTAAAGTTTCAACTTTTAATATTATAAAGTATCTTTGTTTATGTTGTTTATTGCTTTTTGGCTTGAATTCTAACTTGTCCAATAATAAGACCATGATTCCTGATTTTTTTCATTTGTATTTATGTATTACAGTTTTGGGTTTCCCAGGTGGCACTAGTGGTAAAGAACATGCCACCAATGCAAGAGACTTTAAGATATGTGGATTTGATTCCTAGATAGGAAGATCCCCTGGAAGATGGCATGGCAACCCACACCTTAATTCTTGCCTACAGACTCTCATGGTCAGAGGAGCCTGGTGGGCTATGGTCCATGGGCTCACAAAGAGTCGGACACAACTGAAAGGAGTTAGCATGCATATGTCAGGTTTTATGCTTCTTGAATTTTATAGATTTTTAAAAATCATCCATTATATGCATTGTTCTCAGTTTTATTTATACAGTATTTTTTAATATATTGACAGCGTTACAGTTTTCTTTTTTTCATCTTTTCTTTTTCTTGGCTGCATGGCATTTGGGAGCTCAAGTTTCCCAACGAGGGACCAAACCTATGCCCCCTGCATTGGAAGCACAGGGTCTTAACCACTGGACTACCAGGGAAGTCTTGATGAGCATTACAGTTTTAACTGTTCATCTTTGTTGTTATAAAGGAATAAGAGGTCCTTTATGTGTAGGCAGTTCATGTATTTCCCAATGATGGGCAATGATAAAATCTCCATATTTACTCAAATTTTCCTCTCTCCTAAAGCATCAAATTTTATTCAATAGGCCTACATTTTTATTGTCAGCTTACATGGATATCCTTTGATTCTTTGAACTTTGTCTAGTTTCCTCCTTTCCCTAGTTCTTTCTCAATTCATTATAACAATAGAATTTCTACCTTATTAGGGCATACAAAAAGGAGATACCAGTCTGTTATTTGTTTTAGTCTTAGTTTTACTATTAAATTAATTCAGTGTTCATCAAGAGTACTTGGCTGTAGTCTGTCCAGTCAGTCCTAATTGGCTGAACTTAACCCCTAGTAATTTTCTCAAGAATTATTCAGAAAAACAGTTCCTTACATGATTAAAAATTGTTTGGCAGCACACTTTTATGTAAAGGATACTTTGGTTTCCATTTTCTTGAGTACTTGACAGTTACTGCTTTACATTTTCTACTGATGGTTGTCGTAGACAAGCTGAAGCCCAGAGTAACTTTTTTCCCCTTTAACTTGTGAATGTTGAAAAAAGGACTTAAAAAAATTATATTTAAATCCAATAGTATACTTTTCTACAGACCATTTCAAGAAAAATGTTCTTGGTACACAGCATATACCCTTTAATATGGATGGCAAGATCTATATTAGAAGCTCACTGAATTATAGGTTTAAAAACACTTGTTTAGTTACATTGTTCTGCTTTTCTTATTTGGAAACTCTATTTACGCTGTTTATGTTTTTGGAATTTCTATGTCTTCTGTATGGATCATTTCCTCTTTAATCCTTCTGAACTCTTTTATATTCATCCATATAATGCGCATCCATATATTCCATGCACATTATTTGCTTTGTTTTCATTTTTATCTTCCGTGTACCTTACTGTGCTATCCACAGAGTTTCTCTTCCTTGAGCATCTTCCAATTTCATTTTTGTGTGAGAGTTTTTCCTTCCAATTTGTTTGAAATTTTTGTTAGCTCATGATTCAACATTTCAAAGTTATTCCATCATTTCTTCTAACTTCGTAAATTTCTGCTTTGGAGCTTCCCTTTCTCACAAGAAATTCTTTCTTACTTTTTAAACTTACAGTAAAAATTTTAACTATATTTATTGTGTACTTCATGGCAATATTTTCCAGTGACTATTCGTCATGTACTGGTTAGTTCTGCTTATCGTTTCCACATTTCTATGTTTTAAAATGTGTGTTTCTTGACAATTTTTAAGAGCTTGCATAGAGGGAAGAAGCCTTTATTAATTATTCCCAATCAATTTCCTATTCTTAACCAAAGTTAAATGCTGCTAAGCTGCTAAGTCACTTCAGTCGTGTCTGACTCTGTGCGATCCCATAGACGGCAACCCACCAGGCTCCCCCGTCCCTGGGATTCTCCAGGCAAGAACACTGGAGTGGGTTGCCATTTCCTTCTCCAATGCATGAAAGTGAAAAGTGAAAGTGAAGTCGCTCAGTCGTGTCCGACTCTTCGCGACCCCATGGACTGAAGCCTACCAGGCTCCTCCGTCCATGGGATTTTCCAGGCAAGAGTACTGGAGTGGGGTGCCATGAGCCATATCTCTTGAAGTTAAAACTGAATATGCTCTCACTCCTGGTATTCTATCACTTAGTAAACTTACAGTTCCTCAAGTACACATTACTCTTTTCTACAATCCAGGCTTTGTTGAACTATTCTCTAGATCTATAATATCACCATTCTCTCTTAACTATTGATTTGGTACCAAAATGAAAATAATATTTACTTTTCTAGACTATTTAGCATGTTAGACATGTTTTATCTGAATGGTGTGAAATTTTCATTAGTATTATTGATCACTCTCCACAGTTCAAAATACCAAAAAAAAATTAGCAATTCAAAAATTCTGAGAGGAACCCTATCCATCGTTGCTAAATGGCAGTATTTGGGCTCATTTGTATATAAAATGGACTTATACAAGACTATTCATGCACAGGACAACATAGTATGAAAAACATTCATTATATCAGCAAGTGATTTTTGTTTATTTTTTTCTCAGCAAATGATTTTTAAAAGTGTCTAAACTCCGGACTTTGGGGAAAAAAGGAATATTGTAGGATCTTCAAATCACAATAAGCCTCAAAATTAGAAAATAATACAAACAGATATTAAATATTGACTTAGCTGTCAGCAAAACCTCAATATACATATTTGCCTGTGTCAAGAAAGCTTTCATTGAAAGCATATCCCAATGTCCTTTATTTTATTTGATGAAATATGTTACATTATCTTTAAAAGCATGCAACAGGAATAAAGTAAATTACTTAAGTGTGAGAAACTGTTAAAAAAACATTCTTTTATAAAATGTTTTTCTTTTTAACATAAGAAGTTATTTTCATTGTAACATCATTCCAATCAAATTTACGTGTTACTAAACCAGTAAAAACACAATTTCAGTAGATACTTCTATAATTCATTATGAAAAACATCAACTTACTTGTGACCTAAATGCTTCAGAAAATATCCCAGAACCTTCAGAGCTTGAACCCAAATACTTTCACTTTTAGAGGCCAATAATTTGTAGATTACCCTAAAATATATAGAAATAAATGATCTTTTGAGCACATTTGAATATTAAAAATATAAGCACTGTATACTTTACAAGGAAATTATAAATGTATAAAACATAAAATATCTCAGAATTTTAAATTCTTTGAAAAAATTTGAAAACTAGCATATTAGTTTTCTTTATATTTGAACTTCAAATACATACTGAAAAGGACAAAGCAATTGGTTGTTCATAAGTAATGCCTCCCAGCACATAGAATATAATTTTCAATATTAAGACTCATGCTCAGTTAAGCCACATTTCTTCTTCTATTAGAATTTCCCCTAACATTTGTACTTAATGACCTTTTTTCCTGGTTATGGCTAATTGGACCAGGGGAGTACATACCTGCTCAATTTTTCTTTTCTGAAAATTTGGAATAAGTTCTGAGAAACAATAGCTAATCTTTGTTGGGCTCTTGAATTAGGAAATGATTTAGAACAGAAACGGTAGGACAGCCTTGCTCTGTTCACAAAGGCGAGTCTATATACAGAAGAATAAAGCAGCTATATAGGAAGTAGCAGAAAAAGCAAACTGGTTTCCTCAAAGAGTTTCAATTCTTGGTTCCTACGCAAATGTGTTGTACAACAAACTAACATATGACCTAACTTACAATCCCTTCAAATAATATTTATATGTACTTCAGAAATTTTATCTCATTTTTTTCCAAAAAATAATTTTTTTTTCCTGTAAGGTGTGTGGATACTTAGTTGCTCAGTTCTCTCCGATCTGTTTGCAAAGTATAATTTTCCTATCATTTCAGGGACAGTAACAGAGAAAAACAAATAATTGAAAGTTAATAACATCTATTTTAAATTGTTTAACAGTAGCTTATACTATTAAAAACAAAATAATATATTGTTGATAATACTATCTTATTACTCTACTGAAGAATAGATGAGGAGAAGAGTGATTACTTCCTTCAGAAGATAGTTTTTTAGAAAAGCCTCAAGTTACTAGCATTAGTCACTCAGTTGTGTCCGACTCTTTGTGACCCCATGGACTGTAGCCTGCCAGGTTCCTCTGTCCATAGGATTCTCCAGGCAATAATACTGGAGTGGGTTGCCACTCCAGTTCTTGCCATTCAAGTTCTTAAATGAATGTAAATTTACACTGAAATATACTTTCAGAATTATTAAGGACCAATATCAGTAATGAAAAAAAAAAAAAGACAAGTATGAGAACAGAAAAGTTATTATTTTGTCATTGATGTTTTAGTCACTAAGTCGTGTCAAATTCTTTTGTGACCCCATGGACTATATGCAGCCTGCCATGAGATTTCACAGAAAAGAACACGGGAGTGAGTTGGCACTTCCTACTTCAGGGATCTTTCTGACTCAGGGATCGAACCTGCCTCAGATGCACTGGCAGGTGGATTCTTTACCACTGAGTCAACTGGAAAGCCCATAGAAAAGTTATACATTTCAAAAAAAGAGAAATATTCAGGGAATCATAAAAAGAACATTCAATAGCAAAAATAATCTTGAAAACAAAAGTAAAACCTCACAGCATAAAAATGTGACTCTACTCAAACATGTTATCAGAAACTCCACATAATTCCTATTCTCTAGGAATAACTTTGAGTTTAAGGGATAAAAAGGTATAAATACATCTGAGATCAACAGAAATTATGATTTAACATTTGAAACATGAAAGATCTAAGGCCATCAGACATCTATGCTACATAGGATTTTTTTTACAACCAAGTACTTATTTAAAAAATAATATGAAGAATGAATAGGAAATTTACCAACGATTCAGTTAATGACCGTTTACTTACAATATAATCTGATAGGTGAATTCTAGTTAATTTGCTTTAGCCTACTATATTCAGCCAGAAAATGATGTAAAAAAGAAACTGTCTACAATGGCACCCCACTCCAGTACTCTTGCTTGGAAAATCCCATGGACGGAGGAGCCTGTTAGGCTGCAATCCATGGGGTCGCTAGGAGTCGGACACGACTGAGCGACTTCACTTTCACTTTTCACTTTCATGCATTGGAGAAGGAAATGGCAACCCACTCTAGTGTTCTTGCCTGGAGAATCCCAGGGATGGGGGAGCCTGGTGGGCTGCCGTGTATGGGGTCGCACAGAGTCGGACACGACTGAAGTGACTTAGCATTAGCATACTTTTCTTTAAAGGTTTTGAGATACAAAAATATTACATTTTTTGATGCTCAGTTCAATGTTGTATTACCACAAGGTTTTCTTTAAGCCCAGTTTAATATTATCAGTATTAAATTAAGTGCAATCTTTGTGTTCACTTCTTAGTATGTATGAATTATAATTAATCAAAAATTTCCCCAGACATAACTGTTACCCTTTAGTTCCTATTTTCTAGGGTATAGATTTTAAAATTTTATACCTAATATATCTATTTTTTCAATATTTTAAACAAGAACCTACATTCTCCACATTCTTTTTAAAATGAAAAACTAAAGTAGCAAATTTTTCATCTTTGTGATTGTTTTTAACATACTGGTAACAAACAATGTGACATGTCCAGCTGGTATCAACTATGAGAAACATGATTGTACCATATGAAATTGCTACTATTCAGTAAAATCACTAAGTTTCAGCAATTTCATAGAGTTCAATCTCACAGTAAAATATACTTGTAGTTGTTACTAATGAAATGTATAATTTTATTATTCAAATAGATTAGCAACCCCATGGGTTGTAAACTCAATGGGAAGAGTGATGTCACAAGATGGATATCCACATAGAAATAAAGTGATGGCTTCTCTAACTTGAAAAGGAAATCCTTCAAGATTATAAAGTTGTTATTTGCTGATATAAATGACCAAGTAAAAGAAGCACTAATAATATAGTCTTTTGACAGTTATTAATATATTCTTTCCAAACTCTTTTTAAAACCTGTGAAAGCTCACTGAGTTACATGTGGCATTACCTAGAATTCTTATTTATACAAATAACTCAGATTCCAGAAAAAATGAGAGAATCCCTAAGAGGCTAGGTTATAGGTTTAACGTACTTAAGAATACTAACCAAGAAACTGTTTTATTCATATCTACACAATTACTTTACAATCAACATAACTAAAGTTTTCAAATTCTTCGGTTTTGGATTCTAATTCAAAAACATTTCATCCCCATCTTCCCATCACACTGCCATTGTCCTGGCTCATTATCCCTAATACTTACGAATAAAATAATTTCTCTACTGGTCTTGCTACATTAGTTTTATCCCTTTCCAACTCATTCTCCACATTGCTCCTTGGAAAAATAGAAATCTGCAAATCATTTCTATATTCAAAATTCTTTAGTTTTCATGACCAACAGAAAAAATTTAAAGTTCTTACCATTTAATGGATCTTTCAACCTGGCCACTCTCTACCTCTTGAGCCCAAACTTAGAATTTTCTAGAGCTTTCTTTAGCTGAAATATACCATGTGCTCTCATCTTTTTGTCAAAAAATTTGCTCTTTCAACTTCTTGAAATGCCTTTACTACAGTAACAATATAATTACTCTTTTTTGAGACTTGAGACCCATTTTCTATACATTTCATCAGTTTCCTGAGTATTAGGAGGATTAATAACAGCTTTCTCCATCTATTCCCTTCTTATGTGTAAGATTTTTCTATATATACCCAAAAGTTAACTGAATAGGATTATTCTGGGAAGCATACGTGTACTAAATTAAACTCTACTAATGATACTTATATTATATTCATACCTTATTCCATTTCTTTGATCAAAGGCTGGTATCATTGATGCTGGGTGTTCTGACATTAAAGCCACTAGTAACTGTAACACATCATGAATATTTTCATCCTGCATAATAAGGATCATCAATATTTATTCAATAATAAATGTTTTTTAATGCATTGAATAAAATTGTTAAAATGGAAGACCCAAACCATATCCTACCTCATGCATTGTAAGCAGGTAATTTAATATACTCTGAAGTTCATCTTCCTTGACCCCTCGATCCTAATTTAAAATATATATATATTTAATTTAAATTTAAAATTAAAACTTTAATTAAAGACATACATCAAATTAATCATTTTAAAATAAAATATAAACTACTTAAAAGTAATGATGCTTTAATTATAATACTCAGATACTTCATAACCCATAGGCTATATCAAATCAAGTTAAATAAGTAAATACTTAGAAAAGTATATTCGTCTAAAATTGCTAATATTTGATTGAATTCACTATCAAAAATATTATATTTTCTTCATCTAAGTATATTCAATCACTATTTTCTAATCCCATATTCTTTTCTTAAAATGATGCAAATTATAATAAGACTTTACAATATCAATTACTGTGTATTTTGCCATTATTTTCTATATATCTTAATCTTTTAAAAATCCTACTATGATAAAATATGTAACATATGACTTCTCAAACAGAAACACAGATGATTTTCTAGAATAAAATCTTCATGCTCAATTTTCATGCACATATTCCTTGTCTGTTTTTGTTACATCCCTCAGTATGGAGACTTTCAGAGAATATTTAACACAAAGTTTAATGCAAAGTGAAGTTCAACAAGAGTTAATACTAAGATTTATAGAATACTGAAAGTAATTCATGAATTGAAGGTAGTTATTACTGATTTTACAATATTGATTTAAACTCTGGCAAAAATTCTTTTCACTTAATATACTGCAATTATGCATTATGTAAAACTGTTTACCTTTAGTATAAGCTGTTTCAAGAAAAGTAACATAAATGCCCGCAGTGATATAATTTCTTTTTGTGATGGCCGGGGACCATCTAGAATAAAACAGAAATCAAAAAAATAAACCAAAAACCTCCATCATTGTTATTATTAAATAATAAGCTCAATGAAATTATATTGTGATATTATGGAAAATTTAAATTATATACATTGCAATTATAATATAAATTAGTAGTAATTCTGTACAGTTTCAACAGTAGAGAATATAAAATTTCAGATTGTGGCAATTTCAAATTGCTTACTAATGTCAGATTTGGGAAAAAATTATTTTTTTTAAATTATAATATATTACTATACACTGATAAATTATAACATCTGTCTTACATGGATACAGTTCCCTACTTTTATTAACTTAATAAATTCCCTTTTCCCCCTCAAATCAAAGTTTTCCCAATATTTCTTCATCTAATTTCTTTCCCAATTTCATCACCATGGCCCAACTTACATAGGTAATACTGTACTTACCTAAACCTTTGGGTGTAATGCCACTACTATCAGCAGGATTAATGACCCAGTAGTAATATTTTAGTGTATGCATAAGCTGTAATACTGTTCCTACTCTGCGTATGGTGGTGTAAATGGTAGCAGTTCCAATAAATTCAGCAGACAAATAGGTGTATAGAGAAAGCTGAACCTAGTACAGAATATTAACAAAGCATTAAAATAAATTTAAAATGCCTCAAGTGCTTACATTAAAAATATACATTCTATTCTAATTTAAATGTAAATCTATATAAAGGCTGAGAAAGAATCATCTATTATGAGGTTAAAAATAATTATTTACTAAGTGTTATTTATATTATAAAGATAATCTGCAATCAACATATTCTAATAAAATTATTTAAAAAGCCAGCTAGACTAAAGCCCTTAATCAAAGTACAATGTAGCAGTTGAAAGGAACATAATATCAGTCAGCTATATCATATTTAGAAAAATTATACATTGTTGTCATAGACCCTAAAAGTTCATGTAATTTCAAATTTTCTTAACCTATTGTCACAGTATCAGAATCTAGCATGTAAGTATAAAGACAACAAGTTTAACCACCCTATTTAAAGAATGAACAAACACCAGGTTTGACTTTTACCACAATAATTAAAATGACAAACCATAAAAAAATAGAATTTTGAAGTTATGTGGGAGACTTGAAAATTACAAAAGGCAGCTCAAAATGTCCCTTGATTTCTACTAGAATAAAAGAGAGCTAAATTCAGGTATGCAAAATAATAAAAATGTTATGCTGATATCTAAAAAATTATGAATAAATTTCTTTTAAAACAAATATTTTTACATATCATGATATCATGAAAAAAAATCTATGCTCAAATAGAATGAATTTTCCAGCCACAATGATGACAATTATTGTGATATAATTAGTTATCTGGTACTTTTTTCTTTTCCTAATCTTAACAATCATTGTACCAGATTTTCTTTCTTCGAAAGGTTGTAAGTCACTATCTAATGACTTCAGAATGCATTTATTAAATCAAGCCTAATATTTTAATATTTTTAGCATTGATTTTTCAAGAGTTCCTTTTACATTCTGAATGTTTTTAATCACTATTTTCTCCGGTTATGTAACTATCATAAAAGATTTACCAACTGTTAATATTATCCCACATCTGCTTCCTTTATTCCTATTATATTATACATATAGATGTATAAATATATTTTGATAAAACTGTTTTTTTGATGAAATGTTTGAAAGGAGGTTGTTAGCATTCAGACACTTCACCACCAAATATTTCAATGTGAATCTCCTAAGAATAAGGCCATTCTCCTACATAGAACATAATATAATTCCTCTACTCAGTAAATTTAACACTTATGCAATACTAATATCTGAATCAAGGCTAATATTCAATATTTCCCTCTTTTCCCAATAGTTTGACATTGTAAAATACCTCCTAATCTATCATTTTGGAAAGGCAATGGCACCCCACTCCAGTACTCTTGCCTGGCAAATCCCATGGACGGAGGAGCCTGGTAGGCTGCAGTCCATGGGGTCGCGAAGAGTTGGACATGACTGAGCGACTTCACTTTCACTTTTCACTTTCATGCATTGGAGAAGGAAATGGCAACCCACTCCAGAGTTCTTGCCTGGAGAATCCCAGGGATGGCGGAGCCTGGAGGGCTGCCGTCTATGGGGTCGCACAGAGTTGAACACGACTGAAGTGACTTAGCAGCAATCTATCATTTATTTATTAACATCATCTATGGAGATCATTTAACAAAATCCTTAATTTTGATATTATCAAATGCATTACTTAACCCCCTAAAAAGAGAGGTTTGGAAGGTCTTAATTAAGAACCTTTTGGCTATCATCAAACTGTAAAGGTATCTTTCAACAATTTCTCCTATAAGCTTTATAGTTTTACCTCTCAAATTTTGGTCTTAAGTCTAAGTGGGTTTCACCTTTAATAGGTTAAGAAATACAGGTTTGATATTTTTTTAGCAACCATCACCACTATCTAGTTCCAGAACTTTCTCATCACCCCATTAAAAAAATATAATTTTTAACTATAGTTCCACTTATTTTAATATTTGAGTATTTACCTTTTTGATTTTAATACTGCCTAATATGACTGCTTCAGACTGACTATAACATAAATTGAAAAATTTCAACATTTTCTACTCAACAGTTTAGATCCAATAACTATATATTTATAATTTATAATATTAAAATAAAATAACTGAAGTTAAACAGTATACCTTTGCAGGTGTATGTATCCAGATGGCTGGGTTGAATAAAATGTGATCACAAAGCTGCTTCAGCAAAGGTGCTCCGTGAGATAAACCATCAAGGTATTTTGCAAACGATAAAAACTGCTCCAGGACAGCTCTAGTTATATGAACTCTTGATGACTAAAGAAAGAAAGTAGAAATTCAAGCTCATGCTTTTCATTTAGTACTCAGGAAATATGTATGTTTGACAGGTATGCTTCTTGGTACTGAGGAAAGACTAGTTAACAAAACACAAAACTGGAAAAAATAAAAATAAAAAACTTACATTCTAATAAAAGAGAAGACAAGAACATCCAATAAACTTAAAAAGGTAAAACATGTAACATGATAAATATAACAAGTGTATGAAAAGTGTGAAAAAAGAACATGAAGTGAATGGAAAATGTGTGGAAGGGTGGTTTAAAGAGATTTTACTGAGAAGGTAACATTTAACTAATTTGAAGTATAAGGCTAGCAGGCTAGCAATGATTTTGTATTAGTAGGCTATGTGACAAAACACAGACAGTGAGATCAGCAACAGTCTGACAAAATTCAAACCAAGCCTTAGAACATAACTTTAGATGAAAACTTCGTAAGATGGAAGAAATAATCCTAAAAAAATAACTTATTGCAAGGGGGAGGTAGACAAAGATAAATAAATATTTGAGTTACAAAAAAGCAGATTGGTCACTCATTTTAAAGGAACTTTAATACAAAAAGTAATACTACTTTAAAATTCTAAACTATTTTAACCATGGATAGGGGAATAAGGCTATGGTTTTTCCAGTGGTCATGTCTGGAGGTGAAAGTTGGACTGTGAAGAAAGCTGAGCACCGGAGAATTGATGCTTTTGAACTGTGGTGTTGGAGAAGACTCTTGAAAGTCCCTTGGACTGCAAGGATATCCAACCAGTCCATCCTAAAGGAGATCAGTCCTGGGTGTTCACTGGAAGGACTGATGCTAAAGCTGAAACTCCAATACTTTGGCTACCTCATGTGAAGAGTTGACTCATTGGAAAAGACTATGATGCTGGGAGGGATTGGAGGCAGGAGGAGAAGGGGACGACAGAGGATGAGATGGCTGGATGGCATAACCAACTCGATGGATGTGAGTTTGAGTGAACTCCGGGAGATGGTGATGGACAGGGAGGCCTGGCGTGCTGCAATTCATGGGGTCGCAAAGAGTTGGACACAACTGAGCGACTGAACTAACTAAACTGAACTGAGGGGAATAAAATTAAAATAACAGACAACCCTGTATGCGAGACAGCAAAAGAGACACAGATGTATAGAAGTCTTTTGGACTCTGTGGGAGAGGAAGGGGGTATGATTTGGAAGAATGGCGTTAAAACATGTATAATATCATATAAGAAATGAATCGCCAGTCCAGGTTCGATGCAGGATACAGGAAGCTTGGGGCTGCTGCACTGGGATGAACCAGAGGGATGGTATGGGGAGGGAGGAGGGAGGAGGGTTCAGGATGTGGAGCACGTGTACACCTGTGGCAGATCCATGTTGATGTATGGCAAAACCAATACAATATTGTAAAGTTAAAAAAAAAAAATAACAGAGCAATAGTTAGAACCTATCTTATAGATCAGATTTTAGCCTATAAAAATTGTCATGTGTCTATAAAAACACTTAAGTGATATAAAATCAGATTGACCATTAGGAACATATTCATTTGAGGAACTAATTCATAATCTGGAAATAAGCTTTTAACTTCTCCACCTAATTAAAAGATATGCTTAGAAGCATCAGGTGGGTCCTTTAACATCATTAAAAAAAAGTTATTTTGTTCTTCACAGCAATTTATACTGTTGGGTAGCTTTTTAAATTCGAAAATTTATCTTTAGGACACATTTTTCTACAATTGTGCTTTTTTATTGGCCACACAAAATCCTACCAGGCATAAAATGAAAGTTCTTCAAAAGCATGTGACCTTTACCTATAAGTATGCAGTACTTATTCTGTCTACCTTGGATAACTGTTATTTACATATCTTTCTTTCCTGATATTAAAAAAGGATACTATCTTATTCATCTTTTAACTGTCTGGAACCTGCCATAATTCTTCACTAAATGTTTAACTGAATTCATGTCAAATTCAAGAACAGAGTAAGAATAAAACAGATAAGACAAAACACTGATCAGAAGAGGATAGAAGGATATCCAATTTTGTTTTAATGTTTTAACTAAGATAGATTGAAAATATTTTTAAACTATGATATTTGTTTTCATTTTGTCAAGGAAAGCTATTTTAAAAAGAGACTTATTCTTGGATAATTTATAGTTAGTTCCTTAGTCACTCAGTTGTGTCTAATGCTTTGCAACCCCATGGACTGTATCCCACCAGGATCCTCTGCCCATGGAATTTTCAAGGCAAGAATACGAAGTGGGTTGCCATTTCCTACTCCAAGACAATTTATAGTTATTAATCTGTAAAGTGCAAGCTCTGAAATTTAAACTATATGATGTTACTTTTGTGTGGTAACTGAATACCTAGTTTGCAAGAAGTGCTATATAAGGGGTGAATAAACACATTTGGAAGTATAATCTGGGAAGCTAGAAAAAACTATTTTATTGTAATATCTACTCCAAAAAGTTATTAAGCCAAATAAGAGTGATGAATGTTAGAGAGAGAAATTGCTATGCAGTAAAAAGAGGTCTTCCCCACACTTAAAGCAGCCCACAATGAAATGGATTGCTAGAAATGTTTTTAAAGAACCTCTTCTATCTCCCTCTCTCTCTCTCTCTCTCTCTCTCTCTCTCTATATATATATATATATATATATAAATATATAAAACATGCATCATATATCAAGCAAACTATACATTGTGGGAAATTATTTTAATTACTAGAGGTGTATCATGACGTAGTTGATCTTCATTACCCATTTAGCTCCTTATGGACACCAAGATCTATCATTTATGTGTATTATTATTGTTGTCAGAGAGAGAGCATCAAAATTTTCACAACATTAAGTTCAAAAGAGACCGAGACCTAAGCTGATCAGTCAAACTGGAGGGAAGGATCTTCTTCAGTAATTGGGAGAAAAGAGCTCTCTCCACTTGGATGTGAAGGCTTATAGCACCAAGTCGGCCCAGCAACTCTATGACCACAAAGAATAATAGCTACAGCACAAAAGCATAACTGTAGGTAGCAGTAGAGAGATAGAGAAAAACCTGGTCTCTGATGACATACATAATTGAGACTTAAGCTAACCCTGAAGTCCAACTTACTGGATATGTTTTTCTGGCTGTAATGAATTATTTTCCAACCTTCACCATCCTATTTCTGTGCTTCCAGTGGGTTTGGCTAGTTGAAGACGCCAGCAGGAAATTAAAGGATAGGAAGAAAATGAAGTCTGGGACATTCATCTCCCTGGCTTCCCCCCTTGAGGTCAATACATTATATTCCTTTATTAAAGGCCACACTCTAGTCAGGTATACTTCTCCTATACTTAAAATATCTTTCTATTTGAATTGTGTTTTAAACATACATTCCTCTCATCTCTTCAAATGTTGATATTTCCTTTAACAATGCTCAGAAATCATTTAAAGAGCCTTGTATTAAATGCTTTCAATAATCAAGTTTGAGCACAGCATCTGTTTCCTAACAAGACAACTGATAAGCCACCTATCACTAGACTTCCAGTTACACTAGCAAGCATATTCCCTTAATGTTTAAGATAATTAATCAAATTCTTATTAACCACAATAAAAATACTGAATACATCAAACTGCCTCCAAGTTTTTTTTTCAAATTCATATTTTGGCAAATAAAACAAAACAAAAATACCTTAAAAGTTTTTCATGAAATAGTCTAAACATAATGAATAAGATGGCCTCTCACTAGACTATTTTCTTTAATAATTAACTTGTATCTTCCAAAACAAGGAGATAAAGCTAAGTGACAGTTAACCATTAACTTGTTATTAGTTGATAAATAAAAATGGAACTTTATTATCTACACTACTCACCTAACAGATGATTATTTGAAAATAAAACAGGTGAACATTAATATAAGAAAAAATAAAAAGTTATTCTTTTACCCTGATGCTGGGAAAGACAACACAAAAGAAGAAAAGGGTGGCAGAGGATGAGATGGTTAGATAGAGTCACTGACTCAATGAACACGAATTTGAGCAAACTCTGGGAGATAGTAAAGGACAGGGAAGCCTAGAGTGCTGCAGTCTATGGGGTCACAAAGAGTTGGACACAACTTAGTGACTGAACAATGACAACAATTATTTTATGTAATCAGATAAATACATAAGCCCTTTACATTTATTTAATTCAATTCAACAAATACATATAAAAGAAGACATACTTTTAGGTAGAAGATACAGCAATAATATGCAAAAAATGTTGTCCCTGTTTTCATGAAGCCAAGGCATACACTATAGCAGAAGGAAGCAGAAAACAAAAAGTAAAAAAAAAAAAGCCAGATTGGTGCTATAAAAATTAAGCAGGGAAATAATCATTGATGGTTAGCAAAGGAGTACTAGTCTATTGAGTTATCAGAGAAGACTTCTCTGATAAAGTGTCATAAGCAAAATCCTAAATGACGTGTAGAATCAAGCCATGTGGATATCTACAGAATTACCAAAGCAATGTGAAAAGAAAATGCAAAAGTCCTATGAAGAGCTCATGCTTACTATTTTAGTTTTTAAGAGAAAGCTCTTCAAAGAGGCCTTTGTACGGTCAGTGTGGCTGCAACAGAGAAAGAAAGAATGAGAGTGGTAAGGGATATGTCAGAGGTAAGAGACTTATGAATTTACTTTGAGAAGGATGGACTAGAAGGACCTGGCACATTTCAAGACTAATCTGATTGCAAGCAAAAAATGGACTGTGGGTAACTAGTGGTGAACGATGATGACAGTGTGAATAAAAATGGGCATAGAAACAAGTAGAGGAGTATTAATAAATAGCTCCAGTACTCTTGCCTGGGAAAATCCCATGGATGGAGGAGCCTGGTGGGCTGCAGTCCATGGGGTCGCTATGAGTCAGACATGACTGAGCAACTTCATTTTCACTTTTCACTTTCATGCACTGGAGAAGGAAATGGCAACCCACTCCAGTGTTCTTGCCTGGAGAATCCCAGGCACAGGGGAGCCTAGTAGGCCGTCTATGGGGTCTCACAGAGTCAAGACACAACTGAAGTGACTTAGCAGCAGCAGCAGTCACTGATTCTGGATATGTTTTGATACTAAAACAACACAGTATGCTGCCAGAAGGAATTCTGTGTGTGAAAAAGAGTCAAAAAGAATTAACATTTTTTATCTGAACTACTTGTTGAAGGGCAATACTGCTAACTGAGACAGAGAAGAGTAAAGGACAAAAGATTTGAAAGGAAAATCAAAGGTAACAGTTTGGATAATTTAAATCTGTGAAGCTTATTAAACATCTAAGTGGAATCAGATTCAAGGGAGAGGCTGGTAGTTGGGGATACACATTTGAGTATAAGCATCTGCAGTATAAGGAAAGCTAAGGGAACCCTGAGCTCAATCAGAGTACAGTGTAAACAGAAAAGTGACAAGATTTCTAGGATTAAGCACAAGGATACCACAGGCTTTAAAGTTTAGGAAGAAGGACTAGGAGAGAATTAAAGGAGGCCAAGGAGATAAGAAGAAAGCAAAGAAATAATGTTGTTACAAAATGCAATTGAACAAAGCAGTTCAAGAAGGAAATAATGTTAAACTAAAATATCAATAAGTCAAATAAGACTTAACATTGATATGTCATTTTAAGAGAAGCATAAGGATTAGAATGGGAATGGATCTATGACTACATAGGATTCCAGGAATATAAAAATATTTAATTTTGAAAATCAACTAATGTAACTCAGTAAACTAAGAAAAAAATGTAGAAAAATCATAATTATCTCAAATAATGTAGAGAAGGAGTGATGCTAAAGCTGAAACTCCAATACTTTGGCCACCTGATGCAAAGAGCTGACTCATTTGAAAAGACCCTGATGCTGGGAAAGATTGAGGGCAGGAGAAGGGGATGACAGAGGATGAGATGGCTGGATGGCATCACTGACTTGATGGACATGAGTTTGAGTGAACTCCGCGAGTTGGTGATGGACAGGGAGGCCTGGCGTGATGCGGTTCATGGGGTCGCAAAGAGTCGGACACAACTGAGCGACTGAACTGAATGCAGACAAAGCATTTGATGATTAAGAGTGTGAAAAGGCAAGTCACAGAGGAAGAGATATTATTGATGCATATCCAATAAGGACTCATATCCAAGATATATACAGAATTCCCAAGAACCAATAAGAAAATGACCAACAATTCAAATGACAAAGTGGAAATACTCTGAATAGGTATTTAGCAAAAGAGCACAACTTAAAGGACAACAAACATGTGAAAATGCTCAACTTAATTTGTAATCAAAAAAATGCATATTAAGACATAAAGTGATCCACAGAATAGAAGACTATCTTTGCAAATCATATATCTAATAAAGGATTGGGATATAGAATAAAAATTTCCTACAATTCAGTAATAAAAAGGAATACCACAGTTTTTAAAAATGGTCTTTGTAATAAATATTTCTTAAAAAATACACAAATGCTCAACATCATTTAGACATCACAGAAATGCAAATACAAAAGTGATAAAACATTTCACATCCACTATGATGGCTAGAATACTAAAAAAAGTCAGATAATAACAAAGGCTTCCAAAGCTGTGAAAAGACTAGAAACCTCATACACTGCTGAAGGACTGTAAAATGATGGAGCTATTATTATTAGTCTAATGTTCTTTTTATTTGATTTGAAGACTTTTCACAATATTTCTAATTTTAAGCTAAGTTTTAAGTGTACAAGTGAATGCTCACTTTAAAATTATGCTAATAAGCTCTCAGTAAATCGATTAAGTATATTTAAGAGGTAGTTCCTGATAGTGATCAGGAACAGCAGTGTCACAAAGGTATTTTCATAATATCTAACTCCTGTCAAATGTAATTTAACACAAGTCTTGAAAACAGCTCTTAATACTTCAGACATAGGAAAAGAGTATTCTATTATTAAAAATAACTAAATAGACTTAATGAAAACATTAATAAATTTACTGAAAAAATTATCTGACTAAAAAATGCTGTCTATGATATTTTATAATTTATTACTCCTCTAGCCTTCAAGAAACAAAAGTACTTGTTTCAAAGAAAACACAGAAGAATTTTAAATGTAGATCAATCTGAGGTTAAAAAAATATTTCCAAAAGACCTCTAAATTTTATTTCTCAAGAGAAAAATAAGTTTATTTCTCTTAGTTCAGGTCTCACCTCTATTATTTTCTTGGATAGTTCCATTTACAAAGCATCTGAATGTCATATGAATGTTAATGATTAACTCTTAAGAAGAGGTTTGGGAGCACTAATGATGGTGATAGATATTTCTTAAGGAAAGAAAAAAACTTATTTATGAAATATCACTTTACTGTTTGAAGGAAATCACATGGTACAATCAAACTCCTGTGAGACCATTATCAGAAACTCAGCACTCATTGCCATTATAGTACAGTTGTAACTAAAGCAAATGTCATTAAAAAAGCAGGGCATAAATGACACACATAGGAAGAATTAAAGTGATCTAGTTTGCACTGTTTACACTATGTATTGATTAGAAAAAAATGCTACTTTAAACATTCAAATATATTAAAATCAGGGACAAAGCAAAAACTAATGTTTCTGTTGCTACCAAATATAGGTTTTTGTTTACTACCTTAAAACTGAGAAAGAAAGCAAAAAGAAAAAAAGTAAATCCACTTAAAACTAAAATTGATAAAATGTGTAAGAAACTTGGTTTGAATGCAAAAGACAGCAAAGAATCAATTAGAAAAATAATTAAGAGAAACATTTCTAAATTTGAAGACAAGTAGATGAAATAATTTTTCTTTAGTTTCTATTTTTATTCAAAATTTCTTTATTATGTAGATTTCTAACACCCAATTTAGTGTCTATACATATATTCAAGTACATAACTTAAAAATATTTGTGAATTAACCAAATATATGACCTCTGCAGTCAATGTAAAGGGGAGACTACAGAAAAAAAGTATAATGAGTGACTGTCAGTGGTCCATCTGTGTAAAGCCATCAATACATTTCACTTACCTTTTCAAGTAAGTAGCCAATGACTAAAAAGCCTTTTCCACCCAGCATCTGTTCTTGCATGGCTACTGAACTTTTAAGTAGTTCAACCAGGAATGCCAAAAGAGTAGCACTGCATGTAAAGTACAGATAATTCCATTATGTCACCATCAAATATTGATCATAAACACAATTTTATTAATCTAAAAGGTAACAATCATATTCAATTTTAATCTATTTTGCTGTTATCTTAGGTAAGAATATTTCTCACAAGCATGAAAAAAATAAGGTTTTATATCTTTAAAATTAAACATTATATAGAAACATAACTATGGAGTTATTTTACATTCCAAGGTAAAATATCTAAGTTTATCTTTATACATATATATTCCCTGAAGTAAATCTTACATAAGAAACATACTTTTCCATAATAAAAACTACCATGATATTCTTTTGAAGCCCATGCTCTCTTAGAAAATTTAAAATATTTTAACAATATTATTTTGGTCACCTTTTTTTTTTAAATAAACTTTTCATTTAGACCTATTTTTCAAAAACAACTTATATATATATATACACACACATACATATATTAAAATATCTAGAGAAATATGCAACATATTACTTATGTCCCATATATGCCCTCAGGAAAATTCATGAGAGCAAAGAAAATAAGATGATTTATGTCACACTGAAATAAAAAGTGACAACTGATGACACAATGTATACACAAATACATAAAAGCACAAAAAGATATGTGCCAGACAAAGATAATGTACTTGGTATGTCTGTGGAATGAAGGAAGAAACAAAAGAAAAATAAATGATTGCATTACGTTAAGCTTTGTTAATGTATTACTTCACAAAATTACACAATTTTCAAATCAGCAGCATTGATACATGGCAGCATTCCTAATCAAGAAAATATATACTCTTCATAATATATCTTTGTTGTAGTTTATAATAATAAATAACTCCAAGCCAAACTTTATCAATACTTAAAATAATATCCACTTACACTGGTTTATAGTATACCCCAAATTGTATATTTAGATTTATATAAATTTCTAAATATATTTTAGATTCACAATTACTCATTTCTACATGAAATTAAGAAAATTTGGTAACGAGGAAAATTTGAAGACTCAAAAGGAACTAAAGTTATTCTATTTTCTGAAGTTACTCTAGTTCTTCAGGTTTCTATAGGATTAACACCACATTTCTCTGATAATGGGGCTATTTTTGTTCAAATCAGAAATATTCTCATAAAAAGAGTCAATAGAAAATTAGCATCATTATTATCACTATAAAAATTGATAGTTTAATGGAAAGCCTGATATAAGCTAGATAGTATATATTAAATATTTTAAATAAAATACTTTGTTTCAAGAAATTAAATTCAATTATATTAACTTGTCTTCTGTCTTTAAACCACATAAAAGAAAATAGTAAACTAGTATTGCAAATCACTGATATTCTTGTACTTTGTCCTAAAGTCAAAGATAGATATTTGTAAGAAGAACACAAATAGCAAGGAATCCCCTGGGATTTTATTTATTTATTTTTTTAATGTTTCTGTAAAGAACACCTATAAGCAATCTAGTCCATTTTACATGAATTTTATCAATAGTCAAAGCCACTTCACAAATAATTGCTTAAGCACTAGCACACATAATAGGTCTGCCTAAGTGTCTGAAAAAAAATAAAGAAAACTATTGCATAGAAATTATACAATTTCCTGACCTGTTCATGGAATTCTTACCTACACATGAGTTAGTGATTTAGTGGGAAAGAACAACTAAAATTCCTAAACATCAGCACTGCCAAAAAGAAAGACTAGAAATGCCTCACCATGGTTCCTATGGTCCATGAAATAAAATACAAAGTAAGTATTTCTTACAATAAATCACGCTCCTATACGGAACTATACAAAATGACAAAGATGCCCTAGACGTTCTTATTCTTTGATGTCAAAAGGAACACTCTTTCTCAAACAACTAATGAATTAATTAAGACTTCTAAACATGGTGGAGTTCCCTTACAAAATGAGAAATATTAATTTTATTATTCCAAAATATTAACAAAGACAAGCCATATAATGTTAATTTTACTTCAATTTTAACTATGACAACAACTGAAAAGTAAAACGCATTCACTAACAAAAGTATTTTTAATTTATACCTAAAACCCAATGCAATAGCAATACTACATCTTTTCAAAAATATCTTTAAAATAGGTATATTTGACATGGTGGACTTATTAGTAAATAGATGGCCATCTTCGAAGAGGTACATTTTCAAACATAATTTAACAAACTTACCAGTAACTAAAATGCATCGGATTGCTTCAGGGCTCACAATAAACTTGCAAAATTCTGTGTACTGCCATACAAAATTTCTCTCCATTCTTGCCTATTTCCAACTCCCCTAGATACAAAGGCAAATATAAAGGATACTTCAGCCCATTCCTATATCTCCTACATACCACTTCCTGTCTAGACACATCAGTTCATCTGTAGAGGATCTAAATATTTAGGATAAACCAAAAAGCAAGTATTTGTATCAGCCAAAACTAGTATACACAAGACAGAACATTCTTTTGAAAAGTATAGCAATACCCAGAAACAGATTTTCACAGGAATATTTTATTTGATAGAGAAAAAGTAAACTGATTTTTACCTCAGAAAGTCAAATTGCTAAACTTTTCAACAGATAGTACTATAACATGTTCTGTAAGTAGTGATTCTACTTCAGGAATGGTTAAGGGTTTTTAATACTGTCTTCTTTTAAGGAAAATGACACTAATAACCTACAGGGTTATTTCTTCAAAATAATTACCATCTTTGGATCCTTAATGAATTTTAATTAAGAAATATTTATTTCAAATATACTAATAAAGGGCTAGACCTTAAGCAAAAATGAAGGAAATAATATGATAATACCTCTATGACTGAGCATATTAATAATCTCTTTACTGGTCCACATTATTAAGAATAACCACAATAGTCTTGCCCCATAAATAACTGATCATAATAAATAACTATGTATAAACATGACTCATTTTTGTTACTAATGAAAAAATATGTATTACCTTTAGGAGTCATTAAAATTTATGTCAATATAGATCTTGACTTTATTTTAATCTAACAATCCATTTCAATTTCTTCATTATTTTTTAAAAAATAACTAATGTAGATAATTCATGTAATGTGATTTCAATTCTTATTATCTTGAAGGAATTTTACTATTTAAATATACAATATATCATAAAGATAGACCTAAAATATCTGAAATGAGTAAGACTGAATATATAACCTAAGTTCAATTCAAAGACAGTTCTTTGGGTACAGGAAACTGGCTTCTCAATTTACGTTGTACTGAAACAATCAAATTACCTCAGCCAGATGGGCTTTTTAAATGCATTAAGAAGAATGGAATTAATAATGTAAAAATTTGAAGGTTCCCCCTGAAATTCAACACCCTCTCCACTTACATAAGGGTGTTTTTAATCTCTTAAGAAACCTAACAGGCAAAATAACTGTCAGAATAAATTCAGAAATAGATTATGTTCTAACAAGATTTAAGGTACCTGTAACAGAGGAAAATCTTTTGACTTTTTCATATGCTTTCATCTTTTGGGTAGCCCAATCTACTACTGAGAAACACTGAAATCTTGCAAAAGATGAATACATATATAAAATATCTAAAACATAGTTTCTATGCTACTTCTTTCACTACAAAACTCTTCCAAGATGAAAGCGATCCTAGTAGGAATAAAACCGTAAAAGAAATCAACTCAAGTCCATACCCAAAATAATTTCACACTCAACATAATTAATTTCCAGTGATACATACAAAAAACATCCCACAAGTTAGAGGAGTTAAATCCATTCACAGTTCAAAATTAGAAAGGTCTAAACCAAAAGTTTCTAACTCCAGGTACTTTTAGCAGTCACTTTTGGACCAAATGTTCCTGAAGATGCTATCTCAAAAGACTGCTACCTAACTGGCTACTTAGGCAATAAACCCTGATACACAAATTGTCATTCATCAATTCAGACATCAAATGGAGATACATGCTGAAATAAGTAAAATACATTTATCTTCAAAGTCAAATAAGGAAAACAGTGAAATGTGGGACAGCAAAATGTGAGGACAGATGAAATACACTGGGGAGCACATGAAATCCTTAGACCCTAAGCCATGGAATCTCTCCTCAGTAATTTCTACCTTTTCTTTCAGCTTCAGGACTGAATTGCTATCACTGTCTTGGTTGTCAGGGAACATTATTTAAAGGCCCTACTAAATATTAGTCAGGCTATTACACGTTTTTACCTTTCTTGCTCTGGTAACAGATTTTAATTTTATGTTTCATCAGCTTATTTTGTTTCTGACAAGATATATTAGAGCAAAAAAATAGACATTTGTAAAATTGCAACTGAAATCTTTCAAAGTCTGTCTTATGAAGAAAATGAAATTTTAAAATTTGTACATGTAAAGGAATAAATTCCAAACCTCTTATGGCATCATTATGTGTAAGTTTATAGCATTTACCAGAATTTACATTGTATGACAACCAAATAGCCTTTTGATCATCTCTGTTCACAGTTCTCTATAAACAACCAATAGGTATTTATTAAAAGGTTCCAATGTAAAAAAAGATAATGCTTAAAGCTTATGTGTAATTTAATTTCAACCAAAGGATGTTCACAATGCTGTAAATGTCCTAGACTTTTACAAAAGCTTTCTGGGCATGTTACAAGTGGGACCACCACTGTATATGTAATCCATGAATACATGCGAAATTTAGAAATTTAATGATGAAACTCCCTAATACCTAAGAACTTCAAAGCTTCAAAGGAAAAATAGAGATAAATTATAAGGATGAATAAGTGATCTTAACTATATATTCATATGCTATGCCTTTCAAGAGTAAAACATGCAAAGCAGGGAGGCCAAATAGCCAGGTTCTTCTCCTGATGCTGGCTCTACTTTCAGCCAAGCCCCAGCCTATTTTACAGAGGTAGGATTAAAAACATACCTTGTAAGTGCTGAAACCGCCATAAAATAAAATAAATATTAAAACAGCTAGCTACACAGAAAGGTGAAATAATTATTTGATAGTTAAGCTTCACAAACGTTCAAGAATTTTCTATCCTTTTCATAATTTATTTCATTTTTAAATGATCTTAGTTAAATCAACTCCTTTACTTTTCTGTGTGTTTGTGTGTGTATATAACATGTTACTGTAACTCCATCACAATCAAGATAAAAACAAGTTCGATCACACACAAAAAACTCATTTATCCTTAGACCTTTACAGTCACATTCTCCCAACAGCCAAAACAACCTTGGATAGCTACTTGTCTCTGATAGTGATATAGTTTTGACTTTTCAAGAAATGTTATATATATATAGAATCATACTGTATGTAATCTTAATATGTACTTCTTTACCAAAATATATTGTCTGAGAATCATCCAAATAGTTACATGTATCAGAAGTCTCTCTTTTTTTTTTTTTCTTAACTTTTAATTGATGAAGAGTATTCCCTTGAATGAACAGACTATCTAAAGGGCACATCTGAACTGTACCTGTGCATGCTAAGTCGCTTAAGTTGTGTCTGACTCTTGCCGATCATATGGACCATACCCTGGCAGGCTTCTGTCCATGAGATTCTCCAGGCAAGAATAATAGAGTGGGTTGCCGGGCACTCCTCCAGGGGAACTTCCTGACACAACCCAGGGATCAAACCCGTGTCTTTTATGTCCCCTGAATTTGCAGGCGGGTTCTTTACCATTAGTGCCACCTGGGAAGCCCGAATTGTACCAAGATTATGGCAATTATGAACAGTTGGACTACTATAAACATTCACATAAAGGTTATTGTGTGAACACTTTTCACTTATTTTCTCACAAATACAAATCCAGGAGTTGAAAGTTGTTATATAAGTACATGTTTAACTTAATAACAAACTGCCAATTGTCAGAATGGCTGTACCATTTTGCCAATCCCACCAGTAATATGTTCCAGTTGCTCTTCATCCTTGCTAGCACTTGGCATCATGCATATTTCATTTTTTTAGCCCTTCTAAAAATGTTCAGCTACATCTCAGAGCATTTTAAATATATCTGATAAGAATGTTAAACATTTTTTCATGTGCTATTTTGACATCCTTATATCTTCTTTGGTGAAGTATCTGCTCAAATCTTTTGTCCATTTTTTAAAACTGGATTTTATGCTTTCTTATTAATAGGGTTCAAGAGTTAGTAGTCTTGATATACGTCCTTTGTCAAATAAGTGATTTTCTATCATCTTCCTCCAATCTGTAAAAGGTCTTCTCATTGTGTCTTTTGTAGAGTAGAGTATTTTAACTTTGATGAAGCCAGTGTCAAATTTGCCAGTCTTTTTCTTGTATATATCACACTTTTGGGTCATGTCTAAAATGACTTTGCCTAGCCTAGATCACAAAGATTTTCTCCTATGTTTTCTCAAAAAGTCCTACAGTTTTATATTTTACATTTACGGTTGATATTTGAGTTAGATTTTATTAAGGCGTGAGGTTGTAGTCAAGATTCATTTTTAGCATACAACTATCTTTCCTCCTATACGGTAGATTTCGCACCTTTGATAAAAACCAAACAAACAAAAGTAAGAGTACCTGTTTTAGTTTTAAACAGAAAAGACTTCAGGGGAAGGAAAATATCAGAGATTACGAACAGCATTACCCAACGTTAATGGAGTCAATTTTCTAAGAAGACAACATCTAAAGTGTATACACCTAACAACAGAGTTTAAAATTATGTAAAACAAAAACTGATATAATAAGGAGAAACAGATGAAATCATTATCATAGTTGGAGATTTCAACATCCCTATCTCAGAAATGGACAACTAGTGGTTAGAAAACCAGTTATGACTTAGTTGAACACAACAATAAACAAACAGCTGGAGATAACTGACAACTATATACTACTTCATTCAACCACAGCAGAATAAACATTTCTCTCAAGCTCACATAGAACATTCACTAAGATGGACTGCATTCTGGGAAACAAAACACATCTAATAAGTTAAAAATAATGGATATTACACAATTTACTCTCAGATTACAATGAAATTAACTAGAAACCAGAAAGACTTTAAACAGAAAGACAAATGGAAAATCCCATAATGTGAACATTAAACAATACACTTCTAAATAAAACATGAGTCAAAGAAGAAACCTTGAGAGATATTAAAAATATTTTAAATGAAGAAATGAAAATGAAAATATGACTTATCAAAATTTGTGGAATAAAATGAAAGCAATGATTCCTGGGAAATTTATAACATTGAATGCTGTGATACTGTGATTTTAATAAAAAACATCTATTTGTTCTTGGCCCCATTTCTGGCACAGAGCTTTGACACAAAGCTCCCTTTAAATTTCTTTAGGGAGGGGAGCAATAAAGGTGTCTTTTGTCACGTTAGTGAAGTGACCTTTAGAATTTACTTAAGGATGAAAGCTAGTTGCCAACCTGCCGCTGCTGCTGCTGCTGCTAAGTTGCTTCAGTCATGTCCGACTCTGTGAGACCCCATAGACGGCCTCCCACCAGGCTCCCCCATCCCTGGGATTCTCCAGGCAAGAACACTGGAGTGGGTTGCCATTTCCTTCTCCAATGCATGAAAGTGAAAAGTGAAAGTGAAGTCGCTCAGTCGTGTCTGACTCTTAGCGACCTCATGGACTGCAGCCTACTAGGCTTCTCCATCCATGGGATTTTCCAGGCAAGAGTACTGGAGTGGGGTGCCATTGCCTTCTCTGAGTTGCCAACATAGCCAACCATATAATCAGAGGTTTGGAACTTTCAGTCCAGTCCCTCCCTCCTCCCACCTATTTACCTCCAGGGAGGGGAGAAGAGCTGGAGAGTGAGTTCAATCATCAACAGTCAATGATTTAATCAGTGATGCCTATATAATGAAGATACCATTAAAAAAAAAAAAAAAAAAAAACAAGAACAAGAGATTGGGAGAGATTCCAGGTATGTGAATAAAAGAAGATGCTAAAAGGTCTGGCACGTCTGGAGAGGGAATGAATGCTCTGTGTCCTTTTCGCATAGCTTGCCCTGTGCATCTCTTCCATTAGGATGTCCATCTGTATCCTTTATCATCCTTTTATAAAGGACTTTATAAAGTCCAGTAAATAAAATGTTTCCCTAAGCTCTGTGAACCACTCTAGCAAAGTAACAGAATCCAAGGATGGGAGGTTGAACTTCCAGTTTATAGCCAGTCAATAAGAAGTACTAGTAAGGATTTGGACTTGCAATTAGCATCTAAAGTCCAAGGAGGAGGCTATCAGAACCTACAATCTATAGTCAGTTGGTGAGAAGCACAGGTGATAATCTGGACTTGCAACCAGCAACTAAAGTGAAGAAAGCAAGTCCTGTGAGACTGAGCCCTCAACCTGTGGGATCTGATGCTATGCCAGGTTTGAGTGTCAGAACTGAGTTAAATTATACAATACTCAGCTGGTGTCACAGAGAATTTCTTGGTGGAATGGAAGGAAAACCACACTTTTGCATGTTGAAACAGGGGTGTTCATACCTCTGTAATGAGGTAATTTTTAAAAATATATTTTAAAAAAAAGACCTAAAATCAATAATATAAATTTCTAACTTAATAAGCTACAAATAAAGAGAGTAAATTCAATCCAAAGTAAGAAGTAAAAATAAATAATAAGAATCAGAGTATAAATCAAAGAAATTGAAAATAGGAAATCAATTAAAGCAAAAGCTGATTCTTTAAAAAGATCAATAAAATTGATAAGCTTCTGGTCAAACTAACAGGAATAAAAAAAGAACAAGACAGGAATACTAGTATTAGAAATAAAAGAAGAAACATAGCCACACATCTCATGAAAAAAAAGTGTGAGCAATTCTATGCTGACAGACTTGAAAACCTAAATGAAATTCAGAACCATTCTGCCAAAAGTCACACAAGAATAAACAAACATTTTGAACATATCTACATCTATTAAAAAAACTGAATCAACAATTAATAAGCAGAAATCACCAATCCCAGATGGGTTCATTGGTGAATTCTACCTAACATTTAAGGAAGAAATTATACCAGTTAGTTCTCTACAGATTTTTCAGAGCATGGAAGCAGAGGAACTATTTTCCTAACTCATTATATGAAAAACTACAATGAGTTAGGAAAAACTATCACTCAAATCAAAACTAGACAGTCATAATAAGTACATTCTAGACCAATATCTCCCATGAACAAGTAGGTGAAAATTCTCAACAAAACCTGACCAAACTGAATTTAAACAAGATAAAAGAATCATACACCATAACCAAATGAGATTTACTCAAAGTATGCAAGACTGGCTCAAGATTCAAAAATCATTTTATGTCATCCAACACCCATTACAAAGTGTCCCTGGTGGCTCAGTGGTAAAGAACATGCCTGCCAACACAGGAAACTCAAGTTCGATACCTGGGTTGGGAAGATCCTCTGGAGAAGAAAATGGCAACTCACTCCAGTATCTTTGTAAGGGAAATCCCATGACAGAGGAGCCTGGTGTGCTACAGTCCACAGGGTCACAAGAGTCAGACACGACTTAGTGACTAAACGACACCAACAACAATTACCCATACAGCAATATGCTACAAAAAATTCTCAAGTTCATATCTACAGATGTAGGAAAAGCACTGGACCCAATCGAACAGCCATTCATGATAAAAACTCTCAGGGAACTAGGAATAAAGGGAAACTTTCTCAACTTGATAAAGACTATAAAAAACCTACAGGTAATGTCATATTTAATGATGAAAAATTCAATTTTCCCACTAAGATCAAAAAGAAAGCAAGGATGTCCCCTCTCACCATTCCTTATCAACACTACACTGGAAGTCTCTGCTAATGTGATAAGACAAGAAAAGGAAATAAAACATATACAAATCAGGAAAGAAAACACAAAACTGTTTTGTTCACAAATAGCATGATTATCTATTTTAAAAATTTGAAATAACTGATTAAAAAAAAAAACCCTCCAGGAACTAATAATCTATTAGTTCATTTATTGCTGGTAGGAATGAAAATGGTACAGACATTTTGGAAGAGTTTGGAGGTTTTTTATGGGACTAAACATACTTCTACCAGATAACCCAGCAATCATGATCCTTTGTATCTACCCAAAGGTGTTGAAAACGTATATATACACAAAAACATGCACACGGATATTTATAGAAGCTTTATTTTTAATTGCAAAGACTCAGAAGCAACAAAGATGGCCTTCAGCAGATGAATGGAAAAATAAACTGAGATACATTTAGACTATATTTAGTGCTAAAAGGAAATGAGCTATCAAACCATGAAAAGACACGGAGGCACTTTCACTGCATATTACTAAATGAAACAGGATAATCTGAAATAGTTGCACACTATATCATTTCAATTATATGACATTCTGGAAAAGGCAAAATTATGAAGACCATAAAAAGATCAGTAGTTGCCTGGGGACAATCGAAAGGGTAAAACAAAAAATAAATTTGGGGAAGTGAACATACTTGTTATGATATTATAATATGGCTATATGCCATTATACTTTTTTCAAACCTATAAAATGTATGGCACCAAGATGAGGCCTTAAATATGGAGTTTAAGTGATTATGATCTATCAAAATATATTCATCCTTTTTAAAAAAGATGTTAAAATTTTGGTGACTGACACCGATAATAGGGGAGGGTATGTATTTGTGAAGAAAGGGAGTATATGAAGATCATTTCTGCTACTTCCTTTCAATTTTATTATAAATCTAAATTTTTCTGAAAATTAACAAAAATAAAAATCCACTTAAAAAAAAGAATGTCAAAAGTAACAGAAAATGAAGAACAGGTTATGAGCTTCTATCTGGAGGAGGCTCAGTCTGAGATAATTTCCTCATGGTTTGGGGTATATGCGCCTAAATATAAGGATGCTAGAGAAAAACCTCTGGGTGTTTTCCATCCTGGTAATAAGACCATGAATCCAGAAACAAAATAAAATAAAAGTCAATAAAATTACAATACTAAATTAATTAGAATAATACCATATTAATTATTTTATTAAAGATTATACTTATTGCACCTAAGGTCAACATATCCACAGGAGGGAATAGGAAGAGAGCAGAAACACTTGGGAGTTTAACACACAGTTTCCACCAGAAATATTGTGTGCTTCTGAGTATGAACTGTGAATATTCAGGCATATGGTAATTTTTCTCAGAAAAGCTAGTGATACTTATGTTAGTTTTAGACTGTATGAGTATCATAATATCAAAATGAATGAAACAATTTACCTTATTTCAGAAGCAATGTAAAGACATAGAAAAACTAAAAGAAATGAATGTTATTCCATGCATAAAATAACATCTTCAATTACAAAATATTATTAAAATGTTGAAGAACAGAGAATGTGGATATGCAAACTAGAGGAAAATTGAGGCAACAAATGCATAAAGATGTGACCGGTTGCCAAAATTCCTGAAATTAATAATTTGTATTTCATTCCTTTGCCAAATCAATGCCTTTCTTTGTTTGTTTCTGGTCAAATATAAAGCAGAAGCCTTCCTTTACGGCAGGAAAAATTCACAAAGCAAAATTACGTGTTGTAAATTAAAACAGCACAAAATAACATAGCACTAAAAACAAATTTCAGTAAATGTAAAGGAAACTTTTTATGAAGGAATTATTGTAGAAAAGCGATCATTTATGGAAAACACTTTAAAATGGGCTGTAGAAAAAAAGCTTATTTGAAAAGTCAATGTAATCAGACATCGTAAGTCTGAAAGAAATAAAATGTCCTTTCTTGTTGATAGCTGACAAACCCATTAAACTGTTAGATGTACTACAAACTGTATTACCAGATATTTTCTATAAAGGATCCACTGAGTAAAAAAACTTTGCTGACAAAGAAAAGGTTATTTGAACATTACACTATATTTTCCCTATGTTTCAGGCAGAATACTGTATTTTAATTTTTATTTACAGATTAATTTCTACAATAAATTCAATGTAAATTCCATTTTACTCTACTTAAATCTCACTACACAAATTATTATTTGGTTTTCCTCCTTTAATAGTAATAGGTGTGTGTGTGCTGTTGTTGCTATTTTTTATAGTCACTGAGTCATGTCTGACTCTTTCGCAACCTCATGAACTATAGCCCACCAGGCTCCTCTGATCACGGGATTTCCCAGGCAAGAATACTGGAGTGGGTTGCCACTTCCTTCTCTGGAGGATCTTCCCAACCCAAGTATTGAACTCCAGCACTGTCAGGTATGTTCTTTACTACTGAGCCACATGGGAAGCCCCAGTAGTGGTATGCTGCTACTGCTAAGTCACTTCAGTCGTGTCCGACTATGTGCGACCCCATAGACAGCAGCCCACCAGGCTCCCCCGTCCCTGGGATTCTCCAGGCGAGAACACTGGAGTGGGTTGCCATTTCTTTCTCCAATAACGGTGGTATACATACATCAAATATATTTTCTGAGTCTGTTTTGCTTCAAAGAACACTTTCATTACCAATTTTATAAACTTAAAAAAAAAAAGCCAAAATAGCAAATATGCATATAAAGAAGTGAAAGATATATATATTCCTAAGAAATATACAGAAAATAATTCTACAGATACAGAGTCTTAAATGTTTAAATACTTCTGGAAACCAAAATGATAATAATTATATTCTATATATACAAACAACAACCTCCATAAGGGACAGAACCATTACACACAAGAACTGATTTCACTTCTTTAACCTATCAGTTCCAGTGAAACATATGTAGAAATATTTGATATTATATGTATAATAGGCACTTTTCCCTGAACTAAAAACCAGAAAACATGGTCAAAGAATTTTTATATCACTTTGAAGTGTAAGTGGAAATTTAGGTTGTTAAGACATTGAAATGCTAAAATTTTCAGGTAATTTTGTTAGTTGATATATGACAATGATGTTAATCAAGACTTCAAAATGAAAATTTAATTATTAAAGGGGCTATAAAATTCAAGAAAATTACTGGAATATCTTTGGCTAGCCAGATATTTTTTAGGGAAAAAAATCGATTTACACCCACTGAAGAAACGAGTCATAAATATTCACCTTACAAGAGTATTCTTAATTATAAGATCATTGACACAAATGTTTTATGGGATTTGCTGAATTTTTCATAGCTTATATTTGATCAGTCTATTAAACAACCTGTATTGTAACTAGAAACAGAAAGAACACTTTTCTGATAAAAATATTTACATAATTACAAGAACTCATTTACATGATCACTTGTGGTTGGTTTTTAGTTTATAAAATTTGTCAGTTAAAAATAGCATTAAAATACATTTTAGTAATACAAAATTGCATCACATCAAATAGACTACCTACTATTCTCTGAGGAAATAAAACTCAATAATGCTTACTATGTACCAAAGGCTCCTTGTGATAGATATTCTATATATTCTATCTTACTTTAATTTATATTACTATCAGATAAAGACTGCATTACTAAAATCACTCCACATCTTGCAAAGGTGATTCTTAAAGAGTTAATAATCATGGCAGTTCAGAGTGAGAGTTCTGGAATCGGGCTTTCAGAATTGTAATTCTGGTCCTAATCTGCCACTTAATCTCTGTGACCTTTAACAGGCATGAAATTTTTCTCTCCCTTATCAGCAGAGAGGATTAAATGAGATATTATAAACAGCTAATGGCATACAGTAAGCTCTCAGTAAATGCCTTGGGTTAGTACTACACACCCTCAGATAGCCCCAGCACCTAAGAACAGATAGCTTAAAACAGAATACAAGTTTGAGCCTTAGTCTGCCCTAACAACAAAAGATGCATAACACTGTCTCTAAAAAGAGCTACTCAGTGTATTTTTAATCCTTTGATATACAAAATCCTACTTATATCTTGTGCCAGTAAACAGGTATTTTTTCAGAACACATTATTCCTAAGTCAAACACATGGGGAAGATTTGTTTTGCTTTCTATCATCTATAGAATTCAGTAACATGTACTCAAAAAAAGAAGTTGGCGGCTAAGTTGGAGAAGACAGGACATTAATTGTTAATGTCTTGATATACGATCATTCAAATCAAAGGAATATGGTATTTTTAATATACAGACTCTTCGTTACACATAAAATACAGAAGCCATGATTATTTCAAGATTGGAATTATACTTCTTGAAATCATTTATTAAATATTTGTTCATTATTTACTCATTATATAAGTATTTATTAAACCTTTAGTGAAAGGCAATTTGTTTAATTATTGCTCTCGATGACCGCTTGACAGAATGGGATTGAAAAGTCCAATACAAACATTATTAATCCATGAGAAATGAAAAACCTTCCAAATAGCTTTCATCACCGGCAGAATTACTCAAGGTGATGATGGTGATTGAGAATCATTATGAATAGGATGGAATCACTATAACAACTCTGCATAGATGAATTAGTCAAAAATATCACATTAAAAATACTGTATGTGTTTTCAAAAGCTATCATTTATTACATTTTTAGTTCACTTTTTGTTTGTTTTACAATAAAGGCTAAACTACATGTCAAAAGAAAAAGCAGTGAAAAATCTTACTATTGGATATTTAATGGGGATGCTAATGGGGTAGCTACAAAATCTAAAAACCAGCTAAAGAGCACCATCGCAAATCCTTGCAGGTATTTTATAACTCGGTATTGGCTTCCAAACATGGGTTAACACATTCCTCACTTTTAAACCACTATCCTAGAAAATGGATACAGTTCACAATCAGTTTTAATCACTACAACTGAAATTCAAAGTATGAGTCCTACTTCATCACTTAAATAAGTAATTTTCCATTGTAAATAACATCATTGGTAGAACAGCTCAAACAGAAAATAATATGACTCCTACCATAACAACCAATCTCTATGCTTGATGAAATATATTTGAAATATAAAACCATAGTATTAGGATAATCTTAAATAACCCACTGTCATCCGAATAACAAACCCAGCACATATTCAGTGCCTATTGTATCAATCTACATATTTTATTGCATTTAATAATCTAGTGAGTTATTATTATTCTAATTATATAATGGTAGAAACTAAAGAACAAAATAGATAACACACTCAAAGTTGTATTAATGATAAATGCTATATAACACAACACTTCAAAGCAATTATACTGCAATAAACACTTTTTAAAATAATCATTGTGCTGTTGTTCTTCTTCAGTCCCTGAGTCACGTCTGACACCTTTAGACCCTATGAACTACAGCACCCCAAGCTTCCCTGTCCTTCACCATCTCCTGGAGTTTGATCAAACTCAGTGATGCCATCCAACCATCTCATTCTCTGGGGCCGCTTTGTCCTACTGCCCTCAATCTTTCCCAGCATCAGGGTCTTTTCCAATGAGTCGGATCTTCACATCAGGTGGCCAAAGTACTGCAGCTTCAGCATCAGTCCTTCCAATGAATATTCAGGACTGACTTCCTTTAGGATTGACTGGTTGGATCTCCTTGCAGTCCAAGGGACTCTCAAGAGTCTTCTCCAGCACCACGCTCAAAAGCATCAATTCTTCTGCACTCACCTCCTTTATGGTCCAACTCTCACATCCATACATGACAACTGGAAAAATTAGCTTTAAATATACAGAACTTTGTTGGCAAATTGTATCTTTGCTTTTTAATACTCTGTCTAGGTTTAGGTTTGTCACAGCTTTCCTTTCAAGGAGCAAGTATCTTTTAATTTCATGGCTGCAGTCACCATGTGCAGTGCTCTTTGAGCCAAAGAAAATAAAATCTGACACTGTTTCTACTTTTCCTCCCATCTGTTTCCATGAAGTGATGGGATGGGATGCCATGATCTTAGTTTTTGAAAGCTGAGTATTAAGCCAGCCTTTTTACTCTCCTCTTTTACCCTCATCAAGAGGCTTTTTAGTTCCTCTTAGCTTTCTGCCATCAAAATGGTATCATCTGCATATCTGAGGTTGTTGGTATTTCTCCTGGCAATCTTGATTCCAGTCTGTGCTTTCATCCAGCCTGGCATTTCACATGACGTACTCTGCATATAAGTAAAATAAGCAGGGTGACAATATACAGCCTTGGTGTACTCCTTTCCCAATTTGGAACCAGTCTGCTGTTCCATGTCCGGTTCTAACTGTTGCTTGTTGACCTGCATACAGGTTTCTCAGGAGGCAGGTAAGGTAGTCTGGTAGTCCCATCTCTTGAAGAATTTTCCACAGTGTGTTGTGATCCACACAGTCATAGGCTTTTCTATAGTCAGTGAAGCAGGAGTAGATGTTTTTCTGGAATTCCCTTGCCTTTTCTATGATTCAACGGATACTGGCAATTTGATCTTTGGTTCCTCTGCCTTTTGTAAATTCAGCTTTTACATCTGGAAGATCTTGGTTCACGTACTGTTGAAGCCTAGCTTGAAGGATTTTGAGCATCACCCTGCACACATGTGAGATGAGCACAACTGTACAACAGTCTGAATTCTTTGGCACTGCCTTTCTTTTGGATTGGAATGAAAACTGATCTTCTCCAGTCCTATGGACACTGCTGAGTTTTCCAGATTTGCTGGAGTATTGAGCCCAGCACTTTAACAGAATCATCTTTTAGGATTTGAAATAGCTCAGCTGGAATTCCATCAGTTTCACTAGCTTTGTTCGAGTAATGTTTCCTAAGGCCCATTTGACTTCACACTCTAGGATGGTTGTTTCTGGGTGAGTGACCACACTGTCTTGGCTATCCAGTAAGACCTTTTTGTCTAGTTATGTGTATTCTTTCCACCTCTTCTTAATCTCTTGTGCTCCTGTTAGGTCTTTGCTGTTTCTGTCTTTTATTGTGCCCATCTTTGCATGAAGTGTCCCTTCAGTATCTCAAATTTTCTAGAAGAGATCTTTAGTCTCTCCCATTCTATTGTTTTCCTCTTAAGAAGGCTTTCTTCTCTTTCCTTGCTGTTCTCTGGAACTCTCTTCAGTTGGGTACATCTTTCCTTTTCTTTCTCTTCTATTTGTAAGGCCTCCTTAGACAACCATTTTGCCTTCCTGCGTTTCTTTTTCTTGGGGATGGTTTAGGTCACCACCTCCTATACAATGCTATGAACCTACTCTGTCTGCCAGATCTAATCCCTTGAATGTACTTGTCACCTCTACTGTATAATCATAAGTGATGTGATTTAGGTCATACACTGGAGATTTTCCCTATTTTCTTCAATTTAAGCCTGAATTTTGCAATAAGGAGCTGATGATCTGAGCCACAATCACTTTCAGGTCTTGTTTTGCTGACTGTATAGAGCTTCTCCATCTTTGGCTGCAAAGAACATAATCTGATTTCAGTAATGACTATCTGGTGATGTCCATGTGTAGAATCATCTCTTTTGCTAGTTGGAACAGTGTGTTTGCTATGACCAGTGTGTTCTCTTAGCAAAACTCTTGTTAGTCTTTGCCCTGCTTCATTTTGTAGTCCAAGGCCAAGCCTGCCTGTTACTCCAGGTATCTCTTTGACTTCATATTTTTGCATTCCAACTCCCTATAATGAAATGGACATCTTTTTTTGATGTTAGTTCTAGAACGTCTTGTAGGTCTTCAAAGAACTGTTCAACTTCAGCTCCTTCAGCCTCTGTGGTTGGGGAAGAGACTTGGATGTTGCACGGTTTGCCCTTGAAACAAATCGAGAGAACCAAGAGCATCTGTCATTTTTGAGACTGCACCCAAGTACTGCATTTTGGGCTCTTCATTGACATGAGGGCTACTCCATTTCTTCTAAGGGATTCTTGCTCACAGTAGTAGATATAATGGTCGTCTGAATTAAATTTGTCTATTCTGTTCCATTTTAGTTCACTGATTTCTAACATGTAGATGTTCGCTTTTTCCATCTCCTACTTGTATGCTGTATGCTCAGTTGCTTCAGTCGTGTCCAACCCTTTGGAACCCTACAGACTAGCCCACCAGGCTTCTCTGTCTCCTCCTTGATCACATCCAATTTACCTTGATTCATGGACCTAACAGTCCAGGTTCCTATGAAATATTGTTCTGTAGAGCACTGGACCTTACTTTCACTACCAGACACAGCCACAACTGAGTATCATTTCCACTTCTGCGCAGCCTCTTCCTTATTTTTGGAGCTATTTCTCTGTTCTTCCCCAGTAGCATACTGGACACCTATCAACACGGGGGGCTCATCATCAAATGTCATATCTTTTTGCCCTTTCATACTGATCATGGAGTTCTTGAGGCAAGAATACTGGAGTGGTTTGCCATTCCCTTTCCAGTGGACCATTTTTTGTCAGATGGCAATAATAATAAATAAACTTGGGGTTTGAATTCAAGTTTTTCTAACTTGAACATTCACACTAGTTAACAACTATAATATGTAGCCTTCATGATAAAACAAAGTCATAAATTTCTCCTGTACATACAAAGCCTATTTTTAAAGGCTCTAGAAAATAATTTCTTCAATAAATTATTTTAATATTAAGACTGCAATATATACAGTAAAACTCACCAATGATTAGAATAATAAATTATAGTGTCAACAGAAGTGAGACTTACATAAACAATAAAATGCTTCATAAATCAGGCTACTGAGTGGAGGAAAGTACATGAAACTAATATGTTTTAGCTTGAAACATAAAAGGCAAAGAATTAACTTACTTCAGAGCTTATCTCAATTTTTCCAAAAAGTAGTCAAGAATTAGACAATATTGCAATTTGGGGCATATGTTTATTATACAAAAAAACCTTTTCTAAAATAGGCATATATAAAATATTGTTGAAGATTTTTAAAGTTCAAATAGATTCTCATTCATCTGTGCATGCCTGCATGTGTGCTATATCATTTCGTCATGTCCAACTCTGTGTGATGCTATAGCCTGTAGCCAGCTGGGAATCTCTATCCATGGGATTCTCCAGGCAGGAATACTGGAGTGGGTTGCCATACCCTCCTCCAGGGGATCTCCCCAACTTAAGGACAGAACCCACATCTCTTTAAGTTTCCCGCATTAGCAGGCAGGTTCTTTACCATTAGCACCAAGGAAAAGGGAAGTTGCTCAGTAGTGTCTGACTCTTTGCGACCCCATGGACTGCAGCCTACCAGGCTCCCCCATCCATGGGATTTGCCAGGCAAGAGTACTGGAGTGGGGTGCCATCACCTTCTCTGATGGAAAGCCATCCCTATTCATCTACAAGTTTAAAGTTAACTCCAGTACTTTGGCCACCTCATGCGAAGAGTTGACTCATTGGAAAAGACTCTGATGCTGGGAGGGATTGGGGGCAGGAGGAGAAGGGGACAACAGAGGATGAGATGGCTGAATGGCACCACTGACTTGATGGACCTGAGTCTGAGTGAACTCTGGGAGTTGGTGATGGACAGGGAGGCCTGGCGTGCTGCGATTCATGGGGTCTCAAAGAGTCGGACACGACTGAGCAACTGAACTAAACTGAACTGAAAAATAAGATAACATATCCTATTTTAAATTCTCTTTCATATGAATTTAAGATGTAGCCCCAAATTAAGGAATTCTATCAATCCTTGTCCTAAAGCTAACAATTTATGTTCTTCAAGTAGAGGGGTATGTTCCATTTAAAAATTTTTTTCAACGTTTTAAAAACTGAAAGACAGTACTACCACCAAAATGGTGGCCCTCCAAACTTTAAATATAACAAAAGACTTCATTACTGATACACACAAATGTCAAAAAGCCAACCTCAGACATCAAGAGCTTTGAAGTAACTAATGAAAAACTATTAGATAAGAATTCAAAATAGCACATAAGTGAACCACACGGGAGGGCTGAAATACATACCCAAAACAGGTATGTATTATTACTGAAACGGAAAGTGATACATTTCTTATTATACTTTTTTTTATTGGCCATAAACTAAGAACATATATATCACTGAAAAAATTAAAGTTATTGCATGGAAAAATTAACATGAATGATATAAAAGAACTAAAAACAAATCCAAATGAAAATCAGAAAGCTGATCCTTTATACTACCTTTTACCTGTTATAAAATAAATACAATTTAAATATCAAAATATAATAAAAACACTAAAATGAGTTTTGAAAACAGGATACAACAAATAACCATGTCCTTGGTCCTGGTCCTTGGATGAATGGACCAGATACCTGTTAAATAGTTTTAGCACTGAGATTTTATAACTATTCAATAATATAAATTATTGTAATCATTTTAGGTGTAACATTCAAACTGCATAACCTTTCTAATTTTTCTGCATGAAGCAAATAGTGATTTGCTTCAGGTTAAATATTATATATTATAATCATAATAATTATAATATATTATAAATATAATTATTATAATATATTTCAGGTTAAAATAATTATGGACTTAGTATTAATTCATAAGAAATATTTAAAGTACACATGAAGTTTTCTAATTGCTATTTCACTTCTAACTTCTTTTCATAGCACTTACTAGGTTTTAAATTACTGATCATAATGTGTCCTAGTTCACTTAGATGATAAAGAACAAAACATTTGCATTTAAATTAGGACTGGGATTTAAAGTTTCATTTTTCAACTAAGCTGATCTACTTCTCAGTAAAATGACTGAAGATCTCATAGCAAAGTAATATCTCAGCAGGACATGGCCTCCATACTCATTTTCACATGAAATGCTAACCATTACATTATACTGATTTAAAAAAAAAAAGAAAAAAAGCATGACCCATGGATGAGAGCTGAGTTTTGTAAATGTACAGGTCAGATTTAGATTTAGATTTATACTTTACATAAAGATGGTCCCAATATAGGGACAATACTAGGAGCAATATTAAGACAGAAGTTTGTTAATAGCTAATTTAAATAATTAATATGAAAAATCATGTTACATTTCAAGACCTCTAAATTTTTCCCATCCTAATTTCATTCACTAGTTTTTCTATCAATTCAAAATTGGATGATCCATAAAGAATCTCATGTATATATGTACATATTAATGAAGCATTTCTATGTTACTGTTTAGTAAACTAAATTAATGTTTACTTATATAACTTTCCCTTTAAATTCTCCAAACATATACAGAAATAGTTAAACTATTTGTGTAATTCACATTTAACTTATGCCATAAATGATTCTACAAAATAAGGTTAAATTGGAGTTTAATACATGAGGTATTTTTTTAATTAAAAAAAAAAAGAAATTATAAAAATTGCATATGAAATAAATTTAATTAGAAATTCTGAATATATAAAACATGGATATGCCACTGGTTAGATTTAGGCTCTTAAACATAAGAAAAAAAGCTAATTTCAATTAACATTGTGCTAGTATTATGATACTAGCATTATAGAATAATACTAATATTTAGGATATAAATTGTATAACTGTTATTAAATACTATTCTTGAGAATAAACTTTACCCTAGTAATTTTGTTTAATCTGACAGGATTTCACCAACAATTCGAACAATGAGCATTCATTTGCAAAGGGAAAGGCCAGGACTGACACTTTTCCTACTTCATATTATAATCATTATGCTATACCTAGTAAGAATTTTTTTATTTTTTATCAAGGAAGTCACTCCTTTGTGGTTATAAAATTTGTCAACTTTTTTTTACTTTGCGTAAATATATCTGCCTTAATCCTAAAGAAACTTTATTAGCATTTTAAGGATAAAAACCACTATTATAATATATTTACATAGCACCAAGGGCACCATGCATAATCTAAACAATTAAAAAATACCATAAGTTACATATTGAAAGAAAACTTACCAGACAGTGGTTTCCACTTGACTGTCATTGAGCTGCCGGTTGTCTAGTTGTGCAAAAAGTGGGAAAAGCACTTGAATCCCTCCAATTGAATGAATTGCACTATGAATTGAATGTGTAACTATAGCTTTTACATCCTATGTTCAAAAACAAAAATGCTTATTAAATTTTCTAAAGCATATTATCACTATTTCCTTGTTTCAAATAACTTTGTAAGAAAATTAAATAAAATAGATATTTTTAAATCAATTTTTTAAATTTTAAATCAAAATTATATAATTTTATACACATTTAAAATAAAAATTTGAAATATTTTGACAATCACTTAAATTTAAAGCTTAAGTTGAGAGATTTTTACACTGAAAATATGAGTGTCTAAATCAAAATATATTTTAAAATAAGAGATGCTATTAATACAAAAGCACTCAAGTAATTTTTATTAGGGAAAAAATACTTACAGGAAAGTATTTTTATATTTACAATTATCTATTTACTAATTCACTGATTTTATTTCAAAGGATAAGAAACATAAAATACAACAGAAAAGACAGATTTCCTACTAAGGAGACAAATCCAAGGTAAACTATACTGCCAAATAAAATGCAGAAGGAAACAACACCGTTCAAAGAACTAGAAAACCAAAAAAGAAAAACAAACAGCAACTGGAGATTTACAGGTGAGCAATGAGGGTTCTTGCCTGGAGAATCCCAGGGACGGAGGAGCCTGGTGGGCTGCCGTCTATGGGGTCGCACAGAGTGGGACACGATTGAAGCAACTTAGCAGCAGCAGCAGCAATGTATAAAATGTAAAATAAAGACACAGTGTTGATGAGAACATTAAGACTAAGCTACTATTCACCTACCTGGAGCATTAGAGCATGTGGGGAATGCACAAAGATCGAAGCGTTTTCCTTTGGTGATGATTCCAGGCATAGTTGAGCATCAGTGGCTTTAGCGTTATATGTAAATGCAATACTACTTGCAAGTTTCCCATCATACAGAACCTGTTTATGATGTTCTGCTAAATGAATATCACTTTCAGACTTAAACTTGAAGGTGCTCTGAAAAAATAAAACTTAAGTTAAACACTCTTTAAATGAAACATAAAAATCTCAAGTTTTAAAGCAGAAAAAAATTTAAGATACATGATTTGTTGTGACATTTCCATGTGTTGGGAACTTGTCAGTGGCATTATTTTGTTATTCTCACCTCAGTTCTGTGAGTTACAGTTTATTATGCTAATAAACATCTTCATGTTATCATTTTTACTAAAATTGTGATCATATATAAAATAATTTTATTAAGATATTATAAGGTCAGATGGTACTAAATGTAAATAGGCTTTTACTTCAACAATTCATAACATAAATTAAAATTTGTCTTGTTAACACTTTCAAAAGCATGTATAGAAGTAAACAGTGCCCGGCACATGAACTATTAATAGAGAAACAACACTATCGGTTGAGACTAAAGAAAGTTTATTCACAAAAATATGTCTTTATTACAAAAAGTGTATCAAGATAGTGGTATCAATGCTACTCCACAAAAAATCACAATAGCCATTTCAAAACCCAGAAGAAAAGTTCATGTTATCACTTTAAATAAAGGACAAGAAATAAAGGACTACAATAAGAAAAGTATGGTTAGAAAAAGTTAAAATTTCTCTGCAGGTGTATAAAACTGACAATGATAAATACATTTAACCTTTGCAAAAATCACATATTAGTATCCCATCACTTTAAGGCAAATAGATGTGGAAACAATGGAAACAGTGACAGACTTCCTTTTCATGGGCTCCAAAATCACTGCAGATGGAGACTGCAGCCATGAAATTAAGACACTTGCTTCTTGGAAGAAAAGCTATGACAAACCTGGACAGCATATTAAAAAGCAGAGACATTACTTTGCCAACAGAGGTCTGTCTAGTCAAAGCTATGGTTTTTCCAGTAGTTAGGTTTGCATGTGAGAGTTGGACCATAAAGAAGGCTGAGCACTGAAGAATCGATGCGTTTGAACTGTGGCGTTGAAGAAGACTCTTGAGAGTCCCTTGGACTGTGAGGATACCAAACCAGTCAAATCTGAAGGAAATCAGTCCTGAATGTTCATTGGAAGGACTGATGTTGAAGCTGAAACTCCAATACTTTGGCCACATGATGCAAAGAACTGACTCACTGGAAAAAGCCCTGATGCTGGGAAAGATTGAAGGTAGGAGGAGAAGGGGACGACAGAGGATGAGATGCTTGGATGGCATCACTGACTCAATGGTCATGAGTCTGAGCAAGCTCCTGGAGTTGGTGATGGAAGGCCTGGAGTTCAATCCATGGGATCACAAAGAGTCAGACACAACTGAGTGACTGAACTGAACTGCATGCAGATCAAACATGTCAGGACAAATTTAGCCAATTATCTACAGTTTTCTGAACTACTACTGAAAGAGTCTTACTAACTTGAACCTGGATGCAAATTGTTCATTATTAGCATGTCAGAAGACAGGAGCAGCATGAAAAATGAAATGTGTGTGTATGTTGCTATAGATGGTACCTTTACTTTTTAAATGTATGCATGTCTATATATTTGAATATTAGACATAAGGTAAGAAAATGTCACTATTTTGGATCAGATCTTTTGCTATCTTCTCAATTAAATGGGATGTAGAACATTATCTCTCATTTCAATGTTTCCTAATTTAATCATTTTTATAACTCACGGATTCATACAAGATAGAGGTAACAGGTAAATTAAAATCTGAATCAAAGACTCTACTTCAATTCCTAATGTACTAAATAGGTGACATTATAACAGGAAATTGAAACAAAAAATTCTTTTAAAAATATTTTAATAAATATATGAGCTAACTACTGGCAATACAAAATCCATGTAATTGCCTCCTTCACTGATTGCCTTAGTGTTATAAAATAAATACTTTATTATGTATGTCAGAAAAATCATAAACGGTCAAAATGTTTAACATCTGAATATTTTTAAGATGCTATTTAAAAAATTATTTTGGAGTACAGTTGATTTAAAATGTTGTATTAGTTTCTGCTACACATCCACTTTTTTTTAATGCATTCTTCCCATACAGGTCCTTATGGAGCCTTGAGAAGGGTTTCCTGTGCTATACAGTAGGTCCTTATTAGTTATCTATTTTATATATAGCAAAGTGTATATGTCAATCCCAACATTTGTGTTTTTAACACCTTTTTAGAGTAAGATTTAACAAATATGTTAGAATTTTGACCTATTTTGTGAACCAAAGATCAAAAGCACTATTAATTATTTTAGAGTAAAACCAAAGAGCTAACTTGTAGAAAGGAGAAGGCGATGGCACCCTACTCCAGTACTCTTGCCTGGAAAATCCCATGGGCAGAGGAGCCTGGTGGGCTGTCGTCTATAGGGTCACACAGAGTTGGACATGACTGAAGCGACTTAGCAGCAGCAGCAGCAGCATCAACTTGTAGAAATAAAATTATCTGAGGGAATTTGGGAGAACGGTATATAGAACACTGAGACACTGGGGAACCTGACCAAATAAGTAAAGACTACAGGAGTTGGATAAGATAAAGGCAAACTGTAGGACAATCAAGTAGAGAAGTGAAGTCTCTTTATGCTGTTAATAATATACCAAGAAGAGCAATATGTAAAGGATGGGAATAGCAACTGGAAAAAGAGCAACATATGCTCTTAGTAGAGGCTACATTAGGATTTTTTTTAAAATTTGGCATCAAAAGCAAAGACAACAAAAGCAAATATTAACAAGCGGGACTACATAAAACCACAAAGTTTCTGCACAGCAACAAAGAGGAAAAGTGAAAGTGAAGTCTCTCAGTTGTGTATGACTCTTTGCGACCTCATGGACTGTAGCCTAACAGGCTTCTCCATCCATGGGATTTTCCATGGACAAGAGTACTGGAGTAGGTTGCCATTTCCTTCTCCAGATCTTCCAGACCCAGGGATTGAACCCAGGTCTCCTGCATCGTAGGCAGATGCCTTACCGTCTGAGCCACCAGGGAAGTAAACTAGGAGAGAATATCTACAAATCATATGTCTGATTCAGGTATAACCTAAATCAAATCCCTTATGATTGTACAGTGGAAGTGAGAAATAGATTTAAGGGCCTAGATCTGATAGACTGCCTGATGAACTATGGAATGAGGTTCTTGACATTGTACAGGAGACAGGGATCAAGAACATTCCCATGGAAAAGAAATGCAAAAAAGCAAAATGGCTGTCTGGGGAGGCCTTACAAATAGCTGTGAAAAGAAGAGACGCTAAAAGCAAAGGAGAAAAGGAAACATATAACCATCTGAATGCAGAGTTCCAAAGAATAGCAAGAAGAGATAAGAAAGCCTTCTTCAGCGATCAATGCAAAGAAATAGAGGAAAAGAACAGAATGGGAAAGACTAGAGATCTCTTCAAGAAAATCAGAGATACCAAGGGAACATTTCATGCAAAGATGGGCTCGATAAAGGACAGAAATGGTATGGACCTAACAGAAGCAGAAGATATTAAGAAGAAGTGGCAAGAACACACAGAAGAACTGTACAAAAAAGAGCTTCACGACCCAGATAATCACGATGGTGTGATCACTGACCTAGAGCCAGACATCCTGGAAGGTGAAGTCAAGTGGGCCTGAGAAAGCATCACTACGAACAAAGCTAGTGGAGGTGATGGAATTCCAGTTGAGCTATTTCAAATCCTGAAAGATGATGCAGTGAAAGTGCTGCACTCAATATGCCAGCAAATTTGGAAAACTCGGCAGTGGCCACAGGACTGGAAAAGGTCAGTTTTCATTCCAATCCCAAAGAAAGGCAACGCCAAAGAATGCTCAAACTACCGCACAACTGCACCCATCTCACACACTAGTAAAGCAATGCTCAAAATTCTGCAAGCCAGGCTTCAGCAATACGTGAACCATGAACTTCCTGATGTTCAAGCTGGTTTTAGAAAAGGCAGAGGAACTAGAGATCAAATTGCCAACATCTGCTGCATCATCGAAAAAGCAAGAGAGTTCCAGAAAAACATCTATTTCTGCTTTATTGACTATGCCAAAGCCTTTGACTGAGTGGATCACAATAAACTGTGGAAAATTCTGAAAGAGATGGGAATACCAGACCACCTGATCTGCCTCTTCAGAAATTTGTATGCAGGTCAGAAAGCAACAGTTAGAACTGGACATGGAACAATAGACTGGTTCTAAATAGGAAAAGGAGTACGTCAAGGCTGTATATTGTCACCCTGCTTATTTAACTTATATGCAGAGTACCTTATGAGAAACGCTGGACTGGAAGAAACACAAGCTGGAATCAAGATTGCCGGGAGAAATATCAATAACCTCAGATATGCAGATGACACCACCCTTATGGCAGAAAGTGAAGAGGAACTAAAAAGCCTCTCGATGAAAATGAAAGTGGAGAGTGAAAAAGTTGGCTTAAAGCTCAACATTCAGAAAACGAAGATCATGGCATCCAGTCCCATCACTTCATGGCAAATAGATGGGGAAACAGTGGAAACAGTGTCAGACTTTATTTTTTGGGGCTCCAAAATCACTGCAGATGGTGACTGCAGCCATGAAATTTAAAGACACTTACTCCTTGGAAGGAAAGTTATGACCAACCTAGATAGCATATTCAAAAGCAGAGACATTACTTTGCAAACAAAGGTCCATCTAGTCAAGGCTATGGTTTTTCCAGTGGCCATGTATGGATGTGAGAGTTGGACTGTGAAGAAGGCTGAGCGCCAAAGAATTGATGCTTTTGGACTGTGGTGCTGGAGAAGAATCTTGAGAGTCCCTTGGACTGCAAGGAGATCCAACCAGTCCATTCTGAAGGAGATCAGCCCTGGCATTTCTTTGGAGGGAATGATGCTAAAGCTGAAACTCCAGTACTTTGGCCACCTCATGCGAAGAGTTGACTCATTGGAAAAGACCCTGATGCTGGGAGGGATTGGGGGCAGGAGGAGAAGGGGACCACAGAGGATGAGATGGCTGGATGGCATCACTGACTCGATGGACGTGAGTCTGAGTGAACTCCAGGAGTTGGTGATGGACGGGGAGGCCTGGTGTGCTGCGATTCATGGGGTCGCAAAGAGTTGGACACAACTGAGGGACTGAACTGAACTGAAATGAACTGATAAGGGGTTAATATATAAAATATAAAAGTAACTCACACAACTCAACAGCAAAGAAACAATTCATTTAAAACACAGGCAGAAGAGGTGAACACACATATTTTTTCTGAATATGATGTAAAATAGATAGCCCAAAGGTACATGAAAAGCTACTCAAAGTCACTAACCATCAGAGAAACACAAATCAAAACCACAATGAAGAGTATTATCAGAAAAACAAGAGATAATAAACGTTGGTGAGGATGTATAGAAAGGCAGAGAATAACAAGGATGTTCACATCCAAAGATAAATAAATGAACAAAGAAAAAGTGGGATATATGTACATTGGAATGTTAGTCATAAAGGAAGTATGGTATCTTGCCATTTACAACAACATGCATGGGCCTTAAGAGCATTATGAAAAGTAAAATAAGTCAGACAGGAAAAAAATATATGATCTCACTTGTGTGTGGTACCTAAAAGAAAAAAAACAAACAAACAGCAAGTTCACAGATACAGAGAACAGACAGATGGTTAGCCAGAGATAAAGGAGGTGGTGGTGGTGTTCAGTCTCTAAGTCATGTCTGACTCTTTGTGACCCCATGGGCTGCAGTACACCAGGTTCCTCTGTCCTATACTATCCTCCGGAATTTGCTCAAATTCATTTCCATTGGGTCAGTGATGCTATCTAACCATCTCATCCTCTGCCACCCCTGTTTCCTTTTGCCTTCAATCTTTCCCAGTACCAGGGTACTTTACAATGAGTCAGCTCTTCCCTTCAAGCAGCCAAAGTATTGAGGAGTTTCAGCTTCAGCAATGAATATTCAGAGTTTATTTTCCTTTAGGATTGACTGGTTTGATCTTGCTGTCCAAGGGACTCTCAAGAGTCTTCTCCACCACCACAATTCGAAAGCAATTCTTCAGTGCTCAGCCTTTTTTAGGGCTTCCCAGGTGGCACTAGTAGTAAAGAATCTGCCTGCCAATGCAGGAGATGTAAGACACACAGGTTCAATCCCTGAGTTGGGAAGATGCCCTAGAGAAGGAAATGGCAACCCACTCCCATATTCTTGCCTATAAAATCCCATGGACAGAGGAGCCTGGAGGGCTACAGTTCACAGTAGCCAAGAGTCAGACATGACTGAAGCAATTTAGCACAGCCTTTTTTATGGTCCAACTCTCACATCCTTACATGAGTAATGGAAAAACTATAGCCCTGACTATATGGATCTTTGTCAGCAGACTGATGTTTGCTTTTAATGCGCTTTCTAGGTTTGTCATATCTTTCCTTTCAAGCAGCAATCATCTTTTAATGTCGTAGCTGCAAGTCATGGTCTGCAGTGATTTTGGAGCCCAACAAAATAAAATCTGTCACTGCTTTCATTGTTTCCCCTTCTACTTGCCATGAAGTGTTGGGACTGGACACTATGATCTAAGTGTTTTGTGTTTTTTTTTTTAACTTTGAGTTTCACGAATTTGGGGGGGTGGCTAAATTGCTGAAAGGGGTGAAAAGGAATAAACTTCCAGTTATAAAATAGGAATGTAATATACAGCAGGGTGATAGTGTATGGTATATTTTAAAGTTGCTAAAAGAAAAAATTTTTTAAGTTTTTATTACACACACACAAAATTTGTAACTATGATGATGGATGTTAACTAGAACTTATTGTGGTGATCATGTTGCAATATACTCAAAATATACAATCATGTTGTACACCTGAAACTAATATATTTCAATTGTATGTTAATTTTTCTAAGTTAAAAAAAAGGGGAAAAAAGTTTTGTAGAGATTTATACAGCAAACAAAAGACGAGATCATGAGTAGAATTAAGATTCTTCTGCACAAACACTTATGTACTGGGCGTGCATACTTCAGCTATCTTGAGTATCGTTGGTAAATGCTGATTTCTCAATTATTCTGTTGTAGCCAGAACCAGTGGGAAATATCTAAAAGCGTCACTAGAATTATTGTTCATTATGAAGCATAAGTCAATATAAGGTGCTGCTGCTAAGTCGCTTCAGTAGTGTCCGACTCTGTGCGACCCCATAGATGGCAGCCCACCAGGCTCCCCCGTCCCTGGGATTCTCCAGGCAAGAACACTGGAGTGAGTTGCCATTTCCTTCTCCAGTGCATCAAAGTGAAAAGTGAAAGTGAAGTCGCTCAGTCGTGTCCGACTCTTAGCGACCCCATGGACTGCAGCCTACCAGGCTCCTCCATCCATGGGATTTTCCAGGCAAGAGTACTGGAGTGGGGTGCCATTGCCTTCTCCCAATATAAGGTAGGTCTATCCTAACCCTATTCCCAAATATCTTATAAAACATTTTACCCAGGAAGCATGTACCCAATGAGGAGATTATTCTGATGTTCTAGTTTTTTGTTTTTGCTTTGTTTTCTTTTAAGCACAGCTTCCTAGAGGAGATTTTGCTTCCTAATTACAGACTTTGCTTATTAGTGCTTTTTAAATATAAAATATGGGCAATTCTGACAAATCTATATAAAAACTCTACTTTAGCTAATAAATCAAATACAAATAGGCCCATTAGATGATTTTCTGCTGGTTTCATTGGGATCCTTCAAATACGGTATTGCTAACAGACTCATTTTTTTTTTTCAGCTCCAACAGATATTCATTCTTCCAATGTGAATTAATATAAATAATGTTTACTCATAAATGTTTGCCAAAACAGTAAAATGCATGAAATAATAATGATTATAAACAACATGCTACCTAGTGTTCACTCATAATCAAGCATTTTAATTTAAAAATGAATCTTAAAATATATGCAACACCAGCAAAAACACGGCAAATTTGTTAACTCTCCCCTTACTAGCTTTCAATATAAATTTATATTTTAAAAATTTATTTTCCTAAATAAAATTCTATGCTTATGGAACAAAAATAATTAGTCTTGAAATATCTAGAAAATAGAAATTAGAAGTATAAATAAATGTACTTCAAAAATTCTCTAAAAAGGCAGCATGTAAACATGTTAAATGTTATACAATCCTCAAATTGTCTCTTAACATGTCAAAGTGTGAAGGTATAAATTATACAACTTCCTAATTCCGATGAGCTGTCATATTCACTGTTCTTAATGCAGAATGACATGAGCATCTGACCCTTTGGAGGAGAGAGGAGGTAAGTAACACAGATAGTAAAACTCTTGAGGAAAGAGCAGATGAAAATTGTTTTTAGACCACACACACTGTTGTATCTAAAATTTTGTAGAATTTGAACCTGAAATTCTTTTCAAAGAGCAAGATAAACCAAAGTCTCAGCCTGTAACCGAAATTCATGTTGGAAAACCATACTTTATTGATTCCAATACTTAAGACAGTTTTTAGTTTACCATGCTATACCACCTAGAATTTCCAATGGAAATTCAAGCTTCAAGAACAGCTTACAAATATTCAATTAACTATAATCTACTATTACATACTGTTAAACTTCTGACATTGTATTTATTTTATCTGTAAAACAGCCCATCTTGGGTAAAGATTGCAATAGCCATCTTTGTTTTCTTCGAAAGCTCCACTAAGAGTTGTTGAGTGAGTTACTGCAGCCACTACAGAAACTGGTATGGAGTTTTCTCCAAAAATTAAAACCAAAACTTCCATGTGGCCCAGCAACTTCACTTTTGGATATATATCCAAAGAAAACAAGAACACTAACTAGAAAAGATATACACAGCCCCACATTCACCGAACATTATTTACTTTAACCAACACATGGAAGCAAACTAAGTATCCACTGATAGATGAATGAATAAAGATAAGATGGTATTAATTATTTCATGGGGTCGCAAAGAGTTGGACGCAACTGAACGACTGAAATGAACTGAATTATTCAACTATAAAAAAGAAGGAAATCTTGCGATTTACAACAACATGGATGGACCTTTAGGGGATCGAAAGGGAAAGTGTATCCATGCTCAGTCATATCCGACTTTTTTCGACTCCTTGCGACCCCATGGACTGTAGTCCACCATGGTTCCTCTGTTCATGGAAATCTCAAGGCAAGAATTCTGGAGTGGGTTGCCATTCCTTTCTCCAGGGGATCTTCCTGACCCAGAGATCAAATCAAGGTCTCCTGCATTGCAGGCAGATTCTTTACCATCTGAGACACCAGGAAAGCCCCTTAGAGTATTAAGTCAAGTGAAATAAGTCAGAGAAAGACAAACATTACTCATACGGAGAATCAAAAATTGAGGCCTACATACAGAGAACCGACTAGTGATTGCAAGAGGTAAGTGTAAGGGATGGGAAAGTGGATGAAGGTGGTCAAAGAGTACAAACTTCTAGTTATAAGATAAATAAGTTCTGGGTATGCAATATACCTTATGATCCAGCAATCCCACTGCTGGGCATACACACTGAGGAAACCAGAAGGGAAAGAGACACGTGTACCCCAATGTTGATCGCAACACTATTTATAATAGCCAGGACATGGAAGCAACCTAGATGTCCATCAGCAGATGAATGGATAAGAAAGCTATGGTACATATACACAATGGAGTATTACTCAGCCATTAAAAAGAAAACATTTGAATCAGTTCTAATGAGGTGGATGAAACTGGAGCCTATTATACAGAGTGAAGTAAGCCAGAAGGAAAAACACCAATACAGTATACTAATGCATATATATGGAATTTAGAAAGATGGTAACAATAACCCTGTGTACGAGACAGCAAAAGAGACACTGATGTATAGAACAGTCTTATGGACTCTATGGGAGAGTGAGAGGGTGGGAAGATTTGGGAGAATGGCATTGAAACATGTAAAATATCATGTATGAAACGAGATGCCAATCCAGGTTCGATGCACGATACTGGATGCTTGGGGCTGGTTCACTGGGACAACCCAGAGGGATGGTATGGGGAGGGAGGAGGGAGGAGGGTTCAGGATGGGGAACACATGTATACCTGTGGCGGATTCATTTTGATATTTGGCAAAACTAATACAATTATGTAAAGTTTAAAAATAAAATAAAATTAAAAAAAAATTAAAAAACAAACAAAAAAAAGAATGTTGACTATAGTTAATAACAGTATGTTTGAAAGTTCCTGAGAGTAGATTTTAAAAGTTCTCAATACACACAAAAATTGTAACTATGAAAGGTGACAGATTTGTTAATTATCTTTACTGTGATAAATCTTGCAATATATACATGTCAAATCATTATGCTCTACACATTAAAGTAAGAAATTTGTTGTTGTTATTGTCTAGTCACTAAGTCATGTCTCACTCTTTGCAACCCCATGGACTGTAGCCCACCAGGCTCTGTTGTCCATCCATGGGATTGTCCAGGCAAGAATACTACAGTGGGTTGCTATTTCCTTCTCCAAGGGATCTTTCCAACTCAGGGATCGAACCCGCATCTTCTGCTTGGCAGGTGGAATCTCTACCACTGTACCACCAGGGAAACCCAAACTAAGAGAAGTTATGATAAATTACATTTCAATAAAACTGGACAAAAAGCTTTAAAAATTAAAAAAGAATATCATATTGTCTGTACAGTACAACGGAGTTAAAATCTGTAGCTTCAAAACCAGTTAGACTTGCATCTGAATCTCAATGCTATCACCTACAGTTGTGAAACCACCCACAAGTTATTTGCCTTTCATCTGCTACACACCCAACACACAAAATACTATAAATAAAGCACTATAAACAATACCTGGTACTTTTAAAGCCAAATGGTAGCTGCTATTATCACTATATCCTTTTCTACTTAATACTATACATCTTCTATGTTAATTTTTCTTAAACATTACTCATAAAACATTCACCATAAACTTTATGGTAATGGCATAATATATAGATGACAGTGAAATTCAGGTAACTGACATAGCTGCTAATTAGGCAAAATTTCACTGAGTAGAACCTTAATCAATCAAACTGGAATTACTTAACACGAATATGAGAAAATGTGTCACAACACTGCTAAATGCAAGAAAACTGTTTATCTAATTATTATATGAGCAGAGGCATGTTATTTTCTAACACTAATCTCTGAAACCTTCACAGGCATCAAAAATATAGTCATTTATCATTGAATTTATGTTAGGATAACATACATATGACAAAATCTATTCCTTTCCCCAGACTCATTATGTGACAAATGTTGCTGATATTAACATAGTAATGACATTCCAAATATTCAAGGAATCACTTTTCCTGATATACAATTAAGAGAATGTTTCCACTTATATAATGTACAATGATTTTCTCTTCAAAATGAATAAATAGTCCATCTGAATTCATTAAAAAATTAGCATCCAAACTCTAATATCTCCAAACATCTCAAGGCAAATACATAAATAGGATTAAACCATTCTCCTGCTAGCGATTTTTTGATAATTCCACATTAAAGGAAATTATTTTGATATTCAAAGCCTTCATCAACTTGGTTTCAGCTTACAGTAATCACTCTCACATTCTACCACAAATCACTCTATCTACTCTCTATTTTGCTTTGCAGTCACACCTGATTATGGAACAATCCATAAACATATCCCTTGCTTCTATCTCTTCATTCATGCCCACTGTCCTGCTCTGCCTCTTAAATTTATTTTTTCAAGAACCCTAAAAAATATATTTCTCTATGAAGAGTTCCTAAATCTTCTGTAGCTGGAATTAATCATCATTCCACAAAATGTTAATAGTATCTGCATTATACTTTCTTTGTGGTATACATACCAACTTTTAATTACAAATGTTTACATATACAATTATTCTCATAATAAAGTATAAGCTTACTCATTTTTAATCCCCAAAGCTTAGAATGGTTCATTGAATAAAACAATTATTTAATATGTTATTTAATTTTACTCAACTACATGCCCTGCATGCATGCATGCTAAGTCGCTTTAGTCGTGTCTGACTCTTTGCGACCCTATGGACTGTATGTAGTCTGCCAGGCTCCTTCATCCATGGTGTTCTCCAGGCAAGAATACTGGAGTGGGTTGCCATTTCCTCCTCCTGGGGATCTTCCCACCCAGGAACCAAACCAACGTCTCTTATGTCTCCTGCATTGGCAGGCAGGTTCTTTACCACTAGTGCCAGGTGGGAAGCCCAACACATGCCCTACAATCATGATTACCAGTCCCTGATAAACAAGAATGTAGAGAAAAGAAAAGATTATATAGCCACAACTGTGCCAACAAAAAGGGCAAATGGATTAGTATAGAATATTTCAATGAATGAAGTGAAGACAGTACTTCAACATAGCTTAAAATGACCCAACCAATCAAATCCTAAAATTAAGACAAAATATCAAATTAGCGTAAGTGCCAAGTAAGAATCATTAAGTACAGATATGAAACCACTCATGTCCTTTGTCCTACACTGAACTTTTAATGAATTTAAGTAAATTTAAGTAAAAAGTTATGCAAAACTTCCACTCTGGCTCATAATCACTACTTTTTAAAAACAATTTTTGTGAAGCAGTTTAGTGATACTTCCTTCCTTTTTTGTTTGTTTTTTGGGGGAGTATAATTATGTATAATACCTATGTATCATAGGTATCATTATAACTATGATGCTTATGAACTCAGAGCCTATGGTTTCTAAAAATAATGACCGAAACAAAATACTGCAAATGTATAAATAGCTTCTCCATGTCTGCATTTTAACATTGCTGAAATATATGTACATTCCATTATCAGATAATAAACCTTTACTTTCATTTTGTTCATAGAGCTATCAAAGTAATCAGAAATGTTTAATATAGTCTCTTGAAAGTTATAAAATTTTGGGAGGGGAAATATAATGTAAGATGTCTAATAAAACCTAGCCTTACTTGGGAAAAAAATGGTCTTAATTTTTTCAATCTGTTATATAAAGATCATTATTTTGTAGTTTGGCTTATAGCAGCAAAACAATTTCATATCATAATTAATTGTATCATATTTAAAAAATATGATCCAATTTAAATGACTGTAAACATATAATCAATCATGTAAATATAATTGTCTTGACTTAATCCCATTTGTGGCATTCAGATCACTACCAACTAGTCAAATAATAAGCTGATCTATGCATAAATATAAATATTTATTGCATTATTACTTTAAGAAGCATTTTTAAAAAGAGAATTATTATATAAAACGATATGAGTAGGATGGGGATGAGAACAAGGAATGACTGTGAATAGGCATGTGAGATCTTTCTGGGGTGGTGGTAATGTTCTAAAATTGGATTGTGGTGATGTTTGCACAACTCTATAAACATAGATAAAATAATGTGTATACTTAAGAGGAGAGAACTGTAAATTATATGTCAATAAAACCGCTACATATGTTAACAATAAAACATTCAAGAACATTTTGCACTAATTATTCTCAAAGGGGGATTCCCTTGTGGCTCAGATGGTAAAGAATCCTCCTGCAATGCAGGAGAGCTGGGTTTGATCCCTGGGTTGGGAAGAGACCCTGGAGAAAGGAAAGGCTACCCACTCCAGTATTCTGGCCTGGAGAATTCCATGGACTGTATAGTCTATGGGATCGCAAAGAGTCAGACATGACTGAGCGACTTGCACTTTCACTTTCATTCTCAAAGGAGTGACATATGATGCAGCTTTCTTAAATATAGAACACTTCAGTATAATATTTCAGTATGGAATATTACATGAAAAAAGAGGACAAGATACATTCTTTTCAAGGACACATGGAATGACTAGCAAAAAGAACACATTTGGGTTCATAAAACAAACTTCAGCAAATTTCCAAAGACTAAAATCATATGAATGAAATGCATATATTCCTTGAAAAGTAAAATTAAAAAGCATTCCAAGAAATATAAAATATGAATTCTCTGACATTTGTTTAAAAATCTGTATTTATGTTTTAATTTCTATATAGAGAACACTGTAGGCTGGAACTTCAATGGTGAGTTCTTACAAATACTGAAGAGAAAATTAAAAGAAGAAGATTGAATGTATACAACAGTCTTTTGGACTCTGTGGGAGAGGGAGAGGGTGGGATGATTTGGGAGAATGGCACTGAAACATGTATAATATCATATATGAAACAAGTAGCCAGTCCAGGTTCTATGCACGATACTGGATGCTTGGGGCTGGTGCACTGGGACGACCCAAAGGGATGGTATGGGGAGGGAGGAGGGAGGAGGGTTCAGGATGGGGAACACATGTATACCTGTGGCGGACTCATTTGGATGTATGGCAAAACGAATACAGGATTGTAAAGTTAAAAAATAAAATTAAATTAAATTAAAAAAAAAGAAGAAGAAAATTGAAAATGATACTAAAGTAATCCATGTAGTCAATAAACAAACAAGCCACAGAATGTGAACAAGGCTCTAGTACCCAGACATGCAACAATATATTACCTAAAAATGTCTGCTTTCCAACCAAACATCAAGAGAGAGAGAAAGAAAGAGGAAAATATGACACATATATGGAAAAAGAAGCAGGCAACAGAAACGGCTTGTGAGAGCAGCCCAGATGTCAGATTTAACAGAAAAAGATTTCAAAGAAGCCATTAAAAATATGTTCAAAGAACTAAAGGAAACCACAATCAGAGAAGTAAATACAGTTATGAAAAGGTCACATTAAACAGACGGTATCAATTAAGAGATAGATAATGCTACATAGGAAAGTGAAGTGAATAAATTTTAAGGGTTCTAATCACAGGAAATTTTTTGTCTTTTTTCTTTTTTTTATATCATATCTGTATCAGAAGATGGATACTAGCTGAATCTATTATAATAGTAATTTCACAGTCTATTTAATCAAATCACCATGATGTATGCCTGAAACTTACTCAGTGATGTATGCCAAATACTTCTATATAAAACTGGAAAAAATTAATAAAATTAGTATTTTATTAAAATAACAGTAAAATTTGTATTTTAAAATAGTAATATAATTAAAATTTAACATTATTTCTTAAAAGAGAGAAAGATACTATAAAAAGAATCCAAATAGAAATTCTGGAGTTGAAAAGTATAACTGAATTGAAAAATTCTACAGAGGGTGTGAACAGTAGATGTGAAAAATCAGAAGAATTAGCAAATATAAATACTGATTATGCAACCCAAAAATCAGAGATGAAAAATACTGAAGAATGATCAAAGTCTCAGAAAAAATGGAGGAAACAAGTGTATGAACATATAAAGAAAGAGAATATCAGAGGTAGACAAGAAAGAGAAAAGAGAGGCAAATATTCAAAACCTTAATGGATAGAAGTTATCGATTTATTGAAAAGCACTGTATTACTCATTCAGCAAGCCGATGAACTTGAAGAAGAATTAAAGCAAGGAAATCTGCTAACAGAAAAGTCGTACATAGTAATGCTGAAACACAAGGAGAAAATCTTAAAAGCAGCAAGAGAAAAATGACTATTTACTTCTCATCTGAAAAAATGGAGGCCAGAACACAGAGGAATAAAACATTCAAAGTATTCAAAGGAAAAAAATAAAAATCAACCAAGAATTTATATCCAGCAATCTAAAAGGAAAACAAGATACATGCCCAAGTAAATAAAAACTGATATAAAGGGCTATTAGCTGATCTAAGTTCAGTTCAGTCGCTCAGTCATGTCAGACTCTTTGCGACCACAAAAACTGCAGCACGCCAGGCTTCCCTAGCCGTCACCAACCGCCGGAGCTTGCTCAAATCATGTCCGTCGACTCGGTGATACCATCCAACCATCTAATGCTCTGTCATCCTCTTCTCCTCCTACCTTCAATCTTTCCCAGCATCAGGGTCTTTTCCAATGAGTCAGTTCTTCGCATCAGGTGGCCAAAGTATTGGAGTTTCAGCTTCAACATCAGTCTTTCCAATGAATATTCAGGACTGATTTCCGTTGGGATTGACTGGTTGGATCTCTTTGCAGTCCAAGAGACTCTCAAGAGTCTTCTCCAACACCACAGTTCAAAAGCATCAATTCTTCAGCACTCAGCTTTCTTTATGGTTCAATTCTCACATCCATACATGACTACTAGAAAAACCATAGCTTTGAATAGATGGACCTCTGTCGTCAAAGTAATATCTCTGCTTTTTAATATGCTAAGTTGGTCATAGCTTTTCTTCCAAGGAGCAAGCGTCCTTTAATTTCATGAATTACATAAACACAAGAAATAACAAAGAAAGTCTTTCAAGCTAAAAGTAAAGAGCTCAGACAGCAATTTGAATTGACATGAAAAACAATGAGCATCAAGTAGTCATGAAGTTATAAAAGATGGTAAAAATGTATATTTATTCTCCTTTATTCCCTCTTAATTGATTTCAAAGCAATTTTATAAAATATATATACATTATGTATGCTTTTGCCTATAACATAAAAATGTAATGCATTTGCTAATAACAACACAAAGGAGGAGGGTGGAAAAAGCCATATTGAGCTAACGAAGTAAGTTCAGGTGGTAAATGAACAAATGAGGGAATCATAAATAAAAAATGAGCTTAATATAACAAAATCTATAAACCAGTTACTTTTCCTTTCTTGACTTCCGTAAAAGACATATAAGTATATAATATAATAATTAGAATAATGTAATGTTGGGTTTGTAACCAACACTGTAGTATGTACTACATATAACAATTTAACACAAAAAGCAAAAAACACAATAGACCTATAAAAGTAACATTTCTATATCTCACAGTAATTAACTTGGTATAAACCTGAAGCTGATCCTAAGTTAAAATTTAAGTGGCAAGTACTACAGCAAACATTAAATAAATAAGGCCAAAAAAAAGTGAAAAAACAAATGAAAATGCTACAGTAAAAAATAATCATTTAATTCAAAATAAAGCAGTAAAGAAGGAATAAAGGAATCAAAAGAACATAATGCATAGGTAACAAATAAAATGATGAATGTAAATTCAACTATATCAGTAAAATTAAACGTGAATGGAAAAACAATACAATCAAAAGAGAATATTATTAGACAGGATAATAAAACAAGATCTACACTGTGTTGCCTATAGGAGACATACTTCAGATTCAAAGTTGAAAATGGATTCAAAGTAAATGAAAGGGAAAATTTATCAATAAATCACAAGCTCCAATAACTGTGCTAATATCTGAGATAAACACTTCAAAAAAAATATTACTAGATATAGAGAAACATTTAATAATAATAAAAGAGTCAAACCATTAGGAAAATGATAATATATGTGGACCTAACAACCAAGCACCAAAATACATGAAGAACTTGACAGGTAAAAAGAAAGAAATAGAAAAGTTGACAGTAACAGACGAAAACGTCAATTCCCAACTTGAATAGTGGAGAGAACAACTAGGCAGAAGTCAACAGAGAAGAGAAGACTTGAACAAAAATATAAAGACTAAGAATTACAGGAAAAATTACTAGAGAATAAGACAAACAAACAGCAGAGAAAAATACAACAAAACCAAAAAAGCTGATTCTTTGTAAAGATCAAAAGTGGCAAACCTGTACCTAGACTATTTAATATGTTAATATTATCATCTCAAGAGGTGATCATCTTAATAAACACAGAAGTATTTGACAAAATCCAGTACCTTTTATTTTAAACTGTCCAGCAAAACAGGAACAGAATGAAGTTATCCCATTCTGATAAAATGCATCAATGGAAACTTCACAGATAACAACACATTTAATGCTAAAAACTGAAAGTTTTCCCACTAATATCAGTAACAAGACAAAGATAACTGTGCTAATGTTCAATCTTATACTAGAGATTCTAGATAGATAAGAAAAAGCACTCAGAAAGTAAGAAGTAAATGTATCTCTATCTGCAGATGACATAGCTTTGTACATAGAAAATCCTAAAGAATACACACACACACACAAACACAAACTATTAGTGTGAATAAATTCAGCAAGATGCAGTATACAGAAATGAAACACAAAAATCTACAGTATATATTAGTAAAGAAAATCCAAACATAATATTTAAAAATAACTCTGTCTTACAACAGCACCAAAATAATAAAATACTAGAGAATACATTTAATAAAAGAAGTCCAAGAATTCTGGCATTTGACTTATGGCAAAAAGTACTAAAGACCCTCTTGATGAAAGTGAAAGAGGAGAGTGAAAAAGTTGGCTTAAAGCTCAACATTCAGAAAACTTAAGGTCATGGCACCTGACCCCATCACTTCATGGCTAATAGATGGGTAAACAGTGGAAACAGTTGCAGACTTTACTTTCTTGGGTTCCAAAATCCCTGCAGATGGTGACTGCAGCCATGAAATTAAAAGACACTTGCTCCTTGGAAGAAAAGTTATGATCAAACTTGACAGCATATTAAAAAGCAGAGACATTACTTAGCCAACAAAGGTCCGTCTAGTCAAGGCTATGGTTTTTCCAGTAGTCATGTATGGATGTAAGAGTTGGACTATAAAGAAAGATGAGTGCTGAAGAACTGACGCATTTGAACTGTGGTGTTGGAGAAGACTCTTGAGTGTCCCTTGGACTGCAAGCAGATACAACCAGTCCACCCTAAAGGAGATCAGTCCTGAGTGTTCACTGGAAGGACTGATGCTGAAGCTGAAACACCAATACTTTGGCCACCTGATGCGAAGAGCTGACTCATTTGAAAAGATTCTGATGCTGGGAAAGATTGAAGGTGGGAGGAGAAGGGGACAACAGAGCATTAGATGGTTGGATGGCATCACCGACTCAATGGACATGAGTCTGAGTAAACTCTGAGAGTTGGTGATGGACAGGGAGGCCTGGCGTGCTGCAGTCAATGGGGTCGCAAAGAGGCAGACATGACTGAGTGACTGAACTGACTGAACTGAAAAAGTACAAAACATCTTTGAAAGAAATTATTAAAACAAATAAATCTAAAGCCATACATGTTCAAGGATTGAAAGACTTACTATTGTGTAGTTAGTAAATGTCCCTTAATTGATCTGAAGATTCAATAGTATCTCCACAAAATCCCAACTGGGTTTTGTTGTTACTGTTTTGTTATTTTTGACCCCAGAAATTGACAAGCTGATCCTAAAATTCATGTGGAAATGACAGAGATCCAGCATTTCCCAATTTCAAAATTTACATGAAATGCCCAGAATAGGCAAATCTATAGAGTGACTGCTTAGGAATGAGGAAGACTGAGAGAATAAAAAGGTGAGAGCTAAAGGGTACAACGTTTCTTTCTGAGATGGTAAAATGCTCTAAAATCCCCTATGTTGATAGCTGCATTACTAAAACCACCGGATAATTCAGTTTTTAAGCAAGTGAATTGCATATATGTAAATTATACCTCAGTAAAGCTGTTACACAAATAAAAACAAACTCATGAATGCCGGATGAAGGAATAGTTAAGGACTTTGGGAAGGTCATGTGTGTACACTGTTGTATTTAAAATGTATAACCAACAAAAACCTATTGTATAGCACATGGAACTCTGCTCAATATAATGTTCCAGCCTGCATGGGAGGTGGTTTTGGAGGAGAATGGCTACAGGTATATGTATGGCTGAGTCCCTTCACTATTCATCTGAAACTGTCACAACATTTTTAATTGGCTATACCCCAACATAAAATGTTTTGGGTGTTCAACAAAAATAAAAATAAAAATTTTTAAATGGAGCTCTTTTCCTCTTGCTATTTTCCCTGCCTTCTGGAAAATTCATAAAGCTAACAGGAAGGGCTAAACAAGGTAGGAGTTGGCACTAGAAGGAAAGATGAGGAGTTGCAGTGGCCAGAAGCATAGCAGAGCCCTGAGCAAAGTCAGGAGCATGACCACACAAGGAAGCATCATGGTGTCAAAGTCCTATAGAGGGGAGGAGGGTGTTCACCCAACAGAGTTATCCAGGTATGGGAGACAAAGACTAAGAAACTGTTTTATTGAGCAGACAAAAGATACATTATATATAACCGCTGTGAACTAGATAATTTTCCTATAAAGGGCATTATGGGTCAATTAGCAAAATTCTAACGGGGTCTGTGAATTAAATGGTAGTAACACACTGATGTTAGAAATCCTGTAAAAGAATGGTCTTGTTTGTATAAACACAATAGTCAGGGAAGACAGGGCATTATGTCTGCAATAATTTTAAATGGTTCAGGGGAGAAATTTATCTTACTACTGTGCTTGTAATTTTTCTGTAAGTTTCACTTTCTTTTCAAGTTTAAGAATGAGAAAGAAAAAAGGATGAAAATTCAAGAGATAGTGACAAATATTAAAGATAAGCAAAGTAAACCAAACAAGTATAGTCAAGTCTCTGAAGAAAACAAAAGCAATGAAATAGAACAAACAGTAAATAGTATCAAAAATTCCTTGTAATACAAAAACATGCAAAACTGCATACTGAAAGTGCATATCACTTAACTAAGAAATCAACTCAGGATAGTCAAGACATATCCAGCAAAATTGCTGAATTCAAAGGAAGAAGTTAAAAAGAAATAGTCCTTTGAACAAAACACTTTAAGCCAGAAGAAAATCAGTAACATGTTTGAGTGGTACAAAGAAATGTCAGTCTAGATATAGCCAAGCAAATGGCTATCAAACATAATGGCTCTTGATAAACTAACACGGAAATGTAGCTCTCAAAAACATTATTCTGAGTCCTTCCTGAGGAATAAGCTATATAATTAGCTTCAGATAGGTAAAACAGAATGGGCTCCCCTGGTGGCTCAGACAGTACAGAATCCACCTGCAGTGCCGGAGACCAGGGTTCGATCCCGGGGCTGGGAAGAACACTTGGAGGAGGGCACAGCAACCCACTCTATTATTGTTGCCTGGAGAATCCCCAGGGACAGAGGAGCCTGGCGGGCTACAGTCCATGGGGTTCCAAAGAGTTGGACATGACTAAGCGACACAGCACAGCACAGGCAAGACAGATCAATGTAAGGACTCTGATGAATATCAAATATATACTTATAAAACTATGACTAAGAATTTAAAAAGAAGGAGAATAATATGTAATACATCAAGGCTGTATATTTTCACCCTGCTTATTTAATATATATGCAGAGGACATCATGTGAAATGATGATGCAAAAGCTGGATGAAGCACAAGCTGTAATCAAGATTTCTGGGAGAAATAGCAATAACCTCAGATACACAGATGATACCACCACTATGGCAGAAAGCAAAGGGGAACTAGAGTCTTTTGATGAAAGTGAAAGAGGAGGGTGAAAAAACTGGCTTGAAACTCAACATTCCAAAAATGAAGATCGTGGCATATGGTCCCATCACTTCATAGCAAATAGATGGGGAAACCATGGAAACAGTGACAGACTTTTCTTGGGCTCCAAAATCACTGCAGATGGTGACTGCAGCCATGAAATTAAAAGACGCTTACTCCTTGGAAGAAAAGCTATGACCAACCTAGACAGTATATTAAAAAGCAGAGACATTACTTTGCCAACAAAGGTCCATCTAGTCAAAGCTATGGTTTTTCCAGTAGTCATGTCTGGATGTGAGAGTTGGACCATAAAGAAGGCTGAGTGCCAAAGAATTGATGCTTTTGAACTGCGGTGTTGGAGAAAACTCTTGAGAGTCCCTTGGACTGCAAGGAGATCCAACCAGTCCATTCTAAAAGAAATCAGTCCTGAATATTCACTGGAAGGACTGATGTTGAAGTTGAAACTCCAATACTTTGGCCACGTGATGCCAAGAGCTGACTCATCAGAAGAGTCCAGTGCTGGGAAAGATGGAAGACAGAAGGGGGCGGCAGAGGATGAGAGGGTAGGATGGCATCACCAACTCGATGGTATAAGTTTGAGCAAGCTCCAGGAGATGGTGAAGGGCAGGGAAGCCTGGCATGCTGCGGTCCATGGGGTTGCAAAGAGTTGGACATGACTGAGCAACTGGACAACAACAACAATAATATGTAATAACTACATGACTCACAATGTAGCTAATCTCTTATATTTAGTTTTCTAGGACTGTCATAACAAAACACCAAAGTCTGAGTAGCCTAAACAACAAAAACTTATTTTCTCACAATTCTGGAGGCTAGAAATCCAAGTTCAAAGTGTTAGCAGGGTTGGTTTCTTCTGAATCCTCTCCCAAACCTCTCTCCTTGGCTTGTAAATGGCCCACTTTCCTTCCTATGCCTTAACGTGGTATTCTGTGAGTGTCTATATCCTAAGTTCCTTTGCTTATAAGCACAATATTCATATTGTATCAGGACCCACCCTAATGACTGCATTTAACTTTACCTCTTTAAAGACCCTATCTCCAAATATAGACACATTCTGATACTGGGAGTTGGAATTTAAACATACGAATTTTGGGGGAAGCACAAGTCAGCCCATAATATACCTCAAAATTTAAAAATGGCAAGGAGAATAGAGAGAGTATATGCAAAACAAGGTTAAGTGTTTTCAGTTATTAGTAGAATAGTGTTGGCATAGCTATTCTTAGATTGTTACTTGTGTAATTATGGGCTTTTCTAATTCTATAACAATATGTGTACTTGCCACAAGAACTCTCCAAGTGGAAGAAAAGAGATACATATTTAACTAAGAGGTCAAGACAAATTTTACATTTCCCATTAATAAAAACTAGGGATTCCTGGAGTAACGATTGACTTCAGGGCTGAAACAATAAAACGTTCAGGATGAGCCAGACATGTCGTCATAGGGAATAGTAAGGATGTTATGAAAGACTAGAGTCATGTCAAAAGGACTAAGGGACCAACTAGAAGGGATATGAATTGCCCAGATTTGGAGCAATCTGAACTTCTTAAAGAAAAACACAGTAACTACAATTGGTTGAAACACCTCAAATACACTTAAATCTCTAACCTTATAATGACACTTTAAAAAATAGTAATTGGACATCTCTGAACAATGAGGAATGACATTAGATTATATTATTTCCCCTGAGAGAACATTAGGTAGCTTTATTAATCAGAGTTGGCAGAGGAGAAAGTTGTTAGTACATTAACTAGATAAAAATCTGGTAGAAATTAACCATTTTATGACCAATGGGTAACAATTATTTGACTATGGGAAATAAGATTCTGCTGAAGGCATTGCACTGAAGGAATAAAACTAGAACTTTGGAAGAACATACAGAATAGTTTTCTTTCCATTCATGGAAATTCTAGCATTCTAAATATACTATAGCTATTAAGTAATATGCCTGGTATTTTAAAGCAAATATACCTTAACAAATATGACCAAATGAGTGTTGTATTTTGCAAAAGAGTTCTCTCAGAACTACTTACACATATATTCCAATACTCAAAATATTCATTATATCTAGGGTTTTAAAAATATTTGCAGAATCTAAAGAGTTTTTAAAAGACCTTAATTAACAGGTGCTTGCAATTTGTGGACATTTTTGGAAAAAAATCACATCGTAAACTTTTATTACAAACTGAAAATGAGGTTCTTAAAAATCTCAACTTGAATGGATATGAAAGAAAAACTTTTAAAGGTATATTTAAAAAACAGGCTTTAAAAAAACAAACAACAACAACAAAAAACAAACATGTTTGTCATCACTGAAGAGTCTTTAGGTAAAGATAATAAAAACTCGAGCCTGCTCAGGTAATGTAGTGCAGGTAATAGTTCTACTATCTGGTTATGGGGTAAAAGATGGCAACCCACTCCAGTACTCTTGCCTGGAAAATCCCATGGACAGAGGAGACTGGTGAGCTACAGTCTACAGGGTCATAAGAGAGTTCTACACGTAAGAGAGTTATACAAGTTAGCCAACTAAACAACAACAAACAAGGGCTGAAAAGCAAGTACTTGAGGTCTGAACAACTCTCATTCATTTCTTGTTGCTGAAATGCTGTATTCATTTCTTCTTGTGATGAGATTCCTGCTTCTGTGCGCAGTTATTGAAGATGTAAGGTGACCAGGGCCACTGCTCCTGGTGGTACGGCTGGTCGTGCCAGGGCCTGGATGCTCATGGTTGCAATAATGACTGAGGCCAGCTGAGGCAGCTGAGGTTCTTGGGGAGATGATGATGCGACTCGGGGCTTTCCGGAGTTGGCTTTGCACTCCCACTACCAACTGAATTCTATAGCATTTTAAATTATATTTCTGAAGGCAAACTGTCATCCTCAAGGGGTTGATTTAATTTTGGGAAAAAGAATAAAATAAAAGACCTGAAGCCATCATAAAACCATCTTTCATCAAAAATACAGTTTATCTCTAAAGTAATGAGAACTGTTTCCTTGTGTCACTTAAAAACTGACCCTGCAGGCAATTTCAGAAAAGAAATGCAATTAACTTGAAAAATGGTAACATATTTTGAATATGCATATATCTTCCAAAACTAACTGGCTAAAAAGGAAAATCATTTTAAATATTATAGTTTAAAAATAGTTTCTCTATTTTACATAGCAAATTTATATAACCATACTTCATAGGCACATTAAGTACTAATTACTCAGAGGTTTTTATTTCTATAAAAATTTAATTTACAAATGTATTGGACATAAATATATGTGTAAGACAGCAAAAGGAAGTAAGAATGAGATCAGAAAAAAAAAAAAAACTACCTATAAACAGATCCTCAAAAGGAAAAAGTGATGGAAATGGAGTAGAGAGATATTACAGTAGATTCCTGTGATTCCTTGTGGATTCTAAGGAATTACATAGCTGGCAACAGAAGAAGAAAAACTGATCTTTAGGACTGAGCAGGTATTTCTGCCACGGGCAAGGTCTGGTTAATGCATAATGCAGATGGACAATCATACTAAAAGGGAGAAAGGAGTTCAGAGAGCAGAGAAAAATCTTATGTTTAAATTTTTCTTGTCTTACCTTCGTACGTGAATTTTTAATTCATCATTTTGCATACTAGATTTCAAGGTTGCACCCATACAACTCTTTGGTTCTTGATCCCTCCATCTTTTCTACCTCTCTTCTAACGTTGCTATCAATCTATATCCAAGTTCATTCATATCTCTTTCATGTCCATGTTCATTTCTCTTTCTGGCAATAGGCAAAGACTGGATTTCTTTTTTACCTTAGATGTATTTTTCAGTTCCAAAATTTCCATTGATATTTGTATGTTGCAGTTGATAATTTCCACCTATTAATTCATTACAAGCACTTTTTTTTTTACCCTATTAGTTACAAAAAGTCCCCAAAAGTCCTCATGTGATAATTAAACAATTCTAGGTTATCCTGGAGTTGGGTATGTGCTAATTTTCTCTTCCCTTGAAAATAAGTCACACTTTCCTGACCTTTCATAGGATGAATAATTTGTGATGATATGCTGGACATTTTGGATATTATTCTGTGGAGACTATATTCTGAAATATCCTGATGCTTTTGTTTCAGGGGATCATTTCCTCTTTTAGATATGATTACAGACTGTCATTTTTTCTATGTGTGGCATCTCAGATGTCAGTTCATTTCTTGAACTGTTATTTACAATCTAGTATCCATTTATCATGATCATACATGGTTTCATGGGTCAGCCACACACTTCAACTGTTTTCTTTTAGTTGTTGTTAACACAGAATTCATACCCTTTTATGACTGCCTCTTTTCTAGGGGCCCATTACTCATCCTGTATTGCTGGTTACCCCAATGCTTGTTACCTTATATTTTCTGGCCAGGAAGATTGTCTATCAAGATAAAAAATGACGAACTTAGCCCATGCTGACTGCCTGGTTCCATGTTTTGACTCTCCTCTAAAACTTGCCTGCTTTATATTCAGTCTCCAAGGCTCTGATGTCTTCTGCATTACGTCCAGACTTTTTATATGGTTATCTGTGGGAACATCAGTTTCTTAGGAACTTTCTCTTCCATACAAGTACTGAAAAATCTCCAAAGTGACTTTTAATTCTGATGGTTGTCTTATACATTTTCCCCTATCACTTAGATCTTAATCTTAATATAAAACACTGTTAAAAATCATGATGCTACCATTTTCTTGAATGACAGAACACAAAACCAAATACTGAAATATACAGCAAATAAAGATTGTTTGTCACATGTTTATTTCACAATTAGGAAATCTCCAGTAATGATTATAAAATATCTAAACTTTGTAAACATCTGTTTTGCAAGTTTATGTCAAAATGCCATCTTATATTATAGATGACTCCATAACCTTGCAAACAATTCAATAACCACAATCAAATGGAGCTCCAAAATCAATCTAACTCAGAGTGAAAAGTGAAAGCTGCTTAGTCATGTCTGACTCTTAGAATTCTCCAGGCCAAAATACTGGAGTGGGTAGCCTTTCCCCTCTCTAGGGTATCTTCCCAACCCAGGGGTTGAACCCAGGTCTCCCAAATTGCAGGCACATTCTTTACCAGGGAAGCACAAGAATACTAGTCTGTAGCCTATCCCTTCTCCAGAGGATCTTCCCGACCCAAGAACTGAACTGGGATCTCCTGCACTGCAGACAGATTCTTTACCAGATGAGCTACAACTTTACTAAACTACAGAAAGTTACAGTGAGAAATTCTGTCTTCCATGAATTACTCACAAACAATGATTTATTTAATTAACCAGTGATATCCTACCTCATTTACTGTTTACCAAAGATAACCAGGTACAAAATATTCACTGACAAGTTACAGTGCTTAAAACCAGGCATTCCAGATAAAGAAAATTACCTAGCACTCTAATGATCTACAGATGAAAATCACTTGAGACAGGTTTCATGGTATAGATGATGGTGTGAAGACATTATTTGTGGAGAGAATTAACTTATTTATTTCAAAGCCCAGATGTTGACATGCTATCTACATTAAGCTCCAAATCACAGACAATACGGTCTGACTATTACAATGCTTTCCGTGGTGTCTCTTTTCTGCAGACATTTTGAGGCAAAAAAATACAAATATTGTTATTATATAACAACTAATGATATAAGCTTCATTTTTAATTTAAACCAAATGCCAACTAATTAATATACCCTACCAAAATCTGATTGATTATACTGTTTGCAGCCGAAGGTGGGGAAGCTCTATACAGTCAGCAAAAACAAGACTGGGAGCTGACTGTCAGCTCCCAGTCTTGTTTTTGCTGACTGTAGCTCAGATCATGAACTCCTTACTGCACACTGCAGACTTAAATTGAAGAAAGTAGAGAGAACCACTAGACCATACAAGTTATGACCTAAATCAAATCCCTTACAATTATACAGTGGAAGTGACAAAGAGATTCAAGGGATTTGATCTGATAGAGTGCCTGAAGATCTATGGACAGAGGTTCGTGCCATTGTACAGGAGGCAGTGATCAAAATCATCTGCAAGAAAAAGAAAGGAAAAATGGTTGTCTGAGGAGGCCTTACAAATAGCTGAGCAAAGAAGAGAACCAAAAGGCAAAGGAAAAAAGGAAAGTGAAATGGTGAAAAAGCTGGCTTAAAACTCAACATTCAGAAAATTAAGACCATGGCATCTGGTCCCATCACTCGATGGCAAACAGATGGGGAAACGATGGAAATGATGACTGGCTTTATATTCTTGGGCTCCAAAATCACAGCAGATGGTGACTGCAGCTATGAAATTAAAAGATGCTTGCTCCTTGCAAGAAAAGCTATGTCTAACCTAGACAGCATATTAAAAAGCAGAGACATTACTTTGCTGACCAGGATTGGTCTAGACAAAGCTATGGTTTTTCCAGTCGTCATGTATGGATGTGAGAATTGGACCACAAAGAAGGCTGAGCACCAAAGAATTGATGCTTTTGAACTGTGGTGCTGGAGAAGACTCTGGAGAGTCCCTTGGTCGGCCAGGAGACCTTTTCAGTCAATCCTAAAGGAAATCAGTCCTGAATATTCTGAAGCTGAAGATGAAACTCTAATACTCTGGCCACCTGATGTGAAGAACTGACTCCTTAGAAAAGACCCTGATGCTGGAAAAGACTAAAGGCAGGAGAAGAAGGGGATGACAGAGGATGAGATGGTTAGATGTCATTAATGACTCGATGGACATGAGTTTGAGCAAGCTCCAGGAGTTGGTGATGGACAGGGAAGCCTGGCATGCTGCAGTCCATGGGGTCACAAAGAGTCGGACACAACTGAGCGACTGAACTGACTGACTGACATACCTTAAAATTTCCACTGCAACGCACGACCCCTTCTCTCTCAGGAAGTGACTTTGCCTCCTACTCACCAAGGAAACTGAGACTATAATGTATGAGCCACCTCAGCTTTGCCCCCTGTCGTAACACAATCTCATCTTCATTTGCATCCTCTGTACCCTTCCTTAATTTTCTAAATTTCCAGAAATAAAGTTTCAATGTCAAAATTTTTGCAGGTGCCTGTCCTGATGATATTGTACTTTTTAAATTCACAAGTTGAGGAAGTACACACACCCATGAACTTAAGAGTCAACCTTCATTAACAATAAGGAAACCCACAGGCTAAGCCTAGAGACTGGGAACTTTCAAAACTTAAAATTTTTTTTAGGAAATGCCCAAAAGGCATTTTCTTTTTCTTTCTCTTTTTCTTAATGCATTACTTTAATTCTGGGAATTTTTTTGGGGGGGTGGGGGGTACATGCCACACAGCATGTGGGATCTTAATTCCCCGACCAGGGATTGAACCTGTGCCCCCTGCAAGTGGAAGCATAGGGTCTTAACCATTGGACCACCAGGGATATCCTGAGAAGCATTCTCTTTTAAAGGTTCTGACTCTGATGCAGATAATGACATATACTCTATTGTTACGTTAAGGTTCAAGGAATATATTCTTTATCACATGAGTACTTGCATATAGAACAAAATGACATAGAGTTACTACTTATTTTCACCGCTGGTATAAAATAATGTGATAAGAAAGAGCCACATGACAAACTGCTAAGTTTGTAAAGTAGTTCAGAACAATATTTGCTCCTTTCTGAAAGAGAGAGTTAATACCTGCTCATGTTTAATCTTTTCTTTTTTCCTTTGCTGCTAATAAGGTCCCATCAATTCTGAAGTTTCACTATAGCAACCACACTGGATTTATGGCTTTCATAGCTGTATTTTATTTTCTACTTTATTCATATTTCACTGGTTTGTCACCTGACTTAATATCATTCTGTTAATGCCTGAAGAAACCAACTTCAAATATTTATATGGAATAAGGAAAAGAAGTATGAAAGGAAGGCAAGTGGCATATTAACTCAAAAATTTGAATTATAGAAACATTTCCATGCAAATTCAACACATGGCATAACTAGGACTCAAACCCAGCAGAGTACTCATGAAAGAAAAAGTGGCTGTAACAAGCACAAATTCACTTCTGTGGATAGCAAAACAAATAAAATGGACAAAAGATGGCAGCAAGTACTGTCACTTTGACAGAGAAATGAGAGCACTATTGTCATTCAATATTATTATGGTTATTAAAATCACTGGGAGCAGAAACATCTTTTCATAAGGGTAAATTCAAACTGTCACTTACATGTCCAATATAGAACATAAAATTTTAAACAGAAATATTAATGCAAAAATGCGAAGGCAAAAGGAAAAATATTTTTAATGTTTAGTACTCCCTTTCCCATAGCACAATCTTCACACTGATTATTTAAACACCAAGTTTTAAAAAGGAAAAACAATTCTTCCATGAAAGATCATCAGAATTATAAACACTTTGAATTATACTGTAGTATTCTCTCTCAACTCCATACAGTTTGGGATATCACAATTCCAAAAGTGACTTACACAAAACTTATATATTTCCCCAGCCAGGTGTACTGCCCATTAAGAATGAATTCATATATGTGAAAGCAATATCTTGCTTAAATAAATCTTTGTTTTTAAAGTCAAAAAAACAAGAAAATATGGTAAATCACACTAAATAGTCTTGCAAAAGTACAATATGCACTACTCTGCCCACTTCCAAGCAACAGCAAAGAACAAACAAAAAAATAGACGCTAACACTGAGTAGTTTCAGCTACATGTAATTTTTTACATCATTTTCCTTCAAAATCATTAACTATTCTATTTGGGTTATCTCTAACATTTCATTTGTTCATAATATAATTCATATATTTTATAATTTGAGATTTCAAATATCATGTTAAGCAATATGGTTTTACAAAAGTTATTTAAGAATTATGTCAACAAAAGCTCTGGCTTCATCATTAGAAAACATTCTAAAGAATAAAAAAATGTTCAGGAAGGGAAGGGGAAAATAGTTAAAAAGAGAAAACAACACCTTTGAAACAAAATGAAACAAAATAATGACTCAGTTCCAAAATACCGAAATGACTTTTAAACCACATTTAAGAAAACCTATCATTATATACTATATTGTGTATGGTATTTCACCTTTCACACCTATAACTTTCCACAGAATTTATAATAAGATGATCTTCCTACCTTATATCCAGGTCCTAACTGATGAATTGCAAATATCTGTGCAGGGTTGAGGGCTTCACTGAACACATACACGGCACCAAGTTGACCACAGAATACCCTATTTGCATCAGCAGTTTCTGAAGATCCGAGAAAGCACTTGTCATAGCTCTATTTTTAAAAAGTCATAAAAAAAATCCAATGTTTTATTTTGCAATGACAAAATATTTAAGGATATCTGCCTTCATTGTAAGTAATACCATAAAGCATAATAATAGTAACAGAAAAAACCAACAATTAAGACTCTATGGATTATTTAAATAATAATAAAAAAAAAACTAAAGATTTTTTTGGGGAAAGTTAATCAGTCAAATGTTTCATATTTATTGGCAAGCAAACGATGACTATTCTATAATCACTTGACCAACTTTCCAAATTCTACAGTTAAAAGCAAAAGAGCTTAAAACTATTTATTTACAAAAGTATAACTTACTTTTTAAACTATAATGATTTGTAATTGTCCATAAATAGTTACCTGAATCAAAAGAATGACTCTCAAATTTAACCATAAACACACTGGACCAAAATTTTTAAATTCTACTTAATTTCTCCATTATGGATATATTTCTCTATTTCTCTACCCTAAGTTAAAGACACAAAGAAAAATCACTTCCTTCTCCTAGATGAATTGGTATAACTCAGAATCAAATAAACAATAATGATCAAAATCTGCTGACAAAAGCAGATGGTATTATCCAATGCTCTACATCTGGGGAGTTTAGCATCTAAAAAAACACATTTAACAAGATCCTTCCCACTTCTAATTCGTACATCTCACCTAACTCGGGGCCCAATTATTCCAGACCAGCGAAAGTAGTCACTATTCACTACCCATCCTCACAGGTTATTCTACGAGGAAGACATTATATATGTATGGCATCCCTTTGATGCCTCAATAATATAACTAAAAAATTGTGAAAGAGGTCCAATGGAGAAACTCCTCATAGAATACCTAATCGTTAATTAAAAGTACAGGAACTGAAGAACTGACTACATAATGTATGTGTGCATGTGTGTGTGTGTTATTCTCTAGGCCTCTCCATTTCTTGGAATATTATTGCAAATAATTAAAAAATCAGTCTTTGTTTCCTTTCTTTTTAAAAATATGACTATAGAGTCAATGGCAGTCAACAAAATCACCCTACAATAAAAAGACAGTCCCCTTTGGAAGGCAAATATGAAGCAGAATTTTACTGAATATTCTAATTTTGGAAAAAAACTATTCTCATAAATATGTATTGACTATGACCCAACTATAAGTTTCTAGGACAGAATAAGCAAACTATTCCTATAAAGGAATAGATAGTAAATATTTTCAAACTTTGCAATCTACAACTTGCTTTGGTCACAGATTCTTTTTTGATTTTTTTGTTTGAGCCTTTAAAGAAAAAAAAAAAAACTTTAAAGAAATAAAAAAACCAAGATGAACTTTTCACTTCTGCCCCAAAGCCTTTGCATTCACGTTTCCACTGAATGGGATATTTCTTGCAAATACCCACATGGCTTTCTCTAGTCTCATCACTAAGGCCATCTCTGGATGATCTGGCATCTCCCTTCCCTACACCTACACTTTCTATATTTGTTCCCACTTAACCTTTCTCCACAGTATTTACCACCATTTATCTAATAAACAATATTAACATACTATTCATATTGATTCTATTTAAGGTACTCCTTTCACATCAAAATAAAGTATAAGACACATCTTTTAATGCTTAAGATTCTGAAAAGAACAGAATATTGCATTTAAATTTTGACCTAAAACTTAATAATCTGCCCAACCGATTTTCTTTTTTTTTTATCACTGCTAAGTCGCTTCAGTCGTGTCCGACTCTGTGCAAGCCCATAAACGGCAGCCCACCAGGCTCCGCTGTCCTTGGAATTCTCCAGGCAAGAACACTGGAGTGGGTTGCCAGGTCTTTTAGCCATTTCATTATTAAAAATTAAGGCAAAATTCACTTAATAGAAAAAAACTTCAAAATAAAGCTAGTTTCTACCAAACAATTATATTATTCAATTCATGCTATAAGCAGTAATATATCAAAGACTCAAATACATTAAAATATAGATAAATAAAAACTTACATCATTTGTGTTAACATGCCAAGCCATATCACCATAGGATACCAGCTGTCCATTAACATAACACCGAATTTCACTGTTTCTCCAACGATTGTAAATGTGGACAATGCTGATCATGTACCACTTAAATGAAAAATAAGGAAATCAATATGTAATGTTTGGTTATTATTGATTAAAGGCAATCATAACATTTATCCCACACTACAAAAAATTACTTGAAGGAATATTAATGATAATCCACTATGAATACTTCAAATTCCCTCTCCCATTTCTCATTTTACAGATGAAAGAAATGATTTATAGAGAATAAATGTATGATGGAAATAGAGCAAGAACCTTTGGAGCCCTAGGCTGATATTCCTTTCACTATATCAAGATCCAAAAATTGGGGAAACACAATTATATTTGTTGTCATTCATTTAATAATATTTGCAGTGTGTCAGGCACAGTGACAGTTTTAGATCCTAGGTCAAGATTTATTTATTCAAGATTCCCTGGAATTTAGGGAGTAGTGGAAGGACCCATACATTAGACAAGTAAATGAATACAGAATTATAAAACCATGATGATGACTGTGGGTGGAAAAGGACATTGTAAACTGAGAAAGAATAATGTAGGATTCTACTTTGGATTGTATAGTCAGGCAAAATCTGTCAAAGGAACACCATTTTAATAGCTATAATAATATTGAGATAATTTCAATTTCACAATGTAGAATTATTAAATCTAGGAGTAATTATATTTTCTAACTAAACAGTGTATGACTATAAATTAAGAAACAAGAAATAAGTTTATACTGACCTCTAATTTTATAGTTACTAGTGTCAACAAAAAGCACTCTGACATGAGATGGTTTAAGTTCTCTAACAATTTGTGAATCTAAACCTTAGTCTAATTCAGATAAAAGCCTGCTTCAGATAATTGTGTATTACAGATAATATGTAAACATTATTTCTAAACAACAGAAAAATACAAATGATTTACAGATGTTTGAACAATTTTGCTTTCACCAGTAAGGAGGGATTTAGACTCATCCCCCGCCCCCACAACATAAAAATATAAAACACAAACTTTGTTCTTCAGATTACTTAAAAACACTATTCAATTATTTGACATAAAATTATTTATTACTTTGTATGATATTTATAAAGCCATAACAGTAATTCTCAACCACTAAAATATTATTTATTTCAAGGTACCTGAAATACTTTGAACAAAAATTAATTTTCCTCATTTTGATTTACAAAATAAAATAGTGCACTAAAAAACTCACAAAATAAAGTACCACAAAATGACATTCTTCCTTAGTTACAAAAAAATGTCAGGTCAACTGGAAAAGGTCAGTTTTCATTCCAATCACAAAGAAAGGCAATGCCAAACAATGTTCAAACTACCACACAATTGCACTCATCTCACAGGCTAGCAAAGTAATGCTCAAAATCCTCCAACCAGGCTTTAACAGTACGTGAAACGTGAACTTCCAGATGTTCAAGCTGGATTTAGAAAAGGCAGAGGAACCAGAGATCAAATTGCCAACATCCGTTGGCTCATCGAAAAAGCAAGAGAGTTCCAGAAAAACATCTATTTCTGCTTTATTAACTATGCCAAAGCCTTTGATTGTGTGGATCACCAAAAAATTGTGGATAATTCTTGGAGAGATGGGAATACCAGACCACCTGACTTGCCTCCTGAGAAATCTGTATGCAGGTGAAGAAGCAACATTAAGAACTGGGCATGGAACAACAGACTGGTTCCAAATCGGGAAAGGAGTACATCAAGACTGTATATCATCACCCTGCTTATTTAACTTGTATGCAAAGTACATCATGAGAAATGCTGGACTGGATGAAGCACAAGTTGGAATCAAGATTGCCAGGAGAAAAATCAATCACCTCAGATATGCAGATTATACCACCCTTATGGCAGAAAGAGAAGAACTAAAGAGCCTCTTGATGAAAGTGAAAGAAGAGAGTGAAAAAGTTAGCTTAAAACTCAACATTCAGAAAACTAAGATCATGGCATCTGGTCCCATCACTTCATGGCAAATAGATGGGGAAACAATGGAAACAGTGACTTTATTTTTGGGGGCTCCAAAATTACTGCAGATGGTGACTGCAGCCATGAAATTAAGATACTTGCTCCTTGGAAGAAAAGTTATGTTCAAACTAGACAGCATATTAAAAAGCAGACATTACTTTGCCAACAAATGTCTATCTAGTCAAAGCTATTGTTTTTCCAGTAGTTATGTATGGATTGAGAATTGGACTATAGAGAAAGCTGAGCACTCAAGAATTGATGCTTTTGAATTGTGGTGTTGGAGAAGACTCTTGAGAGTCACTTGGACAGCAAGGAGACTCCAACCAGTCCATCGTAAAGGAAATCAGTCCTGAATATTCATTGGAAGGACTGATGGATGAAGCTCAGGCTCTAATACACTGGCCACCTGATGCGAAGAACTGACTCACTGGAAAAGACCCTAATGCTGGGAAAGATTGAAGGCAGGAGGAGAAGGGGACGACAGAGGATGAGATGGTTGGTTGGCATCACTAACTCAATGGACATGAGTTTGAGCAGGCTCTGGGAGTTGGTGATGGACAGGGAAGCCTGGCGTGCTGCAGTCCATGGGATTGCAGACTCGGACACAACTGAGCGACTGAACTGAACTGAAGTGCAGTATCACTAAAGAATTTTAGGCAGGAAAGTGAAATGATCATCTCCATAGCTTAGGAACATAACTGACAGCAGTGAGGAAGTGAGACTGTTGGGACTAAGAGCTGTTGTTGTTCAGACGCTCAGTTGTGTCCAGCTCTTTGCTACCCCACAGACTGGAGCGTGCCAGGCTTCCCTGTCTATTATCTCCTTGAGCATGCTCAAACTCATGTCCATCGAGTGAGTGATGCCATTAAGATAAAGGCATCGGTAATTCTAAAAGGGGGGGACAGGAAGTAGCTAACAAAACTGACTGGAGGTGCTAATTTTAAAAAGGGAATCTAAAAAGGTTTCCAATTTTTCACTTAAATGGATAGTGGTAACCAACTTAATTAATTAATAAAGTTAGCCAATTATTAGCCAGATAATTAAGTTTGGAATTTGCTTTTGGTCATAACATCAACATGTATGATTAAATGGGTGAATAAATAAATAAATACACAATTTAATGAATGATCTCAAAATGAATAATACTTATTTATAAGAAAATAAACTTTTCTATCTTCTTTCCTTAGGAAAATCAAGATGTACTCTACAGATGACAGACAAGTGACTTTTTGAACCAAAAAAAGCCCAAGTTTTGACTTGATAGTTTTTGACTAAAGGAAACAGGAATAAACTTGGAGAGTGTATATGTATACTGATACTATAAATGTACACTGAGGTCTGCCTTTAGTTTGAGACTCAAAAATAGCACTATAAAAGAAAGATACTAACAGGAACAATAAAAAAGGCCTATATTAAGAATTCAGTAGAAAAATATAACATGATATTTACACAAATATCAATAGTAGTTAATATGCATTGAGCACTTACTACATATGAGGTAATATACTAATCATTTACATTCATTTCCACAAGTTCAAACATCTGGTTAAGTGATAGCACTAGGAAAACACTTCTTGATAGTCTAATTAAACTTCTTAGGAGGAAGGATAACAACTTAGCTAGGGTATCACCTGAAAAAACTAAACAAAGGGAAAAAATAAGAGAGTGGAGTTATCTTGACTGATGTAACAGTAAGAACCAGCCTGCCAAAGTTGGAAATGTAAGAGCCACAGGTTTGATACCTAAGTCAGGAAGATCCCCTGGAGAAGGTCATGGCAACCCACTCCAGTATTCTTGCCTGGAGAATCAATCCCATGGACGGAGGAGCCTGGCAGGCTACACTTCATAGGGTTGCAAACAGTTGTACACCACTGAAGCGACTTAGCACAAAATCAAATACTTATGATTTTCAAGATTTTATAAAAATCTTTACAGAAAGCCTTTCAAGACCCACTTCACTCCCTGATCCTACAAGATATATGTACATACACACACACACACACATATATACATATACATATACATATATATATATATATATATATATATATGGAGAGAGAGAGAGAGAGAGAGAGAGGGAGACTTGTTACAAATAGGAATGTATTTTTCAAAAGGCAACAATGTAAAAACAAAGAAAGAGAGAGAAAAGAGAGAGAGAGAACAATCAGGTTAAACTGCTTTTTATTAATTAATGGTAATTTTATTTGATTCTTAAGTTTTCTTATTTCTACTATTTGAAGCACTGCTTCTCAAACCTGTCTGATGAGAAAAATCATATAGAGCATTTGTTAAAAACTCATATTCCTGCCATGAAAATAAGTCCAAGATCAGTATTTCTAACAAATTCCCACTAAAATTCAAAATAATTTGGCACATTTGACAGATACTGCCTAAGTCTCATCCCAAATCTAATAAATTAGAATTTCTAGAGGACAGTCAATGAGACTTATATGAAAATTAGTGGGATCTGTATCCAGAAAAAAAGAAATCCCCTTCTAATGTATAAATTTATTTAAAATCATTGCTTTCAAGCTATTTTCTAATATATTAATAAATTATTGCTAAATTGTCATTCTTTAATAGAAATAACAATTAAATTATCCCTTACATAAGGGAAAACTTTTTATTAGACTTCTGTAAAAAATAAAGGTATATATTTGAAAACCCCATTCAAAATAGTATTTTCTTCAGTATGTGGCACAACACACATGGGATAACAAAAGACAAAGAAAAAGAAATGAAGTAGTCCCTCCACCTTACATGAGTTCCAAATCTGTTAGGTTGGGTTCCTGAGGATATGGGGTAGAATATGCCCTGAAACTGAATAAAACTCCCTGAAAAAAAAAAAAAAAGAAGATCCACAAAAGCAAGGGTGTTGTTTGTTTTGTTCACTGTCATCTCTCCTGTGCCTACAACAGTGTCTGACAGTCAGTAAATATGCACTGAGTGTTCACTGAAAGAATGTCACAGCAAGAGAGAGAATGAGAGAGTGAATGAGAGAATCAGACACGGCAAGAGGTCAAGAAACTGTTTTATGTCAAAAGTTAGACATAAAAGTAGAAAGAAAATGCAGACAGAGATAAGAGATAGGAGTCATGAAAAAACCAATAAAAGAGAATATTATGGAAGTCAAAATAGGTAAGTTTTAAGATAGTGGGAATGGTGAACTGCATTACTCTCAATAGATGATTTACTTATACATACCTTGCGTGGCTGAAAATCATATTTCACACAGTGCTGAAAACCTTTTCCTTTGGACTTCAGTGATGTAACGATCAAACAATTGCCAACAAAATGAGCAGAGTAACCAACTCCTTTACTAGTACGAAAACTGCAAAGAAAACTGAAAGTAGTATACTATCTTCTGCTACAAAGGACAATATACCTGAAGATTACTATTATATAAATAATAAAAAACACAATTATAAAAATAAAACTTGTATACCTATAGAGTAGAAAGGGTATTACAGGTACCAATAAAGACTAAAACAGGAAAACTTTAGAACTAAAAGAAGAAATTTAAGTTGGGAAAATAGAAGACTATAGAATATTTTAACATTTCAATTTCACAAATACATAAAAACAAATTAATGGTCAATAAAAGGCTACCAAGTAGATTTCGTAAACTTTCAATGACCACCTGGATTAGCATATATAGAAATCATATACACAGTTAATGTTTCAAAAACAACTTCCTCTTTAATTTTACTTTATCTCTGAAAACAGCTTACAAATTTACAGAAAAAGTGAGAGCCAAGTTTGGAAAAAAAGGTAGGTAATCAAGCAAAATCAACCAAAAGAGTACATGTACTGTCTAAAACAGAAAAATAGAAAAAAAGATGTGACTAAGATAGAGTTATTTTCTTCCAGAGAAATACTCGTCCAGCTGTGAATTCAATCACACATAAAAACCTGTAAATGTTCTGACAAATGACAGTATTACTGCAATAAAAGTATGATCTCCCAAAATGATCTTTTGGAAGTTTAACCCCATTTATGTTTGGAACTTCAGATGTCCGTTAAAACTCTCTCTCATACTATCCATACATACTATCTACATGTAATCTTTCTGTAGTAGAGTCTACAACCTATCAATAGCTCACATTTTTCAAAACTCCCATTTCTGAACTAGTCATATATAAAAAGCACATAAAATATTATGCTACCATTAAATCCTACATGATAGGTACTATTATTATCCTCATTTTATAGCTGAAGACACCAAAGTACAGGATAAACAGTGAGTGGTAAAGGCAGGACTTAAACTCAGGCAATCTTATTTCAGAGCACTGCATTAAATGATGTAATACAAGTAAGCACTTATAATGCCTAGTACATAGTAAGGTAATAAATGAAAGTTTGATATTCTTGTGACTTGACATTATTGGTAATCTAAAATGACCAAGTTCTGAGTCTTACAGGTGAACTGTTGGGATGATCCACCCATTCTGTTAGTTATCTACTAAATAATCAATCTTATCTAATTATAACATCACATGGTTATCCGGAGAGGGAAATGGCAACCCACTCCAGTATTCTTGCCTAGAGAATCCTGTGGACAGCGGAGCCTGGTGGGCTGCTGTCTATAGGGTCACTAAGAGTTGGACACAACTGAGCAGCTTCACTTCCACGCACTGGAGAAGGACATGGCAACCCACTCCAATATTCTTGCGTGGAGAATCCCAGAGACGGGGGAGCCTGGTGGGATCCTGTCTATGGGGTCGCACATAGTCGGACACGACTGAAGCAACTTAGCAACAGCACATGGTTATCAAAATCAGTATTTCAAAGCATATCTTAATTATGCTCACAGAACCATGTAAGTGAAAAGGCAAAGTTAAAGATATCTGAGAGTAGTTTGTTTTTCATTTTCTCTTCTCGATCAGCATCTTCACTCAGAACATTCAATTGATATGTGCAGACTCGAGACAGAAGGTCTGTAACACTTGATTCTTAAAATGGAATTAAGGGGGAAAAAAAATAGGGCAGATAGCCTAGAATCAACGGCAAAAAATGAATAAAATAAACTGACATAACTGTATCTTCATAGGTTTAACATATTTATTTACTTATTCTACATACTATGTTGCCTTGACACTCTGTTACATATTTTTAAAAATTGAAATGCTTAAGACAAAAGTACTAAAATTAAATATATCACTTACCAATAAAGATAAGGTTTATCCTTATCAACATTAATGTTATTTAATGGATCCATACGAAACCAAGTATTTAGGGTGAAGCCATTCTGATAAGGCCACTTTGCAATAGGAGGCAATGCAATTGCCTACAAGATAATGATAAAAAATAGGAAAGTATCAGTTAAAGAAAATGTGACAGTAACTAAGGTCAAGTATGGCTTTCACAGATTAAAACACAATGAAGGTATGATTATCAAAGAATCATGGACAAATATAAAAATAGAAATTATTATCTTATTAAACTAATCTATTAATATTCCTTGTTCATTATAGAAGCATTACACTTTCAAATAGTCAACAGATAAAGTTTCATCTCTAAGTTATATAGTATGGTTCAATTTCACCAATATACAGTCCCTTACACATATGCTGTAAAATTTTCAGTTTTCAGCTTACATTAGGTTTTCAGTAATATTTTACTTGATAAAAGCTGAATTTTCAATCAAAAAACAATTGTGTTAGAAATTTTAATGGAATCAATATTGAAGAAACAGAAGTATTAAGAAATAACACTAATACTGAAATGAAACAAAGAAGGGGAACACGAGGTTTATCATTCAGAAACTGAACCATTGAAATTTATGATCAAAAAGGACTCAGATCCACTTACAAGTAGGAAAGGAAATAATACAGTATTCAGTTGATAATAGTAACTAAAAAAAAAAAAAAAACAACTAGCCACTCTCGGGAAAAGAAATGAGAAAGCAATATATTACTTGACCTGAAGTCAAGAAATATCTAAGTGGATTCACTTATCTTCCTATGAGATATCCAAATTCCTTCACATAAAAGATAAGTATCCTTAATTATTTTATTACTGATATGTTCCTCCAAGCAGATCCTTCATATCGCTGCTAATGAACTCAATCAAATATAACACATAGCTTCCATATTAAATATCCTCTGCATATAAAATAAATTCTAAGTTTCTTAAGGTTACACAAGGCTCTTTACACACTGGCTCCAACAAATCCTTTCAATCTTATTCTCTTCTAGTGCCTTACCTTACATCCCAAAATATATCTGAACATACCAGCTGTTCCAACAGTTACATGTTCTGATCTGTTACCTGTTCCCAAGTTTGTACATGATGCTACTTCTGCCCGAAACACAGCCTCCAATAAGATCCCAGTCAGTCAGTTTAGTCAGTTCAGTCGCTCAGTCGTGTCCGACTCTTTGCAACCCCATGAATCACAGCACGCCAGGCCTCCCTATCCATCACCAGCTCCCGGAGTTCACCCAGACTCACGTCCATCGAGTCAGTGATGCCATCCAGCCATCTCATCCTCTGTTGTCCCCTCCTCCTCCTGCCCCCAATCTCTCCCAGCATCAGAGCCTTTTCCAACAAGTCAACTCTTTGCATGAGGTGGCCAAAGTACTGGAGTTTCAGCTTTAGCATCATTCCTTCCAAAGAAATCCCAGGGCTGATCTCCTTCAGAATGGACTGGTTGGATCTCCTTGCAGTCCAAGGGACTCTCAAGAGTCTTCTCCAACACCACAGTTCAAAAGCATCAATTCTTTGGCGCTCAGCCTTCTTCACAGTCCAACTCTCACATTCATACATGACCATAAAGAACCATAGCCTTGACTAGACGGACCTTTGTTTGCAAAGTAATGTGTCTGCTTTTGAATATGCTATCTAGGTTGGTCATAACTTTCCTTCCAAGGAGTAAGTGTCTTTTAATTTCATGGCTGCAGTCACCATCTGCACTGATTTTGGAGCCCAGAAAAATAAAGTCTGACACTGTTTCCACTGTTTCCCCATCTACTTCCCATGAAGTGATGGGACCGGATGCCATGATCTTTGTTTTCTGAATGCTGAGCTTTAAGCCAACTTTTTCACTCTCCACTTTCACTTTCATCAAGAGGCTTTTTAGTTCCTCTTCACTTTCTGTCATAAGGGTGGTGTCATCTGCATATCTGAGGTTATTGATATTTCTCCCTGCAATCTTGATTCCAGCTTGTGTTTCTTCCAGTCCAGCGTTTCTCATGATGTACTCTGCATATAAGTTAAATAAGCAGGGTGACAATATACAGCCTTGACGTACTCCTTTTCCTATTTGGAACCAGTCTGTTGTTCCATGTCCAGTTCTAACTGTTGCTTCCTGACTTCCATACAAATTTCTCAAGAGGCAGATCAGGTGGTCTGGTATTCCCATCTCTTTTAGAATTTTCCACAGTTTACTGTGATCCACACAGTCAAAGGCTTTGGCATAGTAATAAAGCAGAAATAGATGTTTTTCTGAAACTCTCTTGCTTTTTCGATGATCCAGTGGATGTTGGCAATTTGATCTCTGGTTCTTCTGCCTTTTCTAAAACCAGCTTGAACATCAGGAAGTTCACAGTTCACATATTGCTGAAGCCTGGCTTGGAGAATTTTGAGCATTACTTTACTAGAGTGTGAGATGAGTGCAATTGTGCGGTAGTTTGAGCATTCTTTGGCGTTGCCTTTCTTTGGGATTGGAATGAAAACTGACCTTTTCCAGTCCTGTGGCCACTGCTGAGTTTTCCACACTTGCTGGCATGTTGAGTGCAGCACTTTCACAGCATCATCTTTCAGGATTTGAAATAGCTCAACTGGAATTCCATCACCTCCACTAGCTTTGTTCGTAGTGATGCTTTCTAAGGCCCACTTGACTTCACATTCCAGGATGTCTGGCTCTAGGTCAGTGATCACACCATTGTAATTATCTGGGTCATGAAGATCTTTTTTGTACAGTTCTTCTGTGTATTCTTGCCATCTCTTCTTAATATCTTCTGCTTCTATTAGGTCCATACCATTACCCCTCAATTCCAGGCTAATACAATTCTCTCTTGGGAAGCTCTCCTGAACTTCACCATAGCCTAGTTTCTTGTTTCATTGTTTTCCCATAGGAGTTAGTGCCTAGCACATGGCACTTAGTAGCTTGTTGTAACAAGGTGCTTTTATGTATACCAAAGAGTTCCTAAAGAGTCAGATATACAGTTTATACTCCCAGCATTGTGACTTAAGACATAGAAAACATTCAATATGTGATCACTGAAAAATCTCAAAGTAGCAAAATGCCTACTGCATTTAAAAAAAAAAAAGGAAAACACACATACAAACACATAAATGGAAACATACTATTTGAAATGAAGACTGAAACCTTAAAAATGAAATGCAAGTTTTCCAAATATGTCATGTCCTTTCAGATTTTAATACTAAGCAATTAGTCCACTTTGTCAATATAGCTTTTTTAACTTTTTAAAAAAGGAAAATGTTTTACTGAATTTTTTTGTTTGCTTGTTAGTAAAATGTAATTCTTGCCAAGTGGATGAGATGGCTGGATGGCATCGCCGACTCCACGGACGTGAGTTTGAGTGAACTCCGGGAGTTGGTGATGGACAGGGAGGCATGGCGTGCTGCAGTTCATGGGGTTGCAAGAAGTTGGACACGACTGAGCGACTAAACTGAACTGATACATCCATAAGTTTCACTAAACCAGACATCACCTACTATAGCTGCTTCAGAGTACCAAGGTAAACAGGAGAAATATTTATTGAGGACATTGAATGGTGATTCTACAGAATTATAAAAATAACTTACATGTACTCATTTGTTCATAATGCCTGTGGAACATAACAGGCACAGGGTTAGATTCATGGTTTCCAAACTCTTGCCATGATCAGCTTACCAAGTGCACTTCCGTATCAGCAACAGCAAGTCATGACAACACTGCCACTGCAGTATTAATAAGCATTCAGGAGGGCAGCTCACTCTTTCTCTTTTCCCCCATTACTCCACATATCCAAGCAATCTCTTATTTCCAGCCAATGGCCCCAGCAGTTTCTATTAATACATCATCAGTCTCATCATATGGTCTACTGAGCTCTACATCAGAACTTAGACAATGCATTGAACTAAGAGATGCAAGAAAGAAATTGAATTGAACTGCTCTTCAAGTTTTCCAGAACTATTCTTCCACCATGGAAAAGACATGTGGTACTCATTTGTTACTATCCAAATGGTAGGACAGAAAGAGTCCTAAATCACATTCAGTTGCAAACATCAGTGAACTAAATACAACACAAAAAAGAAAAATCTCACTAAAGAAAAATATAATAAGTTTCAGTGATAATGATATGACAATAGTCTTTGGTCTTGCTTCCCATATTATATGATATAATAACATTCTTTGGGGCTTCCCAGGTAGCACTAGTGTAAAGAATCCACCTGCCAATTCAGGAGATGCAAAGGACACGGGTTTAGTCCCTGGGTCAGAAAGATCCCCTGGAGTAGGAAATGGCAACCCACTCCAGTATTCTTGCCTGTAAAATCCCATTGACAGAGGAGCCTGGCAGGCTACAGTCCCCGGGGTCACAAAGAGCCAGACACAACTTAGCGACTGAACAGCAACAATAATTCCATAGATAAATACGGATCTTTATTTATGGCCAATCTCTTCAACAAGATGGTTAACTCTACTCAAGGACATTCTCTTAAATTTATTTTTTATTACATGTATATTCTAAAATTATCTTTTATTGAAGTATAGTCTTAAATTTAATAAGTAACAGCTAGAAAAAATGTTTTGGGGACCCAAAATGTCCCATTTCTACAGGGTATGACTCAACTTCCTGTTCTTACTTATGTACCAACCAAAGTCTTTCATAAAGTACACTTTGTATCCCTAGTTTTTTTCAACTCTCTAATGCATACATGCTCCTTTAATCAGTGCACAAAAGCTAACTTTGTGAGACGACCGCCTAATATGGAACTCAGGTTCATTCACTCCCAAATCATTCAGGCCTAAATACCCATTATCCCATGGTGATAATGGCATCTCCTTTGGACTATGTCTGTGATTATGGACTTAAGCTGCTTTCACATTTGTTCCATACTTCCTTCTACAATATTTTGGTATCCATAAATAGGGTCTCTCATTGTGTCCAGTGAGTCCACAGAACTCTGAAATCTGTATCCCTCACTGCCTCCTAGACTGGTTGACTCCAAAATTTACATTTCTGTCTCATTTCGCAAAAATACAAATGGAGAAGATTCTGATGTTCAGATAGGATGTGTTCAGTTAACTATTTCAATGAATATAGAAATGTACTATTTCTTAAATTAAGCAAATTCATGAAATAGATAATAATCATGAAAAACAAATCTAAACAATATATTCATAAAGGTGACAGGGCATATAAAATGTAATCTTACATTTATCATTCACCTTCACACAAAGCACTGAAAAACTCATTTAACTCTCTGTAAATATTACCAAATTGCTCATATGGAGGCAACAAAACTCATAGAAAGTATCTCCACAATGTGAAATACAATTCAGAAGGCCTAATATGTTATTTTGGTCATTTTGGAGGGAAAGTAAATGGTATCATGATTTTAATCATCTAAAGGCACCAATGTGAGCAGTGGTCCAAACACTATGTACTTTTTTATTACTAAAATGCCACTGGTTCATGCTCATTCAGAAACAGATCATCAAAACACTGTGATAGGAAGGGTTTAAAATCAGCTCCTATCTAAATTTTTCAGCAGTTCAACAGCAGAAGTAACATATTTGATAATTAGCCAATTTGTTGTTAAATGAAATACTGGATTTAAGATCAGGCAAATTCTTAAGGTTGTGACTCTACTTTAAGGCTATGAACAATGTTTACACTGAGAAGGCTTATTACTTAGTTTCCTTAACTGACAACAGCAGTAATGTCACTTATCTTGTACAGACTGTATGACTCAAATGAAATAATAGTTATAAAAGTTCCAGTTCCTTCCCTACTTCCTCCTTTACACAGAATATACCCTTGATCCAAACTACTCTTTATGAAAATGAGTGATGCAGGGAAAACCAGGAAAATGGGAATAGATAGTATAAATCAACCAATATCCCATGAGCAAAAACAATTCAAACATATACTACGAATGACATTAAAATTATCTCTGTGCGTGTTCTGTGTATGAAAAATGTATTGCATATTGATAGGTAATTGATGGCCAAATGGCTAAAAACATGATGAACTGCAACCATACTAAGGCAATTCAGGCAATTTATTAAACCAGAGTCATTCATTAGCTTTAGCTAAACTTTGTCAATTCTATATATAAAATAGGAACTTGCTTATATTTCATTCAAAACACTTTGCTCTTCTTTCCCATACCTTAGACTGAAACCTATCAGACATCAGATCAACAACAGTTCTGTAAAGTGTGTTAGAAGTATGTATGTGTGTGAACAGAACTATTATATCTAAGAGAACCCTCACCCACTTAGGGACAGTGACAGTATTTTCTCTGCAGATTATATATGTTCCACTCTAACAAATAGATACGTAAAATGATTGACTTCCATCATGTAATTTTTTTTAAATGTTCCGATGTTTTGTTCATAGTTGGTGAAACTGTAACTTAAAAAAAAAGATTAGTAACAAAATATTCAGGAAAAAATATAAAATTAGGAGAATGGCTAAAAAAATGGGAGATTACAAGAACACTGAAGTACTTAAAATAACCAAAGAGCAATAAATATTTACATGATGTTTTACAACGTTATAGTGCTTAAACAGTACATTATTTCATTACAGGCTCACAACCCCTATTCCATTATAAAAGTACTAATCTTTTACATGAAAGTAAGCCAAGAAACATTAAAGACTAGTCCTCTACAATAATGAACTAGAGGATTCAGAAATCAAAATTTGTTCTTCTAGCCAAAAATTCCACATATGCTCTACAATATTACCATATAGATTGAGATGATTAAACCAAGAACATTGAAAGAGCTATTTCATTGAAAAGAGGAACAAAATGGTAACACCTCCAGCTAGACTTGGGTTCTATCCCTGGGTCAGGAAGATCCAAGGAAATGGCAACCCATTCCAATACTCCCTTGCTTGGAGAATTCCATGAACAGAGGAGCTGAGCAGGTTACAGTCCATGGGATCCCAAAGAGCAGGACATAACTGTGTGACTTTCACTTTCACGTTCCAGCGAGACAGACTGAGGGAAATTACAGTAACAAGAATGGAAGAGGAGGCATCACTACACATCCTACAGACATTAAAAGGATAATAAGAGGATACGATGAAAATTGTATGCCAATATATTTGATAACTGAAATTAACCAAAAGAATTACTTGAAAGACACAAAACTACCAATGTTCACTCAAAACAAACAAAAAACTTTCCTATAATAGAAATGAAATTCGTAATTTAAAACCTTCTCACAAACAAAATCCCAGACCCAGATGGCTTCAACAGTGAATTCTAGCATACATTCAAGAGTGTGTGTGTGTGCATGTGTGCTAAGTTGCTTCAGTCGCGTCTGACTCTTTCCCACCCTATGGACTGTAGCCCGCTCCTCTGTCCATGGGATTCTCCAGGCAAGAATACTGGAGTGTGCTGAGTGCGTTGCCATGCCCTCCTCCAGGGAATCCTTCTGACCCAGGGATCAAAGGTGCGTCTCTCACGTCACCTGCACTGGCAGACGGGTTCTGCACCACTAGTACCACTTGGGAAGCCCACATTCAAAAGTAAGTATTATCATACTACACAAACTCTTCAATAGAGAGAAATGAATACTTCCCAACTCATTTTACGAGGAAATGAGCTTATGATTCTTAAGATCACAAACGGAGAAAGATTTTACAGGAAAAGAAAAATGTATCCTCAAATCAATCATAAAAATAACTAAAATTTCTTAGTAATATATTAGCAAATCAAATCCAGTATTGTATGAAAAGGTCATTACACTGCGATCAAATAGATTTTTTCCTAGGAATGCAAAGGTGACTTAACACTGAAATATCAGTTACTGTAACTCACCACATTTATAAGATTAAGAAGAAGAACTATATAATCATTTCAATAAAATCAGAAAAAGCATTTTACAAAATTCAACAATGATATTAACATACTGATGGTGAAAAAAAAATGCCCTGCAAATATGAATAGAAGTGAATTTCCTCAACCTGATAAAGGACATTATCTTAAAATGTAATGCTAATAGCATATGCAATGGTGAAATATTTAATGCTTTTCCTAAGACTAAGTCAAAACTCTTATGATTACTAACTGTAGGTCCTAGCCAGTGTAATAAAGTATGAAATGCAATTAAAAGGTATCTATTAAAACTTGCTAGGACAAGTAAGTAAGTTTATTAAGGTCTCACGATATAAGGTAAACAATAATAAAATTTTGCATTTTTATATATTAACACAAAACAATATGGAATATTTCTGAATGAATTTAACCAAAAATGTTTAATACTTGCATGCTAAAAACTACAAAATGCTGAAAAATCAAAAGAAAATAAAACAAAGGGAGAAATATACTGTGTTTCATGAGTTGGAATATTCAGAACTAGATCCACACAAAAATGGCCAGTTTTCAAGAAAAGTATCAACATAATCCAAAGTGAAAAGAACTGTTGCTTCAACAAATGGTTATGAAATAATTAATAGTCACATGTTAAAACAAGCAGAACTTAACTTCCAATCTTCCTTTACACCATATTTTAAAAAATTCACACAAAGGGATCTTTGTGCGATCCTAACATAAGACCTAAATATAAGAGCTAATATAACCAACTTTCAGTAGAATGCAGAAAAGAAAAAACCCTATAACCCAAGAATTTATACCAATTCTTAGACTACAGACAGCATATGACATAAAAGAAAATTTTACTTGAACCTCATCAAAATTAAAATCTTTTGCACTTCAAGAAATATTGTTAAGAAAATAAAAGACAAGCATCAGATTGGGAGAAAATATTTGACAAATGCATTTCCAAATTAACTTATATCCCAGATATATAGTGAACTCTTGAGATAACAAGACAAACAATCACATTTTTAAAGTGAACAGAAGATTTGAACATAAACATTACAAAAGATTTAAGAATAGCCAATAAATACAAGAAAAATCCTCAATATCAGCCATAAGGGCAACACAAAATTAAAACTACAATAAGATACCTTTATACTACCATTTACAAGTCTCAAATTAAAGAGACAGGACTGAACTGAATGAACTGAATATCCAGGATGCATATCAACTGAGATTTTCATATACTGCTTATGAGAATGCAAAGTTTTTCACTACAGAAAGCAATTTGCATGTTTATTATGAAACGAAATATACACTTAATAAGAAACCCAGCAATCCCACTCTTATGTATTTACTCAAGAGATAAGAAAACCCCTGGAAAAGATCTACATTCAAGACCTAATAGTTTTACTTATAATAACCAAAAACTGAAAACCCAAAAGTCCATCAACTAGTGAATAGAAAGCTGAAGTATATATCCGTAAAATGTAATACTACTCGGAATAAAAGGAATAGAATATACCCCTGTTAATCTATTATAAAATGGATAATCTCAAAAGCATTAAGCTAAGTAAAAGAAGGCTGACAGAAAAAGACTTAGATACTATTTGATTTGATTTATATGAATTTTTAAAAAGGTAAAATTATACAAACACAAAATAAATCAAAGGTTGCAAAGGAGAGGACCAGGGAGAGGGAACTGGCTTCAAACAGACAAGGAAATTTTGGTGAGTAATGGAATTGTTCTAAATCATGACTGTGCTTACAGTGAAGGGATTATTATTCAAAACTCATCAAACTGTACTTTTTAAACTGCTGAATTGACTGTGGGTAAATTATGGCATAATAGAATTGACTTAAAGTAAATTAAAACAAACAAGTATTTAAAACTTACCGCAGCACTACAACCAGGGAAATTGAAAAAAGTATCAGGACCATGTCTTTGTGGCATCTGATTAAGAACGGATAATAATTTTACTGCATGCCTTGGCTAAGGAAACAAAAAAGAGAAATGTCACTGTACAAATTTAACAAAAATATCTAATATATCACCTTAACCATCAGACTGTTTTCTAACTAGAGAGAAAATTATTTTTAAATCATTTACTGAACTATTTAAGAGGAACAATTTCTATTACCAATTTAAGTTTATAGCTCTCTAGAGACAAACTGCTGAACATTAAGTATTAATGCACTGATACTGAATACTTTTCCCTTTGACCACAGCTTACCCAGATTCCACTTTCTCCTCGAAGCATGCTGAACAAAAGCTTCAGTTCCTTGACAGTGATGCTGTAGCTGGCAAGAACCCCCAACATATCAACTAGAAGATCTTCAAAGGAAAATAAAGTTATTCTGAACTCTAGTCATAAGCTGTCATCTGTCAAGGTAATACACTTTTAGAAAGAGCAAAAGTTATCTCGTCATTTCTACATATATATTGGCATCCATTATAGCCAAATAACCTCATGAATAGCCATTCAAATTAACAATTATCAATCATCATATAAGAAAAAAATACTTTAAAGACTTTTTTCCCCACCCAGAATTACGATTTCAATTAAGTTCTCTTTGCAAAGTCATAAAAAAATGATTTTATAAATTCCCAGAATATACATACATACACATAAATCTGCTATATGCAGGGAAAGACAGGCAAAAATATGCAAAGGTACAATGATTTAACATTGTAAATTTGTTATTTTCAAATGAAAACTGATGTTTGACCACATTTTGTTTTGGAATTATCTACTCTTAATAAAATATATTCTTGAAATATCCCTTCGCCCATCAGCAACAATTCTGAGTACTCACTCCTTGCCTGGCATCATTCCAAGTGGTTTACAAGCATTAACTTCACAAATCCCTGTAACAAGCTTAAGTATTATCATTAACCTCTTCTAAAAATGAGGAAGTGAGGCACAGGTAACTTAATTCCATTGCCAAAGCACACACTCTAGTAAGTGGTACAGTTAAAATTCAAACCTAGGCAATATGTCTTCAGAGCTCTGATTTTTACCCACTAGTCTCCAAATGGAAGCACCATTTCAACCCCTGACTAGTGATATCCATTATGACAATGTATTTATGTGCATATAAGAGACATAACGGCTCACTACATAATAAGAAAAAAATTATACATTTAATCTCTTGTCTCTGATTACTTTCTCATCTCTATACACTGTGAGTCATAGTACCTTTATGAGTCATTCTGTGCAAGATATTAAACATTTAAATCTATATATCTCAATTTCTAAAGCATTTACTAAGAATTCAGATACTACACAAGTTATAATAAATACATATAAACATTATAAGCAGCTTATCATCAATTAATAGTTTAGGTTAGGATAAACTGAAATAATTAGTTATTGATATATACATTATTTAATATCACAGATTAATAGCTGAACTTTGAGATTTTAAAAATATTTATTATGTATGTATTTCAAAATAGAAATGTAATATGGTTAAGTCATCAATAAACTGACTTACTCATAACACCATTGTAAATAAGCAATCTCTATGATAAAACTGTGACTGTGGATATGCCATTTTAAAGAGACATTTTTAATGAAAGATCATTCATTATTCAAATAATAAAAATGTCCAAAGTTACTACATATTAGCCAGGTGATCTATTTCTAAGAAAAAATTCTAGATAAAAACCAAGCACCTTAAAACCTCAAGTTAATATTAAGAATTTTAAAGCAACTAGCTGAAATGGCAAAATCTTCATCGAAGATTTCTTTCAGGTATGTCTACACATACTACAGTAAAAGAATTGTATTTCCAAACCTTTATCTCATCTCCTATATACGTCACAAAAAAAGATCTACTAAATTTGCATTTAATTACATAATTATTAAAATTTCTTATTTATTATACAGGTAACATAAGCACCTCAAGTATTAATTTCACTATAACAACTCTTCTTTTCTCATACAAGATTTTTAAAGAAGAAAAAATACTATGAAAATATACTATCAATTTACAACAGATGTTTAAACACCTTCTAGTGATACCTTCAACATTATTACATGAAAAGAATCTTGTTTAATGTAGCATGTTACAAAATACTCAGAATGAAAACTTAGTAGCGTTTTGGTGGTTACTGGGGCTTCATTAGTATGTTATCTAGATTCTAATTTCTCTACTGAAAAGTAAGGTAGAGGAAATTTTTCTAACACTTTTTTAATGTTTAAATAACAAAAAGTGAAAAATTTGTGTTATCCATACTATTAATGAGAATAAGGGATAAGGGAACTAAGAGGCTTTATATAACAGAAAATGTGAAGATATGAGCTTCTTGGTAATATCAAGCTTACTATCACCTTACTTCAGTACTCATGAATTATGTACTCATGAAGTATGTTCGTAATTGTGGCTCACTCTCTAAAGTGTACTCTATAAAGTGCACTTTATTTACAAAAAAGAAAGAAAGAAAAGGGAAAAAATTTTAAGGGTTTAAGCTCAGATATGAGGATTTAAAGATCAAATGATGTTCTATACAACATGTGTACACGAAGTTTATACAAATAAATTCATGCTAATGCTAAAATTTAGCGAAATGGTACCATATCTCCATCAAAAATACCTTTTAATTTTGATTCTTATTTTTCAAGTTAACCATCAGTAACCAAGACAGAGAATGCTAAATTATTCTAAATAGAGATACATGCCACCTTGAAAGCAATTACAAATGATTTTAACATATTTTATAAGAAAAACAAAATTGTGAAATATTGTTTAAATTTTAAAAAGCATTGATCTTTGTTCTTCATTCCTTCTTTCCTGTTTAATATTTTGTTCTACTGATATTAATACTAATTATGCATAAAGCAACACATTATAGAGGATTTTCTGGTGTTTGAATTATTTTTAAGGATCAGATATGATCAGATATTGTGAGGAATTATACTAGCACTTTTAGAATTATGAAACCTTTTCATGTCAGAAGAAAGTTAGGCTAAAGACTCATGGCTTAAGAGAATCATCACAAACTCCTTATTTTCTGGGAATAGCTGGTGCTCTGGTACCATCTTTCAAAATATTTTTACTTAAGTGCATTTAACCAGAGGGAAATGGATTTGTAGGTGAGTAAAGGACTGATGATGAAGAATTACACATATCAAAATTATTATTTCAAATAACACATAACAACACAAAATTATTAAAACTTTTATCTTGAAATTTCACTCAAATTGTCTAATCCACAATGTCTGCATTTAAGACAAAAGTTCTTCCAGAAAATATCAGAGTAAGATTGACACTTTCAAAAATCACAACATGCTTGTCCTAAGGCTTTTAGCATTTCCTGTTCCATAAATGTCAGACTGAAGAAGATGGAATTCAGAGAATTTTTAATAAAGTACTAATTTTATAGAAATGTAATATGTATTGTAGTATTTTAATTATGTAAAAGTTTAAGTTCTACATCGAAAGGTACTGTTCCTTTTTCTGATAGATCTCAGAGCACTTATTCCACATTGCTCAGATTTTCTAAAACCTGGAAAACCAAAATAGTAATTATATCTGTCTAATAACAGAAATCATCTTTCATTCTTCAGGTTTTCTCTTAATATAAAAGGCACATTTCCAATACATCTTGACTTATCTATTTTAAAACAAAGTAGCTTCAACAAACGTATATTAAACTAGAGAATAAAAGAAGTATATGAACATTTAAATTATACTTTCCTATCAGATAATCCCATACCTGCTATCATGTCATCTACAGCACTCATTTTCAGCAATACTTGCTCAATGAGCCCAACTTCTGTACTAGTCTGTAAATTCCGAACACTTTTTCGTAGGATGGCTGTAAACATGCTCCATATTTCTGCTTGACATGTGACATCACAGTGTTCCAAAAGCTCTGTCATGCACGTTATGCTCTCAGCATCTTGGATAATAAAGTTCATCTCCAAATCAAATTCTCCACCAACCAGCTGAAAAGAAACAGAAAAAAATTACTAATGATAATATGAGAGGTTATATATACAACAAAACAAATATTTAGCTAGCAAAAACATATTAGGAGTCTAAAAAATTTCAAGTTTTCTAGTCAAAAACTAATTTTGATTAAAAAAATGTCACTACAGATAAGTGAAAGGTACTGTAAGAAATAAAACTATCTAAGAGATTTTTTTTTTTCTTTCAAATGGGAAAAGGCAATTTCAAATCTAGAAGAATAGAGCAAAGTAGAACAAATGACTAAGTTCTGGGACAAATCTTCTTAAAAAAGGCACTGAGTCTGAAAAGGGATAAATCCTAGAAGATGCAGATCACTAAAGATGAATGTCAAGGCATGGAAACTCATTTTCTTTTATATTACTAGACTGACAAAAAAGATGTAACAAAAAAAGAATAACTGGGTCTAATCTCCATGTATAGAATATGAAGAAATGAGAAACTATATTAGCAAACTTATAATAAATGTTGAAAAAATTAATGGTAAAATTGTTTAAAAGAGAAATACCTAATATCCAGTGGTACTTAAAAAACAAAAAAAACATGTAAACTGGGAAAGGTGGCAACATATTTGACTTGTGACATTATGCTAAGTGAGTCATAAGTACTGCTGTCCCTCCTAAATGCTCCTTTAAGTACCGTGACAGACAAATACACATGGAATAAAAGATATGATGATCCTCTTAATTCTATACTGGTCAAATCACACATGAATTAGTTTATACAGTAATCAGTACCACTTTTAAGAAAAATATTAACAACTTGGATATCTTTGGATCTAGAGAATAGGAAATTTAGGCAGAAGCTAACAGGCATATACAAAATATGTGACAAATTTGAAGTCATTTATTTCCTCATTCAATAGATATTTTATTTATTAAAGACTAGAACTTCCTGTTCTAAGAAATAGAAATATATCTGTGGACACAAAAATCCCATGCACTAACAGTGCTAAGTTCTAGAAATAAAAATGTATATTTACATATATTCTATTTTATTCCAAAAAAGGTTGAAGTTGGCTTACAAATTATATAAAGTATAAAAGAAGACAAACAGTGAGTAGCTGAGAAAGAGGAAATAAAGGAAGATAAGATTAGGGACTAGAGATTAGACTCAAGAAGTGGAATTAATTTTCCATCCATGAAAGGTGTTCATTAATACAGATGGATGAGCACATAATATAATATAGATGGGAAGATAATTGCAATAATAACAACACTACTTAACCTTATTTAACTTATATGAAGAGTACATGATGAGAAATGCTGGACTGGATGAAGCAAAAGCTGGAATCAAGATTGACAGGAGAAATATCAATAACCTCAGATATGCCAATGACATCACCCTTATGCCAGAAAGCAAACAACTAAAGAGCCTCTTGATGAAAGTGAAAGAGGAGAATGAAAAGCTGGCTTAAAACTCAACATTCAAAAAATGAAGATCATGGCATCCAGTCCCATCACTTCATGGCAAACAGATGGGGAAACAATGGAAATAGTGACAGACTTTATTTTCTTGGGCTTCAAAATCACTGTAGATGGTGACTGCAGCCATGAAATTAAAAGATGCTTGCTCCTTGGAAGAAAAGCTATGACCAACATAGACAGCATATTAAAAAGCAGAGACATTACTTTGCCAAAAAAGGTCCACTGAGTCGTGTACTGTATGGATGGGAGAGTTGGACCATAAAGAAAGCTGAGCACCAAAGAATTGATGCTTTTGAACTGTGGTGTTGGAGAAGACTCTTGAGAGCCCCTGGACTGCAAGGAGATCCAACCAGTCCATCCTAAAGGAAATCAGTCCTGAATATTCAGTGGAAGGACTGATGAAGAAGCTGATTGGCCACCTGATGTAAAGAATTGACTCACTGGAAAAGACCCTCATGCTGGGAAAGATTGAAGGCAGGAGAAGGTGATGACAGAGGATGAGATGGTTAGATGGCATCACCGACTCAATGGACATGAATTTGAGTAAGCTCTGGGTGATGGACAGGGAAGGCTGGCATGCTGTACTTCAGGGGGTCGCAAAAAGTTGGACACAACTGAGCGACTGAACTGAACTGAACTTCATATGTCATTTAGAACTATTCTAAGTGCTTGACAAAGAACTCTATTATTATCTTCATTTTACAGGTAAGGAATCACAGGTACAGAAAGTTCAAGCAACATGAAAAAATTTCACAGAACTAGTAGATAGAGAACCCAGGACCAAAATCCACTAAGTCTTTCTTTACAAAACTTCAAAAAAGCAATAAAATCTCATTTAAGAACATTTTAAAAGTCTTCTAAAATTTAAGAGTTTAAAAACAAAGTATTCTCAAATTGTGAAATATTATATGCTGCATATATTATTTTCTTTGTAACAGCTCCAAAATTCAATTTTATAAGAGACTATAACCTTATGCTGACCTTTTACTGAACTAAATATTTTGTCTGGTTAAACCTTGGTTTTACTTCTACATGGCAAACAATTTCAACTCCTCCTCCTATTTCTGGTTTATTAACAAAAATAGCTATGAGGAAGGTTAAGAGGTTGGCTCTGAATTCAGACTTCCTGTTTGCTGACTTTTGCTGTACCACTCACTTGCTATGTGACCTTTAATGATGCTACATCTCTAAGCCTCAGTCAATTCATCTACAATATGGGAATAAAAGTTCCTAGCTAATAGCCTGTTGTGAAGATTAAATAAATAAAGTAGCTGGGTTATAAGCACTTAGTAACAAAGTCAGGAGCATTCAATCAAGGAGTTAAAATTAGATATTACTTACTCTCTAACCCCAACTTTGAGGTAAAAAAGGTAGTCATCTGACCACATACATCTAAAGTACAAAGAAACAGCCAGTGTAACCTTTATGTTTCTGGTAAATGATAAATTATTATGGACTGTGTACTCCCTTAGATATTACTTGTCAATCTAGCAAAACAAACTCCAGCAACATTTTAACTATGCCATCTTCAAACCAAGAACTGCTTATTTATTCATATTTATATATCCAACTGACTTGTGTCACTACTGTCAACTTGTAGACCTATGATCAGTAACTCAGAAGAGGTTCTCAAGAAGCAAACCATACAGAGAAAAAAAGTAGGTTGAAAAAGAATGACATGGACAACTTACTGACTGAACTAAAAAAAGTAGATTCCAAAGTTTAATTCTGTGAGCCTCAGAATAAACGTACGTAAAATTAGCATACACTACAATGGAAGAACACTGACAAATTCTTCAGACTGATCTCCTTAATTAGTTGTAAATGCTTAAATAGAATCTAGTATAATCAAGAAACATTATCAAATGTATAAGTAGCAGAAATGGGCTCAGTAGTTAAAAAAAAAAAAAACACAAAAACTCTGTTTTTAAAGGAATGAACAATTATAATGTTTAATTCTAACAATCAGGCTATTATGTGAAGCCTAAGTTTCCATCTTTCACAATTAAAAAAAAAAATGCCCCTTTCTACACATCACTTAATTACAAAAAAAAAAAAAGTTACAGCTCCTTGATTTCACTGCCAGAAACTGTAACAATATTTACTATGTGCGTTATAACAGAATGGACCTATGTTTTCAGATGGTCTTTCTAACCTTATTAATTTTTAACACATTAGTGTTAACACATTAGTATTAAGGAGGCTAACTGCTTATAACTATAATTCCACCATTAGGGAGATATTATAGTTCAGTATTTATCAAAGAATACATACAATAAAAAGTAGAAACAATCAGTCTTCATTATTTAAACAATTCTTTAACAACACTATGAGGAAAAGACATAGTTGCCTTCAGAGAAGGAAACTGAAGATAAATGAGGGTAAGCAATATAAACAAAGTCACACATGAGTTAGGTGGCAGATCCAAACTTCTAATCTAGACTAAAAAATGTAATGAAATGCCTTGTTATGAAGTCAAGGGTATAAACTTAAAAAATAAATCTGGGACATGTCATAGTAGCTCTATGAAAAAAATCAGTGCCTTAAAACCTCAGATTTGCAGATGACACCACCCTTACGGCAGAAAGTGAGAGGAACTAAAAAGCCTCTTGATGAAAGTGAAAGAGGAGAGTGAAAAAGCTGGCTTAAAACTCAACATTCAGAAAACGAAGATCATGGCATCTGGTCCCATCACTTCATGGGAAATAGATGGGGAAACAGTGGAAACAGTGTCAGACTTTATTTTTCTGGGCTCCAAAATCACTGCAGATGGTGACTGCAGCCATGAAATTAAAAGACATTTACTCCTTGGAAGGAAAGTTATGACCAACCTAGATAGCATATTCAAAAGCAGAGACGTTACTTTGCCAACAAAGATCCGTCTAGTCAAGACTAGGGTTTTTCCAGTGGTCATGTATGGATGTGAGTTGGACTGTGAAGAAGGCTGAGCGCCGAAGAATTGATGCCTTTGAACTGTGGTGTTGGAGAAGACTTGAGAATCCCTTGGACTGCAAGGAGATCCAACCAGTCCATTCTGAAGGAGATCAGCCCTGGGATTTCTTTGGAAGGAATGATGCTAAAGCTGAAACTCCAGTCCTTTGGCCACCTCATGTGAAGAGTTGACTCATTGGAAAAGACTCTGATGCTGGGAGGGATTGGGGGCAGGAGGAGAAGAGGACGACAGAGGATGAGATGGCTGGATGGCATCACTGACTCGATGGACGTGAGTCTGAGTGAACTCCAGGAGCTGGTGATGGACGGGAGGCCTGGCGTGCTGTGGTTCATGGGGTCGCAAAGAGTCGGACACGACTGAGCGACTGAACTGAAATGAACTGAACTGAAGAATGGTGTATGGGTAAAATGAAGAAAGACAAAATGATTTCTGTGGGTAAGAAATGAAACATTCAGAGATAGTAAATCACAGTAAAGAAAACTGAAGGCCCAATTACATGAAAATTGGCAATAAAAAAATAAATAACTAAGAAAATAAACAAAAATATTCTTTTTTAGTTAACTAAATTGTGTTTACATTAAAGCATAAAAATTATTGTATAAAAATTTAGAATATAAAATCATGACATGGAAATGTACTATCTTCTAAAAGTTCTATGGTTTATAATAACTAGCAATTCAAGTATCTTTTATTTTTTAAGTATTGAGTCTTAAATATCTTTATTTTGAAAGATTATTAGTTAGGATCGTAAGAATAATTCAGTTTATGTTAATTAGATCAAACTGGATAATCATTAACCTGTTGGATTTCTTTGCAACTCTGTGGATAAACTCTAAGCTAGATAACATTGCTTCAGTTCAGTCGCTCAGTCGTGTCCGACTCTTTGCGACCCTATGAACCACAGCACACCAGGCCTCCCTGTCCATTACCAACTCCTGGAGTCTACCTAAATTCACATCCATTGAGTCCGTGATGCCATCCAACCATCTCATCCTCTGTTGTCTCCTTTTTCTCCTGCGCTCAATCTTTCCCAGCATCAGGGTCAGTTCTTCACATCAGGTGGCCAAAGTATTGGAGTTTCAGCTTCAACATCAGTCCTTCCAATGAACACCTAGGACTAATCTCCTTTGGGATGGACTGGTTGGATCTCCTTGCAGTCCAAGGGACTTGGAAGAGTCTTCTCCAACACCACAGTTCAAAACCATCAATTCTTCGGTGCTCAGTTTACTTTATACTCCAACTCTCACATCCATACATGACAACTGGAAAAACCATAGCCTTGACTAGACAGACCCCTGCTGACAAAGTAATGTCTTTGCTTTTTAATATGCTGTCCATGTTGGTCATAATTTTCCTTCCAAGGAGTAAGCGTCTTTTAATTTGATGGCTGCAATCACCATCTGCAGTGATTTTGGAGCCGCCAAAAATAAAGTCAGCCACTGTTTCCAATGTTTCCCCATCTATTTGTCATGATGTGATGGGACCGGATGCCATGGTCTTAGTTTTCTGAATTTTCAGCTTTAAGCCAACTTTTTCACTCTCCACTTTCACTTTCATCAAGAGGCTCTTTAGTTCTTCACTTTCTGTCATAAGGGTGGTGTCATCTGCATATCTGAGGTTATTGATATTTCTCCCGGCAATCTTGATTCCAAGTTGTGCTTCATCCAGCCCAGCGTTGCTCATGATGCACTCTGCATATAAGTTAAATAAGCAGGGTGACAATATACAGCCTTCACGTACTCCTTTTCCTATTTGGAACCAGTCTGTTGTTCCATGTCCAGTTCTAACTGTTGCTTCTAGACCTGCATATAGGTTTCTCAAGAGGCAGGTCAGGTGGTCTGGTATCCCCATCTCTTTCAGAATTTTCCACAGTTTATTTTGATCCACACAGTCAAAGGCTTTGGCATAGTCAATAAAGCAGAAATAGATGTTTTTCTGGAACTCTCTTGCTTTTTCCATGATCCAGCGGATGTTGGCAATTTGATCTCTGGTTCCTCTGCCTTTTCTAAAACCAGCTTGAACATTTGGAAGTTCACGGTTCACGTATTGCTGAAGCCTGGCTTGGAGAATTTTGAGCATTATTTTACTAGTGTGTGAGATGAATACAATTGTGCAGTAGTTTGAGCATTCTTTGGCATTGCCTTTCTTTGGGATTGGAATGAAAACTGACCTTTTCTAGTCCTGTTGCTTATAAAGCCCCAATTCAGCACCCCACATTCAGCTTCCTATACTTCCCAGTCCCTGCTGCTGCTAAGTCTCTTCAGTCATGTCCGACTCTGTGCGACCCCATAGACGGCAGCCCACCAGGCTCCCCCATCCCTGGGATTCTCCAGGCAAGAACACTGGAGTGGGTTGCCATTTCCTTCTCCAATGCATGAAAGTGAAAAGTGAAAGTGAAGTTGCTCAGTCGTGTCCGACTCTTAGCAACCCCATGGACTGCAGCCTACCAGGCTCCTCCGTCCATGGGATTTTCCACGCAAGAGTATGGAGTGGGGTACCATTGCCTTCTCCTCCCAGTCCCTGGCTACTATCATTAAGAACATTTCTGTAACACCATTTCTCATTTCATGTAAAACTCTTCTTAAAACAAATATTTATTTATTTGGCTTGTATCCAGTCTTAGTTGTAGCGCGTGTGTGCTCCAGTTGTGGCAGGAGGGCTTAGCTGCCCCATTGCATGTGGTATCTTAGTTCCCCAGTTGGGAATTGAAAGAAACCATGTCCCCTGCATTACAAGGCACATTCTTAAACACCGGACCACCAGGGAATCCTTTAAAACTCTTTTTAATGTTATTGCCTATTCATGAGATAGGGCTCTCTCCCAACTTCTAATTTTAACTTGCATTAAGCCTCCAAATGACCAATCTAGACAGCATATTAAAAAGCAGAGACATTACTTTGCCAACAAAGGTCTGTCTAGTCAGAGCTATGGTTTTTCCAGTAGTCATGTACGGATGTGAGTGTTGGAGTCAATCCTAAAGGAAATCGGTCCTGAATATTCATTGGAAGGACTGATGTTGAAACTGAAATACTGAAACTCCAATACTTTGCCCACCTGATGTGAAGAACTGACTCCTTAGAAAAGACCCCGATGCTGGGAAAGATTGAAGGCAGGAGAAGGGGACAAAAGAGGATGAGACAGATGGTTGGATGGCATCACTGACTCGATGGACATGAGCTTGAGTAAGCTCCGGGAGCTGGTGATAGACAGGGAAGCCTGGTGTGCTGTGGTCCATGGGGTTGCAAAGAGTCGGACATGACTGAGTGACTGAACTGAACTGAAGCCTCCAAATATCAGTTTAAATAGCACTTAATGCAGAAAGTCCTCCTACTAACTACAAACAGAGCCTTTCCCTGAACTCTCATTACAACCTATTCAAATCACCACAATCATTTCAGTATATCCCAGATGTTTACAAATTTTTTTCTAACCCTCACTTTACAGTAAGCTTTGTAAGGGTAAGGACCGTTTCTTATCTATCAACCTTATCCGGATTACTGGCACACTGACAAACCTATGCAAATTATTCAATATTTAACATGGAATGAAAAGATGGCCGAATGAGAGGAAGAGGGAAGGAAGCAAGCTTGCAGGAGGACTTCACGAATTCATGGTCCATCATCAGGTTGTAAGCCAGACTTTCTACTACCATAATCCACTTTTCTCTTTCAGCAATGAATTGCTCTTAATGCTATGTAACTTTTAATATTCCAGCAATGATCACAAAGCCAAAGAAAACATTTCCTCCTTCTTGTTTATATCCCTTGGTTGCCTTACTTTTTCTTCTTTTATCACTTAGAAAATATGTAAGGTTTCACAGGTAAAATTTAGAAGACATTATTGTCTAAGTAAGAGGCTAAGTATTCAGCACACAATTTTTAGTTATTAAAATCAGGCTTAAATATATTTTCACTTCCAGTTTCTATTTTCAAGTGAAATCAGTTACAACATCTTCCTTTGAAAAAGAATGTTGGAAATGATGTCACCAAAAAACAGCAGACTGGGCAGTTATGTCCTCCTAAAAAAAAAAGAGAGAGAGACAGAAAGAAACAAACACACTAATGATCTGGAAAAACTGGCACATTAACTTCTGAAAATTTCTGAAATAAAGTAAAAAATGTACAATAAACAAAGGAAGACTTGGTTAAAAAGAAGTTATCGTTTTGTGGTGAGAAGCACTATCCCACCTTCAATCTCCGCAGCCCAGACTTCAGTAGTTACAAGGACTCCAGCCTGCACCATGGTGAAGGCTGCTAGTTCCAAAGGGAGCACTAAGGACCTTATTCTCAAAGAACTGTGAGTCTAAACCTGACTGGCAGCTCCGTCAAGGATAGACCCAAAGAATTCCCTTTGCTTTACCCAACTCATAACGTCTCAAGAGTTAGGACACTTTTGCTAAGAGCATTTAAAGTCACACATATTACCTGCAGCAGTCTGGAGCAAGACAACACTTGACACAAGCAACAGACAGATATAGAAGCCTGGCAAGGAAGATATGGGGAAAGAAGGCAATTGTGGGTATACGGTGGATAATGGGTAATCCAGAAAGCCACATGTATGCCCAGGGCACGTCACACATTCAGAAAAGGCTTACAAAGACTTTAAGATTTCATTTGTAGCTGACCTTTAGGTTCTACAATAGTAGAAGTAAAAGCTATGGCAGAGATATAAACAGCCTAAGTATTGAAGAAATCTCTAGCACAGAGCAAAATAAAAGGAAGATAATTATCTTTTTCTTAATAGCGCTAACAACCCACAATATTAACTACAAACAAAAGAGAGTAAGGAAAAGAATTCAATTTTCAGTTTCCACTTAACAATATTCAAAACGTCCAATTTTCAAAAAAAAATTATGAGACACACAAAGTGACAGGAAAGAATGGCCTATCAAAAGAAAAAAAATAATTTTCTCTTCAATATCTGATAACTACTTTTATCTTATCTCCATCCTCTATTCTGTCTTTCAGCATACATTTTGTTTTTTATTAGTATACAGATGTCTTCTACTCTTAGCCAATCAAATTACTTTTAGAAATTATAAAGCTCTTGAATTAATATTTTCTAAAGAATTGATCTTCAGTATAAAGCTATGCTCAGTTGCTTCAGTCACGTTTGACTCTTTGTGACCCCATGGTCTGTAGCCCAGCAGGCTTCTTCTGTCCATGAGATTTCCCAGTCAAGAACACTAGAGTGGGCTGCCATTTATTTACTCCTGCAAGGGATCTTTCCAACCCAGGGACTGAACCTGCATCTCCTGCATTGGCAGGTGAATTATTTACCACTGAGCTACCTGGGAAACCCCATACATGTATATAATTTTACAAAGAAAGAAAAAAGTGAGAAACAAGATAATGAAGAACCACCATTTTGTGAACATGTTATGTCTTGAGTAATTAAAGCATATAGCCTCATTTATTCTCATAACTCTAAGATGAGAACCTCAAACAAGGCAACTGAGGTGAGCATAAGTTAAGTAAGCTTCCCAAGGTCCCTAAGCCAGTGTCAGCATCAGAATTCTCTTTTCAATATCATAAAAAATTAAGAAGTATATCATTACCAGACAGATCATCCACAAGACATAAATATGTATTTCCACCAGTCATCTACCCTTCCAGATATGGTGCTACACATTAACATGTATAATAAATGACTTTCAGCAAAATGTTCAGTAAATAACAGAAAAGCACTTTATAATTTGGACATGAACACAATAAAAATTAATGATCCTATACCCAACAAACCAAGGCAAGAAAAATAGAAAAAAAATTGTTTTTTCCTGTTTCTTTCCCACCAGGCCTCTCTACAAGTAATTTATATTGACGATCTTTCTGTGGTATAGAAATAACTATACCCAAGAGTACAACAATTGCTGCTACAAATACCATCCATAAAAACTCTAGGGAAGGGAGGAAAAAAACAAAGGGAATGACTATCACGCAGTAAGTGCCTTCTATAAAGTATGTATTAAACAACATGTACTTTATTAAAAGCAGTACAACCATTTTTTAATAATTGTTTTGTCAGACTACACAAGCAAAGATGATAAATACATTGAGCTAGCAAGGAGCCAGTTGATGTTTGAAGGAAAACTAAATCTGTTAAATGCCAAACTACAATATGCCTTTAAATTCTAATTCTCAGGCAAACACTGAAAACATTAATGTATTTCATAAATAAAAAACAAAGTAAAGACTTCTGCAGACAAATAAAAGCTGAGAGAGTCTGCTGCCCACAGACTTTTACTATAAAAAAAATGTTAAGGTAAGTTCTTTCAACAGAAGGAAAACAATACCAGATGGAAATCTGAAATGTCACAAAAAAACCAGAGAGAGGCAGAATTGTTAAGATTGTTGTTAAATACAAAAGACATTCTTTTTTCTCATTTTGAAAACTCTTTAAAAGAAAACTATCTAAAGCAAAAAATAATAATACATTAAGGAATTTGTAACCCATGAAAGTAAAACCAATGACAGAAAGATTACAAATCACAAGAAAGGAGAAATGTACGTACACTTTTAGAAGATATTCATACCCTATACTTGAGGTAGTATATTATTTGAAGGTATAGAGTGATAAGTTAATAATGCATATTGTAAACTCTAGAGAAAACACTAAATGTGAAAAGAAAATAAATACTAGAACCTTAACAGCCACCCCCTTAAATAAGACATGGATTTTTTTTTTTCCCCCAATAAATACTACAGTACTACAAGATCCTCTCAATTGGTTGAATCCTTGAAAGCAGGCAACCTGGATACAGAGGGCCAACTATGTGACTTGAGCATCCTCAAATTTTGGTATCCAGAATCAATCCCTCATTGTCAATCAACTTAATTTAATTGTTGGGCTTCCCTGCTGGTTCAGATGGAAAAGAGTTCACCTTCAATGTGGGAGACCTGGGTTCAATCCCTGGGTTGGGAAGATCCACTGGAGGAGAGCATGGCAACCCACTCCAGTATTCTTGCCTGGAGAATCCCATGGACAGAGGAGCACGGTGGGCTATAGTCCATGGGGTCTCAAAGAGTCAGACACAACTGAGTGACTAAGCACAATCTAACTGTTGCTAAGTCACTTCAGTCGTGTCCGACTCTGTGTGACCCCATAGACGGCAGCCCACCAGGCTCCCCCATCCCTGGGATTCTCCAGGCAAGAACACTGGAGTGGGTTGCCATTTCCTTCTCCAATGCATGAAAGTGAAAAGTGGAAAGTGAAGTCGCTCAGTTGTGTCCGACCTTCAGCGACCCCATAGACTGCAGCCTACCAGGCTCCTCCGTCCATGGGATTTTCCAGGCAAGAGTACTGGAGTGGGATGCCATTGCCTTCTCTGATCTAACTGTTACAGAGGCAAATAAATCACTCTATCAAGCAACACATTTCAAATACACATCAAATATTCACCAGAATGAGAATATCCTGGGCTATAAATGAATTCTCAATAAAGTTTAAAATTTAGAACACAGCGGAATTAAGTAAAAAATCAATAAAAATACATAACAGGAAAAAATTAACAAAATATCTGGAACATTATTCTAAGTAAACTGTGGGTCAAAGAAGGAGTCACAAGGAAAACTACTTTTTATCTCTATGAATAGGAAAACATAACACATCAACATTTATGGGATACAGTAAAAGAGTGCTTTAGAGAAATATGTAGCATTAAATGTTTATGTTACCAAGGGTGAAGGGGAAATTGTATTTGAACCCACATCTGTGTGTTCAATGATGTCTGACTCTTTGCAACCCCGTGGACTGTAGCCCGCCAGGCTCCTCTCTCCATGGGGTTCTCCAGGCAAGAACACTGGAAGTGTGTTGCCGTGCCCTCCTCCAGGTAATCTTCCCAACCCAGGGATCAAACCCAGGTCACCCACACTGCAGGCAGATTTTTTACTGTTGGTGTGAGATTTCAAATTAATCACTTCTGCATCTACCTTAAGCAATTAGAAAAACACAATTGAAAAAGACACATTCACCCCCAATGTTCATTGCAGTACTATTTACAATAACTAGAACATGAGAGCAACCTAGATGTCCACCAACAGATGATTAAAGAAGCTGTGGTATATATATATATAATGGACTACTACTCAGCCATAAAAAGGAACACATTGAGTCAATTCTATTGAGGTGGATGAACCTTGAGCCTATTATACAGAGTGAAGTAAGTTAGAAAGAGAAATATAAATATTGCATATGGACACATACATATGAAATATAAAAAGATGGTACTGATGAATTTAATTTCAGAGCAGCAATGGAAAAACAGACATAGAGAAAAGACCTATGGACACGGGGGTAGGGGAGGAGGGAGAGGGTGAGGTGTATGGAGAGAGTAACATGGAAATTTACATTTCACAGATGAATTCTATCAATTACTTAGAATGACCATCATTTTTGCACAATAGTTTCCTCAAATTTTAAAATGAAGGAACAATTCCAAACTCATTTTGTGGGCCAACAATATCATGATAATAAAAACAGAAAACTATGTCAGGAAGAACAACAAAAAACTATAGCGTAATAACCCTTATGAACATAGACACAGAAAAAATCTTAACAAAACACAGCAAGTCAAATCCAGCAGCACGTTAAAAAAAAATAAAATAAAATAAATCATGTCTTCATACATTTTATCCCAGGAAAGGAAGTAGGTTTTACCAATGAAAAAATGAAACACTGTAATTCAATAGATTCACAGATAAAGAACAAAAGTCCCATTATCATTATAGGAAATCATTTGAGAACATCCAAAACTATTCATTAAATAAACTTTTAGCAGTAGGGGTATAAAGGAACTTAAACTGATAAAAGGCATCTATGACACATCTACAGTAAACATCATACTTAATGGTGAATGAATATGCACTTTTTAAGAATAAGGCAAGATTTCCTCTCCAAACACTTCTATTCAGCATTATACTGGATGCTTAAGCTAATGTAAAATGATAAGAAAAATAGATATATAAAAGGCATATAAATTGTAAAAGAAAAAATACATATACAAATCTTGTACCGGTCTCCATGGAAAATCCTAAGGAATCTATTCCAAAACTTACAAATTAATAAAAATTTTACTAAATTCTCAAGATTTAAAATCAATATACAAAAAACCTTTACATTTTTTATACAGGCAGAGAATAATTAGAAAAATAAATTCGAAAGGAAGATCACTTGAAAAAGCATAAAGCAGGGGCTTCCCTTGTGGTCTAGTGGCTAAGAATCTGCCTTGCAATGCAAGGGACACTGGTTCGACCTCTGGTCTAGGAGGATACTACATGCTTTGGAGCAACCAACTCTAAGCACCACAAAGACTGAAGCCTGTGCACCAATGGTCTGTGCTCCACAACAAGAGAAGCCACAGCAATGAGAAGACCAAACATCACAAATAGAGAGCAGGCCTTGCTTGCCTCAAATAGAGAAATGAAGACCCAGAATGGCCGAAAATATATAATTCAGTTCAGTTCAGTTCAGTTCAATCGCTCAGTCATGTCCGACTCTTTGCGATCCCATGGACTGCAGAACGTAAAGTTTCCCTAACCATCACCAACTCCCAGAGCTTACTCAAAACTCATGTCGATCTAGTCCATCCAACCATCTTAAGCTCTGTCATCCCATCCCCTTCTCCTCTCGCCTTCAATCTTTCCCAGCATCAGGGTCTTTACTAAGGAGTCAGTTCATTGCATCTGGTGGCCAAAGTATTGGAGTTTCAGCCTCAGCATCAGTCCTTCCAATGAATATTCAGGACTGATTTCCTTTAGGATGGACTGCTTGGATCTCCTTGTAGTCCAAGGGACTCTCAAGGGTCTTCTCCAACACCAAAATTCAAAAGCATCAATTCTTTGGCACTCGGCTTTCTTTATACTCCAACTCTCACATCCATACCTGACTACTGGAAAAAACATAGCCTTGACTAGACAGACCTTTGTTGGCAAAGTAATGTCTCTGCTTTTTAATATGCTGTCTAGGTTGATTATAACTTTTCTTACAAAGATCAAGCATCTTTTAATTTCATGGCTGCAGTCACCATCTGCAATGATTTTGAAGCCCCAGAAAAGAGTCTTGAGCTCTTTCCATTGTCTCCCCATCTATTTGCCATGAAGTGATGGGACCAGATGCCATGATCTTAGTTTTCTAAATGTTGATTTTTAAGCCAACATTTTCACTCTCCTCTTTCACTTTCATTAAGAGGCTCTTTAGTTCCTCGCTTTCTGCCATAAGGGTGGTGTCATCTGCACATCTGAGCTGACTGATATTTCTCCCGGTAGTCGATTCCAATGTGTGTTTCATCCAGTAGAGCATTTCTCATGATGTACTCTGCATAGACGTTAAATAAGCAGCGTGACAATATACAGCCTTGACATACGCCTTTCCCCTTTTGGAACCAGTCTGTTGTTCCATGTCCAGTTCTAACTGTTGCTTCTTGACCAGCATACAGGTTTCTCAAGAGGCAGGTCAGGTGGTCTAGTATTCCCATCTCTTTAAGAACTATCCACAGTTTGTTGTGATCCACATAGTCAAAGGCTTTGACATAGTCAATAAACCAGAAGTCGATGATCCAACAGATGCTGGCAATTTGATCTCTGGTTCCTCTGCCTTTTCTAAATCCAGCTTGAACATCTGGAAGTTCTCAGTGGACATACTATTGAAGCCTGGCTTGGAGAATTTTGAGCATTACTTTACTAGTGTGTGAGATGAATACAATTGTGGGGTAGTTTGAACGTTCTTTGGCATTGCCTTTCTTTGGGATTGGAATGAAAACTGACCTTCTCAGTACTGTGGCCATTGCTGAGTTTTCCAAATTTTCTGGCATATTGAGTGCAGCACTTTCACTGCATCATCTTTTAGGATTTGATATAGCTCAACTGGAAATCCATCACCTTCATTAGCTTTGTTTGTAGTGATGCTTCCTAAGGCCCACTTGACTTCCCTTTCCAGGATGTCTGGCTCTAGATGAGTGATCACTCCAGCATGGTTATCTGGGTCATGAAGATCTTTTCTGTATAGTTCTTCTGTGTATTCTTGCCATCTCTGTATAATATCTCCTGCTTCTGTTAGGTCCTTACCATTTCTGTCCTTTACTGTACCCATCTTTGCATGAAATGTTCCCTTGGTATCCCTAATTGTTTTGAAGAGATCTCTAGTCTTTCCCATTCTATTGTTTCCCTCTATTTCTTTCCATTAATCACTGAGGAAAGCTTTCTTATCTCTCCTTCCAATTCTTTGAAACTCTCAATTCAAATGGGTATATAGATGGTGGAGTAAAAGGACCTACGCTCATCTTCTCCTGTGAGAACACCAAAATTAAAACTTTCTGCTGAACAACTGTCAATAAAAGAATGTAGGATCCCACCAAAAAAAAAGACATCCCACATCCAAGGGCAAAGGAGAAGCCCAGGAAGATGGTAGGAGGGAAGTCATGTTTAAAATCAAATCCCATACCCACCAGAGATGCTTGGAGGGCTCAAACAAAACCTTGTGCACACCAGGAGACCCCACAGACTGACAAGACCTGCCTTTGAGTGTCTGAGTGTCTCCTGCATAGGTATGGGTCAGCGGTGGTCTGCCACAGGAGCAGGGGTTTTGAGTGCAGCAGACCCAGGTATGGCATAGGCCCTTTTGGAGGAGGTCGCCATTAACCCCACCATAGAGCCACCAGAGTTTACACAGGACTGAGTAAACAGAATCTTGGAGGGCACAAAGAAAACCTTGTGCCTACCAGGACCCAGGAGAAATGAGCAGTGACCCCACAAGAGATTGACTCAGACTTGCCCAAGAGTGTCCAGGAGTGTGGGCTGGCAGTGGCTTGCAGCAGTGACCTAGGCACTAAGAGCAGCAGTCCTTGCATGGTACCTTTTGAAGGAGGTCACCATTATCTTCATTACCTCCACCATAGTTTGGCCTCAGGTAAAACAACAGGGAGGGAACACAGCCCCTCCCATGAACAGAAAATTGGATTAAAGATTTACTGAGCATGACCCCGCCCATCAGAACAAGACCCAGTTTTCCCCTCAGTCAGTTTCTCCTATCAGGAAACTTCCATAGGCTTCTTATCCTTCTCCATCACAGGGCAGACAGAATAAAAAACAAAATCACAGAAAACTAACCAAACTGATCACATGGACCACAGCCTTGTCTAACTCAATGAAACTATGAGCCATGTCATGTAGGGCCAGCCAAGATGGATGGGTCATGATGGAAAGGTCTAACAAAACATGGTCCACTGGAGAAGGGAATGGCAAACCACTTTAGTGTTCTTGCCTTGGGAACCCTATGAACCATATCAAAAGGCAAAAAGATATGACACTGAAAGATGAACTCCCCACGTCAGCAGGTGCCCAATATGCTACTAGAGAAAAGAGGCGAAAGAACTCCAGAAAGAATGAAGAGACACAGTTAAAGGAAAAACAATACCCAGTTGTGGATGTGACTGGTGATGGAAGTAAAGTTTGACGCTGTAAAGAGCAATACTGCAAAGGAACCTGGAATGTTAGGTCCATGAATCAAGGTAAATTGGAAGTGGTCAAACAGGAGATACCAAGAGTGAACATCAACATTTTAGGAATCAATGCGCTAAAATGGACTCGAATGGGTGAATGTAACTCAGATGACCATATCTACTACTGTGGGAAAGAATCCTTTAGAAGAAATGGAATAGCCATCACAGTCAAAAAAAGAGTCCAAAATGTAGTATTCAGAGGCAATCTCAAAAACAACAGAATGATCTCTGTTTGTTTCCAAGGCAAACCATTCAATATTACAGTGATTCAAGTCTATGCCCCAGGCAGTAATGATGAAAAAGTTGAAAATGAATGGTTCTACAAAGACCTACAAGACCTTCTAGAACTAATACCCAAAGGAGATGTCCTTTTCATCATAGGGGACTGGAATGCAAAAGGAGGAAGTCAAGAGACACCTGCAATAACAGGCAAATTTGGCCTTAGAGTACAAAACAAAGCAGGGCAAAGGCTAACAGAGTTTTGCCAAGAGAAGGTGATGGTCAGAGCAAACACCCTCTTCCAACAACACAAGAGAAGACTCTACACATGGACATCACCAGATGGTCAATACCAAAATCAGATTGATTATATTCTTTGCAGCCAAAGAAGGAGACGCTCTATATGGTCAGCAAAAACAAGACTGGGAGCTAAATGTGGTTCAGATCATGAACTCCTTATGCCAAATTCAGAATTAAATTGAAGGAAGTAGGGAAAACTACTAGACCATTCAAGTATGACCTAAAGCAAATCCTTTATGATTATACAGTGGAAGTGACAAACAGATTCAAGGGATTAGATCTGATAGAAAAGAGTGCCTGATGAACTATGGATGGAGGTTCACGACACTATAAAGGAGGCAGTGATCAAGATCAAACTCAAAAGAAAGAAATACAAAAAGGCAAAATGGTTGTGTGAGGAGGCCTTACAGACAGTTGAAAAAAGAAGAGAAGCTAAAGGCAAAGGAGAGATATACACATTTGAAAAATATATAATTAATTAATTTTAAAAATTAATAAGAAAATAATTTTTAAAAATAGCATAAAACAAAAAATACTCAGAAATTTATCTAAATATTTGTAAAGTCTACACATTTAAAACTAGAAAACATTCCGAAGATTTTTATCAAAAGAGAGAACTAAAACCTAAACAGAAATAGAAATGCATCATTTGTTAATCCTACTCCAGTTTTTCCATACTCCAAATCAAAATTGTAACTTTTTGTCAGAAATTCACAAGCTGATCCTAGAATGCACATGGAAATTAAAGGAGATTATAATAGCCTAAGGGCTTCCCAGGTGGCCCTTGTGGTAAGGAAGCTGTCTGCCAACACAGGAGACTTAAGGGCAGTGGGTTTGATCCTTAGGTTGGGAAGATCCCTTGGAGGAGGCAACTCACTCCAGTATTCTTGCCTGGAGAATCCCATAGACAGAGGAGCCTGGCCGGTTACACTCCCTAGGATAACACAAAGTCAGACACAACTGAAGCGACTTAGCACACATGCTTAACAGACCAAATAAATCCAATGCAGAACAAATCTGAGAGGTCCTAAACTACTAAATTTTATGACAAAGTAACAAAAAGGAAGACAACGTGGTATTGCCATTAGAATTAACATCTGATTAACAGAACATTACAGGAAGTCCAGAAATAGACACACACAAATCATATCAGTGGATGATCAGTTGACAAAAAACAAGATATCAATGATAAATGGTCATTATTTATTAACAGGAAAAACTGGACACCCACATGCCAATAAATGAACCTTGACTTATACTTTACACTATTCACAATGATAGGAGTTAAGCCTATAAAACATCTAGAAAAATTTTTTTTACTACTTTAGATTCAGTTCAGTTCAGGTGCTCAATTGTGTCTAATTCTCTGTGACCCCCATGGACTGCAGCACGCCAGGCTTCCCTGCCCATTACCAACTACTGGAGCATGCTCAAACTCATGTCCATCGAGTCAGTGATGCCAACCAACTATCTCATCCTCTGTCAATCCCTTCACCTCCAGCCTTCATTCTTTCCCAACATCAGGTCTCTTCCAGTGCCTCAGTTCTTCACATCAGGTGGCCAAATATTGGAGTTTCAGTTTCAGCATCAGTCCTTCCAAGGAATATTCAGGACTGATTTCCTTTAGGATGGACTGGTTGGATCTCCTTGCAGTCCAAGGGACTCTCAAGAGTCTTCACTAACACCATAGTACAAAAGCATCAATTCTTCAGCACTCAGCTTTCTTTATGGTCCAATTCTCGCATACATACATGACTACTGGAAAAACCGTAGCTTTGACTAGATGGACTGTTGTTGGCAAAGTAATGTCTCTGTTTTTTAATATGCTGTCTAGGTTGGTTATAGCTTTTCTTCCAAGGAGCAAGTGTCTTTTAATTTCATGGCTGAAGTCACCATCTGCAATGATTTTGGAACCCATGAAAAGAAAGTCCACCTCTGCTTCCCCATCTATTTGCCATGAAGTGATGAGACCAGATTCCATGATCTTCGTTTTTTGAATGTTGAGTTTTAAGCCAGCTTTTTCATTGTCCTCTTTTACTTTCATCAAGAGGTTCTTCAATTCTTCTTTGCTTTTTGCCATAAGGGTGGTGTCATCTGCATTATCTGAAGTTATTGATGTTTCTCCCTTCAATCTTGATTCCAGCTTGTGTTTCATCTAACCCACCATTTCTCATGATGTACCCTGCATATAAGTTAAACAACCAGGGTGACAACACACAGCCCTGAAGTACTACTCCCTTCCCAACTTGGAACCAGTCTGTTCTTCCACGTCCAGTCCTAAATGTTGCTTCTTTACGAACATACAGATTTCTCAGGAGGCAGGTAAGGTGGTCTGGTATTCCCATCTCTTGAAAAATTTTCCACAGTTTGTTGGGATCCACACAGTCAAAGGTTTTGGAGTAGTCAATAAAGCAGATGTTTTTTCTGGAACTCTTTTGTGTTCTCTATTTTTCACCAAATGTTGGTAGTTTGATCTCTAGTTCCTCTGCCTTTTCTAAATCTATCTTCAACACCTGGAAGTTTTTGGTTCACATACTGCTGAAGCCTCGCTTGCAGAATTTTGAGCATTACTTTGATAGCATGTGAGATGAGAGCTATTGTGCAGCAGGTTGAACATTCTTTGGAATTGCCTTTAAATTAGGTAGATACTCTTTGGCATTACTTTAGATTAGGCAGATATTTTTAAGCAGGCAACAAAAAGACAAACTACATAAGATATATTGCTAATTCAGAATTCTGCAAAATTAATTTACTGTTTAGAGAACAGGAGATCATGTATCTGATAAAGGACCCATACCAGAATTTATAAAGAGCTCTCACATGATAATAAAAACTCATTTTTTCAGTAAGCAAAGGATCTAAACATAAATTTTAAGTAGATATAAAAGTGTCCTATAAGCACAAAAAATGATGCTCAACATCATTTGTCATTAAGAAAATGCAAATTAAACCCACAGTAAGTAACCACTATGCACCCACTAGATTCAAATCAAAAAGACTATACAAAGTGTTAAAGAGAATAAGAAAGAATTAGAACTCCCCTTGTTTCTTGTGCGGATACAAAATGGCATAGCCACCTTTGGAAAACAATTGATCAAGTTTCTAATAATGTTAAACACACATTTACCCATATGTCCCAGTAATTCTACTATTAGATATTTACCCATGGGAAATGAAATATGACCATGCATTTTACTAATAGTCACCAAATGGAAACAACCTCACTGGAAACAGCTAGAAACAAGACTCTTCTGCTAAATTTTAATTTCATTAATTTAATAAATTCCTGTGTAGCTAATGTGACCAAAACACTATACCAGATCTACACTTCCTTTGACCCTGCCTCTTTCTACCACCACAGAAAGATCTTATTAAAACATCAGTGTCACTCCTTTAGCCTTTCAATGGCTTCCCACTGCTCCTGTTACACAATATAAGCTCTGTCCCCCAGTTTGTAAAACCTTAACAAATCTCAATGTCTACCTTATGGGCTTCATCTGAATCACATTGTTCTTCCATTTTGTCTCTACAGACTCCAATCACCCAGATTTTGATCAGTTCCTCAAAAGACCTTGTTTCCTCCAACTCACAGACGTTTTGCTCACTGTTTCCTCTGTTTGCAGTGCTCTTTCACTATTTCTTTGCATGACCAACTTTTTCTTACTTTTCAATTCTCAGTTTGAGCTGCCATCTCTTCAAAGAGGCATTTACTGGTTACTCTACCTAAGGTTAAGCCTCCATCATTCTATATTGAAACACATTATTTCATTCGTAGAACTAATTAAGACCTGCACTTGATTTACATGTATTTTATCTGTATCTCATAAAAAATACAAGCACTGAAGGACAGAGGCCGAGTCTTGCTCTCCATTATACATCCTAGTGCCTACCTCAGTGTCTGGTACATAAGGTAACTTTCACTGAAGAGGTCCTAGAAATTCAAGCAACTGATGAATCAATTACTACAAAGTGTATTTCTCAATTAGACACAGTACTTACTCCATTACTCACCATAAAACTTAAAAATCCCTTCACAAATAATTTTCGTTATATATTTTACGTGTGTGTATAAATATATAATTTTCATTATATATTTTACATGTGTATATTTTACATGTGTGTATACATGCACACAAACACATATGGCAGTGTCTGTTGACAAAGAAATTATGCGGAATCAGCCACATCTAAGACTAACTCACAAAAATTATATGACAGCATAATGCATTTCATTTCTAACTTTGAAAATTCTAATCATAATAATGCTTGAATATTTGAGGGTTTTAAGAGCTGATGACTTTGATATAAAAATATAACTTTAATTATTTGCCTCAGGAAGGGCCGAGAAGAGGTACCCCAAGTCCGAGGTCGAGGGGGAGGCGGCTGAGAGGAGCTACCCTGCGTCCAAGGTCAGGGGCGACGACGAGAGGAGTTACCCCGCATCCAAGGTCAGGGGCGGCGGCCGGGAGGAACTACCCCACGCCCCCAAGCCCGAGGCCAGGGGCGGCGGCACAGAGGACCAACCCCATGTCCAAGGAGCCGTGGCTGCACAGGCGCAGGAGGGCCTAGAGGAGCTGTCCCACATTGAAGGTCAAAAGGGGTGGCGGGGAGGAGATAGCCCTCATCCAAGGAGCAGCGAGCAGCTGCACTTTGCTGGAACAGCCATGAAGAGATACCCCACGCCCAAGGTAAGAGAAACCCAAGTAAGACGGTGGGTGTTGCAAGAAGGCATCAGAGGGCAGACACACTGAAACCATACTCACAGAAAACTAGTCAATCTAATCACACTAGGACCACAGCCTTGTCTAACTCAATGAAACTAAGCCATGCCCGTGGGGCAACCCAAGATGGGCAGGTCATGGTGGAGAGATCTGACAGAATGTGGTCCATTGGAGAAGGGAATGGCAAACCACTTCAGTATTCTTGCCTTGAGAACCCCATGAACAGTATGAAAAGGCAAAATGATAGGATACTGAAAGAGGAACTCCCCAGGTCAGTAGGTGCCCAATATGCTACTGGAGATCAGTGGAGAAATAACTCCAGAAAGAATAAAGGGATGGAGCCAAAGCAAAAAGAATACCCAGCTGTGGATGTGACTGGTGATAGAAGCAAGGTCCGATGCTGTAAAGAGCAAGATTGCATAGGAACCTGGAGTGTCAGGTCCATGAATCAAGTCAAATTGGAAGTGGTCAAACAAGAGATCGCAAGAGTGAATGTCGACATTCTAGGAATCAGCGAACTGAAATGGACTGGAATGGGTGAATTTAATTCAGATGACCATTATATCTACTACTGCAGGCAGGAATCCCTCAGAAGAAATGGAATAGCCATCATGGTCAACAAAAGAGTTCGAAATGCAGTACTTGAATGCAACCTCAAAAACAACAGAATGATCTCTGTTCGTTTCCAAGGCAAACCATTCAATATCACAGTAATCCAAGTCTATGCCCCAACCAGTAAAGCTGAAGTTGAACAGTTCTATGAAGACCTACAAGACCTTTTAGAACTAACACCCAAAATAGATGTCCTTTTCCTTATAGGGGACTGGAATGCAAAAGTAGGAAGTCAAGAAACACCTGGACTAAAAGGCAAATTTGGCCTTGGAATACAGAATGAAGCAGGGCAAAGACTAATAGAGTTTTGCCAAGAAAATGCACTGGTCATAACAAACACACTCTTCCAATAACACAAGAGAAGACTACACATGGACATCACCAGATGGTCAACACCAAAATCAGATTGATTACATTCTTTGCAGCCAAAGATGGAGAAGCTCTATACAGTCAGCAAAAACAAGACCAGGAGCTGACTGTGGCTCAGATCATGAACTCCTTATTGCCAAATTCAGACTGAAATTGAAGAAAGTAGGGCAAACCACTAGACCATTCAAGTATGACCTAAATCAAATCCCTTATGATTATAGAGTGGAGGTGAGAAATAGATTTAAGGGCCTAGATCTGATACAGTGCCTGATGAACTACGGAATTAGGTTCGTGACATTGTACAGGAGACAGGGATCAAGACCATCCCCATGGAAAAGAAATGCAAAAAAGCAAAATGGCTGTCTGGGGAGGCCTTACAAATAGCTGTGAAAAAAAGAGATGCGAAAAGCAAAGGAGAAAAGGAAAGATATAAGCATCTGAATGCAGAGTTCCAAAGAATAGCAAGAAGAGATAAGAAAGCCTTCTTCAGCAATCAATGCAAAGATATAGAGGAAAACAACAGAATGGGAAAGACTAGAGAGCTCTTAAACAAAATTAGAGATACCCAGGAAACATTTCATGCAAAGATGGGCTCGATAAAGGACAGAAATGGTATGGACCTAACAGAAGCAGAAGATATTAAGAAGAGATGGCAAGAATACACAGAAGAACTGTACAAAAAAGATCTTCATGACCCAGATAATTACAATGGTGTGATCACTCACCTAGAGCCAGACATCCTGGAATGTGAAGTCAAGTGGGCCTTAGAAAGCATCACTACGAACAAAGCTAGTGGAGGTGATGGATTTCCAGTTGAGCTATTTCAAATCCTAAAAGATGATGCAGTGAAAGTGCTGCACTCAATATGCCAGCAAATTTGGAAAACTCAGCAGTGGCCACAGGACTGGAAAAGGTCAGTTTTCATTCCAATCCCAAAGAAAGGCAATGCCAAAGAATGGTCAAACTACCAAACAATTGCACTCATCTCACATGCTAGTAAAGTAATGCTCAAAATTCTCCAAGCCAGGCTTCAGCAATATGTGAACTGTGAACTTCCTGATGGTCAAGCTGGTTTTAGAAAAGGCAAAGGAACCAGAGATCAAATTGCCAACATCTGTTGGATCATCAAAAAAGCAAGAGAGTTCCAGAAAAACATCTATTTCTGCTTTATTGACTATGCCAAAGCCTTTGACTGTGTGGATCACAATAAACTGTGGAAAATTCTGAAAGAAATGGGAATACCAGACCACCTGATCTGCCTCTTGAGAAATTTGTATGCAGGTCAGGAAGCAACAATTAGAACTGGACATGAAACAACAGACTGGTTCTAAATAGGAAAAGGAGTATGTCAAGCCTGTATATTGTTACCCCGCTTATTTAACTTATATGCAGAGTACCTCATGAGAAGCACTTGGCTGGAAGAAGCACAAGCTGGAATCAAGACTACAGGGAGAAATATCACTAACATCAGATACGTAGATGACACCACTCTTATGGCAGAAAGTGAAGAGGAAAAAGCCTCTTGATGAAAGTGAAAGTGGAGAGTGAAAAAGTTGGCTTGAAGCTCAACATTCAGAAAACGAAGATCACGGCATCTGGTCCCATCAGTTCATGGGAAATAGATGGGGAAACAGTGGAAACAGTGTCAGACTTTATTTGGGGGGGCTCCAAAATCACTGCAGATGGTGACTGCAGCCATGAAATTAAAAGACGCTTACACCTTGGAAGGAAAGTTATGACCAACCTAGATAACATATTCAAGAGCAGAGAGGTTACTTTGCCAACAAAGGTTCGTCCTAGTCAAGGCTATGGTTTTTCCTGTGGTCATGTATGGATGTGACAGTTGGACTGTGAAGAAGGCTGAACACCGAAGAATTGATGCTTTTGAACTGTGGTGTTGGAGAAGACTCTTGCAAGTCCCTTGGACTGCAAGGAGATCCAACCAGTCCATTCTGAAGGAGATCAGCCCTGGGATTTCTTTGGAAGGAATGATGCTAAAGCTGAAACTCCAGTACTTTGGCTACCTCATGCAAAGAGTTGACTCATTAGAAAAGGCTCTGATGCTGCGAGGGACTGGGGGCAGGAGGAGAAGGGGACGTCAGAGGATGAGATGGCTGGATGGCATCACTGACTCGATGGACGTGAGTCTGGGTGAACTCCGGGAGTTGGTGATGGACAGGGAGGCCTGGCGTGCTGTGATTCATGGGGTCGCAAAGAGTCAGACACGACTGAGCGACTGAACTGAACTGAACTTAATGTAACTACATAATGAATGATGTTTTTTGAATGGATGAATAAAAGGTCACCAGGATTATACAAGAAGAAAAAACATCCAACTTTCATTTTTTTATCTGAATTTCAAATTTTAGTCATAAATATACCAGTACTTTGTGAAAATATATATAAAACGTATGCACATAAATCATTATGTATTTTTGTGGTCAAGTAAGGTTATTTTGTAAGTTCTCTAAAACAGCATAGAGAAGGACTTCTATAATACATGGATTTTTATAGTATACATTCTTCTATATATAGAAAATCTTTAAATGTTAAATTAAATTCTAAAATATTTTTGCAATTATAATTATTCTAATCTTAATTCTGAAAAATGTTGTCTAAGTCTTTGACCATAGTCAAAGCTATGGTCATTACTGTAGTCATGTACAGATGTGAGAGTTGGACCATAAAGAAGGCAGAGCACTAAAGAACTGATGCTTTCAAACTGTGATACTGAAGAAGACTCTTGAGAGTCCTTTGGACATGAAGAAGATCCAGCCAGTCAATCCTAAAGTAAATAGACCTTGAATGATCACTAGAAGGACTGATGCTGAAGAGTTCAAATATTTTGGCCACCTGATGCGAAGAGTCAACTCACTGGAAAAGAACCTGATCCTGGGAAGGACTGAAGACAGGAGAAGGGCAAAAGAGAATAAGATGCTTAGTTAGCATCCCTGGATCAATGGACATGAGTTTGAGCAAACTCCCAGGAGATGGTGAAGGACAAGAAGCCTGGTGTGCTGCAGTTCATGGGGTCAAAAAGAGCCAGACAAGGCTTAACAACAACAACAACAATTATATCATTTAATATGACATTAGTTGTTACAGAGCAGTATAATGATTTATTTCACATAAAAGAAATCTAAAAACTAATACTGAAAAAGAGTAAAAAGTACTTATAAACACTGTTTGTTCACTTTGGGTTTTTATTTTTTAAGGATTTCTAGCATCAAATAAAGAAACCAACAAATAAACAGCTGAAATCATATTACAAAAATACCAACATTTTAAAGTAAGTTTGTACCTATAAGACGAATGCAATAAAACTTCAATTTGTAGAAGAAAAATAAAAACATTTTGAATAAAAAGGAATAGGAAACAATCATTTTTATCATGTTCCATGATCACTTTTCTTACATCTTTAAATTTTCTTGGAATTCTAGAACTTTGTAAAATTCATTAATTACATATACTGTTGGGTTCATTTTACAAAAACAAAGTAAAGCAAGCAAACAAAAAACATCATTGCAGTGTATTACTTCAAGTCATGGGTTATCAGTATTCAGCTACTACTCAGAATACTCTAAGTAACACAACCTTGAACTCCTCAAGGTTTCAACCTCTCTCTTGCCAATTTCTTTCCCAAGGAACAAGCACACAATCTCTATAATGTATGACAAATTAAAACAATGAAGAAAAAAATTAACTAAACCTAAGAGCTGACGTTCAGCTGAAACAGAATACATTTATATAACATAGAACACATCCCTCAGAACTTCAACTTCTTGGAAAAAGACGATCATCATCCATTCTGCAACACATCATGAATTGAAAAAAAAAAAACCTAAAAACTATCTCCCTAAAATAAAATTAACTACTCTCGTAGTTCAGTCATAAACCCTTGATGCCTTCACATTACCTTTGACTGTTCTGCTTTTTTCATGTCAAGCCCTAGTATTTCATCCTTATTCATACCTGACTCAGACCTCCTTAATTTTCCCTAGCTCTCACACAAGGTATTTTCAAAATCACTTTTTTGCCTTCTTGCAATATCTTCCTACTTCAAGTCACCACTGCCAAATTAATCTTTCTACAACAGCCCTTAGATCTTAATAATCAGTTTCTCAACAACCTTTTTACTAAACGAACTTTTATTTCTTTAATATTTGAATATCTAAGTTATCTGAATTATCTGAATTTATTAGCAGAAACTCTTCTCACACAAGTACTCATCAGGCACAAACTGGTAAAATGGAAAACAGCTAGAGCCCTGCTTTTAAATCAAAGCTCTGCTAAAACCTATGGGCAAAAGTATACTTAATTTAGTATGGTAGGTACATCAGGGTATTTCTCTCCCAAACCTCAGTTTACACTTCTTGATATATAAGGGAATATGCCAAAATTACATGTTTTCTAGATCTTCTAGTTCTACGATACAATGTACTACAACCTCTAATTGAGAAACCACTGTGATGTATGCAACAGCTATGGTATATATCATAAAATAAGGAAAGAATTTATAATCTAAGGACCAAAGTGGGTAAAGTCATTTTTAAAGACTGCAAGTAAGCAATGAATGAATTCCAAAGGTTGACTGATGAGGTAAAAGCTAAAGAGATGATTCACTAATTCAAAACTTCTCTTTGAAAGATATAAAAAATATGTCATTAGAGTAATAAATATTAAACTTTGATTCCTACAATTCACAGAAGTTGCATGAAATAAAAAGTTTTTCACCAGTAACAACCAAGACAGGAATGTGACTTCCCAAAGGGCTGTTTACATCCTAATAAGAATGAATTCCTCCTTTAAAAGACTTTCAAAAAAAGCAACAAAAACATAAAAAATAAATGATTCAAACATTTAACTTAAGAGGTTGAAAAAAATTTTAAAGCAAGTAAATAATGACAAAAGAAATTATAAATGGTAAAGAAGAAGTCATTTCATGGGTTCAGTTCAGTTCAGGTCAGTCGGTCAGTTGTGTCCGACCTTCGCGATCCCATGGACTGCAGCTTGTCAGACTTCCCTGTTCATCACCAACTCCCAGAGCTTACTCAAACTCATGTCCATCGAGTCTGTGATGCCATCCAACCATCTCTTCCTCTGTCATCCCCTTTTCCTCTCTCCTTCTATCTTTCCCAGCATCAAGGTCTTTTCTAGTGAGTCAGTTCTATGCATCAGGGGGCCAAAGTATTGGAGTTTCAGCCTCAGCATCAGTCCTTCCGATGAATATTCAGGACTGATTTCCTTTAGGATGGACTGGTTGGATCTCCTTGTAGTCCAAGGGACTCTTGAGAGTCTTCTCCAAAACCGCAGTTCAAAAACATCAATTCTTTGGCACTCAGTTTTCTTTATACTCCAACTTTCACATCCATACACGACTACTGGAAAAACCATAGCCTTGACCAGACAGACCTTTGTTGGCAAAGTAATGTCTCTACTTTTGAATATGCTGTCTAGGCTGGTCATAACTTTCCTTCCAAAGAGTAAGCGTCTTTTAATTTCATGGCTGCAGTCACCATCTGCAGTGATTTTAGAGCCCCAAAATACACTCAATCATTGTTTCCATTGTTTTCCTATCTATTTGCCATGAAGTGATGGGACCAGATGTCATGATCATCTTCTGAATGCTGAGTTTTAAGCCAACTTCTTCACTCTCCTCTTTCACTTTCATTAAGAGACTCTTTAGTTCTTCTTCACTTTCTGCCATAAGGGTGGTGTCATATGCATATCTGAGGTTACTGATATTTCTCCCATCAATCTTGATTCCAGCTTGTGCTTCATCCAGCCAGGCCATTTCTCATGATGTACTCTGCATATAAGTTAAATAACAGGGTGACAATATGCAGGCTTTACATACACCTTTCCTGATTTAGAACAGTCTGTGGTTCCCTGTCCAGTTCTAAATGTTGATTCTTGATCTGCATACAGATTTCTCAGGAGGCAGGTCAGGTGGTCTGGTATTCCCACCTCTTTAACAATTTTCCACAGTTTGTTGGGATCCACACAGTTAAAGGCTTTGGCATAGCCAATAAAGCAGAAATAGATGTATTTCTGGAACTCTCTTGCTTTTTCAATGATCCAATGGATGTTGGCAATTTAATGTCTGGTTCCTCTGCCTTTTCTAAATCCAGCTTGAATATATGGAAGTTCACAGTTCATGTACTGTTGAAGCCTGGTTTGGAGAATTTTGAGTATTACTTTGCTAGCGTGTGATATGAAGTGCAACTGTGCGGTAGTTTGAATGTTCTTTGGCATTGCCTTTCTTTGGGATCGGAATGAAAACTGACCTTCTCAGTGCTGTGGCCACTCCTGAGTTTTCCAACTTTGCTGGCATATTGAGTGCAGCACTTTCACTGCATCATCTTTTAGGATTTGAAATAGCTCAACTGGAATTCCATCACCTCCACTAGCTTTGTTTGTAGTGATGCTTTCTAAGGCCCACTTGACTTCACATTCCAGGATGTCTGGCTCTAGGTCAGTGATCACACCATCGTGGTTATCTGGATCATGAAGATCTTTTTTATATAGGTCTTCTGTGTATTCTTGCCACCTCTTCTTAATATCTTCTGCTTCTGTTAGGGCTATACCATTTCTGTCCTTTATTGTGCCCATCTTTGCATGGAATGTTCCGTTGGCATCTCTAATTTTCTTGAAGAGATCTCTAGTCTTTCCCATTCTATTGCTTTCCTCTATTTCTTTGTATTGATCACTGAGGAAGGGTTTCTTATCTCTCTTTACTGTTCTTTGGAACTCTGCATTCAAACGGATATATCTTTCCTTTTCTCCTTTGCCTTGAGCATCTCTTCTTCTCTCAGCTATTTGTAAGGCCTCCTCAGACAACCATTTAGCCTTTTTGCATTTATTATTCTTGGGGATGGTCTTGATCGCTGGCTCCTGTACAAGGTCATGAACCTTCGTCCTTAGTTCTTCAGGCACTCTATCAGATCTAATTCCTTGAATCTATTTGTCAGTTCTACTGTATAAGGGATTTGCTTTAGCTCATACCTGAATTGTCTAATGGTTTTCCCTACTTCCTTCAATTTAAGTATGAATTTGGCAATAAGGAGTTCATGATTTGAGCCATAGTCAGCTCCTGGCTTTGTTTTTGCTGACTGAACAGAGCTTCTCCATCCTTGGCTGCAAAGAATATAATCAATCTGATTTTGGTATTGAACATCTGGTGATGTCCATGTGTAGAGTCTTCTCTTGTGTTGTTGGAAGAGGGTGTTTGCTCTGACCATCACCTTCTCTTGGCAAAACTCTGTTAGCCTTTGCCCTGCTTTGTTTTGTACTCTAAGGCCAAATTTGCCTGTTACTGCAGGTATCTCTTGACTTCCTACTTTTGCATTGCAGTCCCCTATGATGAAAAGGACATCTCTTTTGGGTGTTAGTTCTAGGTCTTGTAGGTCTTCATAGAACGATTCAACTTCAGCTTCTTCAGCATACTGGTTGGGGCACAGACTGGGATCACTGTGATACTGAATTGTTTGCCTTGGAAAAGAACAGAGAGCATTCTGTCATCTTTGAGATTGCATGCAATTACAGCATTTCAGACTCTTCTGTTGACTATGATGGCTACTGCATTTCTTCTAAGGGATTCTTGCCTACAGTTGAAGATATAATGGTCATCTGAATTACATTCACCCAATCGAGTCCATTTTAGCTCACTGATTCCTAAAATGTTGATGTTTACTCTTGCCATCTCCTGTTTGACCACTTCCAATTTACCTTGATTCATGGACCTAATATTCCAGGTTCCTATGCAATATTGCTCTTTACAGCATCGGATTTTACTTCAATCACCAGTCACGTTCACAACTGGATGTTGTTTTTGCTTTGGCTCCATCTCTTCATTCTTCTGGAGTTATTTCTCCACTGATCTCCAGTAGCATATTGGGCACCTACTGACCTAGTGAGTTCATCTTTCACTGTCCTGTGTTTTTGCCTTTTCATACTGCTTATGGGGTTCTCAATGCAAGAATACTGAAGTGGTTTGCCATTTCTTTCTTTCATGGGTTAGAAAATAGAAAAATTATAGATCTCGTAAATAAATCCATAATGTGATTCATAGGAGAAAATGAGTAATATAGTAATATACAATCCTCAGACAAAAAGAGAATAGACTCTGAAAATTAAAATTTAAAAGAGAGCTACATTAAAACAGTAAATTTTTCTTTATCTCAAGAGACAAATGTTCTAGCTGTGTTAATAAATTTACATGGAGAGAAAAGGAATAAAAATGTTTCTAAAACTGTAACTGAGTTGTAGGCAATCTTTTCATCTTTACATACTTTTGACTCTATAAATTTTCTAATAAGAAAATCTTTTATTTTTACAATCAGAAGAAAAATATAAGCTGAGGAGAGGGCTGTAATAACTGTAATTATCAAGATTTGTATATAAACACTAGACCATAAGCTCCCTGAAAACAGGATTCACATTTGTCTTATTAATCAAACCATAAGCAGCACCTATACAGTATGCACTGTAATACTGAAACTATTATGTACCTACTAAACAAGCATTTAATATAGTTCTGTGATCTTAGTACATTTAAAATGAGATATAAAATAGTATTTACATTTTTAGAATTTTCAACTTTATAGTTTTTTGGCCTTTTTGATCAAAGAATTACTCCCAATTCTCCCATGAAAATGAGGTATCCTTTACATAATCAGAAGCAACCCTAATGCCATTCAACTTTCCACCTCCAGTTCTACTCTGTAATATCCTAAGTCACTCAGTCATGTCAGACTCTTTGCAACCCCATGGACTGTAGCCTACCAGGCTCCTCTGTCCATGGGATTTTCCAGGCAAGAGTACTGGAATGGGCTGCTATTTCCTTCTCCAGGGCATCTTCCTGACCCAGGGATCAAACCCGTGTTTCCTGCATTGTAGGCAGATGCTTTACCACCTGAGCCACCAAGGAACTCACCATAATATTCTAAGCAGTCCCTTCCTTATACAATTTCTCTTCATCCCCTAACATGTCAATTTATCAAATTCTAATCAGAATATAAAATAAAAGCTAATTAAAGGAAGGTGATGTAGTCCAAGGAAATACTGATTAAGGATGCCACTTAACCAAGAAGAAAAGGAGCAATACACTAACACAAGGCTAAAAATCCACTATTCTGTTTTTATATGCTATGTAAAAAGTGGTTTTCACTGACCCACAGTTGATCATGACACAAAGCCTTCCAGCTGGGCCAACTTGGGACCAACGCCTGACTCTGCAGCTCACTGAATTCATGGCTTGGCAAGTAAATTCTTGATATAACACCACCTACCTCACAGGTACATTGGTTGATTAAAGAAGCTATTCCATGTTAAGTACCCAACAGTAACCAGCTTAGAACAGGTACACAAAAAACGCTTATTTCCCTTATTTTTCCAGGATGAGATGGGCAGCCAGGAAAAAATCAGGAAGGAAAAGGAAACTTACCGGTTTACATGGGAACAACACTCATGACATTAACTTCATTAGCATCATGTGCTAATCAACAGATCTAAATGACAAGTGATTAATACTATTACAAGATAAAACTGCACTATTATTTAAAAAAACAAAATTACCAAAAACTTTAAGAGATACTAAAATATAGGAAGCTCCCAGGGCTTGCTCAAACTAATGTCCACTGAGTCAGTGATGTCATCCAACCATCTCATCCTCTGTCATTCCCTTCTCCTCCTGCCTTCACTCTTTGCCAGCATCAGGGTCTTTTCAAATGAGTTGGTTCTTTGCATCAGGTGGCCAAAGTATTAGAGTTTTAGCTTCAGCATAAGTCCTTGCAATGAATATTCAGTACTGATTTCCTTTAGGATGGACTGGTTGGAGCTCCTGGCAGTCCAAAGGACTCTCAAGAGACTTCTCCAACACCACATTTCATTTTTTTTTCATTTTTTAAAATTTATTTTAGGGAGGAGCCAAGATGGCGGAGGAGTAGGACAGGGAGAACACTTTCTCCCCCACAAATTCATCAAAAGAGCATTTAAACGTCAAGTAAATTCCACAAAACAACTACTGAATGCCGGCAGAGGACATCAGGCACCCAGAAAAGCAACCCAACTCTTCGAAAGGAGGTAGGAAAAAATATTAAAGACAAAAAAAGAGACAAAAGAGGGAGGGACGGAGCTCCGTCCCGGGAAGGGAGTCTTAAAAAGAGAGAAGTTTCCAAACACCAAGAAACCTTCTCACTGCCCAATCTGTGCCGAGCTTTGGAAGCACAGAGGGCAACATAACAGGGAGAAAAAATAAATAAACAATTAAAACTCGCAGATTGCGAGCCCTACGGTAACTCCCCCAGCGGAGAAGCAGCGCAGACGCCTGCACACGCCCTTAGCAAGCGGGGGCTGGGCAGGAGGCGCGGTGCGGGCTGCATCGCTCAGAGTAAGAATCTGGCCTGAATACCCTGAGCACTATCTGAGCGAAATAATTTGGGCTAGCAAACCAGACTGTGGGATATCTACCACGCGAAAAGCCAGCCCCAACCTAAGACACCGCCAGGCCCGCGCACGGATCAAAGGACTGAACAGAGATAGACTGCTGCAGACCTTCCCCCTCCGGTGACAGGCAGCCAGAGCCGGAAGGGGGCAATCGCAGCCCCAGAGAGACATTATCTATAAAACTGTAAGCAGGTTTCTTTGCTAACTAAAACTTCTTGGGGGTCTGGACGGTCAACATTTGCCTGAGAAGGTGCGCCAGTTTTACGCCCAGATAACCGAGTGGCGGGGAGGCGATAAGTCACAGCATTGGCGCTCGCGAAACACCTCATCACCTGAGCTGCTCGGACCTGGGAAGAGCACGAAATGCAGGCCCAACTGAGTCTGCGCCTCTGAGGACTACCGGAGTGCCTGAACCTGAGCGGCTTGGACCTGGGAGGTACATGCAGCCCAGGGCCGGCCTCGGATTGTTCCCGGCGGAACAACCTAGAGCCCAAGCAGTGCGGGCAGGGAGGCTACACGCGCCGTGAGCGGGGGGCAGACCCAGTGTGGCTGAGGCACTGCGAACGCACGCCAGTGTTATTTGTTTGCAGCATCCTTCCCTCCCCACAGCGCGACTGAACAAGTGAGCCTAAAAAAAAAAAAAAAGTTTCCCCCACCGTCGCCTTTGTGTCAGGGCGGTAACCAGACACTGAAGAGACCAGCAAACAGAAGAAGTTATAACAGAGGGAAAAGCCTTGGAAGCTACAGGCAATAGATTAAAACCCCGTGGTTACTACGGACTACATAGGAAGGGGCCTATAGATCTTGAGAAATATAAGTCGGACCAAGGAACTAGCCAAAAATGAACTGAACCCACAATACTCACAATAAAACCAGAAAAAGTCCTAGATATATTTTTACTATTTTTACGATCATTCTTTCTTTTTTTTTTTTAATTTTTAGAAAAAAAAATTTTTTTTAAGTCCTCTATTGTTCCTTTAATTTTCACTTTTATAACCCATTACTTTGCAAAAAAAAAAAAAAGACCCTATTTTTTTTCTTCTTCAGCAAACTTCATATACATATATTTTATAATTTTTTGACCTTGTTTTTTTTTTTTTTTTCCTTCTTTTCTTTAACATTGTATTTTTAAAATTCCAAACTCTACTCTAGTTTTTTAATTTTAGCTTTTTGGTATATGTTATCAATTTTGTACCTATAGTTTTTTTTATAATTTCTGTGACTTTTTTTTTTTCTGTTTCTTTCTCTTCTTCTTTTATATAACATTGTATATCTGAAATTCCAAACTCTACTCTAGATTTTTAATTTATGCTTTTTGGTATTTGATATTAATTTTGTACCTGTATTTTCTTTATAATTTTTGCAACATTGTTCATTTTTGTTTGTTTGTTTTCTCTCTTTATGTCTCTCCTTCCTTTTTTCTAACATTGTACTTTTGAAATTCCAAACTCTACTCTAGATTTTTAATTTTTGCTTTTTGGTATTAGTTATCAATTTTGTACCTGTATTTTCTTTATAATTTTCACGACCTAGTTTGTTATTCTTTGTTCGTTTTTTCTCTCTTTCTTTTCCTTCTTCTTTCCTTTAACATCGTATTTTTGTAATTCCAAACTCTACTCTAGATTTTTAATTTTTGCTTTTATGTATTTGTTACCAATTTTGTACCTTTAAGAACCCAATCCTCAGGACCCATTTTTCACTAGGGAGCGAGATTACTGACTTGACTGCTCTCCCTCCCTTTGGACTCTCCTTTTTCTCCACCAGGTCGCCTGTGTCTCCTCCCTAACCCATCTCTACTCTACCCAACTCTGTGAGTTTCTGTGTGTTTCAGATGGTGGAGAACACTTACGGAACTGATTACTGGCTGGATCTGTCTCCCTCCTTTTCATTCCCCCCTTTTATCCTTCTGGCCACCTCTGTCTCCTTCCTCCTTCTTCTCTTCTCTGTATAACTCTGTGAACATCTCTGAGTGGTCCAGTTGTGGAGTGCACATAAGGAAGTGACTACTGGCGAGCCCACTCTCTCCACTATTGATTCACCTCATCTCATTTGGGTCACCTCTAACTCCCTCCTCCCTCTTCTCTTCTCCATGTAATGCTGTGAACCTCTCTGAGTGACCCCCACAGTAGAGAAACTTTTCATCTTTAACGTAGATGTTTTATCAATGGTGCTGTATAGAAGGAGAAGTTTTGAAACTACTGTAAAAATAAGACAAATAACTGGAAGCAGGAGGCTTAAGTCCAAATCTGACTCCAGGGAACTCCTGACTCCAAGGAACATTAAGAGACAGGAGCTCATCAAAAGCCTCCATACCGACACTGAAACCAAGCACCACACAAGGGCCAACAAGTTCCAGGGCAAGACATACCAAGCAAATTCTCCAGCAACAAAGGAACACAGCCCTGAGCTTCAAGATACAAGCTGCCCAACGTCACCCCAAAACCATAGACATCTCATAACTCATTACTGGACATTTCATTGCACTCCAGAGAGAAGAAATACAGCTCCACCCACCAGAACACCGACACAAGCTTCCCTAACCAGGAAACCTTGACAAGCCACCTGTACAAACCCACACACAGTGAGGAAACGCCACAATAAAGAGAACTCCACAAACTGCCAGAATACAGACAGGACACCCCAAACTCAGCAATTTAAACAAGATGAAGAGACAGAAGAATACCCAGCAGATACAGGAACAGGATAAATGCCCACCAAACCAAACAAAAGAGGAAGAGATAGGGAATCTACCTGATAAAGAATTCCGAATAATGATAGTGAAATTGATCCAAAATCTTGAAACTAAAATGGAATCACAGATAAATAGCCTGGAGACAAGGACTGAGAAGATGCAAGAAACGTTTAACAAGGACCTAGAAGAAATAAAAAAGAGTCAATATATAATGAATAATGCAATAAATAAAATTGAAAACACTCTGGAGGCAACAAATAGTAGAACAACAGAGGCAGAAGATAGGATTAGTGAATTAGAAGATAGAATGGTAGAAATAAATGAATCAGAGAGGATAAAAGAAAAACGAATCAAAAGAAATGAGGACAATCTCAGAGACCTCCAGGACAATATTAAACGCTACAACATTCGAATCATAGGGGTTCCAGAAGAAGAAGACAAAAAGAAAGACCATGAGAAAATACTTGAGGAGATAATAGTTGAAAACTTCCCTAAACTGGGGAAGGAAATAATCACCCAAGTCCAAGAAACCCAGAGAGTCCCAAACAGGATAAACCCAAGGCGAAACACCCCAAGACACATATTAATCAAATTAACAAAGATCAAACACAAAGAACAAATATTAAAAGCAGCAAGGGAAAAACAACAAATAACACACAAGGGAATTCCCATAAGGATAACAGCTGATCTTTCAATAGAAACTCTTCAAGCCAGGATGGAATGGCAAGACATACTTAAAATGATGAAAGAAAATAACCTACAGCCCAGATTATTGTACCCAGCAAGGATCTCATTCAAGTATGAAGGAGAAATCAAAAGCTTTTCAGACAAGCAAAAGCTGAGAGAATTCTGCACCACCAAACCAGCTCTTCAACAAATACTAAACGATATTCTCTAGACAGGAAATACAAAACGGTGTATAAACTCGAACCCAAAACAATAAAGTAAATGGCAACGGGATCATACTTATCAGTAATTACCTTAAACGTAAATGGGTTGAATGCCCCAACCAAAAGACAAAGACTGGCTGAATGGATACAAAAACAAGACCCCCACATATGTTGTCTACAAGAGACCCACCTCAAAACAGGGGGCACATACAGACTGAAAGTGAAGGGCTGGAAAAAGATTTTCCATGCAAATACGGACCAAAAGAAAGCAGGAGTAGCAATACTCATATCAGATAAAATAGACTTTAAAACAAAGGCTGTGAAAAGAGACAAAGAAGGTCACTACATAATGATCAAAGGATCAATCCAAGAAGAAGATATAACAATTATAAATATATATGCACCCAACACAGGAGCACCACAGTATGTAAGACAAATGCTAACAAGTATGAAAGGAGAAATTAACAATAACACAATAATAGTGGGAGACTTTAATACCCCACTTACACCTATGGATATATCAACTAAACAGAAAATTAACAAGGAAACACAAACTTTAAATGATACAATAGACCAGTTAGACCTAATTGATATCTATAGGACATTTCATCCCAAAACAATGAATTTCACCTTTTTCTCAAGCACACATGGAACCTTCTTCAGGATAGATCACATCCTGGGCCATAAAGCTAGCCTTGGTAAATTCAAAAAAATAGAAATCATTCCAAGCATCTTTTCTGACCACAATGCAGTAAGATTAGATCTCAATTACAGGAGAAAAACTATTAAAAATTCCAACATATGGAGGCTGAACAACAAGCTGCTGAATAACCAACAAATCACAGAAGAAATCAAAAAAGAAATCAAAATTTGCACAGAAACAAATGAAAATGAAAACACAACAACCCAAAACCGGTGGGACACGGTAAAAGCAGTCCTAAGGGGAAAGTTCATAGCAATACAGGCACACCTCAAGAAACAAGAAAAAAGTCAAATAAATAACCTAACTCTACACCTAAAGCAACTAGAAAAGGAAGAAATGAAGAACCCCAGGGTTAGTAGAAGGAAAGGAATCTTAAAAATTAGAGCAGAAATAAATGCAAAAGAAACAAAAGAGACCATAGCAAAAATCAACAAAACCAAAAGTTGGTTCTTTGAAAGGATAAATAAAATTGACAAACCATTAGCCAGACTCATCAAGAAACAAAGGGAGAAAAATCTAATCAATAAAATTAGAAACGAAAATGGAGAGACCACAACAGACAACACAGAAATACAAAGGATCATAAGAGACTACTATCAACAATTATATGCCAATAAAATAGACAACGAGGAAGAAATGGACAAATTCTTAGAAAAGTACAACTTTCCAAAACTCGACCAGGAAGAAATAGAAAATCTTAACAGACCCATCACAAGTACGGAAATTGAAACTGTAATCAAAAATCTTCCAGCAAACAAAAGCCCAGGTCCAGACGGCTTCAAAGCTGAATTCTACCAAAAATTTAGAGAAGAGCTAACACCTATCCTGCTCAAACTCTTCCAGAAAATTGCAGAGGAAGGTAAACTTCCAAACTCATTCTATGAGGCCACCATCACCCTAATACCAAAACCTGACAAAGATCCCACAAAAAAAGAAAACTATAGGCCAATATCACTGATGAACATAGATGCAAAAATCCTTAACAAAATTCTAGCAATCAGAATCCAACAACACATTAAAAAGATCATACACCATGACCAAGTAGGCTTTATCCCAGGGATGCAAGGATTCTTCAATATCCACAAATCAATCAATGTAATACACCACATTAACAAATTGAACACTAAAAACCATATGATTATCTCAATAGATGCAGAGAAAGCCTTTGACAAAATTCAACACCTGCTTATGATAAAAACTCTCCAGAAAGCAGGAATAGAATGAACATACCTCAACATAATAAAAGCTATATATGACAAACCCACAGCAAACATTATCCTCAATGGTGAAAAATTGAAAGCATTTCCTCTAAAGTCAGGAACAAGACAAGGGTGCCCACTCTCACCATTACTATTCAACATAGTTTTGGAAGTTTTGGCCACAGCAATCAGAGCAGAAAAAGAAATAAAAGGAATCCAAATTGGAAAAGAAGAAGTAAAACTCTCACTATTTGCAGATGACATGATCCTCTACATAGAAAACCCTAAAGACTCCACCAGAAAATTACTAGAACTAATCAATGACTATAGTAAAGTTGCAGGATATAAAATCAACACACAGAAATCCCTTGCATTCCTATACACTAATAATGAGAAAACAGAAAGAGAAATTAAGGAAACAATTCCATTCACCATTGCAACAGAAAGAATAAAATACTTGGGAATATATCTACCTAAAGAAACTAAAGACCTATATATAGAAAACTATAAAACACTGGTGAAAGAAATCAAAGAGGACACTAATAGATGGAGAAATATACCATGTTCATGGATTGGAAGAATCAATATAGTGAAAATGAGTATACTACCCAAAGCAATTTATAGATTCAATGCAATCCCTATCAAGCTACCAACAGTATTCTTCACAGAGCTAGAACAAATAATTTCACAATTTGTATGGAAATACAAAAAACCTCAAATAGCCAAAGTGATCCTGAGAAAGAAGAATGGAACCGGAGGAATCAACCTACCTGACTTCAGGCTCTACTACAAAGCCACAGTTATCAAGACAGTATGGTACTGGCACAAAGACAGAAATATAGATCAATGGAACAAAAGAGAAAGCCCAGAGATAAATCTACGCACATATGGACACCTTATCTTTGACAAAGGAGGCAAGAACATACAATGGATTAAAGACAATCTCTTTAACAAGTGGTGCTGGGAAATCCGGTCAACCACTTGTAAAAGAATGAAACTAGAACACTTTCTAACACCATACACAAAAATAAACTCAAAATGGATTAAAGATCTAAACGTAAGACCAGAAACTATAAAACTCCTAGAGGAGAACATAGGCAAAACACTCTCTGACATACATCACAGCAGGATCCTCTATGACCCACCTCCCAGAATACTGGAAATAAAAGCAAAAATAAACAAATGGGACCTAATTAACCTTAAAAGCTTCTGCACATCAAAGGAAACTATTAGCAAGGTGAAAAGACAGCCTTCAGAATGGGAAAAAATAATAGCAAATGAAGCAACTGACAAACAACTAATCTCAAAAATATACAAGCAACTCCTATAGCTCAACTCCAGAAAAATAAATGACCCAATCAAAAAATGGGCCAAAGAGCTAAATAGACATTTCTCCAAAGAAGATATACAGATGGCTAACAAACACATGAAAAGATGCTCAACATCACTCATTATCAGAGAAATGCAAATCAAAACCACTATGAGGTACCATTTCACACCAGTCAGAATGGCTGCTATCCAAAAGTCTACAAATAATAAATGCTAGACAGGGTGTGGAGAAAAGGGAACCCTCTTACACTGTTGGTGGGAATGCAAACTAGTACAGCCATTATGGAGAACAGTGTGGAGATTCCTTAAAAAACTGGAAATAGAACTGCCTTATGATCCAGCAATCCCACTGCTGGGCATACACACTGAGGAAACCAGAAGGGAAAGAGACACGTGTACCCCAATGTTCATCGCAGCACTGTTTATAATAGCCAGGACATGGAAACAACCTAGATGCCCATCAGCAGATGAATGGATAAGAAAGCTGTGGTACATATACACAATGGAGTATTACTCAGCCATTAAAAAGAATACATTTGAATCAGTTCTAATGAGGTGGATGAAACTGGAGCCTATTATACAGAGAGAAGTAAGCCAGAAGGAAAAACACCAATACAGTATACTAACGCATATATATGGAATTTAGAAAGATGGTAACAATAACCCTGTGTACGAGACAGCAAAAGAGACAGTGATGTATAGAACAGTCTTATGGACTCTGTGGGAGAGGGAGAGGGTGGGAAGATTTGAGAGAATGGCATTGAAACATGTAAAATATCATGTATGAAATGAGATGCCAGTCCAGGTTCGATGCACGATACTGGATGCTTGGGGCTAGTGCACTGGGACGACCCAGAGGGATGGTATGGGGAGGGAGGAGGGAGGAGGGTTCAGGATGGGGAACACATGTATGCTTGTGGTCGATTCATTTTGATATTTGGCAAAACTAATACAATTATGTAAAGTTTAAAAATTAAATAAAATTTTAAAAAAAATTTATTTTAATTGGAAGCTAATTAACTTTACAATATTGTGGTGGTTTTTGCCATACATTCACATGAATCAGCCATGGGTGTACATGTGTTCCCCATCCTGATGTCCAATACCACGTTTCAAAAGCATCAATTCTTCAGTGCTCAGCTTTCTGTATGGTCCAATTTAGTATATGTTTATTTCATACTACCCGTCCCTAGAATGTCACCACTATGAGACCATAGACTTCTCTCTGCTTTGTACACAGCTATACGCTAGCACCTGGCACCTATATGTCATTCAACAGATACTCTCTGAATAAATGAATTCAGCTGTTCAGGAAAATTTATGGAGCCCACCCCCACCGTCATCCCCCTGAGAACTAGAAAATATAAAAACAATATTTGAAGACATCAGGATCTCTGAAGACAATAAAGAATTCAATTCCCAAGCCAGATTTAGAGAGGAAGAAAGCTAAGAGAAGTAAATAACCTCAGTATTAAAGCTATTTTTCCCCTGAAGCCAAATGGTCACTGCAAAAGAAATAAGTTAAAGGCTGAGAACCTGAACATATATTTTCACCTACCTCTGAAAATAGTGAGACAAAAACTAAGGTTCAGAATCTTACAAGGGAAGAATCTTTACAAACAAGGACCTCTTTCTTTCTATCATGAAGAGCTACTAACCAGGGGTAAGGCGGAAAAAAATATAGCCCACACATACCAAGTAAAGACCACCTGTTGTATGATTACGCTTAGAAAAGGCAAATTCACAGGGACAAACAGTAGATCAGTGGTTGTCAAAGATGGAGAGATGGGAGATTCGGAGGTAAACAGTCTCTTTTTGGGGTGATAGAAATATTCTGGGATTAGACAGTGGTAACAGTCATACAGCACTGTAAATATACTAAAAGGCACTGAATTGTATCCTTTAAGATGGTTATGGTGAATTGCTCAATGTGAGTTTTATACCAATTTTAAAAAGAAAGAAACAGAAAAGCCCTTGCAGAGATGAAACAGAAATTCAAACCATCTCAATTCCTAACTGCATTATGACAATCTGAGACTGCTAGGGTCTCAAGCCTGGGTGCTTGCCTAAAGCAAAAGTAACCCCTGGAGGATGACAACAACACACAAAGCCTCAAATTAGCTCCACAACTTTTTATACACTTTATTCAGACCTTACACAAAAATAGCCAGTCATAAGAAAAGATGGGAATGAAAGCCAAGAAAAATAAGAGACATATATGAAGCAAATATATTTTTGTTTTTAGTGCCTAAGCCATGTTCAACTCTCTTGCGATACCATGGACTCTAGCCACCAGGTTCCTCTGTCCTTGGGATTTCCCAGGAAAGAATACTTCAGTGGGTTGCCATTTTCTTCTCCAGAAAATCTTCCCAACCCAGGGATCTACCCCACGTCTCCTGTATTGCAGGTGGATTCTTTATCACTGAGCCACCTGGGAAGCAAATACAAGGAATTATGAGACTCATAATTTAAACCAGTTTTAACTAATGTGCTCAAGGAAATAAGCAATAGGATTTAGGATTTCAGCAGTTAATTGGAAACTATAAGACTATAATATGTACTTTCTACAACTGAAAAATAAAATAACTGAAATAAATGACTTAACAGTGAGTCTTATAGCTGACTACAAACAGCTGAAGAAAGAATTAGTGAACTGGAACATGCTTGCAAAAAATGCAGACATATGCACAGAGTAAAATAAAGATTAAAATAGATGAGGTGGGGGGGAAGGATATGAAATGAAATTAATAGATCTATTATATGGATAATTAGATCTCCAGTCAGACAGGTGGCACTATTTAAACACACAAAGGTAGAGGACTTTTCAAGGCTTTTTTAAAGAAATTAAGCCATAGGTTTAAGAATCACTTCTATCATTCAGTTCACTAAGAAAATCACACCTGTGCACATCAGAGAAAAGGTGCCAAAAATATACAAAGAAATATCTTAAAAAGTAACCAGAAGAAGCACATTATCTTCAAAGAGGTAGCAAGGTACTGTTTTAAAACTGAAATAAAAAGTCAGAAGATATCAAAACAAGTCATTTTATCTTCTAAGTGAGGAGAGAAAAGAACTATCATTTTTAATCTATATCCAGAAATACATCCTGATGCCAGGAAAGACTGAAGGTGGGAAAAGGGGGCAACAGAGGTTGGATATGGTTGGATCGCATCATCGACTGAATGGACATGAGTCTGAGCAAACTCTGGGAGATAGTAAAGGACTGGGAAGCCAGTCCATAGGGTTGCAGAGTCAGACATGACTGAGCAACTGAATAACAAGAAATACATTCTTCAAAAATCAAAGGAAACTAAAACAGTTTCATACACACATAGGCGACAGAAGAATTACAACTTAGGAAAAGGGTAAAAATATGGGTAAATCTAAATAAATATTTATTATATATATATATATATATCCCAGTAACAACAAAGTCAAAAAAGGCTTAAAAGATACAAAAGATTAAAATAAATAAAAACAAAAGCTCTAAAGCTGGGAGAGAGATAAAAAGAATGGATTTTATTTCACCCTTTAATAAATCAAAGATATACATTGTAATTTCTAGTATAACCACTGAAAGCGAAATAATACACTTCTAAAACTTAATAGAGGGGGTGAAAATAATTTTAGAAAGTAAATATAAAAGTCAATAAGCATGAGGAAAACATGCTAAACAGGCAAGAAAAATAGAAAGCTAAGAGTAATATGATATGACTAAAGCCAAATACATCAGTAGTTACATTACATGTAGAGAGATTAAACACTCCAATTTAAAGATGAGGACTGTCAAACTGGATATATTTTTAAGAACAAAACAGTCAACTAGGTGCAGCTTACAAGAAATGAAAAAATATATCTTAAACATGAGGAACAGCACAGAATAGAATCTGTGGGAGATACGAAATGGTGCCTGTATTCCAGAAGTTTAAAATGTGAACAAGATAATTCATAAACACAAAACAAAGTATAAGACAATCATGCACACACATTTCAAGAAGTATAACTCTTTTGCATTCCTGTTGTTTCCCTCGCTAACTTCTTCTCTAGTTTTTATCATGTCAGTTCCCTCAGAAAGTTTTCCTTGATTCCCTTTAATGAGGTTAGCTAAGTGTTCCTGGTAGGTACTTCAACACTAACTGTAATTATCCATCACAACAATTATCACAGTGTAGACTGTTTCATAGTCTGTCACTTCCACTAGAAAACAAATTCTGTAAGATCAAGCACCCAGAATCTACTGGGTCAAGAACTATACTGGGTCAAGAACTATGAAAAAACTATGAAAGGTCTGAGATTTTGCCCTACTTGCAAGCTAACAAATTAGCCTGCCCATTTCATAAATGCTGGCAAAAGCCAGAGGCTACTGGGTCAGAGACAGGGCATTCTATTACTCAAGCACAGCAGGCTGTATGAGCTTCAGGTATGCATTGGTTTGCTCTGCCCTCCAAAGTCCCATAAAGCTGATGCAGAGAGAAGCCCAAGCAGTTGCTGCACACACAGAAACTCCAATCTTTCACAGGGGTTGCTAGCAAGCCTGACTAACCTCTGTCTTAGAGGGAGACATCTTCTTTATTATGGTTAGGAAAAGAATTTGCCTTGTGTCCTAAATATCTCCATCAAGTATGTTTTCTATACAAAAACCCATGAAAAGAATGAAAAGATTCAAAGATTTAAAAATTATTGAGAAAAAACAATGATACAAAATATGCCCCCCAAAATGGAGAACTGTCTTCCAAAATATAGTTCACTATTTTATATACAATAATTAATTGCCTGACACATAAATGGTAATCAGTAGTAGCAGAATGCATGACAGATATATAATAAGTGAAGCAATGAAAAACTGGGAAAAACAATAATTGTCATCATAAAACATTAAATCATTTTGAATTCTCAAGCTTTCTTAAAATAAAGACATTAGCTATATTTTGATTCTACCATGTGTATAACTGCATTATGTCAACTGCAAAGTCACACTGTTTGTTCTATTACTCTCTTTTCAGATGAGAAATTTCTAGGCAAGCACTGGTTATTCTAATTTCTATTTATTTTCAATCTTCAACCAGATAATACCTTTATGATGTTATGTACTCACTTGGAATGTCATGACCATTTTGTTCAATGATACGACTTGCTGAAATAAATAAGCTAAGTGCAAATCAAAGAAATGCACTGATAATTTCTGCAGAGGCAAAAATATAGAGATATCCCTAACACACAAGAATTGCTTCCCAAACGGGATATTATGGACCTAAAAGGCATTAACAAAACAAGAAACTATTCAAGAGGAAACAACAAAGCATAGTAGTAACACATCCAAGTTCAGTTGCGTACTCTTCAGTTGCAGCGTTTTGTTTTTGTGTGTGTGCTTTTATTTCCTTTTTCATCTCAGCAAAATATTTCAAATATCCTGCAACTCAAAAAAGATTTGACTAGACTTACGATCTAAAAGAGAAGATAAAGCATGCTCCTAAGTCTAAATCAGACCAAAATTCAACTTAAGAAATAAAATGTACATGGATGAAAATTTTAGGGTGTCATATTCCTGAACCATATGGGAACACACAATCACAAACTTGGTGGAATCAAAATCATTTATGGATTATGAACCCAAACATAATCATTTAGTGACCCTCTTTATCCTCTTTATCTTGAATTCAAATTTGTGTACTCTTTAAAAAGTTGCTTAATTTTTGGTAAGGGGTGGTGAAGAGGAGTGCTAATTACCTGGCACATCTTCTTTTTACCAATTACATATTTGTTGTAAAAAGCATACACCGGAATTTCCTTTTCTTCCCCAAAGTATAATCTCAGTCATATACGGTTAGTTTTTCTTTTGGGGGCGGGGGTGCGGTGTGCAGGAAGGAGATGGCATGTAGCACATGGCGTGCCACAGTTCCCCACCCAGGAATGCAACCTGTGTCCCCTGCAGTGGAAATACAAGCTTAACCACTGGGCTGCCAGGTAAGTCCTCAGTCATGTACTATTATATACACTCCACTATGACTTATTGACACCTTAATTTTTTTCTATCATCTTTGTGCTTTCTATTGTTGAAATAAGTTTCTAGGTCCAGGATGGAGTAGTTTCTGCCCACTGCCACATCAGCAAACCAAACTTTGGTGCTCCTATAGATGCTTCCTTTGCCCAAAATAGCAGTATATCCAGTCAGTTGAACCCCAGATGCAAAGTCAAGGCTGGACTCTATACTTCTTTCCTCGTTCCTCAGTCTTTCTAAATAATGATAGATATGCAGCCCCAGCAATCATGCTTCGTTTCTACACTGCACTTCCAGTGCTCTATAAAAATCCCTCTGGTCCAAATCCCTCCGGAGAGTTCCACAGCTGTGAGGCCTCTGAACTTACTTCTTCAACCCATGCACTGCTTTCTTATGAATAAAGAATAAACCCATTAGAAAGTTGTTTTAGTTTTGTCATTTGATACTATCTATCCTCTTGAGAAATCTGTATGCAGGTCAGGAAGCAACAGTTAGAACTGGACATGGAACAAGACTGGTTCCAAATAGGAAAAGGAGTTCATCAAGGCTGTATATTGTCACCCTGCTTATTTAACTTATATGCAGAGTATATCATGAGAAACGCTGGGCTGGAAGAAACACAAGCTGGAATCAAGATTGCCAGGAGAAATATCAATCACCTCAGATATGCAGATGACACCACCCTTATGGCAGAAAGTGAAGAGGAACTCAAAAGCCTCTTGATGAAAGTGAAAGTGGAGAGTGAAAAAGTTGGCTTAAAGCTCAGCATTCAGAAAATGAAGATCATGGCATCCAGTCCCACCACTTCATGAGAAATAGATGGGGAAACAGTGGAAACAGTGTCAGACTTTATTTTTGGGGGCTCCAAAATCACTGCAGATGGTGACTGCAGCCATAAAATTAAAAGACACTTACTCCTTGGAAGGAAAGTTATGACCAACCTAGATAGCATATTCAAAAGCAGACATTCCTTTGCCAACAAAGGTCCGTCTAGTCAAGGCTATGGTTCTTTGTGGTCATGTATGGATGTGAGAGTTGGACTGTGAAGAAGGCTGAGCGCCAAAGAATTGATGCTTTTGAACTGTGGTGTTGGAGAAGACTCTTGAGAGTCCCTTGGACTGCAAGGAGATCCAAACAGTCCATCCTGAAAGAGATCAGCCCTGGGATTTTTTTGGAAGGAATGATGCTAAAGCTGAAACTCCAGTACTTTGGCCACCTCATGCGAAGAGTTGACTCATTGGAAAAGACCCTGATGCTGGGAGGGATTGGGGGCAGGAGGAGAAGGGGACAACAGAGGATGAGATGGCTGGATGGCATCATTAACTCGATGGACGTGAGTCTCAGTGAACTCCAGGAGTTGGTGATGGACGGGGAGGCCTGGTGTGCTGTGATTCGTGGGGTCACAAACAGTCAGACACAACTGAGTGACTGAACTGAACTGAACTGATCCAAGGTTTTCTATGAATCATTTTTCTCCTTTCTTGCTGTTTTTGGACTGAGCTGTTCAGTCTTAATACATTGCATTATGATCAGAAAATACTCTTTTTATTATCTCCATTCTTTGTAAATCAGAGTAATTTTGTTGGCCTCTATCCTGTTCAAAATTCATTAACATTCTGTGTGTGCTTAAAAAGTAAATATAGTACTTTAATGTCATGGCTTAGAATTTGCTATAATCAAGATCCACTCTTGATCATATCTTAAGGTAGTCTACATACTTGCTTATTTTTCATGAATATGATCTATCTTGGATGAAGAGGGAAGTGTTAAAGTCTCTGATTATTAATATGTCTCTCTCCCTGAACATATTGTGTGTGTGTGTGTGTGTGTGTGCACGCGCTCAGTCATATCTGACTCTTTGCAGCCCCATGGACAGCAGCCCACCAGGCTCCTCTGCCCATGGAATTTTACAGGCAAGAATATTTGGAGTAGGGTGCTATTTTCTACTCCAGGGGATCTTCTCAACCCAGGGATCACAACAGTCTCTTGCATCTTCGGTACTGGGAGGCAGATTCTTTACCACTAGTGCCACCCGGGAAGCCCAAACATATTGTAGCTTCTGCTGACAGATGATGTGAAATAATTCTTTGATTTATAATAAGGAATTTATACACTTGACCCTTTAACAACACAATGGTTATGAGAGCCAATGCGTCATGCAGTTGAAAATCCACATATAATTTGTCAGTCCACTGTATCCCTGGATCCTCTCTAACCAAGGTTCTGTATTTTGAGCTTCAATTCATCACACAGTGTACTATTATTATACTCTTTCCTATTGAAAAAAAAAAAAAATTCACATCTAAGTGGATCCATGTAACTCAAATCATGTAGTTTAAGGGTCAACTGCTTTCTGTCTGTCTTCATTCCCAACAGGGAGCTCCCAAAACTTGACATTTTCTAAAAGAAGAGAGCAATAAGTATCTTTTGTCATGTTAAGGTGATGTGGGGAAAGCCTTTAGGTAACCTAAGGTGGGGGACTGGTTGCCAGGGGGACCAACCACAGACCAGAAGGTTGGAACTTGGAATCCAGCCCTCCCATCCTCCCACCCTCTGGGGAGAAGTGTGGAGGTTAAATTCAATCACCAATGGCTAAAGATTTCATCAATCATGCCTCTGTAATAAAGGGTCCATAAAAACCAAAATAATGGGGTTTGAAGAATTTCTGAGTTGATAAACACCTGGCAATTCAGGGGAGTAGTGCAAAGAGCACAGAAACTGCACACCACTTTCTCCAAACTTTGCCCTATGCATCTCTTCAATCTAGGAGTTTCTGAGCTTCTCTAATAAACCAGTAATATAGTATGTAAAATGCTTCTCTGGGTTGTGTGAGCAAGCTTCTCTAGCAAACTAAGCAAACCTAAGGAAGGAGTTTGTTAGAACCTCTAATCTTCCAGCCAGCTGATCAGATACAAGAGACACATGGTCTTACAAGTAGCATGAGGTGGGAAGGACAGCAGTCTTGTAAAACTGAGCCTTTAACCTATGGGACCTGATAGTATTATCTCAAGTAAACAATCAGAATTAACTGCTTGATGGTATGGGTGAGGGGAGGGGAAACTACATCAGAATTGGTATTAGAAAGTGAATTGGTGTCAGAATGTAAGCTCATGACAGAGGTGGGATTTGCTAGAATGGCCTAGCTCAGGGAAATGTGGCTTAGGAAGAGAAAGGATGAAAGTGATTCTGATGAACAATCTATGATTCTTGGGTGGCCACGTGGTCAGCCATGATATGGAGCAGAAGCTGTTCTGTAATTACTAAAGGAAAAAGTTACCAAAGGAATTGAGAGACAGCTCCCTAGGAGCTGGTTCACAGGATGCACAAGGAAATATAAACTAATATGAAAAAGATGAAATATATAATTTTTTGATTATCATTATCTATAACAGCGAAAACAAAATTAGGAGTGCCGAGTTGGACACTGACAGACCAAGTTCAGATTTTTCCACCTGGGCACAGGCCTCAAATCTGCTGCCCAAGGGAAAAATTATGCAGGACAACAGAAAGCATCCCTAAGACCCCTGGTCACCACAAAGAAGAGGTGGTAGAATGTGAAGGATTTGTTTAATTTTGTAGATCAGTATCATCAGGTTCCTAAGGAAACTTTACTGAAATGGATTATGAGAGTGACTAATTTAGGTCTCTCTGGTTGTGAATGAGGAAGAGTAAAAGAGCACCACTACAGAACAATCACAGGTTTGTGATTCAGACACGTAAGAGATTATTCCTGAGAAAACAGCCAGTATGGAAGACTAGATTTTTTAGAAAGCCACTGTAAGGTCTGATTTCCCTGAGTAAAGGGAATCATCCATCACAATCTATAAATGTCAAGCGGAACACCCCAGATGAAACAGCTGATATACTCTTCAGGCAAGCCATGTTGGACTGGCCTATAGGGATACTCACCCGCTGAATATACCCATTATGAATATCATCATAAGCCTTTCTTTGTTAAAGGGGCCCTTTCACATGAGTATCCCGTGTATACCTTATTGCCCATGAACCAAAACAGTTCCAGGAACTTTATCAAATTTGCTGACTCATCTTCCCCTCATAGGTCTCACAGATGCTAATAAAAACATTAGGATAATCAGAGAAGAGGCCCAGGGGAGAGTCAAGGGACTCTTTCCAATAAATGGAAATGTTTAATGGTTATTAAGAAATAAGGTGAATAAAGCAACTACTGATAGGAATGAAAAAAGAAGAATGACAGAGGGAGAATCACAGGACTCATCTCAGCAGGATGCAAAGTGTTTGGAGGTTGTTATGAAATAGGATAAACAAATAGGTTATCCTATTTAACCTATGATAGGTTAAAAAGTTTTTAATACAGTCATTTACCAAAGGCTAGGTAAGGCAGAGACCCCGGTCCCCTGCTGGCCTTCTAACATTAAACGGCCTGAAACAAATCCATCCTATTTACCCTAGTTTGGAAAAAATTTAAAGTCAGAAAGCAGAAATTACAATGAGAAACCTGACATGCAACATCCTGGGACAGTGGTTCAGCAAATTATTCAAAATAAAGACTGAAAAAGGGCAGGGTGCCTTGGCTCAATCCCTCATAAGAATCAAAGCTTTCTGCACAAGAGTAAGTAAACTGATAAGGGACAGGAAAGATAAGTTTTCATGAATGATAGCTCAGTTGGTAAAGATTCTGCCTGCAATGCAGGAGACCCCAGTTTGATTCAGGAAGATCCATTGGAGAAGGGATAGGCTACCCACTCCAGTGTTCTTGGGCTTCCTTTGTGCCTCAGCTGGTAAAAAATCCCCCTGCAATGTGGGAGACCTGGATTTTCCCTGGATTGGAAAACACCCTGAAGAAGGGAAAGGCTACCCACTCCAGTATTCTGGCCTGGAGACTTGCATGGACTGTATAGTCCATGGGGTCACAAAGAGTCAGACACGACTGACCGACATTCACTTTCACTTTCTACAAGAGTTTTGTGAATTGTGGTAGCGAAACCCCTTGCCTAAGTCCTCACTTGGGCTACAATTATATTGAAAGCATGTAAAATGTAATGGATGGCATGATGTGGAATGAAAGTTGCAATGCTAAAGCAGCTATTACGTAATAAAGTTGTATCAACTTCACCTGAATGTCTTATGGAGATGGATGTTCTATCTGGGTGACGACACCTTCCTCTACCAAGTATTGTAAAACCAAAAACCAGGGAGGAAGACCTATCAGTAGTTGCTGTTGTTGTTGTTCAGTCACTCACTCAAGTCCGACTCTTTGCGACCCCATGGACTGCAGCATGCCAGGCTTCCCTGTCCATCACCAACTCCCGGAGCTTGCTCAAACTCATGTCCATTGAGTCGGTGATGCCATCCAACCATCTCATCCTCTGCCGCCCCTTTCCCTCTTGCCTTCAATCTTTCCCAGCACCAGGGTTTTTTTCCAAAGAGTCAGTTCTTCATATCAGGTGCCTGAAGTAATTTCAGTTTCAGCTGCAGCATCAGTCCTTCCAATGAATATTCAGGACTGATTTCCTTCAGGATGGACTGCTTGGATATCCCGGCAGTCCAAGGGATTCACAAGAGTCTTCTCCATCACCACAGTTCAAAAGCATCAATTCTTTCGTGATCAGCTTTCTTTACGGTCCAACTCTCACATCCATACATGACTACTGGAAAAACCAAAGCTTTGACTAGATGGACCTTTGTTGACAAAGGCCTCTCGTTTTTAATATGCTGTCTAGGTTGGTCATGTATTTTCTTCCAGGGAGTGTCTTTTAATTTCATGGCTGCAGTCACCATCTGCAGTGATTTTGGAGCCCAAGAAAAGAAAGTTTGTCACTGTTTTCCATTGTTTCCCCATCTATTTGCCATGAAGTGGTGAGACCAGATGCCATGGTCTTAATTTTCTGAATTTTGAGTTTTAAGTCATCTTTTTCACTCTCCTCTTTCACCTCCATCAAGAAGGTATTTAATTTATTTTCACTTTCTGCCATAAGGGTGGTATCATCTGTCTACCTGAGATTATTGATATTTTCCCAGCAATCTTGATTCCAGCTTGTGCTTCATCCACCCCGGCATTTCACATGATGTACACTGCATATAAGTTAAATAAGCAGGGTGACAATATACAGCCTTGATGCGCTCCTTTCTCAATTTGGAACCAATCTGTTGTTCCATGTCCAGTTCTAACTGTTGTTTCTTGACCAGCATACAGGTTTCTCAGGAGGCAGGTAAGGTGGTCTGGTATTCCCATCTCTTTCAGAATTTTCCACAGCTTGACACAGTCAAATTGTTAGCGTAGTCAATGAAGCAGATGTTTTTCTGGAATTCTCTTGGTTTTTCTATGATTCAACGGATGTTGGCAATTTGATCTCTGGTTCCTCTGCCTTTTCTAAATCCAGCTTGAACATCTGGAAGTTCTCAGTTCACATACTGTTGTAGCCTCACTTGGAGAATTTTGAACATTACTTTGCTAGCATGTGAGATGAATGCAAATGTGCAGTAGTTTGAGCATTCTTTGGAACTGCCTTTCTTTGGGATTGGAATGAAAACTGACCTTTTCGAGATCTGTGACTACTGCGGAGTTTTCCAACTTTGCTGGCATTATTGAGTGCAGTACTTTAACAGCATCATCTTTTAGGATTTGAAATAACTCACCTGGAATTCCATCATCTCCACTAGCTTTGTTCGTAGTGATGCTTCCTAAGGCCCACTTGACTTCGCACTCCAGAATTTCTGGCTCTAGCTGGGTGATCACATCATCGTGGTTATCTGGGTCATTAAGATCTTTTTTGTATAATTCTTTTGTATATCCTTGCCACCTCTTCTTAATATCTTCTGCTTCTGTTAGGTCCATACCATTTCTGTCCTTTATTGTGTCCATCTTTGCGTGAGATGTTCCCTTGGTATCTCTAATTTTCTTGAAGAGATCTCTAAAGATTTACAGGAAAACTGGTACATTTGAACAAGCTTTATATAAAGTGGCTGCACCCTTTTACTTGACTTTATTACAGGGACGAACATTGTATCTGACTGGGAAACACTCCCGTTAGGCATGTAAATCCATGTTTCAAAGTAAGATTAATTGAACATGCTAAATGGGAACTAGTAAAACTGCTTGAGCATTCGTGGTGTGGAACAGAAGCTAGAGTGCTAGAAGGGACAGGTTCTCTGTATAACAGCAGTATATGCAGCAAACTGGGGCTTAGGGCAAACGTCTGTGAGCACCTCTCAGCAATGACTACTGGGACTTCAGACTGGAGAATTTCCAATTAAGGGGCATTTACTATCCTGCCATTGGACATTATTAACTGAAGCCACCCCTATGACAGAAGGACATAAAATGATCTTGAATCGTGAAACAGCCATAATGTCTAGGATGTCTGAGAAACACTCTAATGGGGAAGGCCTATCCAAAAGAATAAAGTAACAAACTGGACATGGTTTATCTAAGACCATGCTGCCTGGGGAATGCAAGGAGGAGATTCTCAGGAGTAGGGAGCCTTTTTTCCCTAAGACTGACTCTGCAACTGTATGAGGAGTTGCTGGATTCCACCATCACTTTGGCAGTTCCCTATAAACAGTTCTTAACTGACCTACAAAGAGCTGCTTGGCAGTTCCAAGGTGAATGGACAACATCCTATCTGGATGGCCACCACTCTGATCAAAGACGATACAAAGAGATCAGTCTGTTGTGCTGAATTGCATACTGTTTGCCTAGCAGTGATGGAAAAAGTGAACAGAAGTAAAAAGCCCCTATGTTTGGGTTTTTACTGACACTTGGGTAGTAGCCAATAGCCTTGGCCCTATGGTCATGCAGGAAGGCAATGGAAATCTGACCTATTTGAGTGATGCCCATATGGGCCACAGCCCTAAGGAAATCACTACGGGAATTTGAGTACATTAGGGTACATTAGAGTAACACATATTGATGCCCACCAGAAAAACTCTCTTCTAGGTGTACAGGGTGACTGAAATCAACAAACAGGTCTCCCCCTGTACTCACTCAAAGTGGCCCCCTGGACCCGTGTAATGAGTACACATTGGGGCACTGCGGCAATGACGAGATGTGCTGAATCTATTAATAGACGTGTTCCTCTTGCACCCTCTGAAGCACAAAGGGCCAGGAAGATCCATTCCATCGGCCAACAAGAGGGAAAAAGACTGCAGGTGGTCATGTGGCAAAATGTGGGATTTTGGTGCTGATCACAGATGGCAAATCAGACTGATGCCAGTAGCCCTGGGGATGCCAATGGATCTTGACAGGAATAGACGCTGACTCTGGGCTGGGTTTAGCTTAGCCTGTGGTAGATAACAAATCGAATACTATAAAAAACCAGGACAGGTGACACCACACCAACTGTACAGCTCACAGTCATTTCTTCAGACTAAGGAATATACTCTACAGCCCTAATGTCCAACCATGGGCAGAGAGAAACTATCAATGCACAATTAAAACACAGACTGTATAAAATGGAGGAAATAAAGGCATGGAGAAGGGCTTGCTTACACACCTTCACAAGTGTGTGCTCACATTCAAGATATACTTATGTATGTGTGTGTTCAGTCTTGTCCGACCATGGACACCTGCCAGGGACCCTGCCAGGCTCCTCTGTCCACGGGATTTCTCAGGCAAGAAGGCTGGAGTAGGTTGCCACTTTCTTCTCCAGGGGATCTTTCTGACCCAGGGATAGAACCCATGTCTCTTGCATCAGCAGGAAAATTCTTTTACCACTGTGCCAGCTGGGAAGCCCCAAGATGTATACACACACACACACACACACACATATATATTCTCTTATAATACCTGTAAAATGTTTACAAAGTGTCTAAATTGTAGTAAGTAGTAGTTTTTTTCCTAGCCAAATCGAATGTTAGCAAGTTTATCCACCTTTCCCCAAACAGGACCAGAACCATAGCTTACTACTTTGTTCTCCCCTACACTTGCTCCTCTTCCAACCCCCATGTGATTTTTCCAATCATATTTAGGTTTAACAACATGTTTTACTGCTTTCTTTGTGCATCACTACATCCTGTATCCAACTATTTTATCTCAGTTCACTGCTCTTCATGCTGCTGCTACTGCTGCTGCTAAGTCGCTTCAGTCATGTCCAACTCTGTGTGACCCCATAGACGGCAGCCCACCAGGCTCTGCCGTCCCTGGGATTCTCCAGGCAAAAACACTGGAGTGGGTTGCCATTTCCTTCTCCAATGCATGAAAGTGAAAAGTGAAAGTGAAGTCGCTCAGTCGCGTCCGACTCGTAGCGACCCCATGGACTGCAGCCTACCAGGCTCCTCCGTCCATGGGATTTTCCAGGCAAGAGTACTGGAGTGGGATGCCATTGCCTTCTCCGGCTCCTCATGCTAGAGTACATCATTATTAAGTCTTTCAGCAATGATGAACGGACAGGATAGTTTCTAAGTTCCCGAATGATGGAAATTGTCTTTATTTCTATCCTATTCTAAAATGTTAATCTGTCTGGCTAAAACATTTTTAGATTCAAAGTCATTTCCCCAACCCCTTTTATCAGTGCACTGTCTTCTGGAATAACAATGTTGCTGATAAGAAATGTGCTGTCCTTCCATCTTAGTCTGAGTCATCTACAGCTTATCTGTTGATATTTTAAATACATGTAAATGTAGAGACAAAAAGAAAATAGATACAGATATATCCACGGGTGGGCATCACAGTTTAACATGCATTGCCCTGATTACTAGTGAATGTGAGTACTATACAACGTCTAAGAGTTTGGAATTTGAGAAAGATTATCTGTGTTAAAATTTAGACACTGACACTAACTGGATGTATAATTTTAGGCAAGTTATTTATATATTGTGCTCAGCTTCCACAACTGTAACATGTGGATAGTAACAGTCTAACTCATAGTTTTATTGTGAGGTTTAAGGAAGATAAGTCACATGAATGAACTCAAGGCCATGATAAAGAATTTTTTAAAAAATAAGAAAAATTCACTGCACTTGGCTTCCATTTTTAGAAAGCATATTTAAGAAATCAAAACTAAACAGTAAATGGCTGAAGTGCATGTGTGTGTGTGTGTATGTATATAAAACCATGTAAAATAGAGTGATAAACAGAATAATCACATTAGTTACTCAGGAAAGTGGGACTGGGAAGTAACACAAGGGAAGGGGAGCTTCAAGAATATTGATATTATTCTAGATCTTAAGTTGGAGGGTGGGTTCCTTATTTTATTAATATTATTGAGAATGATACATGGATGAAGAATAGAAGGTAATTACCAAATGTATAATATACAAACTTATTTTACAGCAGGACATCTAACCACAAGTCTTATTATGCATTAGAAGAAGTTTTGGGGGCAAATACAAACAAAATTAAAAACATTTTAAAATTTAGAGACATTAAGATAGGAGATAAGATTGTAGAACATGCATTTCTAATACCCTAATGAAGATGAATATGTGCTTCCACCTTATCCTTCCCTCTGCCCAGCAATGCCAGGCACACTTACAGCTAACACAAAAATCATATAGATAAATGTTTTATGGGATTATCAAAAAATAAGAGTGCCAAGGTCAAATAAGCCAAAGATTCTCACATATGTACCTAACTGAAACAGTCTTTGATCAGATCTGAATTTGATATAAACAAGAATGAAGTAAAGAAACTTAAGACACCAAGTGTCTCAATGAACACAAAAGCCAGGTTATTGGAAATGGAACATGGAAAGGTATGTTGATATCAGAATAGGTAATTATAACATTAAGATTTTTACTATTTTTTTGTTTTATTTATTTGGCTACATAGTTGCCACAGGTGGGATCTTTTAGTCATGCAGCACATGGGATCTATCAATAGCTCCTTGGCCAGGGATGGAACCTGGCCCTCTGAATTGGGAGTGTGGAGTTTTAGCCACTGGACCACCAGGGAAGTCCCAACATTAACATTTTTAAAACAACCATTCTGGTGATTCCAAAGTCTGATGTCTGGCCATATATGCCAGATGTTAAAGTGGCATGAAAATACAAGCTGATGGAATAACATCAGAGGCCTGCTACACAGGTGACATTTCCCTATGAGGTGAATTTATCCATGATGCTTAGGAAAGAGGTAGGTTACAAAGGAAAACGGTGAGCCATGAAACAAGAGTCCTAGACGGATACCCATAGGCTAATAGATAATGGCAGTAAGTATAGAAGTAACTATGATAAAGCAGGTATAGTACAGATTTCAAGGTGAGAAGAGATTATTGAAAGAATGTGATGAAAAGGGGATCTGGAAGCAAAATATCTACAGAATGCCAAGTTCTTTGCTCATCTTGAGGTATACTAGACTTGAAAGAATGAAAAAGCACTTAAATTTCAGGTGAAGTAAAAAAATAAACTTTAGTTTTTCATTAAATAGATTATTAGACAAAAGAGTATGGTAAGTTTGAGGGATATCATATCTGTAACCCACAACTTGTATTATACAGCACAAATATATTAAAATAACTATATTCACAGGCAAAGATTTTGGGTATATTAGCTTAGTTTGGAAAGCAAAATATAATAATTACCATTTTGGAAATAACAATAAAATCAAGTTCATACACCAATGTGCAATGGAGTCAGAGCATCAGCATTTTAAACCTGAAAAGTATTTTATTACAGACTATCTACTCCAGCGGCTCCCTTGATGGAGACCATAGGCTTTTACACAGTAAAATGGGCAATGTTCAATCTACTTCTAATACTTTAAAAAAATCTAACATACCATATCCCCCCCATAATTAAAATTGTATCTGCTAACCTAAATATCATCTTTCTTTGTTCTTCATTGGGTACAGATAAATGCAGTGTTGTTACATTATTTACCTCACAGGAAATCAGATTTTAATATTTAATAAAATAATTTATTAGAAATGTGACAGAAGGAAGGGTAAGAAAAGGAATCTTTCATGATTAAAAAAAAAAAGTTTATGAAACTCCTACAATAGGTATCAACAACTGCAGGAATAGATAAGTAGAACATCCAGGCTTCCTACCTTGCAGAAACAGTGTTCTTGCTTCCACACCTCTTTAAATATAGAATGTAAATAATGGCATCAATGAATACCAAAGTGTTTACAGCAATTACTATGGAGCAATGAGATTACTGGTAATTTTTCTTTCTTTTTTTTTTAAATTTTCAGACCCAGTTTATTATAGTATAGTCAAAGATCCAAAGGATTTCTTGGCAGTAGGAATTTTTCACTTGTTTTATTTTATCTTTTGTTTAATTTTTTAACTTTTTATTTTATATTGGAGTATAGCTGAATAACCATGATGTGATAGTTTCAGGTGGACAGCAAAGAGACTCAGCCATACATATACATGCATCCATTCTCCCCATTAATTTTAATTTCTTTTTCACATATATTTTCAAAATGATCTATAATGAAAATATACACTATTATAATCAGAAAATACAAAAATACACACTTAAGAGTGACCTTTCCCCAAACCAAATCTGTTAAACACACAAGTCATGTCCAAAAGCATGATTTTCCAATGTGCCCTATCTTCCATTCACATAATTTCTTGATCATATTTCCTTATTTATAAATTAAAGACAACAGTTTTATGTTTCACTACTTTTGTTGTGACAATTGAAAAGAGCAAAAGCAAAAAAATTCTTTAGCAGATCACTTCTAAAACCAAGTTAATTTTCAGTTCAGTATAAATCCCATCATGATCAAGATTACATATACATATAATCCTTTTAAAGGCCCAACTCCTCTGACTACTATTTCAGGTAGCAGTATTCATTTCACAAATATTTATCGAAGTCTAATATTGATAAGGGCTTCCCTGGTCGCACAGGGGTAAAGAATCAGCCAGACAATGTAGGAGATGCAGGAGATGCAAATTCGATCCCTGGGTCAGGAAGATCCCCTGGAGGAGGAAATGGCAACCCGCCCCAGTATTCTTGCCTGAAAAATTCCACGGACAAAGGAGGCTACAGTCCATGGGGTTGCAAACAGTCAGGCACAACTGAGCCACTGAGTACGCAATATTGCTAAAACTTCAACATAGTATGGCAAGTTAATAACCTGGGAAGAAAATCAAAATAAAACAAAGAGTAAAAGCTATACCAATTTTTAATTTTATATAATTTTATATTTACATAAAGTCAAAATTAATCTAAATATTCAAGAATATTTCTCTAAGTAGCGGGTTATTTTTTAGGTCCTCTAGCAATAACCACACTTTGTAAATTAACTATGAGTTTGCACTTCATTTTAACATTTCAGACAATGTTATACAGCCAAAGCACTATACAGTTAGAAGTGCACATAAGATGTGGATCTCAGTTCTCACATCATCTCAAGTTAATAATGTGATCTTGGGCAACTCAATTTATCTATGGTTGAATCCCTGCTTTTCCAAACTCCAACAGTACAGGTAACAAAAGCTCAGGTGCAGAGCTAAATCAGTCACACCTAGCAGAGTAACAGGACCCAGGTCCCACAAGCAGGTAAGATTATCTTGCTTTTGTGTGTTTTAATTCAGATATTCGAAGGAAATGGCAAACCACTCCAGTACTCTTGCCTGGAGAATCCCATGGAGGGAGGAGCCTAGTAGGCTACAGTCCATGGGGTCGCAAAGAGTCGGACAGGACTGAGTGACTTCACTTCACTTCACTTCACTTCAAATATGTGAAGGGGAGAAAAGGTAAACTTTTAACTTCGAATCCACTTTGGGTTTAACTAGTTCTAGAAAAGAGATTCTGCTTTGGTTTCCTCACTTAATTATACTCTCCTTGCCAGAAGATCAGGGGCAAAGAAAACATAGAGCTGGGGTCCCTAACACCTAATAAGCTCTCAAAAGTCCCTATCTCTAGGTCTGTGCATATATCTCTAACCACTGACTGAAATTCTGTTTCAACTTATAATAATTCTTCTTTGTAACCATTAAACTATTAACTACTCAAATAAAAACATCATTTGTGCATACTACCAACCATGTCAGAAACTCTGGGTAACAGAGCCAATCTAAAAATCTACTTAAATGCACCAAAACCTCAGACATGGTAACGTGAACTTCCAAGAATGTGCCAAGAAGCAAACTGATCATTTCACATATTTCAACTGAATTCCCTGTTGCACAAGATCTCTCACTATGCCAACTCATCTACATGGTATCTGGTGATCAAGACGTATAGGAATAATTGTAATGAAACCCTTTTTCTCATCTAAAACAGTAAAGGACAGATTTTCTCCAAAATCAAGAGATGAAAAAATTAAGAACAAAAATATGGGAAATGTAGCTGAAAATAATAATTAAAATTTATTATACATATAAAAATAAATTTCAATAAGTATTATGTTTGGCTCCAAATTAGAATATATAAGAAATAATTCTTTTGAAAACTGTACAGTCCTTTTGTAAAGCCAATTTCAGTATGCATCAAGAGTTTAAAAAAATATTCCATCACTTAAAAAAAAGTATTCCATTACTTTGACCAAGAAGTCAAGCTCCAAAAATATAATCCTAATGATGGAAACATATTCATGCACAAAAATGTTCTCTGTAGCATATCTTTCATACTCAAAAAGTGGAAACAATTTTAAATACCACAAAATAGAAAAGTCATATATATGTATTATATGTACAGTTAAATATTACATATCCATTCTAAATTTGACAAACTATATAAGAAATAAATATTCATAATGTTAACTAAAAAAGATTTAACTTTATATACACAAACACACAATTACAATTATACAAATAAACATGTTCTCTGTATTAGGTTAAAATCTAAAAGAAAAACAACAAAACTTTAGCAGTTGTAGTATTTCAGGGATAGAACAATGAGCCATCTTGTTTCCTGTTTATCCAATTTCCCTGTAAACTGTTACATTGATTTTAAAATAAAAATTCTCCTGATATAATCAAAATACACAAATTTCATGTGCAGATATATTCTTGGGAGTCTATATATAAACACACACACACACACACACACACATATATAGACTTCAAGAATATAAAATAACCATTCAGCTAAAAGAAAAACATCTAAAATTGAATAGCTTTTCCCTATTTCTATACTGTACATAGTATTATTTTTGCATAACGTGAATTCTTTTCATCAACAGCATGTCTATTTGCATCTTACAAACATCTTTTACATCCCTATAGGGAAGGAAAAGACAGGAAAGTATAAGTCAGATCTCATAAATTTTACAATTTACTTGGGTATACATAACACAGGCATAAAACAAATCTAAGAAAACTTTAAACATCAAGACATAAAGTAGTCACAAAGTTGCTTTAATGCACTTTGATACCAAGCCGCTATATTAGTTTGCTAAGGCTGTGTTAACAAAGTAACACAAACTAGGTGCCTGAAATAACACATCTATCCTCTCACAGTCCATAGGCTCGGAGTCCAAGACCAAGGTGTCAGCAGAACTGCTTCCTTCTGCAGTCTGTGAAGGAAAAATCTGTTGAGGCCTTGGCATACAGATGACCATCTTCACATTATCTTCCTTGTGTCTCTTCATATCATCTTCCTTCTATGCATATCTGTCTCTGAGTCCAAATTTCCCCTTTTTATAAGGACATCAATTATGTAGGACTAGAGTCCACCCTAATGATGGCATTTTAACTTGATTCCATCTCTAAATAAGGCCATATGGCTAAGATTAAGATTGCCAGCCTTTTTTTTTTTTTTGAGGGGGTTCAGTTCAGTGGCTCAGTCAAGTCCAACTCTTTGCAACCCCACAGACTGCAGCACGCCAGGCTTCCCTGTCCATCATCAACTCCCACAGCTTGCTCAAATTCATGTCTATCAAGTCGGTGATGCCATCCGACCATCTCATCCTCTGTCATCCCCTTCTCCTCCTGCCTTCAAACTTGCCCAGCATCAGGGTCTTTTCCAATGAGTCAGCTCTTCATATCAGGTGGCCAAAATATTGGAGTTTCAGCTTCAGCATCAGTCCTTCTAATGAATATTCAGGACTGACTTCCTTAGGATTAACTGGTTTGATCTCCTTGCAGCCCAAGGGACTCTCAAGAGACTTCTCCAACACCACAGTTCAAAAGCATCAATTCTTCAGCACTCGGCTTTCTTTATGGTCCAACTCTCACATCCATATGTGACTACTGGAAAAACCATAGCTCTGACTAGACGGACCTTTGTCCACAGAGTAATGTCTCTGCTTTTTAATATGGTGTCTAGGTTGGTCATACCTTTCTTCCAAGGAGCAAGAGTCTTTTAATTTTATGGCTGCAGTCACCATCTGCAGTGATTTTAGAGCCCAAGAAAAGAAAGTCTCTCACTGTTTCCATTGTTTCCCACCTGCCATGAAGTGATGGGACTAGATGCCATGATCTTCGTTTTCTGAATGTTGAGTTTTAAGCCAGCTTTTTCACTCTCCTCTTTCCCCTTCATCAAGAAGTTCTTTAGTTCTTCTTCACTTTCTGCCATAAGGGTGGGGTCATCTGCATAGCTGAGGTTTTTGATATTTCTCCTGGCAATCTTGATTCCAGCTGGTGCTTTATCCAGCCCGGCATTTCACATGATGTATTCTGCATATAAGTTATATAAGCAGGGTGAAGATATACAGCCTTTGAGGGGGTAGGTGAGTACAGTTTAACTCATAGCACCACATCTTTGCTGCAACATTCCAAACGTGTACCGACACGGTAGAGGCTGCCTTTTATTCTGTCTAATGCCTATCCATTAGAGAGAGTGAATTCTTAATTTTTATTTTGTTGTTGCCATTGCAGTGTCTCATCTAGAAATTATATTTGGGGCAAAGGGAATATGGTGATTTTATTCAGTCAATCCTAAAGAAAATCAACCCTGAATATTCACTGGAAGGACTGATGCTGAAGCTGAAGCTCCAATACTTTGGCCACCTGATGAGAAGAGCCAACTCACGGGAAAAGACTCTATTGTTCTCCTCTGTCTGAGGAGAAAGGGATGAGAGAGGGTGAGATGGTTGGATGGTGTCACTGACTCAATGGACATGAGTTTGAGCAAACTCCAGGAGATAATTAAGGACAGGGAAGCCTGGGATGCTGCAGTCCATAGGGTCGCAAAGATTTGGGCATGAATGAGCAACTGTACAACAACAATGCATATCCAACACAGAAAAAGAAAAAACAAACAAAAACAAAAAAACCTAGAAAGAACTACTGCTAATTGTAAATACTGACTCTCAAGGACATTGTGGATGGCTGTTACTTCCTAATATCTTGAAATTTTCACTGAGGGAATTTTTTTTAATTATAAAATGTTTAATTAAAAAATATTGAAACTTCACTGGTCTCTGACCCCAAACCATTCCTAATTACAAATTCTGGTAAAAGTCTCCTCTTTGGGATAGAAGTTTCACAGGCTTTGGTTCCTCTCTGCTACTATGATTTTCTAGACAGAATATGAACCATGGATAAGAGTTTGAACAGTTCAGACAACATGAGATGTTTTATCTCAAATTTCAAGCAAGATCAACTCTCACTTTTAAAAAGTGTATCTCATTTTTAGAAGTCCATTATGACTAACATATACTCACCACCATATATAAAGCAGATAACTAATGAGAATCTACTATATAGCACAGAGAATTCTGCTCAATGCTCTGTGGTTACCTAAACGGGAAAGAAATCCATAAAGAGGGGAGATACGTATACATATAGCTGACTCACTATGCTGTATAGCAGAAACTAATATAACATTGTAGAGCAAATATACTCCAATATTTTTTTAAGTTAGTCCATTATGTAAGGCACATTAAAAAAAAAAAAGAGAGAGAAAGAAAAAGTGCAACACTCATGTACTGCAGACTGCTGCTGCTACTGCCACTAAGTCACTCAGTCGTGTCCGACTCTGTGCGACCCCATGGACTGCAGCCCACCAGGCTCCTCCGTCCATGGGATTTTCCAGGCAAGAGTACTGGAGTGGGGTGCTACTGCCGACACATGCACACATTTGCTCTCAGGGACCTTACAATAAAAATATGCGTTTATGGTTAGATGGCATCACTGACTCAATGGACATAAATGTGAGCAAACCCTGGGAGACAGTGAAGGAACAGGAAGCCCAGCATGAGCAGTCCATGAAGGCACAAAGAATCAGACATGACTTAGTGATTGAACAACTAATTCTGTATGACCCACTGAAACTAGCAAGTACTTTAAATAAAACTAGGCAATCACAACTGGAAATAGCTGAGAGGTCTTACTCAAGCCAGCTGTCTTTATTCAATGAAATATTTTAAACTAATATTTTCCTACTTTCTTCTTAAAAGATCTTCAAAAATGGATTGTCAACACCCTAACTTCCTAGAATATTCTTTCTATGCTGATTTCACCCTTAATCATCAAAATGTGCTTAATCTGAAATAAATTTCCCCTGTTGAAAGATGTATTTTTTTTCATCCATCACTAAAGTAGATAATAAGTGATTAGTACAAAGCCCTTTCATGTCATTGAAATTTAATAGAGTCATCCTCTCAATTATTTAACATAAGCCATCCAACATTCAACCTATTTTCATAACTTAAACTATGTGACCTTATGCTTGTTTCTACATAAATTTTCAAAAAAATCATAATCAAAACTGGGTTCAAACAGCTAAAAACAATTAAAACAGCTTAAATTTTTTAATATAATAAGGAGTATAGAAAAAATTAACATATCTCTTATTTACAAACATCTTTTTTTAACTAAGTGAAAGTCAGACATAATGTTATTCACTGTACTTCTGAGTGTGTACTGGACACCATCTACATAATAAGCACAAGAGCTTGATCAGCACTTCAGTCCAGCTCAGTTCAGTTGCTCAGTCATGTCTGACTCTTTGCCACCCCATGAACCGCAGCACGCCAGGCCTCCCTGTCCATGACCAACTCCCGGAGTTTACCCAGACTCATGTCCATTGAGTCGGTGATGCCATCCAACCATCTCATCCTCTGTCATCCCCTTCTCTTCCCGCCTTCAATCTTTCCTAGCATGAGGATCTTTTCAAATGAGTCAGCTCTTTGCATCAGGTGGCCAAAGTATTGGAGTTTCAGCTTCAACATCAGTCCTTCCAATGCACACTCAGGACTGATCTCCTTTAGGATGGACTGGTTGGATCTCCTTGCAGTCCAAGGAACGCTCGAGAGTCTTCTCCAACACCACAGTTCAAAAACATCAATACTTTGGCACTGAGCTTTCTATATAGTCCAACTCTCTATATAATCCAACTCTCTATATAGTCCAACTCTTACATAGAGTATCTTTCCAACTCTCTATGGAAAAACCATAGCCTTGACTAGACAGACTTTTGTTGACAAAGTAATGTCTCTTCTTTTTAATATGCTGTCTAGGTTGGTCATAACTTTCCTTCCAAGGAGTAAGCACCTTTTAATTTCATGACTGCAGTCACCATCTACAGTGATTTTGGAGTCCCCAAAAATAAAGTCAGGCATTGTTTCCACTGTTCCCCCATCTATTTGCCATGAAGCGATCTTAATTTTCTGCATGTTGAGCTTTAAGCTAGCTTTTTCACTCTCCTCTGTCATCACTTTCATTCACTTTCATCAAGCGGCTCTTTAGTTCTTCACTTTTTGCCATAAGGGTGGTGTCATCTGCATATCTGAGGTTATTGATATTTTTCTCAGCAATCTTGATTCCAGCTTGTGCTTCTTCCAGCCCAGGTTTCTCATGATGTACCCTGCATATAAGTTAAATAAGCAGGGTGACAATATACAGCCTTGATGTACTCCTTTTCCTATTTGGAACCAGACTGTTTTTCCATGTCCAGTTCTAACTGTTGCTTCCTGACCTGCATTCAGATTTCTCAGCAGGCAGGTCAGGTGGTCTGGTATTCCCATCATTTTCAGAATTTTCCACAGTTTATTGTGATCCACACAGTCAAAGGCTTTGCATAGTCCATAAAGCAGAAATATATGTTTTTCTGGAACTCTCTTGCTTTTTCCATGATCCAGCGATGTTGGCAATTTGATCTCTGGTTCCTCTGCCTTTTCTAAAACCAGCTTGGAACATCTGGAAGTTCATGGTTCACCTACTGTTGAAGCCTGGCTTAGAGAATTTTGAGCATTACTTTACTAGCATGTGCTGCTGCTAAGTCACTTCAGTCGTGTCCGACTCTGTGCAACCCCATAAACGGCAGCCCACCAGGCTCCCCCGTCCCTGGGATTCTCCAGGCAAGAACACTGGAGTGGGTTGCCATTTCCTTCTCCAATGCATGAAAGTGAAAAGTGAAAGTGAAGTCACTCAGTCATGTCTGACCCTCAATGACCCCATGGACTGCAGCCCACCAGGCTTCTCCATCCATAGGATTTTCCAGGCAAGAGTACTGGAGTGGGGTGCCATTACCTTCTCCTAGGTGTGTGCAATTGTGTGGCAGTTTGAGCATTTTTTGACATTGCCTTTCTTTGGGACTGGAATGAAAACTGACCTTTTCCAGTCTTGTGGCCACTGCTGAGTTTTCCAAATTTGCTGGCATATCAAGTGCAGCACTTTCACAGCATCATCTTTCAGGATTTGAAATAGCTCAACTGGAATTCCATCACCTCCACTAGCTTTGTTCCTAGTGATGCTTCCTAAGGCCCACTTGACTTCACATTCCAGGATGTCTGGCTCTAGGTGAGTTATCACACCATCGTGATTATCTGGGTCATGAAGATCTTTTTTGTACAGTTCTTCTGTGTATTCTTTCCACATCTTCTTAATATCTTCTGCGTCTGTTAGGTCCATACCATTTCTGTCCTTTATCGAGCCCATCTTTGCATGAAGTGTTTCCTTGGTATCTCTGATTTTGTTGAAGAGATCTCTAGTCTTTCCCATTCTATTGTTACTGATAGGCACTACTCATAATATTGTAACTAGGGATCATACTCAAGCAATATGACAATAAATCTCTAAAAGCAGTTCTCATATATCTTGGTTATTTAGTTTCAGAGATTTACCTCCTCACTCTGATAATAAAACAGGCAGGAATAAATTTTTCACCCTAATTTTCAAAAATGTACTTCTCCTTGAAAATCAGCTAAGCGGAATTCCAAATAATCAATTCATCCTTGGATTTATTTATTCACCATCATTCATTCACGTTTAATTGAGCAAGGGGCTATATGTAAGGGGTTATATTAGGTGCTCAAAATACAGTAACAAACATAAAACACTCTTGGCGTCAGAGAGCTTAAATTCTAGCCCTGAAGCAGATTACTGCAAGTTTATCTGGTATACTATGAATTAACTTTAAAAATTTAGCTGAGATCATTGGGAGTGGAGAAAGTAACGATGGGAAGATGAAAGAAATGAGGAAAAGAATCTCAGGCAGAGATATTAGGATTTATCAAAGTCTTAGAATAGGAAGAACCTCTAACAAAAGATGACCAGTGTGGCTGGCATGCAGAAAGCAAGGACAAAGAGGAAGGAGTAAAGAATGGAAGAGGAGGAGGAGATGATACTGAGGGGTTACTGGACCATGTGGGGGCTTAAGTCATACTGAGAATTTCCAGCTGTAAGTGCAATGGGTAAGCACTGAAGGATACTATTCCTCTTTCAAATACCTCTTTATCAAGTCAGAAGGTTAACACTTAAAGATTTATTTCATTTAGTTCCTTTTCTTCTCATTAATGGACTCTGGATTTCAAAATTGAGTCGACTTTCCCCAAATGGAAGATTACAATTTCCTCAGCTCTCAGTGACAATTTTCTGAGGATCCCAACAACTGTTAACATAGACATTTAATCTAGCCCTTAAGATTAACTGAGAACTGTCAGCAAAAGTAAAAGGTACTAGCAAGCCTCTGCTGAAAGTTATGTACAAATAAAACAATCCCTGATGCAAACAGTTGCATTAAAATAAACTAGCTGATCACAGACCTTAACACTGTTGACTGATCAATTCACAAACAAAAATTAATTCTTACTGGAAGCTTATCACTGTGATCTATGGGTTACAATATCTATCAGCCGTCCCAGCTGTCCCAGCTGTTTGAAAAGCTGACAGATTTCAGGACCAGTATCAGAATTCCACGGACAGAGGAGCCTGGGAGGCTATAGTCCATGGGTCTCAAAAGAGTCAGACACGACTGAGCAATTATCACATTTATGTTCTAGCTCTCACTCCTCCCAGTTTCTGGGTCATTACAGTGCTAATCTGAAGTATTTGTAGAACACAGAGGAAACTGTCCAATTTATACTGGAATTCTATAAATCAGCACATCAGAGGGGCAGTAACCCAATTATCGAAGTTGCAGAAATCTCAGACATAATAGAAGAAGGAAAGACAGGAGAAGTTAAGAATGGTTTTAAGATTTCCAACCAGACCTGGCTCTGTGTTTCACATCACTCTTTCATCTTTACATTAAAAGTGATCTCTGAAAACACTGTCCATCTATCTTCCCTCCCCATTTTCCTGAAAACACGTATTAAAGAAGTTTAGCAAAATGTTAAATGTACCATCGATATGCTGGGTATATGTGTGTTCACTGTAAAAAGTTTCCAATGCCATCAGTAAAGACTGATTATCAGAGGCTAGTGAACCAGCAATAAATCTTATCATTAACAAATATGACCAATCCACAGCCTTTCTAAATATTTCTCTAACCTATTGTTACTAACTTTTTGATCAGCATTGCTTAGAATATGCCCAAGCACAGATAAGAACACTGACTAAAGAACAACTTTACATTATATGTGTATCCTTCTCTACTTCCGTCTCTCCTTCCACAGTGACTAAATCTCTAGTTTTTGACAAGCACAGGAAATATGAATCAAAAAATCCTGAATCTTGTGAACCTTAATCTAGAAAGGAAAATGACTCCAATCTTCAAAACAGATTAGAATTGTTTAAAGTATTGATTAATGATAGCATCTATTCTGTTAAAGATAATGTTGTACAATCTACATTCACTTATATACACACTGAAATCCACAAGCACAGGCATGCAAACAAGTGGAGGAGGAGTAAAGAAGCAGACTGGTACTAGGTAATATCTCTAGAAGAAAATACCACAACCACAAAGCCTCAAAAATCTGAATTTTATTTTCCAGAAGAGAAAGCAGCATGGGATAGTTTGCAACAGGCATCAATGAATAAAAAGATTAGCTTTATGACTCTGGTCACTCTTCATGTTGTGACCTAACATTCAATGTCTTCCAAGCTCAAGCCTCACTTTAATGTTCACATCATCTTGCATGTCTCTTCTTTACACCACTTTCCCTGAGGCTCACTCCTCAAACAAGCCTCAAACATTTACCTCATCTCAGAAAGTTTATAAAACTAAGGAAATTTGTGTCTACTAGGAAGAAACAGACTTCTAAAAGGATTGGGCATCAGGCAATCAACTTTACCTGCAGAATCTTATTTTCTTACATGTGGACTGTAGACAACAGGACTTTGTCTCACAATGTTACTGTGAAGATTATTAAGTTTAGCCTCCTGCATAGACCATTGGATAAAAATTATCATTATTCTATTATTATCTCCATATGAGCCTACTTCAGTACCAACAATGTTTAATAGTTAAGTCAACTTAAAAAAATACTTCAACTGAAGCAGCAGGTGAATAAGTTATTCATGTGTTACTGATTCACAGAATATTGCTGTTGACCCATACATATAAATTGTTGTTGTTTAATCGCTAAGTCCTTTCCAATTCTTTTGTGACCCCATGGACTGCAGCCTGCCAGGCCTCTCTCTCCATGGGATTTCCCAGGCAAGAATACTGGAGTGGGTTGCCATTTCCTTTTCCGGGGGATCTTTCAAACCAAGTGATAGAACCTGCGTCTCCTGCATTGGCAGGCAGATTCTTTACCACTGAGTCACCAAGGAAACCCATAGATACAAATACTTTTAAGTAACTTTTTATGTTTATGTAACATAAACATAAGTAACTTTTTATGCCTTTTTATGTTTAACAATGATGCTACTAACTCATCTGTGGCTATTGACAAAAAAACCAAATGAGCTTCCCTATGATTCTTCTGAATTTTGCTTTTATTTCAGTCCTAAAATATTACATAAATTTCCATCACCTTCATTTTCATCAACATTTCTGCATGGCTTCATGAAGGTAATTCTTTCCACTCCCTACCCTAAGCTAATAGTTGTATCACCTAATCACATGAATGAAAGCCAACTGGAACCATACCATCCCTATTATAACAGTTCTGCTTTTCACCCAATTTTCCTCGGTTAGAGGCCTTTCCAAATGTTCATCTTCATGAAAATTTGAAACTTCATATATACTAAGACATAAACAAAACAAGAAGAGAAGTTGAAAAACTGTTAATAGCATGACTATTCATTCCATTGTGAAAGGACAGGAAACAATTCATACTCTGGCAAACAAGAATAAAAAAGAAGGGAGAAACCAAAAGTCTTCAATACAAAAGTCCATGCCTTGATCTGAAATACACAGTAATAAGTGTGATTTCCATTGTCTCACTAGACAGCTCTCATAATGTGGAACTTGCATAGGCTCCCTTAGTCAAAGGTATAAAACTCAAACCCAAGGCTCTAGTTCTTTTCACTAAAAAAAAAAAAAGAAAGAAAGAAACCAAAAGGATGGGATTCAAAATAAAAACAACAGAAAGAAAACAGCATTCCAATAGCAAAAGACTACACAAAATATCACTAATCAAGGAATCCAATAAAAATCATGGTTAATCAACAGAACAACACCTATCAGCTGTTACCCAGCATGTAATATTCAAGCCTACCTACTCATATTAGCTAAAAGGAATTAAACATCTGAGAAGAATTTTCTCAATTATTAAAACATATTAGTAATCAATGTACATAAGTGGAAAATTTCCTTGTTCACTCACCAAGCACCTTAAAAAGGTCTCTCTATAGGTAGTGCCACTGAATTATACAAATTTTCCCTAAAATTACATCACTAGGGTTGTAAGGTATCATTTAAAAATTCTATAAAATAGTATATCAATTAAAACTTGTAAAGAAATAAAAGACACAGTTTAAATGTCATCTTGCAGAAGCCTTTCCTGTTTTTCTAGAGCAAGGGTCTTCAAACTACTCCTAAACGTCAATTTCAGCTTGCTGCCTTACTGTAAATAAGGTTTTACAGGAAAAGTCATGCCCATTCATTTACATATTGGTTAAACCTGCCTATATCATAATCTAAAACTTATATATTTGATCTTTGCCCTCACAGAGCTTTGAAAATCCTTGAAATTTCATGAGTGATAGGAATTTATTTCTCTATTCACAATTAGCTTCTTTTGATCATACCTAAAGTTACGCTAACAAGTGACTCAAGGTGGGGAAACTCAAGTTTCAAGAGAGGGGATGTCCAATGAAAGACCAAGCACGTTATTAGAGGGTTGGAGACTGAATTCTGTCATGTGGCCATCAGTAAATCAACCACCCTACACAATGAAGACTCCATACAAACTCTTGAACAATGAGGTTCAGGGGCTTTCTGGGTTAGTCAATGATGTGTTTCTGGGTACAGAAAGGGCTTGGAAGCTCCGTGTGCCCACTCCAATACCTTGTCCTAAATCTCTTCCATCTGGCAGTTTATGATTTGTATCTTTTACAGTAAAACTGCCAGTACAGTGCTTTCCTGGGTTCTGTAAGTCATTCTAGCAAATTAGTGACCCTAAGGGACTACTGTCAGCCAGGCCAAATTCAGGTAACCCCATTTACAGATGGTATCTGAAATGGAGGCATTCTTATGGGACTAAGCTCTTAACTTGGGGTCTGTGTTAACTTCAGGTTATGTCAGAACTGCACTAAAGTCTGCCAGAAAATCAGTGTTGGAAAATTATGTATTTTCATTTAAATACTGGTTATGACTGCATTCCTATTACAACTACAGAACTGAGTAGTTGTGATAGACACCATATGGCCTACAAAGCCTAACATACTTGCATCTTTATAGAAAAAGCTTACCTACTCCTAGATGGTTTCTCACGACCTCCTCTTTCAACATTTTTGGTCCATATCACTAACACATCACCTACTCCATTTGTATATTTACATGTATATACACAGTTGATTCTTGAACTGCATGAGTTTAAACTATGCAGGTCTAATTCTATGTGGGTATTTTTCAATAAATACTATACAGAATTACAGGATCTGCAGTTGGCTGAATCCCCAGATGTGGAACTACAGGCATGGAGGACTAACTGTAAAGTTACATGCAAGTTTTGAGTGCTTGGCGTTTGTACACCCCTAATTCGTTGGAAGGAATGATGCTAAAGCTGAAACTCCAGTACTTTGGCCATCTCATGCGAAGAGTTGACTCATTGGAAAAGACTCTGATGCTGGGAGGGATTGAGGGCAGGAGGAGAAGGGGACGACAGAGGATGAGATGGCTGGATGGCATCACTGACTCGATGGATGTGAGTCTGAGTGAACTCCAGGAGTTGGTGATGGACAGGGAGGCCTGGCGTGCTGCGATTCATGGGGTCACAAAGAGTCGGACACAACTGAGCGACTGGACTGAACTGAATCCCCACACTGTTCAAGGGTCAACCTTGTTCTGTTTACCTATTTCCCCTTAGAGATTACTACTTTTCATTAACCATTCTATCTTTAGAACCAACTTCCTGGCATATGGTTGACTAAAGTTTAATAAAAATATCTATTTCAAAAACAAGCTTCTTACAGTATGTTTCTATCCTAGTGCATCTTATCTTCAACTTTAATAAACAATTCTCTGTTCTGGCTCTTAAAAAAAAAAGAAAAAAAATACTATTTAAAATCACAGAGTAATAGCATGTTAAACCTTGAAAGGCCCACATATTATCATCTAACCTAATCCTTATTTTCAGTCAAGCAAAGTAAGGTCTATGAAATGTAAACAACATTCCCAACTAATTAGTAACAAAGACAAGATTAGGATCCAAGTCCAAAATCAGTATCTTTTCACTAACAGCAGTGAACCTTTCTAACACCACACACAAAAAATAACACAAAACTAAGTTTTGTTCACTGGAAAAGTACTTTATTTCAAGCTATTTAGAGTACCAGCCAATGAGAAGTCAACTGAATCAAACAAGCATTTACACACTGCTTCCCTCATCAAGAAAGTCTTTAAAAAAAAATTAAAAAGTTATTATGGGGGGAAGGGAAGCATTTGAAATAAACAGTGTGCTTACTGACAAAATAATGTATATTCTGTCACAGGCTCTGTATCTCATTTTAGACCACAAACATTTTCACAAATATTTAAACCTGATCTGTGGCCCATATTTTGAACTGTTTTTGTTTAATTGCTAAGCAGTGTCCAACTCTGCTACCCCATGGCCTGTAGTCTACCTGGCTTCTCTGTCTATTGGATTTTCCAGGCAAGAACACTGGAGTGAGTTGCCATTTCCTTCTTCAGGGGAAGATACCCTGATAGAATCTGAGTCTTCTGCATTGGCAGATTGTTTACCACTGAACCACCAGGATTCAAACCACACTTTGAATACCAATGTGCTAAATGAACATTCTGTACAGCAGGAGAAATTTAATAATACAATGATATGTCATATATATAATTCACATCCACAGTTCCCACACAAGAAGAATACAAGAGAAAATAACATCTTTTCAGATATATTATATATGAATATACATATATAAAGTACATACAGTGGGATACATAGACCTAGACATTGATAGACACATAGACTCAAAGAACGAGAAAGAGAAACAGAGGGTCAGAGAGATGAAATACTTGCTTCAAGGTCACAAAGCCAAGGCAGAGCCAGAATTTGAATTCAGATCAGTCTTATCCCAAAAGTCAAGCTCTTTACAGAAAACCAGGATACCAAGACTGGTTTGACTCAAATAGTATTTACACAGTAATTTATAAATCTAAACACAGGGAGTCAAATATATTAGTTCAGTTATAAAAGTCCTAAAAGAAGCAGGTACAAGATGGAGCAAGAAGCAGCATCCACAAATAACACACTTGACCACTGAACACGCTGTCCTCTCTGACCAATCCTGTTGTTTCACGATAGAACCACAGACAGCTACTCAAAGAGTAAGATAACACTGGTCTATCTAATCAAATCAGCTTACATGGAATGAACATATTGCTTTGCTCATGTCTCTATTGCCAAAATGTCTTGCTGCACACTGCCCAAAGTTCTCAGCTACAAATACACAAAGTTTCACTTTTCCCAAGTCCTAAATGGGGACAGGAATGCCTCTGTCATCGAGTTCCTGTACTAAAGGATAACTTTGTATTTCTTTTATTCTAAGGAATATTTTTCACATTTTAACATTTCTGAAATCAACAAATAACTCATAACAGATACATATTTTTAACGTAGTTGTGTTTTTTATTTCTCCATCAAGACGTGTTACTAAATCAGTCAACAATCTAGCAGTATAACTAACAAAAATGGTTTTTAGTCACCAAGTCCTGTCCAACTCTTGGTGACCCACAGACTGTAGCCCGCCAGGCTACTCTATTATTTTTATTATACTGGTATAAACAAGCACCAGATGAACCTGGTTTGTTTTGGAAATGGCTACATTATAGAACTTTTCTTTATATACTTATATACAAATATACAGGTTTAATGCATTGTTTGTTTTCTTCTCCCTAACCTCTGTTGACCTTGACCTTGACATTGACTTTGCCAATTGAAGTTTTGCCATGCAGTTTTGCCAACCATATTACATTTCAAGAATGTGACTCCTAAGGGTGTTGGGAGATTGATGTATATAGAAGGCACTAATAGAACACAAAAATGGAATTGCTTAACTGCCTCAAAAGTTAGAGAAGGATCTGCAGTAGAGATAGAAACCTAAGCTAAGTCCAAAAAGATAGGCAGAAATCTGCCAGAAAAAAAGTACTCCTAGAAAGATGTTAACTACTTTATAATGTACCAATTTAAATTTCCAGATCTGGAATGTCCTTAACTCCACTCTATTTACTCAGCAAACGCCTGCTCCCCTTGAAGCCAATTTCAAGAGAATCCTCCACTTGAAGTCTTTCCTGACTCCTGCAAATAGTTCATCACTTCCTCCTCTCTGATACTGTATTCTAATACATACTTCTACTCAAGGTCACAAGAGAAAAACAAAAGCAGAGCCAGAATCTGAATTCAGATTAGTTATACCACAAAGGTCTGATCACATAGTTGTTTTCTTTTCTTTTCTTTTTCTTATTTATACAGTGGTCCCTTTTTCTAGAATTTGAAGTCCTTAAAGAAAAAATCATCTTTCCAATCTCACTCTGTCCCTAGGTTTGATTACACTATCCCTAAGTATGGATACTCCAGCTCCTAACAATTACCTAGAAATAAAAGTATGTTCAAATTAACCTCCCTCTTATCTCCATCAAGTATGATAATTATTGCTATTATTAAAGTAAAGATCTCAATTTTCTACAAACACTGCAGCAGATATAAAACTATAATTAACTAAAGGAAAGAGTTAATTATTTTAGTCCACTGTTTGGACGAGAGGTGACACCAGTAAACATGAAATGCCTTTGAATGCATAGACAAAGGCATACGAGAATAAAAATATGAGGGAGACAAGGAGGAAAAAGCTGAAGAGAGGAAAAGGATAAAGTGATCCAAAGTAAGAAAATAGGGGCACTGCAAAAGGAACATATTGTAACTTCTCTGTGCCTAGGCTTCCATATCTGAAATCAAGATAATCTTTGAAATCTTAGCAAGATAAGCACTAGCATTACAGAACTTTAGTATTTTAGTATTCAGTTATGAGTCTTGTTTAAAATATGGTATTCCTGATAATTAGTACTGAAATTAGCAACCTAAATACAATAGAGAACTCTTATCATGATAGATAAACCTCCATGAAGCATGTGTGTGTATATATATATAATCTGCTCTCTACTGTTCTTGCCTTGAGAGTCCCAGGGACAGGGGAGCCTGGTGGGCTGCTGTCTATGGGGTTGCACAGAGTCAGACACAACTGAAGCAATTTAGCAGCAGCAGCAGCATAGAAAGGTTAAGGTTACTTCTGGATTTGTGGTTTTGGTAAACAAGGCATACATGCATTTCCATAAAGTATATTTTCATATAAATTTTTAATAGTTAACTTACAAAAAGCAGTTGTTTAATTCATTAAGAAACTATCCAGCAAATTTTATAAGCAAAACATGTTAGAAATAACTTCATCCAACTCTTATAAAGCAACTCCAACTCTTATAAAGCAACTCCATTTTATTCTGCTTCTTAAACTCTGTAACAATGTCTACAACTTGCCTTCCAAAGTATTTGCTGACAATAAAATGCATTTTAATTTGTTGCAATATTGATTTCCATGAATTATTTAGGCAACTTTTACCAGGGCAGGGAGAACAAGTTTTTCCCTAGTGACTTGTGGTTTTTAAATTGTTGCTATTAAGTCAATGCATTAGTTAGGTTGAGGTTTACTGACATATAACAGGAAAACCCACAATATGAGTGTCTCAGACAATATAAATATTATGTATATGTCTGTATGTCTAAGTATATTCAGTATATGAATACATAGTATATACACGCTACACACACATGCATAGGCATACATATTTCTCTTAAAAGAGAGAGCATGCTAGAGTATCTAATAGTTTCTTCCTATACTCCCAACAGTTCATCAACTTTTGAGATGTCCCCTACAAATCAATGCTGTAACTCAGAGCCAATAAAAACATAAAGCAAGCCATGTAATTTAAAATTTTTTATTAGCTACATTAAAAGAAAAATAGAAAATAAGCAAAATTAATTTATATTTTATTTAACACAATGTATCTAGAGTATGATTTCAGCATGTAATAAATATTTTGAAATAATTAATGACAGTTTTACATTTTCTATACCAGCTCTTCAAAATCAAGTGCACATTTTATGCTTATGGAACACTGAAAGTGCTCACTTAGCCACATGTGACTGGTAGCTACCATATGACTGCACAGCCCTACACAGATCAGGCCATCTTCCAAAACTCAACTCAAACATCATCACTTTCATGAAGTCCTCCCTTGATTCCCTTGGCACATTTCTCCCTTCAGTGTCACCCCCTATTCGCTAATTTACTTCTATCACAGAATTTACACATTTCATTGCCTGCATTTTTCACTCCCTACAGTGCTATCAATTCCAGGGTGGGGACTGTGGTCATGATCATTATATCCTCAGAGCTTAGCATCACACATGGTTTAAGTATTCAAAAAAGTATCTGTGGAATAAAGTGGTTATGGGGTCAGATAGGCATTAAAATGAAAATACATTATTTCCTTTATATACAAAGATAATAAATTTGAGCTCCAGGATACAGAATGCATTGTAACAGTGATCTAAAACCCCTATATCTTTCACTAGAAAAATCTCTCTTGTAAATGTCTATTTCCCATATTTTCTAAGCAGGGCATCTTCAATTTATTTCAGAGTATGGCAGCATAATTTTTCAATGTAATTGGGTGCAGCTGTCATTCTGAATGACAGTTTGTCACGCAGTAACTAAAATACATTAGTTTACCTTTCAGTGTGTAGATCACTAATAAGGTTAAACATTATTTTTAGAATTAAAAAGCCCAGGATAATGAAAAAAACAGTAGATCTGACTAAAATCTATTTGCTCAACATACTTCCTATCAAAGTATCTAAATGAATATGTTCACATAGAAAAATGCTTCTTCGTAGCTACTCCACCCACTCCTAAAATAAGGCAGTCATCCTAAAAAATGAATGTTTTTGATCCTAAAGCCCAGGATGAAAAAATGCTAATGGTTCAAAACAACTCCAAGACCACTCAGGCAATCTTGTTGAACTGTGACCAATTAACGTAGTCAGTCCCTGAGTGGTACTAATGAGACCAAACTAATGGGTTATATTTCCATTTGAATCTAAACTTAGAATATAGTCAATGGTTAAAAGACTGCACCTACAGTCCCACGCAATTAAGGTCTGCTGTCTGCCAGGTGGGTAACAGCAATGAAACAAGCAGATTAACAGATTAACACGCAAAAAAGAAAAAGGAAAACATAAAATTGACACCTTAGCATATTTTATTAATAGGCTCAGAAACTCCAAAGAAAGGAAAATGTGAAAAGTCACACTTTGATAAACATTAATCATTAAATCTCAACTCTTAAAAATCATGAAAATATACAACTTTATAAATAGTTGGAGGAGTATTATATATAACATTACTGGACTTAGTGTCTGACAATTTTTTTTTTTAATGTTCTTTCAATTTTGTAATGTTGGTAATGAAAAAACTGTAATTTGATTTGCAGAAGGGAAAAACCACTATCCTTATGGGGGGGGGGGGTGCGGGGGGGACAGGATTTCCTTACAGAGGAAGAAGTTTAACAAAACAGTACTAATACGAGACCAGTTAAGCAAAAACAGCTTATTCATAGCGATCCTGATACTGAACTGTATCAGGAGCACTTGAATTTTCTTCTAGATTTTAGAAAACCATTAACTGTACTTTGATAAAATGTTAAGAATTCTGATTTTATAAAACTAAAAAAATTAAAAGTAACTTTCAACACCCTCAGTTCTGTTCATCTCTTCACCTTTTCTCTTACTGATGAAACAAATATGTAAACAGAACTCCTGAAATAACTCACTTAATTGGACTCTAATAAATTTTACCATTTCCCCTGGGCAAGCTTGAAAGGGCTTTAAAAAACATTAAGCCAATAAACACTCATGGAATTAAAAAAAGATGTGGGGTGGATTTCTACAAGCAGAAATAAAGCTTATCTGACTGTAGTTTGTAGTTAACATTAGGGACACAACCATGGAAGGACTCCCTCTTTCCCTCTGTGTGGAAAGCTTTTCCACTCCTGCCCTTTTTATCCTGGGAAACAGTTACTTGTCCTTCAAGATGCAATCCAAAGTCATCCAACCAATGATAACTTTCCAGACTCCTCCAGGCAAAGGCAGTGGAACCATTAATATCTCCAGAGCATTTTGTTAAAATCTTTATAGTATCACTTTTTGCCAATGGAATCTGTGTGTCTTTTCCTTCCTTTTCCAGTACTGAATGTTGAGCTACTGAAGGCAGAGACTATAATTCCTTGTTATATTCCCAATGAGTATCTTGACTCTGGCAAAAGAATCCTAGGTTAGGATTACTCAGTAATTTATTTAATCATCATTTCAAATGATCTGAGTGTGTAAGAGTGTTTTTTTTAAAGTATGCACCTTGATGAGAGTTGTAACCTCAAAATGGTCTGAGGCAAAGTGGAACTACAGGCACAAAGATAAAATTAAAAAAAAAAAAAAAACAGTGGACTGAGAATCTAGGTGATAATTCAAATTCGGTGAAAAGCTGTGGGATCTGACCCAACTGTTCTTTCTTCACCTATGCAAGTGACAGAGTCAGACTATTTACCAGATCTGAAGACTCTACGACTGTGTGCGTACATACACACATACACACATCCATCCTCCCCTATGACTCCGTGTATGCGTGTGTGTCAGGTTATTCACCAGATATGAAGACTCTATGATTCCACACATGTGTATGTGTGTACATACACACATACACACATCCATCCTCCCTTCTCCTCAAAAAATAAAAAAAAATAAAAGCCGGTATGTTAAAGCAAGAAGTAAACACAGAAATTAGGAGAACCAGAATAGCCTAGTAAGAAAAGATTCATACCCAAGCCACAAGTGACAAAAACAAGCAAACTATATCAAATGTGAAAAAAATCCTCATTCAAAGAAAGTTCACTAAGCAGCACTAAACTTCTAGATTTTATGTTAAGTACTCAGGATACCAAGGTGACAACACTCTGATCTCGAGGGATTCAGAGTCTCTATGGCAGTCCAACAAGTGAAAACAAACAATTAAAATAGATCAGGCAATCTGAACTACTTTAAATCTGAATTGTGTACAAAGTGTGATGGGAGAGCACAGGATAGGAGAAAGCGCTTTTAGGGGGACATCAAAGAAGGCATTACTTAAGAGGGGGATAAGAGTTAATTCTTGAAACATGTGCAGGAGTTCTTTAGACCAAAAAAAAAAAAAAAAAGAAGACAGGATGACTTGAGAAATGCAGTGATTGTTTAGCAAGTAATAGTCAAGACAGTATAACAAAATAAACATTCTTCCACTGATGACTCATATTTCATAAGCTTTAAAAATAATTTAAATATTTAATTTAAATTCAAGGACTTTTAAAGGGTAATCAAGCTACAAAAAATCATTACAAATCAAGTAAAATAATTCTATGACATTTTATAATAAAATACTGCTGATGTAATTAAAGTTGCAAGCACTTCTCTTTTAAAATACCAGACTTAGTTTAACCCTGAAAGACAATGACTATTTTTATTTCATTGAAGAGTTTATATTCCAGGTCAAGATAATAAGATAATGCATATTATATACTAAATATAGTGCTTGGCATGTAAAGATTCAGTAAGTATTAGTTATCACTGTCATCATCATTATTAAAGCACAACTTAGAACCTCTAGCTTTGAGTCTAATTTCTGCAACTAAACAGATTTGCAACCTTGAACAAGCCCCTTAATTTTTGTCATAGTTTAGTTATGATATTGGAGAAGGTGATGGCACCCCACTCCAGTATTCTTGCCTGGAGAATCCCAGGGATGGGGGAGCCTGGTGGGCTGCCGTCTATGGGGTAGCACAGAGTCGGACACGACTGAAGTGACTTAGCAGCAGCAGCAGCAGTTATTATATTAAAGTATAGTTATTTCAAATATATTTATTTGAAAGGGCTTTATTTCAAAGGGCTTGTTAGAGGATTTTAAAAGCATGAGGTATGAAATCAAACCCAATTTTATAAATGCCAATTCCCTTTCCCACACGTGAGAAGTTTTAAAATAACACTAGAAATACTTATGTGCCATTTTTAAATCAGCTGTAGCTTATTTCTCTTAGAAAATGGAAGTAGTTTCTAAAGAGGAAAATATTTAGACATCTACCCTTCCATAGAATTTTCTATTAATCAGTGAACTGAAAAAAGAGAATCAATTATTGGAAATGGTATCACCTAGACTCTATTATAACTCCTTCTATAATTAATTCATCTGTTTTATCCAAGCAAACATGATTTATGCAGTGGTTCATCTGATTAACACTAAAACATAACACATTTACTTTATATAAAAATATCAATGCATACTATTTTCTTTTTCATAGTAGTATCTAAAATATCCACACTTTGCCTAGTGAAAAGTTGTACAAATGAAAGCTAGTTAACATTAACAATACTGTATAATCAGTTCCCCCAAACTCAAAAATTAAAAGTTCACAATGTAAGTCATTAGATCATTTTGTATACATATCCATCAAATTGTCCTGCATTCATTTTATTTTCTGTGGACCGAGTCCTCTATGGGCAGCATTTTTTACCACAGAATCAGCTCACTGAAGCTGGCTGGTCCCTCACCTTCCAGCACCATCTCTTCATGTAATGCAGTGCTTTGGGATAATTTCTAAGTAGCTACATTTTGTTCAAATAAGGCAGAAGACTACAGTCTTTGAATCTGAAGGCCTGAGTCCAAGCTATGGAAACTAATACCTGGACACCTGACTAATACTTCGTATTTCCTGCAGTCTTAGTTTCCACATTTGTAGAGAAGAAATTGCACCTGAAAAGGAAGTGCTTCTGAGGATGAGTTAACACAGCACAATTCTGTAAGTACCCTGTAATCAGTTAAGAGCTATTAAAAGATAATTCTTACACTAATATTATTTTCTAAAACAACTGATCACAAAATATTTTCTAGTCCCCCACCTTGCCTCAAGGTTTGTTACTGAAAAAAATTTCTAAATATTTAAGCTAATACTCCAAGAGGGAGGTATTATTTACCCAAGATCACCGTTCATGTCCTAGTGCACATCCACGCGTGACATTCAGCTGTCAAGAAAGCAAGAGATAGCAGGGATTCTAGGCAAAGGAAGCTGTCTGTGTTCCTTCATCCTATTTGTTCCCCAGTTTTTCATTTTGATAAAAACCCCAGACACTGTTAAAGACTATGCAGGATTCAGGACAAACTCCTATGTTTCATTAGGAGATTATGATCTGTAGACACTTGAGATCCTTTTTCTGACAGGTTCACCAGCTCAGGTACCTCAAGCTAAAACAGAACTCAGTTAGATCATTATTTTCTTTCTATGATAAGATGATCATCAGACTCAGGATAATAAAAATAACAATAGTAAGTACTACACAAAGTTAATTTTGTACCAAGCACATTACACAAATTAATTCATTTAATCTGTGCAACAATCTTATGACGTAACCCCTTTATACATAAGGAAACTGAGGTAAGTAAACTTTTAATAGCAGTATAATATTTCACAACACAGACTTAAAATTACCTAACCTTTTCCCATTGTTGACCATATACTTATTGCAGAGTTCTATTTATATCATTTAACCCTCATACTTGTCAATAGGCAATTTTTCCTTAACCTAAAGAATGAATGATGAAGCAGACAAAACTGTATACAGAAAATTATAAGACACTGATGAAAGAAATCAAAGATGACATAAACAGATGGAAAGATATTCCATGTTCCTGGGAAGGAAAAATCAATATTGTGAAAATGACAACATTACCAAATGCAATCTACAGATTCAATGTGATCCCTATCAAATTACCAATGGCATTTTTCACAGAACTAGAACAAAAGATTTCACAATTCATATGCAAACACAAAAGACACCGAATAACCAAAGCAGTCTTGAGAAAGAAGAATGCAGCTGGAGGAATCTACCTTCCTGACTTCAGATTATACTACAAAGCTACAGTCATCAAGACAGTATGGTACTGGCACAAAAACAGAAATATAGACCAATGGAACAAGATAGAAAGCCCAGAAATAAACCCATGCACCTATGGGTACCTTATTTTTGGCAAAAGAGGCAAGAATATACAATGGGGCAAAGACAACCTTTTAAATAAATGGTGCTGGGAAAACTGACCAGCTACATGTAAAAGAATGAAATTAGAACACTTCCTAACACCATACACAAAGATAAACTCAAAATGGATTAAAGACCTAAATGTAAGACCAGAAAACATAAAACTCTTAGAGGAAAACATATGCAGAATACTTAATGACATAAATCAAAGCAAGATCCACCTCCTAAAGTAATGTAAATAAAAAAAAAGTACACAAGTGGGACCTGATTAAACTTAGCCTTTTGCACAGCAAAGGAAACTATAAGCAAGGTGAAAAAGACAACCCCCAGAATGGGAGAAAATAATAGCAAATGAAACAACTGACAAAGGATTAATTTCCAAAATATATAAGCAGCTCATATAACTCAATACCAGAAAAACAAACAACCCAATCAAAAAGTGGGAAAAAGATCTAAATAGACATTTCTCCAAAGAAGACAGATGGCTAACAAACACATGAAAAGATGCTCAACGTCGCTCACTATTAGAGAAATGCAAATCAAAACTACAATGAGATATCACCTCACACTGATCAGAATGGCCATCAAAAAATTTACAAACAATAAATGCTGGAGAGGGTGTGGAGAAAAAAGAACGCTCTTGCACTGTTGGTGGGAATGTAAATTGATACAGACACTATGGAAGACGGTATGGAGATTCCTTTAAAAACTAGGAATAAAACCACCATATGACCCAGCAATTCCACTCCCAGGCATGTACTCTGAGGAAACCAAAATCGAAAGACAGACATGTATCCCACTGTTCACTGCAGCACTATATACAATAGCTAGAACATGGAAGCAACTTAAATGTCCATTGACAGATGAATGGATAAAGAAATTATGGTACATATACACGATGGAATATTATTCAGCCATAAAATGGAAAGCATTTGAGTCAGTTCTAGTGAGGTGGATGAACCTAGAACCTATTATACAGAGTGAAGTGAGTCAGAAAGAGAAAGATAAATATTGTATACTAATGCATATATATGGAATCTAGAAAAATGGTACTGCAGAATTTATTTGCAGGCTAGCAATGGAGAAACAGACTTAAGAGAACAGATTTACGGACATGAGGAGAGGGGGAAGAGAGAGTGAGATATAAGGAAAGAGTAACATGGAAACTTACATTACCATATGTAAAATCCCAAAGTTAGCCAATGGGAATTTGCTGTATGTCTCAGGAAACCTAAACAGGGGCTCTGTATCAACCTAGAGGGGTGGGATGGGGAGGGAGATGGGAGGGAGGTTCAAAAGGGAGGGGATATATGTATACCTATGACTGATTCATGTTGTGGTTTGACAGAAAACAACAAAATTCTGTAACACAATTATCCTTCCATTAAAAAATAAATTAATTAAAAAAGAATGAAGGATTAATGAAAAGAACTTCTTAAATTTCTTGATGCATATCAGGAAAATTTCATTAAGAACAGCTGTAACATTTTACAGACCCTATAACATCATTTAACGTTATTTTAGCATGCTGATGAACACTGGTAATTTTCTTTTTAATCATTCCTTTTTCATGGTATCTCAGTATTACCTTATGTTCTTATTTAGTGAAGATGAATTATTAAAATAATCTGCAATGTCTCTTTTTTTTTCCTTCAAATTTATCAAGCCCTCTGCCAAGTTATTATTTTTCTTAAGATTTGCCTGACGATACCTAATACCTATAGTTTTTTCTTTTAATTTTAATTCTAAGTATTAGTTAGAAATCACTGGGATGCAGCAAAGAGAACCCTGATTCAAAATAGCTTAAGCAAAACAAGAAATGTATTGGTCTAATGCACTGAAAAGCCTGGTAATATAAGTGACTCAAAAGGCTCCAAAGATGTCATCAGTAATCTCTCTCTTGGTTCTTGGAGCCTGTATGATAGCACCATCCTCAAGCATCCTCTGCCTTCATTGTACCAGCATGCCAGTCAAGTCTAGACTTATAGTCTAACATCTTAGCAACTCCAGTAGTGAGCATCTTCTTTCTCCAGCAGAAGGAAAGGAGTTACAAAGCTTTCACAGATGTGCAGGTAGATATTTAACCATAATGTTACTGATGGGCCAAGTATAGTCTCTGTTTCTAGTCCAGGAAAGCAGAAAGGAGTTCAGGGAAAGCTCAAAGCATGCAAACCAAACATCAAGAAGAGAAGACTTCTCAAAGGAGTATCAAAAATTTTAGAAGGGATGGATGCTAGGAAGTTAAAATCAATAGAAATCTGTAACATTCTAGCCCTTGGATCCTCAACCACCTATACATTCATTTCTTTCCATGTATCAGATCAGATCAGATCAATCGCTCAGTCGTGTCCGACTCTTTGCGACCCCATGAACCACAGCACGCCAGGCCTCCCGTCCATCACCAACTCCCGGAGTTCACTCAGACTCACATCCATCTAGTCAGTGATGCCATCCAGCCATCTCATCCTCTGTCGTCCCCTTCTCCTCCTACCCCCAATCCCTCCCAGCATCAGAGTCTTTTCCAATGAGTCAACTCTTCACATGAGGTGGCCAAAGTACTGGAGTTTCAGCTTTAGCATCATTCCTTCTAAAGAAATCCCAGGGCTGATCTCCTTCAGAATGGACTGGTTGGACCTCCTTGCAGTCCAAGGGACTCTCAAGAGTCTTCTCCAACACCACAGTTCAAAAGCATCAATTCTTCAGCGCTCAGCCTTCTTCATAGCCCAACTCTTACATCCATACATGACCACAGGAAAAACCATAGCTTTGACTAGACGAACCTTTGTTGGCAAAGTAATGTCTCTGCTTTTGAATATGCTACCTAGGTTGGTCATAACTTTCCTTCCAAGGAGTAAACGTCTTTTAATTTCATGGCTGCAGTCACCATCTGCAGTTATTTTGGAGCCCAGACAAATAAAGTCTGACACTGTTTCCACTGTTTCCCCATCTATTTCCCATGAAGTGATGGGACCGGATGCCATGATCTTCGTTTTCTGAATGTTGAGCTTTGAGCCAACTCTTTCACTCTCGACTTTCACTTTCATCAAGAGGCTTTTGAGTTCCTCTTCACTTTCTGCCATAAGGGTGGTGTCATCTGCATATCTGAGGTGATTGATATTTCTCCCGGCAATCTTGATTCCAGCTTGTGTTTCTTCCAGTCCAGCGTTTCTCATGATATACTCTGCATATAAGTTAAATAAACAGGGTGACAATATACAGCCTTGACGAACTCCTTTTCCTATTTGGAACCAGTCTATAACTTCTTAAATACCATGTTTAACAATATTACTATCTTAACTGTAACAGAAAATGCACCCATTACTTCATCATGGGTGGGAAGGCAGGAAGGAAGACAAAGAAAATGCCAAGTTACTGGATTCAACAAGTCTGAAGTGTTTGTATTATGAATATTATTCTCGAGCAGGTCCAAACATGAATTTTTTGGTGGTACCTCACAATCTCACAATGTATATCTATATAATAAATGTAACCATCCCCCATGTAATTAATACACAATGGTAAAAGAAACAATAAATAATCATAATGCCCACTTAGAAGAGTGGAAAATGTAAATATGGAGGAGATAATCAAGAGGACATGACCGTCAGCTGACCCATGAGCTGGATCTGGGCAATCAGAGGCTCCTCACCCCCTCCCCTGTCCTTCAAATGTACACTCTGCCTACTCTTCCCACAGTGGGAAAGAGCCTTGAGAGCAAGGTGGTATTGAAACCATCTGGATAGTACAAATGACTGAACTCAGTTAAGGCCTCTGTAGTTTAAAGATTCTGGTAGGCAGGTGTGGAGACCATTCATCTTGTGGTTGCCAAAGACAAGCCTTACACATTCTCCTGCTTAATAAACCTGCCAGCGACCAATTTGGAGTCTCTGCCAGAGACCAATCTGGTCTCCCTCTTTTCTTTGATATCTCCTTGCCCTCTGTGCAATATGGACCAGTTCACAAACCAACAGTAAACATATCATGGTTATTAATTCAAACCAATAGACCATATACTACTGATCAGAGTAGCAAGAATTGCCTGTCGTAGCAATGGAGTCTCTTGATCAACCAATCTGGATGCATCACCATCATCATGGTGGTGATGCACCACCGCCTCAGAAGACCTCACTTGTCCATTATCCTCTATGGCCTCAGATCTTCCTTCTAGCAGCTGTACTGTTTTAGTAGCCCGCTTCCTCTTATTGAGGCTGAGAATTGCCTTAGACGTAAAAAGAATACAAGACTTTGTTTACCAGGCTTGAGGTTATCCTGGAAATAGTGCCCCTAAAAGCTCAATAAACTTTTGGTCAATTTACTTCAGTCAACTGGTTGAACTAGCAACCAAAGCCAGAGATCTTGTCAAGATACCAAACTGTCTTTTAAGTTTCATAGCAATACTGAATCTCATAGCAATAAGCCTTCACATTACTCACCCATTAAAAGCCTCTGTTTAATGATTTTCCTTGAAGCAATGTGAAATAATATGCTGGAAGAGGAGGTACAGCTACTCTATCATTTGTTCCCTGGTTGGATCCTTTTACAAAACTCTTTAGTAACTGGACTGTTACTTTGGTCAGGAGACTGGGACTAGAATGGATGAGGTGCTTGAGAAAAGCTGTAAACCAGAACTTTGCCTGAGTTTAATTTAAACTCCTGTCTTTCCTCTTACTAATTTTAGTACAAAGTTAAAAAAAAAAAATTAGAATTTCCAACCTTCAAGATTCTTGATTTTCTGATTCTCTTAGATGGCAGCTATAGGCAGAAAAGGCCTCTCTTACTTGGAAACACAATCCCTTCTTCCCTCTCTTCTTCCAAGCATGCCAGTTTGGACCAAAGAAAATTCCTTTCTTATGAGGCAAAAATTGGCCAAAACACTTGAGAATCCCTAAAGTTCCAGCCTCAGCAGCTCTATGGCCAAAGACAACCCAGGTAACAACCCAGGTAACAATCGAAAGAGCTGTTTCATAATTCCTTAAAAGGAATTGCTGGGGGAAAGCAGTCCTCACTGCCTTGCACTCCATTTCAACGTTCAGGATCTGTTCCCACATTGTCCCATTTCCAGTTATTAATGTCTAAGCTAGCAAGGAAATTTTTCCAAGTGACAAAAATGCAATTTACACTGATTTGAAAGTAATAACAATAAAAAATAATAAACTTTACAACAGAGACGTTAACGGTTAGAAGATGATCACCACAGACAAAGAACTCCAGGTGCTCAAGCAGCATCAAGATACAGGTCTCTGGGGACCTCACTGGTGGTCCAGTGGTTAAGAATCCACCTTCCAATGCAGGGGACAAAGGTTTGACCCCCGGCAGGTGAACTAAGATCCTACATGCCTTGGGGTATCTAAGCCCAGGGCTCTGCAACTACTGAGCCTTCAGGCCACCTCTAGAGAGAAACAAGGATCCTGGAAGCTGCAACTAAGACCTGACACAGCCAAAAAGTAAGAAATATGTTTTTTTTAATTCTTAAAAATATATATATATATTTCTCTCTCTTGGCTTCATACTTGGTCAAATTCTAACATAGGTCAATTCTAACATTTGGTCAAACCCCACAGCTATAGAATGGGTCTACCAATTCAACAACCCCAAAAGGAAGAATTTCAGTTCAAGTCCTGTGACTGATCCTGTGGCTCCCCTCAGATTAAATGCTCACCTAGGAAGCAGTCATGGTGATTCTGGACATGTCTGGGTTATACACCAGCCCATGTGAATCCATCTGAACCAGCTGAACTAAGAATGGAGGATGAGTGGTTCATTTAAGGAAAGTGGGGTACTATTACTAAAAAGCAGAAATGTATGCAAGATAGACAAAAAAAGAAATGTCCACTATTCCTGGTAACATGACAAATAGTAACAATATTTTTAATTTCTATTCAATGCCATATATATATATATATATACACATAATTTACTTAAAATAACATGTTATTAGTTATGAGTGTATATATCTGACAATATATACCAAAAAACAATTAACAGATTCTTATTTATTCTAAGACATCAGTTCAAAATAATATTAACTTATAGAGTAATACCCTACATAGAAAACATTCATATATAGTCAACAAATATTTCTAATTGTAAGAACAGGAAATACATTAACTTTATATGAGTCATTTATTTCAAGATCTTGGATCCGGACCCTACTGCTGAACAGAATTTCAGAAACTTGCCCTCTACTGCCTAATAATGGTGTCCTGTACATTCTCAAAATTCACTTAACTTATCCAAGAGCCAGAAATACCAAAAAAAAAAAAGTATACATAACATAGCCTTCCGCCCTCACAGAGTTCACAGCATAGGCAATGAAACATGTATAAATAACTAGAGACTAAATAGCATACACAAAACTAGAAAATGATGGTTGTATCTTTGTATAATAAGGAAATATGCTGACACTGCACAAAATATCACAATTAGAGGCAAGAAATGAAAAAAAAACCTATGAAACTGATGCAAACTACTATTAAAGTAAATAATCAAAAATGTGGACAACTGATTTTTACAATACTGCCACATCAGTGATCCAAAATGGAAGCTGGAGCCAATAAATTTGACACTGTATTTGGAGAACGTAGAGCAAAAGATGAGAGAACCTTTAGATACATTTAATTAACTACAAAGTATTTGCCAAAAACTGACGAGCAATACAAAAAATACTTATTTAAAATTACTATAACTTGATCACAAACTCATAGAACACATTCTACTTAGTGGTTAGTTGTATTAATACAACTAAATTAATATTTTAAAAGAAAACTTCAGAACTCCTCAGGATATTGAAATTCCCAATATTTACATACACACTCAATTTAGTTTTCAATACCTAATAATAAGAATAAAATATAATTCAAATTAATGTGAAAGGACTTACATATGAACATAAAATGAAGGAAATTCTATTTTAATATAAATAAATGTGGTTCTGTTGATATTAAGGGCTTCCATGACTCAAAAATCCAACTACATATATTTAAAAGAAATTTAGTTCAAAAGCAGAACACATCTTTTGTTCGTGAAATTATAAATATCTTTAAAATTAAATTATTCTGATTATGAAGCTGCAGATGAAAAAAACTCTAAGGAATAAAAGTCACTGTCACATTCAAGTACAGAAGGGAAAATCTTTTAAATTTCTTTTTAACAATAATACCACAATCCATATATCAAGAGTAGAGAGGCACTTAGCCCATAAAATCCCCTCAAAGTATCTTATTATACTTTTAATACAATATACAGTATACCACTTAGAATGTAAAAAAAAAAATCAAAGGAAATGTTTTCTACCATTAAAGATATACTAGTATATTGCATGATTTGTGAAAAAATCAAATCCTATAGATTTATACTACCTAAGGCAGCAATTCCAAAAAATAAACCTATTGTGAATTAAGTAAACATTAATGTTGCATTTTATCTGTTCTAAAAATGTTTGTATTAAAATCTATAATAAGATACTTTCATGTTATAAACAAAGAACATGTTATGTATACACAGAATTTACTTCAAGGAAGTAAAAACCTTATATAAACATATATTGTGTTTATAAAGTAAGCAACGGATTAAGTAGTATGCCTAGTATACCTGTTTCATAATTGAAACAGCCAACAAAATTCCTTTTCTATAGCTAAATGCTCTTATTCTGCCACATTAAATAATACCTCCCAAAGCCAAACTTTGTCGATGATCAGTTTTTTCCATTGGTAAAGCTGTGATGCAAAATCCTTGACAATATACTTTCACTGTAATTTATTTACAAATTAACTTACTCATATCCCTGATCCTATCCATCTCATATTTGAACGTTTCAAGTGAACTATAATATCATCATACAAATACACTCATCTACAGTGGAAATTACTCATTTTATTTCTCATTCCATTGGTGATTCTTCAACAAATTCCCATAATCCACCTAACAGTGGAAATGGATCTCTACCTCTGGTCAAAAAAGGACCCAAACTTACAACCATGGCTGTATTAAACTAGTCTTATATTTTAGTGTAAACTTCAACTTTGCTCTATAAAACTTTTAATTCTTTGGGTAAAGTATGTGAGAAACCTAAAAACCAAGTATTAGTAGTTTCATCATATAAAGAAAAAGAATATACAGGACAAAAAATATTTTGACCAAGGTGGCTGAGACAGGGTTTTAAGCCAGGAACTGTTTTGTTTTAAAGTTTCATTAGTTCTTCCTTTCTTTTCTGTCATAGAAAGCACTGTGATACATATTTCATTATTCCCAACTACATTTTAATTTAATGTTTTAAATTAAGATCGTAAACAAAAACAAAAAAAAAAAACAACCTCATTTTAAGAGACATAGAGGCTTCCAACCTTTAGCAGGTCACAGAGAGCCCTAAATTGATTTTACTGATATACTCATTAAGTAAACAGAATTAAGTTTGATGATTATTTTTAAACATATTGATCTTCAAATATTTTCTCAATCAACAAATTTCACATGACACTTTCATCATGAGTATATGGGAAAGATAAAGCACTAAACCTTCCATTCCAGAAATATTACACTGCAAATGGCTAATGTGCATTCCACAATCAATATACTTAACAACTTAATAGTAATAGATGCTTTTGTTATTCTTTTCCCCCAAAGTTTCTATCAACTGTACTCATTAAGTATGTACAAAGAAATTTTAAACCTGATTTTTAACGGCCAAAACCAATGCAGTTACATCTTAAATGGATTTGGGGATGTACCATGTCAGTATTAACTTATTTCTGGTTACTCTAATTAAGCTTACCAGTAAAGTTAACCTTTAATAATGTTTGCATATGGAGACTTCATGCCAGATTTTCAGTGCACTGAAGATAGTTAAAATTCTTTTTTACCTCAACAGAAATATTTCACTTCCTTTCTTAACCTACTATATATCTATAGAACCCCATCTGTTAAGAACTGATCCAGCATACATTGCTACTGCTGCAGAGTCCAAACTGGTTTCACATTCAAATCAGTTTCCAGCTTGTAACAGTCTCTATTGCCTCTTCTCACAGAAAAATGTATTAGGTAAGCATATAAATACTTCTTAAAATAACCTAAAATCACATCATCTAAGGTAAAAATGGTATTAGAAAACTGTTAAAAAAAAACAAAAAACTTTAAATGTTTTCTTTTAAATTAACAGAAGAACAGTACCTGCTAACCTACTAACATATTTTGAGATTTCATCTCTTTAAAAAAGGCAAGTACTGACCTCCTATTGGCTGCTGGTTAAAATTAAAATGTCCAAGAAAACAGTATTTCTATTAGTGTTTTGAAAAGAATTTGGTTATACCAAGGAAGTGACAGTCCCCCAAACTTATACTGACTTTCTTGTGGTGATTTGTTTGAAGGGTACACAGAAGTACAAAGAAATGTTTGGTACTTAAACAGTAATAAATATAACAAAGAAAAGTCAGATGTTTTCCTATCTTTCACTTGACACCCAAGCAAGAAAAAAAAAAAAAAAACAAAAAGAAAAAGATAAAAAACAAATAAAACCCAACAGCTTTAACTTTTCTGTACATTTAAGAGGTACATATACCATAGACATTACCTAATTCCTGTCTCAGGGCACTGCTGCTGCAGCTTTCTTTCAGTTTCCCAATAGATCAAATAAAAATAATTGCTTAGCTGAAAATTCTGACTGCATGGGTGTTATCAAATCTCCTTATAAGCATATTTTTATATTCCTGTGACTCCACATCAAATACAATAGTCAACTGATTGCTCCTGATTTAAGCCTTGCCTTCCAAAACCCAACCTGACATTTTGTCAAAGGCTAAATATTGCAGAGGAAACTGTTTAAAAAGCTGTGCTGCAGCAAAAACTGCATTTACAAGGCATTAAAAAAAAAAATGAACTAATCTTAAATGAACTAGTCTTATTATCCGAAATCTATGATTCTCCTCTCTTTAGTTCTTCCCCATGTCTTTCCCTGACATCTTGAAGATTCTTAGCCTCTCCGTAGATAGATATCGCCAAACATTAAGTCATACACAGTTCTGCAGTAACTCTTTCTTATCATGTAAGAAACCAAAGCCTAGGACTGAATTTAACACCTTTCCTCTGGTCTTTAGCCACATGCCACGCTCTCTGAAGGCAACCATAGAAACCAACCTGTATGATTAGGTGCCCCCACATTTTAACACCTCATGTGCACAAAAAAATGACTACGAGGTCAGTGTATTCAGGGCCGTATTACAAAGAAAGAAAGGCTACCTAAAAAGAGATGCGGGCGGGGGTGGGGTGGTGGGGTGGTGGGGCGGGGGGTGGGGGGGGAGGCCTGGGGAGGAGAAACAGACACAGCACTCTCCAGTACAGTCTGGGAATATATTTAAAAGCAGATGCAAAACTGCATCATTTTCCTCCTCGTTCGAAAACATCACAACCCAGCTGCTCAAGTTGGAGCTGACGTGCTTCTCACGTTTCAGGAGCACCGGGGAATTTAGGCTCCAGGGGCAAGGCTTTCATCCTGGGAGAGCCACCGCACCGACAATTATAAGAGTGTGGCAGGAAGGACCCCAGAGAAAAGGAGGCCTTCCTCTCCCCGTGACCATAAACTCTCAAGAAGACCCAAACCCTGTACGGCCAGGGACGACTGACGACTCGCAGTCATGAAAAGTGATCCTAGACGGTGTGAAGTTGGGCACTGCGCTCAGGCGGCAGGAGAGGACCGGAGGAGAGAACGGGGAGGTGGCGTGGCTCTGGCAGCGAGCAGGCAGCTCACCCGCTGGGCGATACCCGCTGGACGATCTGTGCTCGCGGGGACGCGCTGCGTGTGGGACCCGGGGAGGGGGGTGCAGGGGTGGGAGCCAGCGCCTGGGGAGGAAGGCAGGCCGTGGCGGGGCTGGGAGGCAGATGGCGAGCACGCCTTTCCCCTTACCAGGTTGAGCACCGTCTCCACGATGTCCCTGTTGCTGACCTCTCCGACCTGTATGAGTCCAATCAACACTGCGAATTTCATCCGGATGTTGCGGATCGGCACCGAAGGGTTAATCATCCCCGCGGGCAGCACCACCGAGCCGGAGCCGGACGCCCCCCTCAACTCCCCTATCCCGCTGCCCCCGCTGCCACCGCCGCCGCTGCCCCCGCCGCCTCCGCCGCCGCTGGCCCCGACGGCGATGAGCCCAACGGGCTGAGGCTCGAGCCCCGGGCCCGGGCCCGGCTTCTCGCTCGCCATTTGCCCCCCTCCTGACGAGAAGGGAAGAGCCGAGGCGCCGCCGCCGCCGGTACCGTTATACCTGCCTCGGCCCCCGCCCCCCGGCCGTCGCCTCGGAGCCCCAGCATCCACCAGCGCCGCGGCGCCGGGCCCGCTCCCCGCCTGCGCCTCGACCCGGCCCGCTCCGACGCCCTCCCCGGCGGAGGCGGTGGGTTATTCTCAGGCTTATTCCCGGCGGTGGCGGCGCCGCTAACCGCTGCCCGGCGAGCGGCAGTGCCCGCCCAGCAGCTGTGCCGCTGCCGCCGCCGCTGCCTCCTCACGCTCCCCCTCCCAGTCCTTCCGGCCCGGCCCGCCCCCCGCGGAGATGCTGCCGCCGTTCGGAATAACCCTGGGGCGCGAGCAGCTGCCTGCGGCGCTGGCCGGCGCTGAAGCTCAGAACTGTGACTGCCGCCGCTGCTACAGGCGCCACTGTTGTTGTGAAGCCCCGACGCCGCCGCTCACTCCGCCATGTTGCCGCCCCCTGCCTGCGGTAGCGGCCACTGCGCCTGCGCAGAGCCTCCGGGGGGGCGGAGCCCTCGTGCACCCCCTCTTTCGCCCTGCCCTCCTTCCCCTTCCACCCACCCAGCCCGACACCCCTCGTCCCTCCCCCAACCGCCCTGAACGGATAGACAGGTGAGCAGGTGCATGGGGACCGCTGCCAGACACTGGGGCGAGCTGGCAGAGGCGGGGCGGGTGGTGGTTTCCTCAGAGTTTTTCCCTTGAGGGTGGACTCTCCCTGTGGGGAAGGACACCCGAGTGTGTGTCTCGCCTTCGCTGCCACCTCCTTATTCCCTCACTATCCTCTTGCTAGGAAGAGGTTCGTCATCTTCGTCGTCGCATCCAGCAGCTGCTACAGCCAGTGCCACGTGCCTTGTAAGGTAGGGGAGTGGCAGACGACCTCTTTCTGCCCCCTCAGGCCCTTCCCTCAGTCCTGTCCGCCTGCCCGCCTTGGAATTACCCAGTGAAAAAAAGTGGCTGGCAAAGCAGAAACGAACGCACTGTGGGGAATAATCCTGCATTGTCGGGGGAAGGATACAGATGGAGTATAATGGGTCTTTTTCTACAGCCATCAAAGAGGCTGACACCTGCACACACAGGCACGACTTAAAATAGAACTTGTCAAACAGTGATCCTCTCTGGATGGAGCTCTGAACAACAAACAGTTCTTGAACTCACCTCCCAGATTAAAAAGGCTGCACCGTGTGACACTGTGGGGTAGTAGGTGGTGGGAGCGACAAATCCCACATTTAAAAAATCCTTAATGATCCTCAGGTATGATGCCAACTAATGATGCGCCCCTTTTTGTTAGGCATGTACAATTCAGAGGATTTTGAGAATTATCTTAAAATATAAGTAATTCTCTGCCAGTCTTAATTTGTGGTTAAAGTAATAGATTTCTGTGTCTTCACGTATAGAGAATGAAAAAAAAATAGTTTTACTTTTGAAAATTAAAATGTACACAACAGTCTTGCCGCTCGTGTCGAATTAAAACTAAATAGGCAGGACTAGTGTTTATCTCAAAATGAAGGATGTAATTTTTTTTTAATATTTCATGAGGTATACCCTTTTCAATAGAAATATATTGTCAGACACCAGAACTATTAGGTATCTTGAGGTATATTCAAATCATTTTAACTGTCAACTCAATTGAAAATAGTCAATATACAAATCTGTCATAATCCGATTTGTTAGTGCTCATGTTTAATTGGATTGGCTAGTCAAGTTAACTCCTGGGTTATTGGGATGCATTAAAATCTGAAGTGCCATAAGTCATGTATACCAAAATTCCTCAAGACCGGTGCTTGGATTAGTCCTTGATTGTGTGCTTCTGTTTAAACTTTTCCTGAAGTAATTGAATTATTAAAATAATTCAGCAAAAATTTCTGAAAGAAATGGTGATTGGTATGTCCATATAAATTAAATAGCAAGTGAATTATAAAATGTTAGAAACATTGAAAGCAACCTCTAGATCTTAATAGTGTGACTTAGATATGCTGCCATAGAAAAATCCTGTGACGTATATCCACCTATTTCCTTTTATATATCCCAAGTGAATAACATCTACTTTTGCAAGCACTTTTTTCATGTGCAAGTTTAAAATGATATATCTATCTTATATCTGTAAATCCAGATTGAAAGGTCATCATACTAGCTTCTTTTTACCCTGCTGTTCAATATGACAGCAGATTCTACTTCTTGCTACTTTTAGACTTTAAAAAGTGTTCACCAGTTCCCTGGCAGCTCCTTGAAGTCGGTGTGGTGTGGTGGAAAGTACACAGGCCTTTGAACCACACTCACAACTAACCACCTGTGCAGTCTCCTCAAGTTATTGAACTCAATCTTCTATTCACCAATAGGGGTGAGATTATCTATCCCACAGGGAGTGAGAATTCAATGAAATAATTTCAACTCAGCAGCCAGCATATAGTAAATATGTCCTTGTACACTTGGTATACAGGAACAATCTGTGTTGAATTACCTATAAACACTTGTAAGAACAATTATAACCACATGCAAGTCTTTATAATTGCAGTTACATGTACTATAGTTTCAGTACTGCCCTCTGAAACATAAAGTTTTGAAAATTCAAGCAGGTCTGTTTCCTTATAGTCAACAAAGCCTCCTTCTAACAAAGACATAAATAACTTAGCATTTGCATTAACAGTATTTTGAAATATAAAAGAGATTACCTATAATGTTCATTTTTAAGTCTCCAGATTAAAAATATTTTATGTAGTAAATGTCAATTGTGTATGCATTCATGCTTTAATAGATGCATACCCATACTTCCAAAGGACAGTCCTTCAAAGATAAGCCCATGAAGCTCTGAGTTTCAAGAGGCAATACTATGTAGTGGTTACGAACATAGGCTCCAGACTCAGTGGAACCTGGGTTTGGATTCCAGTTTTGCTACCCACTTATCCATGTGATCTTGGGCAAATGACTTCTCTTCAAAGCCCTGTTTTACCCAACCCAAAGTAGAGATTGATAGGATTAAAGGATGAAAGGAGCTAATACATTTAAGGTATTTAACTTAGTAGCAAGTGTCAATAAATAATGTTTCCTTTCTCTGGCTGTGGGAAAAGACTACACTGTAATTATTTGTGTGTCTCCTGCAGCTTGTATGTGACCAGAAAAAAAAAGAAAACAGCAGTTGGCTAGGCTAAATGTTCCCATTCCCTTCAGCTGTCCTTTAAAAAGCAAATTTCTTTGCTTTCCTCTAAGTTTTATCTGAACAAAGTACTCCAAATCCTAGTTGAATGTAGACAGTATAAAACAGAGGGAAACTCTTACCCTGAACCTCCATCTTTAGAAACAGATTTTCTGTTAATGTATCCCAAAGTTGAATTAGTTTGCTTTGGTTTGGTTTGGTTCTGGGTTTTCCAGAAATATAACACCAGTGGTTCATGTAATGCACAGTGATTCATACTTTATGTGTAGTAGGTTCTCAAACAGTTTTGGTTCCAATCCCTTCTTATCTGAAAATTACTGTGAACTGAAACAGCAGAGTTCTGTTTTGTTGTTGTTTTGCTTTGTTTTGTTTCTAGCCATTCTGCTTCTAGGCAGCAGCACATATCCAGTAGGAGCTTTGCAAGTAGATTTGGAGATAGCAAGTGCAGAACTGTACATATCTATTTTAGATTTAATTTTATTTTATTTAAATTCTCTATTTAATTTTCTATTTAAATTTAATATGCTAGGAATTTCTTAATCCTGATTATATCATGCAAAAAAATTATCTTCTTTTTATTATCTTATTATCTGCAAATCTGAGAACAGTCCTTCTATGTCTTCATCCAAATATTTTATCAAACGGGATAAAAACAGCTCTGTAGTTCCTAGAAACATTCTGATTGAAGTCACATTTTTCAAACTGTGCCTCCCAAGCCAGTAGTGAGTCATGAAACAGATTTATTAGGTTATAACCAGCAGTTTTCTTAATGAAATATAATAGAAAAATATAGACTGAAAAACATGACAGTGCATCCATTTTTTAAATTATGCATGTGCACATACTACATATATGTATGCTTACTGGATAATATGAAAAATCTATTTCATACTGCAAGTCATTGTCAAAAAGCTTTAAAAACACTGATTTAAGTTGTATATAAACACCTGTTTGGCATAATCCTTCAATTATTAAATAGTTACATTCCTGTGCTGAAAAACAGGCCATATTTCTCTAACTTGTCCAACAGAATATCGTAAGGGACCTTGACAACTAGTTAGTTGAAGTCTGGATACACTCTGTTTCTCTGAGCAAAATTAAAGTGAAAATACATAGATTTATTATCTACAATTATAGAATTATTATCAATTTTTCCAACATCTGTTTCACAAATAAGAAAATGTTTTTGATTTGATAATGGGACTTATTGCTCTCTTTCTAATGAATGAGTCATTCCATAATCTCACCTACAGGTAGTATTAAACTACTTGCTATGGATTTTCAAGAATTTATCTCCTCCTCCTCCCTTTGGTGCTTTAATCCTCTGGCAAATCTCATTTTCTACAACTCCTCAAAGATGTTTGAGAGTTGCTAAGTGATCTAGTTTTGAGATCTTTCACGATCAATGGATATAATTTGTCCTGCCTTGGGGACCTGAATCCGTTTAGACTAGCTGGATTCCTATTTACAGTTTCTTCACCAAACTTAAACTTCTATTATTAGTTCTACCTTTCACTCCATTACTTTTAATCCTAAACAGAAAACAGACACATAGAAATTCAATATGTATTAATAAGTCTGATCTAGTTTGGGGGTGACTAAAATGATGCAGATGGTGACTGCAGCCATGAAATTAAAAGACGCTTACTCCTTGGAAGGAAAGTTATGACCAACCTAGATAGCATATGCAAAAGGAGACATTACTTTGCCAACAAAGATCCATCTAGTCAAGGCTATGGTTTTTCCTGTGGTCATGTATGGATATGAGAGTTGGACTGTGAAGAAGGCTGAGAGCCGAAGAATTGATGCTTTTGAACTGTGGTGTTGGAGAAGACTCCTGAGAGTCCCTTGGACTGCAAGGAGATCCAACCAGTCCATTCTGAAGGGGATCAGCCCTGGGATTTCTTTGGAAGGAATGATGCTAAAGCTGAAACTCCAGTACTTTGGCCACCTCGTGTTAAGAGTTGACTCATTGGAAAAGACTCTGATGCTGGGAGGGATTGGGGGCAGGAGGAGAAGAGGATGACAGAGGATGAGATGGCTGGATGGCATCACTGACTCAATGGACATGAGTCTGAGTGAACTCCGGAAATTGGTGATAAACAGGGAGGCCTGGCGTGCTGCGATTCATGGGGTTGCAAAGAGTCGGACACGACTGAGCGACTGATCTGATCTGATCTGATCTGAAAATGATGCTTACCAGCCAACAAATATCTGAGCACCTACTGTGTGCAAGAAAGTACACTAGTTGAGATGCATATTTTCAAATTTCCCATTTAGAGAAATACTGTGTTTATGCATGGAAAGTTAATCAGCAAGTCAACACATTAAAAATATCAAACAGAAATAATAAATACTCTTGAATTTCAAAAGAACTAGACATGCAAACACCCTAAGGTTCATATACACGCTTATACATCCACATAAATCTACATATAGATGCACACACACACATACGTACTCAACATCAGATTAGCCATACTTCTATGCATTCTTCCTTGGCAGTTTGTCTAGCATGCATTTCATTCTTCATTCGAGTGAGATCCTGCTCACTTCATACCTGGTCCCCTTGTGTCCATACACTCACTCTTGTTCAGTGCATCATATACATAGGTAATTTTCCTAGAGCTCTACCTTGATGGACAGATTGATGTGGTTCAGAATTGTAAGTGTTTTTATCATATTATCTTCTACATGCATACATATAGAAGAAAAAAAAAAAAAAAACTCAAAAAATCATGTAATCCTCTTTGCCTTGTAACAAATTAAATCCAGAGTCCTTATCTTGGTACCAGAGACCCTTCATACTTGACTTTAGCTTACTTTCTTATTTTACCTCATTCTGTTCCTGACAGGAACCCTATAACAGTGGCTCCCAACCTCTTTGCATGTGTGCAACTCTTTTCATCATTAAATTTACAGACTCCTAAACTCCTGCCTCAGAGAAAGCAATGGCAATCCACTCCAGTACTCTTGCCTGGAAAATCCCATGGGCTGAGGAGCCTGATAGGATGCAGTCCATGGGGTCGCTAAGAGTCGGACACGACTGAGCAACTTCACTTTCACTTTTCACTTTCATGCATTGGAGAAGGAAATGGCAACCCACTTGAGTGTTCTTGCCTGGGGAATCCCAGGGACGGGGGAGCCTGGTGGGCTGCCGTCTCTGGGGTCGCACAGAGTCAGACATGACTGAAGCAACTTAGCAGCAGCAGCAGCAGCAAACTCCTGCCTGAGACTTATCCTTCTAATATCCATTGATTGAGAAAAGTATGGTAAAAGTATTAACAATTTAATATGCTATTTAAAAATGTTTACATTTAAAAAATCATAACATCTACATATAATTGAAACACAATTGTGGGTTGCATTGTGTCTCTCAAAAAGATATGTTTAAGTCCTACCCTCAGTATCTGGGAATGTGACCTTGTTTGGAAATAAGGCCATTACAAATGTAATCAAGTTCAGAGGAAGTTATACTGGAGTTATAACCTCATTATAACTAGGAAAGATTCATCCTTAGAGCCTTCAGAAAAAGCATGACCCTTCTGATACCTTGCTACTTCTAAACTCCAAAACCGGGAGGGAATACATTTCAATTATTTTAAGCCACGTATTTTATGATGTTTTGCCACAGCAACCCTAGGAAACTAGTATACCTACATACAACATAAATATGTTTGATACTTATTCTGTCCACAAACAATGCCTACTATGTAAATATTTGTGGATCATTTTCAATAATTCTCAAGTCCCTGGGTTGGGGAAAAATGTTTTAGCCAACCCCGAACTACTTTATCCCCAGTTAATACATTGTGCTTTTATATTTCAGTGTTTTACTCGTATTTGTCCTTCTGTCCATAGCACTGTCCTCCTCATCCCCCCTACTGAAATTCTTACCAGCTGAAATGCCATATTTGTGAATACATTCAGAATGCAACCTAGAGAAAAATGATCTGAAACTTTCTACCATTCCCAGCATTAGAAAAAAAAAAGATTCTGCCTTTTTTCCCCCAGGTAGCATAGGTTGGCACATTTTTGCTTAAATAAATTAATAGTTTGCATCCTCTCAGACACATTTGCCAAGAGTGAGGAATTCACATAACAATATATGTAGTCACCTAAACAGTCTTCACTGAAAATTTTTTAAATGTACATGAATAGTTATTTCCATACTAACAACATGACCAGTAAGTTTCTCTTTGGTTTTTACACAGTGGCACCCAGTGCATTGTCATCATTGTTGTGTTTGGTATGCATGTGTTATAGAAAGACAAGTATGTTAAAGAGTAAGGTTCATAGTTGATTATTTTTAATAATTAAAGCTGTCATATCCTGTTCATCTCCTATCTACCATGCATTTTTACATGTATTATTTCTAACTCTGACTTCAGTTCTTTAAGTAAGGTTTTATTGTCTGCATTTTTCAAATGAGGAAACTAGTGTGAAGAGGAGGTATCAGTTGTGCAAATCATAGTTTAGGAAGTGACAAAATTAGGATTCCATCCCACTTATGGCTGGCCAGTTCCTCAGGTGTATTCAGTATTCCTCAAGGCCACATTGGGACCTAGAATGAGGTCCTTGTTTTATTTATACCAAATTTACCAGACGCAAGATAAGGAGACTGGGCAAGTTCATGGAAAAAACAACAAAGTCATCATGGTTTTACATGTTTTGGTGAAAGCACCCCACCAAGGGATGACCTTTTATTTGTTTGTTTTTGTTTTAGTTTATTTGCTGCCTGGGCTGTTTGTTGTGGTGTGCACAAAGCTCTCTAGTTGTGGCACGCAGGCTGTAAAGGGCACAGGCTCAGTAGTCTCCATGTCTTGGCTTAGTTGTCACATGGGCTTAGTTTCCCCAGAGCATGTGGAATCTTAGTTCTCAGACCAGGGATTAAACCCATATCCCGTACACTGGAAGGCAGATTCTTAACCGCTGGACCAGCATGCTAGTCCCAAGAGATGATCTTTAGAGTCAATCTGATTGTATTGTCTTTGTGCCTATAAAGGTTCAGAAAACTCTATTAGCCTTTTTGTTTCCTGGGAATCACTTTAATTCTAGACAAAAATTACTTGGAATAAATAAATTGTTTTTAATTATGTTCATTAAGTTTAACCAAAATTTAATTGCATGGTTCCATTGATATATCACTCCTTATTATGCTTTTCTGGCAAAGATTTTGTTGTATGTCTAACTAACCATTAATCGCCTAGTCCCTGTTGAAAGTATTATTATCATTGTATGTCTATATAATCATAATTTTTTTTTAAAAAAAGCACATACTCTGCCTAGAAAGAGGGAAAGCATGCTATGAGGAAGTATCCAGGAGTTCTTTAGAATAGTTACCTCATTAATAGGATCTCTGCACAATAAGAGAGGGATCTTTACCAACTTTAGCCCAATTGAGAAGCAGCGCATAGATTCAATCTGAGCCTGATCCTGGTGCATAAAACTTTAGATTAGAACCTTCCTCTAATGATGCCGGCAGCCACAGATTAACCAGTGGAAGAATGTCTTGAAATAACCACCTCATTAATCAGTTAACAGATAGTACATGGAGACAATCTGAGGTTTATGTTTCGATATTCTGTAGCTATAGTATATCTCTCTTAACAAACACAAGAATCAGGATGAGAAAAGAAATGGAGAGGAAAAGTGGAACAGATTACCAGGACTGTAGCTTTTCCCTGGGAGTTGAATCTTACACATTTTGGGGAATTTGTTATATACAGCCTCTTTGTTGTTAATGTGAAAATGAATCTTAAATAGCACAGATAATCTTAAGGTTAACAGATATCTTAAGAGTCAAGATGCTTCATCACATTCAGTATGTTTGGGTATCTGTTAAAGCACTATAAATGTGTATATCAAACTTTATTTCTGTTTGGCTAATCTAAGTCTGTGAGAAGTAGATGGAATGTTCTATGTTGGCCACAGCTTTGTCATGGGTTTCTTTGTTTCCGTTAAAACAAACTCAACGTGATTTCTTTTGCAGTGGCGAAAGACAGAGCATGTTTCGGGGCTGTTTGCATTCAGTGAAGCATAGAAAGATGATGGCTACATGATTCGCCCCCATAATTAACACCATGGTATTTTCTTTCATATGCATAACAGAAAACTCACATGGTTACCTTATAAAATAAGACATCTTATTTTATAAACATTTCAATATTTTTTGTTTTACCATTTGCATCCTAATCCCAAGTAGTCCTTTGAAGTAGAGTGGCTAAAGGAAGGGTTTTGAAATCAGATAGATTGGGTTCATGTGCAAACAAATTGACCTTGAACCTCATTCTGCACCTGTAAAATATAACTACCTCACATATATGGAGTTTTTAAATACTCCAAGCATGTATTACATGCTTGGAGTATTTAAATAGATTAAAGATATATAACATTTAGAACAATGCCTATAATAGGTACTCAATAGATGGTAGAAATTGCAACTATACACAACACAAAAAGACAGCAGAATCTTGAATTTTCAAATTATGTAATGGAGTACACTAATATCCGCTTATTTTATCTTTATTCATTGACCTGATTTTCCCTTCTTCAGAGAGCTAATAGAACAGCATTTTCTTTTTTAGTTTTGTTAAATAGCTATACACATTCTGTATTTATAAGAATTCTGACAATTCCCCTTTCATACTTAAACGTTGTATCTCTTTTAAGTACTTAACACCTAATTAGCAATATATCTTTTCTTTGTTTTTTCACTAGCCATGGAGATAGAAGGCATATTATGAAGTGGGGATTTTTCTCTGAGACTTTGCAAAGATAAAATAGCCAAAAGAATAAGCAAATAATAATAAGGTGATCCTTCGTGATTTACTAACCCACACAAGTAAAATGTCTACCAAAATATATCTGAAGGTTTAAACCCAAATTTTGTCCTGTTGTTTCAGTATCTGATTCTCTACTTCTCATTTTCACTCAATGTTTGGTTATTGCTTTCTTTGTAAATAAAGTTTAGTATTTTGAATTAATACCAAGACAAAGATATTTTCCCTGACTTTCTTTTTTGAAGAGACAATGGGATTTCATGTAATTAATTTTTTCAAATTATTTCTTAGTTATGTGTGTTTAATTTTGACATAGATTGGCAGGAACCCACAACACTAATGACGTCATTCATATGCCACAAACTTCTCAGCAATTCCTAAGGTTACCCACATAGCTTCCAGTTATTAAAATGTGAGTTGACATTGGATATTTTTGTATCTCTACTTTCTTTTCCTATTTGCTAGTTCTTTGGATTGTCCTAACCTGGAATGTTTATAGAATTCATAATGTCTTTTACATTGCCTTGATACCTTTACTAATGTCTAAACTGAAAATGTCTTATATTGAATCACTGTAAAACATATATTAACTTCTCACATGTAAACAATACTGTTAATTGTTTTGAAAGCAAACCAGAGAGATATGGTCTCAGCACTCTAGAACTGTAAAATATAATCTATTTGATTTTTAAATAAGCAAAATGCCAAAGGAAATATAATCATATACGACACAGTTTAGATCAAGAGGTGCAGTGAAACTTAGAACTTAGCAACTATAAACATGAAATAGTGTAACTGAAACATCAATCCTTTGAGCTTTGTGACCATGTACTATTCAATAAGCATTAACTGAAAATGAAATTTCATGTAGACTAATAAATTAATAAGAACTTATTCCTCCAATATTATTACATAAACAAGTAGCAACTCTAATATTCATTAGATACTTCAGAAAGCATACTAAAAAGTCTGAAATAATGGAACTATGAAACAGGACAACTTAAGAGAGACATTATCTACTTCTAACAGTGCATATTTATTGTTAAATAACTAAAAGAAATTCTATACTTAATAGATGGTATATCTGATGGATAACAGACATAGATGTCTGTTTGATAAGGTAGAAAACTTTTCTCAAAAAGTTTAAATTAGCCAGAAGTTTGGGAGAAATACATTGAATTTATGTATCTAATAGATTGTCTTCATTCACTAAACACACAGTATAATTTTTTTAAAGCCTAGAAGAAACTAAACATAATCTTCCTTACTGCATGTAACTGTTGAGTATGTTGTACAAGGTGTAGATAGTTCAAAGCCACAGAAAATAGAGCAATGAGTAAGACAAAGTCCCTGTCTTTATGTTATTCATATTCTACAATGGACACTGGCAATAAGTAAAATTTATATAAATAATATGATTTCAGAAAGTGTGCTTTTACATTATAATTACTTTTATGCACAAAAAAATGGTGGTGCAGCCATTCATTATGTTTTTTTTTTTTCCCTCACTAGATCAGCAGCTACTTGAAGACAAGGACTATATCATTCTTACAAATAAAACCTTCAGCAATATTTTGTGATCATTGACTGATACATGGTAAGTACTTAATAAATGTTTGGATAAATAAAAGGATGAGGAAAGAAATTAAAAATAGAAATTTTAATAATTCAATATATTCAACAATGTGAATATATTCAAGATTTAATTGGCTCAACTATTGAAGAAATAAGAGTAGGCTTTTAAAATCTGAGTAAAATCATTCCTCTAAAGTATTCTTAAATTATTTAAAACATGAATTTTGAGGAGGTTAAGTTCCTTAAAACTAGTGTTCAATTATTGAATTGTCACTGTTTAGTAAACTCTTCAACCTCTTTGAGTCTCAGTTTCCTTACCAATGAAATGGGAATGAACAATGCTTCTTATATAATGAGATTATTGTAGTCTCACAAATGATATAAATTGTGATCCTGCTTTAAAAAGTACAGAGTATTACAGTGAAAACAATAGCATGAATTCTGACAGACATCCGAAATGAGGACTGCTTTCTCAGTTCTGGGAATACAGGCAGTAGTGAGTCATGAGTGTATATTCAGCAGGAAACTGGTTTTGTTTGAGGAGAAGGAAGTTCAATGCCAAAAGCTAGTAAATAGTCAGAATTAAATGGTCAGGAATCAAAAGCCACAGTGGGGGCAAACTTGAAAAGGAAAGTTGAGGCAACCGTGAATCCTCAAGAATAGAGGCAGAAAGCAATCCAGAGGTGGGCAAACAGTTGAGTCAGGCAACACTAGTGAACAAAAAAACCTAGGTAATCTGGGTCCATCATCACACTTAGATGCCTGTTAAAATGTAAGTTGGTCTAATAACCATATATGTAACACAGAGGTTGATCCATCCACTGAAAATATATTGGGTATTGGTGACATCAAAATACGTTTATATTTGTTGTTTGTATATAAACAAATAAATGTCCATATCCAAAATTATGCAGAACCCAGATTACCTAGTTTCTAATGAAGATTATATATTAGTTCAAATATATCTATTCACATATGAATGGCTTTTTTCCAAATTAGCTGACATTTTCAGAATTGTACTTTAAAAATTGAAATATTAGAAAATTTTAATGCATGAATTTGCAGTCATTCTTGGACTAGACATTTTTAGAGTCTACTTTTTGTAAACTTTTGGAGTAACACTTTTTGGCTATTTCTATAAATTACTAAATACATTCTGACTTCCTAGAGATTTTAATGTGCTTTTTTTCAGCTTATTTGGAAATGCACGTAATATGAAATAATATATTACAGGTGGTCATCAACAGTTCACTAATTGTTTTATTCTTCAAAGCACGTAGTAAAAATATACTGGTTAAAATTTCTATGAAAAATGATAATGCACAAGAATCCTATGACTATGTTTGCAAAGATAATTTTTCTTTAAAATTTTGTATTTTTTTTCTTTTTAACTTTTACAGTGAAGTTTAATTTGATTAAAGAACTTTAATTCATGATTTTATTGTTTTTCTTTCTTGTATTTTGCTCATATTGAGAAATGGTGGTTCACTGTTGTGCTAGATTTTAAATTAATGCATATAAAACAAGAGATATTTAATTAGGGTCATCAATTTTCCACATATTATGGATTTCTGTGACTGAGGAGAAATATAACTATTTTTACTGCATCAGCTTCGCATATAGCAAGAATAATAGCAAGAACAACAACAACAAAACATTTATAGAATGCTTCCCTTGTGCCTGCACTTATACTTAGTCATGTAAACCTAGCATTTACTCGTCTGTATTATGGCATTCATTATTATCAGGGAAGATTTCTATCCCTGGTGCTGAAACTGCTTTGTGTAGTCTTAGTGGTTGAAGAATGAAACAGTTTCTTTAGATGTACCCTTTCATTGAAATTATGAACTAGATAAATGTTCATATCTAGAAGGAAGTATTAAATTTCATCTGTGTTAACATCTTGATGAATAGTTTTCAAATCAATATATTCTGTTTATTCTGACTGTTTTATCTTTGGAAATTTTTTTTCCAGAGGATAATCAGTAGTTCAAAAAAAAGTTAGTACATAGGACATTGAGAAATCAGTAAATGTTCCAGATATCAAAACATATTAATACCCACCAAAAACTTGACTTTGTTCATGTCAACTAGCATTTTGATTTAATGTGTCAAAATTAAAGGATTTGTTTTAGAAATAAATACATGCAATCAAATTCCCTAACTATATTACAGCCCACTTGATTGCAGGTAGTTAGTGCTTATTCAACACTGAAAATAACTTAGAATTATGGCAAAATGGGCTTTCTCCAAGAGAATTGCTTTGTTAATCCTGAGTCAGGGTAACAAATCTGGACAGCTATTCTTTTATATGTTCCTGTAAATAGAAGCATGTAAAATGTTGGTACAAGTTCTTCTTGGACAGGTAAGCCCAGAGTAAATACATTGGCACTGTTCTGTTCTGACTGCGTCACCTGCATTTACGTGCCCACTTGGGGACTTTGGGAACCAAAGAAGTCTGTGCTGGGAAAGCAGCATCTGCTTCTGCTTGATGTGGCCAACCAATTTTGCCTTCATTACTAATAAAATCATAAATGTAATCTAAACTTTTTGTGTGTTCTCTCTTTTTGTGAAATTATACCTAATCTGAAAGTATTGTGTTTGTGTGTGTTGGGGATAGTATATAAAAGTTGAACGTGAATGAAGTTAAACTAGTTATTAGTTTTATCCTACAAAATGTTGTGTTTTTTTTTTTTCTATGAATAACTTTGTTGGTAACAATAAATTTCCTATTTTTAACTTTAAACTTCAAGCAAGAGTTTCAGGGTCACTCTTTCAAGCAGAATAGTTCCTGTATTTTGTGCCTGAATGAGTTAATTTCTTTTACTGTTTTCGCAAGACTTGACTTTACTATATAAGCATCTTTTTCAAAGAATACTCCTCCTCCTATATTCCTTATTTCTGCAGTTGGCACCTCCAACTCCTCCAGTTTACCTCTGCCATCTAACTGTTTAGCAGGTCCTACAAATACTAATTCCTGAGTATTTTTTAGGCCTATCCTTCCTCTTATCACTACTTACTTAAGTTCAAGTTCAAATCCTTATGGTACCTTCCCTTGATTATTGCAGTAATCAGAGTCAGTCTCCTTGACTCACATCTCACTTCTGATCTATTCTTTGCACTGACATCACAAAGATATTTTTAAATGAACTGAAATTAATTTTATAAAAAACACATATACACATAAACACACTTGAAATCCCTCAGTGATGTTCCTAATTATGTAAAATAAGAGGCATTTTATGATCAAGCCCTGACCTTTAAACCCAGACTTGTGTCCTGTCACTGTTTACCTTGAACGTTATATCCCAGCTATTAATATTTCAAAACAATAATGCATAATATTCATGGGTCCCAGCCACTATGTAAAATAACTTACTTATATTATGTCGGTTAATCCTCAAGAACTATATTAGGTAGGTCCTATTATTATCCATACTTTATAGGTAAGGAAAGAGAAGTTAAAGTCTTCTCTTACTGATTTATACATCTAAGAAGTACAGCAGCTGGGATTTGAATCCAGGCAGCCTGTCTCTAGTGTCTACAATGGCTTTCTTTTGCTAAACTTGGAGTTCCTAATCTTGATGTTTCTGACAAGCCTCTGTGTCTTTCACATGGTCTTTCCGTTGTCTGGAAAGCCTTTCCCAACTGTATCTGCCTATCTGCCTATAGGACCAATGCTTGTTCCACAAGACTTGACTCCAACTGTCCTTTCTTAGTGCAGGATGCTTGGGGCTGGTGCACTGGGATGACCCAGAAGGATGGTACCAGGAGGGAGGTGGGAGGGGGATTCAGGATGGGGAACCCGTAACAGATTCATGTTGATGTATGGCAAAACCAACACGATATTGTAAAGTAATTAGCTTCCAATTAAAAATAAATTTATATTAAAAAAAAAAGTTGCTGTCTTCCCAGATAGGGTTAAAGTCTTGGCACCCATGGCACCTTGCAAAGCTCAGGGAGACTATAGAAGTTTAGTGGACAGAGTACAATTGTAATGTGAGACAGACCTAATTTTGATTCATGGCTCCATTACATATTGGTTTTCTGACTTTAGGAAAATCACTTCAGCCCTCTGAATGTTAGTTTCTTTGGGGATTAATAATGTTTTTTCAGGGAGTTTCTATAAGGGATACTGCTACTGCTGCTAAGTCGCTTCAGTCATGTCTGACCCTGTGCGACCCCATAGACAGCAGCCCACCAGGCTCCCCCATCCCTGGGATTCTCCAGGCAAGAATACTGGAGTGGGTTGCCATTTCCTTCTCCAATGCATGAAAGTGAAAAGTCAAAGTAAAGTCGCTCAGTCGTGTCCAACTCTTAGCGACCCCATGGACTGCAGCCCACCAGGCTCCTCTGTCCATGGGATTTTCCAGGCGAGAGTACTGGAGTGGGGTGCCATTGCCTTTAAGTGAGTTAATTTTGTGAGGTGCATCTCCCACAATGACTAGAGCGTATTAATAGCAAGAGTTCATTAGTTTCTTCAGTACCCTCTTCCACTGTAGCCCTCAGAACCTGCGTGATGGTTGTTCGTGTCCTCACTTGCCTGTGAGCCACTTCCCCTTTCACTGATGGTTCTGGTAGGCCCTAGTGAAACGTGAAATGAGCAAATGAACAGCTGAATGTTCAATACCTAGTGACATGATTACATGAGTCCTTTTGTTCATGTTGTGGCTTGAAAATTAGTATGCTTAAGAAATAACAACTGGCAAAGAAGAGAAACTATATAGTATCTAGAACTTTTTCCTTCTAATAAAAAATATGACTGTGATCTCTTTGATTTTGTCTCAAATTTTATATAAAAACACATACTGATCTCAGACCAGTATAACATTAAAAGATTATGTGATTTTTAAAAATCAGTTTAATAGTCTTATGGTCTTAGAATAGAAAAAAAGAATATATATATATATATATATATATCTCTCTCTTCAAATATGTGATGCTGCTACTTTTCTGAGACTACTTATTGTTTTATTTTTTAAAACATCTAATACTGTCTGATGTGTTGGGTCTAGCTGTCTATGATTAAGAGAAAAAAGTATTCCAGGGACAGCTCCCCAAGGTTTTGAATCATGAGATATGAAAGTAAAAGTCAAAGAAAGCAACCTTGGTAAACTGAGAACACTTCTTGTTAATGTTTCTTACATCAACTTATATCCTCCCTTCCTCCTACATGTTTGATAGACATTCAAGCACTATGTATCTGTGAGTTTTTAAATCCAAACCATTTAACCTTAGAAAATGCTCACAGATGAAAAGACACAGAAGGTCATTCTAAATGAACAAGTAAATGAACAAGAACAAGTAAGAGCTCTACAGAATTAGAGATCATCATAGCTAGAGTCCAGACAGACTTAATTGCTTCCAGAGGAGTTAAACCATAGATAATCAGGTGACAGATTGCAATTGATCATGATTTCTAAAAATAATTTTATGTAAATTACCTATGGTAACACATTGCTATTTGAATTATTTGAAAAATGAATAGCAGGTCCTCAGAATAGCCTGACATGTAAGTATATATAGTAAGAGCATGGGTTTAGGAGCAAAATTTTTATGAAATTACCTGTCATGATTTTTTTCAGTAAGATTCTTCTATTCTGTTTTCTGAAAATATCCATTACATTCCTATTATAAACCTTGTAGGAAGTTAAAAGAAAGCCTCTTCCTTTCTTTTTTTTTTTTGTTTCCTTGAAGTTCCTGCTCTCCAGTTCTAGGAGTTAAAAATAGTCAGAAAACCTCATCTTTAGTTCTAGAACATTTGAGTGCAGGGCCAAGACAGGCTGTGAAGTGTTGAACTTCATGATCTGAGTTCCTTTCTCCTGATAGAGTCCCATTATCCCTTATCTGATACATGCCTTGACGAAAATGGAAGATGAGATAGAATGCACCCAAGTTCTTTTCTTAAGTATACAAAAGGTCATTAAAATAACAGAAGAAACACAAAGCATTTACAAATGTAAAAATGCACAATCTCAGTTCTCAAAGAGTTTATGTTCTAGTATTATGTCAGTCTCTCTTTTTATTAATAGAAGCTCAATTTTTAGGTACTTTCCTGGGTTCCGGCACTAAAGGTTGTACTTCTTAGCTTCTCTGCAATTACTATGCCAAGAGACCGTTAGTCAATTAAATGTGAGCAGAAGTGAGGTGTTTAACTTCTAAGACATACCTTTAATGGCATGTCCCCTCTCCCCTTTCCATTGGTTAGTGGGTCTGTTAGCAAGCTGTCTTAAGACACGCAGATGAAGGCAAGGTGACATGCTAGTCAGAGAAAAACAATAAGAAGCCTGATCCTCTGATGACTTCGTGAAACAGAACTACTTCCATTGTTCATGAAACAATACCAGCTTGGACTGTTAAGTGTAAAAGAAATAAACTTCGATCTTACGAACTTACGTTAGATTACACATTTACAACATTAGTCATAGCTATATCTTAATTAATATGACAGGTTTAATTAAACATTGTAGTAAAAGTGACAGAATTCACTAGAAAGGCTATCATAAAACAGAGGATTCTCATAAGTTTCCTTTTTTTTTTTTTTTTTTTGGAGAAAGTATTATTCTAGACAGACTAGAAAATTGAAAAAGAGCACAGAATCATTTACTTCCAACTTTATAAATGTACTTGATTAATTTCAAAAAGATATCTATGCTACTGAAATGTATGTGTGTACATACATATTTATGTTACTGAATTTAATAAAATAAAGACAACATCCAAGTCCTTAATCTAATGTAAATTAAGGAATGAGGAACTCAAAATGTAAGAATAGCTTTTTTTGTGTCATCTATTGTATTCTTTTTCTGGGAGTAAAGCCAAGATTTATAATATGAGGAATTGCCCTCTATGAGGTAAAATTGATGAAGATTGTAACATTTCAAATAGCTTCTGGCTTTTCTTGATTTCTTATCATGGATCTGTCTAAACTTCTTATGTAGTAATACTGGGTTATAAGCAGTGGTCAATAGTATTGTTCAAAATTGATTCTTTTATATTTATTGAGCACGCAGAGTATACAGGGCAGTATGCTAGGTGTTAAAGATTCAAAGGTAAATAACTTGGCTCCTTCCATCAAGGAGCTCACATCTAATGGAGGAGACAGAATATTAATAATTATGAAACAATGATAAGAAGTAGTATGAAGGGAACATAAATAAACAGACCTAGTCATACCAAGGTGAAGAAAGGTAGGAAGTCTTCTTAAAGGAAAAAATAACTGAACTGAGTCTTAAAGAAAGAATAGATATCATCTATGTGATAAGTCACTGCAGTCCATGGGGTTCCAAAGAGTTGGCCACTGTAGAACATGCATAGAAAACAATTGTTTTGGGAGGATATGGCATGTGTGATGGCCTTCATGTAGCTAGAACATACTGAGAAGAAGGTGTCTGAGAGACGCTTAAGAGATGAAGCTGAAGAAGGATGAAGAACTGAGGCTATGAAGAGCCTCTATATCTTGTTGAAGTATGTGAATTTTATTCCTGATTTCAATTGAGAACCATTGACTTCCTCGCCACCCGTGGAATAAGCATTCTCAAATACGCATTTTAGAAAATCAGTTTGACAGCAATAAGAAGATGAATTGGAAAATGCAAGCCTAGAAGTAGACAGATCAGTTAGGAGACTATGAACAGGTCTAATGTGATATTAGGAAGAGTAGAAAGACTGTGTGATCTTGTTTATGGAGATTTAAATGCAAATGTACATACATTGTGGTAGAATTAACAAGACTTGATGGCTCATTGAATAAGGATGGATGAGGTGGTGAAGAAATAAAGGAGGGGGAGGATTCAAGGTCATTCATGGGATTCTTGATTGAACTAATAGTGTCTTTCATAACCATAACATATCTAAGAAATAGAATCTGGGCAGGTTCTATGGTGGTTCATATTTAGAGGTTTGATAATTTTCACATTTTGCTAAGTTGGAAGTGACTGTGGATATCCAAGTGGAGCTGTAGATGGGCAGTTATCTACATCAGATCTGGAGCTCAAAGAGTTAACTAGGCTGGGACTTGGACAGAGAGAAGATTCTGGAAATTAATGTGGCAGTTGTTGTTAGAAGGTGAGGGACTTCCCTGGTCCACTCACAAAGGCTCCACACTCCCAATGCAGGGGGCCTGAGTTTGATCCCTGCTCAGGGAACTAGATCCCACATATTGCAGCTGAAGACCAAAGATCCCATGTGCTGCAACAAATAACTAAACAAGTGTTGTTTTGTTTTGTTTTTTTTAAACAGATGATATGCCTGGATGGGAAGTTTTTATATTAGGGTAAGCAACAATGATTCAGAATAGGAAACATGGAGCTAAAAGCAAACCCACTTTTAAATCCTGTGACAACTTAGTCTTTGGGAAAATAGCCAACTTCCGCTTGAATACATTTCAAGAGAAGCAATGCCTCCACAGAGGAAAGGAACTTTTAATTAAAGCAAAGAAATGAAATGAATATCCTATAATGTTTGTGGAAGTCACAGTGGAAAAGTTGGAGAGGGAAGAAAGTTTGATTTAGAAGTAAGGCACAGAGAGGTATGGAGATAAGAGAATGGAGATGTTTCCAAAAAGGCAAGATTATTTTGCAGTTGCCTATATGTTCCCTGATAGTTTTTAGGGAGATATAACCAAAGGGCCTCCAAGGGAGTAATTACAGTGTCTCCAAATATATCCTATTTTCTGTCTACAGAGTACAGAATAAGTTAATTTCCTAGAAGCCTTCCTGCAGGAAGGAATTAACTGTTTTGACTCAAGGCAGGAAACTCTATGTCAATAACAGCAAACCTATCTCTGATGTCACTGTAGGGAATAGAAAAATTTCACTTTGAAAACAAAGTAAAATCTTTTCTACAAACAATACTGACCCAATGTCAATTTTAGGGCTCATCTTATAATTCAGAAATGCCTTTTGAATACCACTTAACTGTGCCTTTTTCAGTGAAAGTAATGTGCTGCCTTTAGGGATTGATTTCTCAGTGAAATCAATGAGAAATCCAGTGTCTATTTGTCAGTAAAGATATGTGAAATTTGATGGGTCTTTTGGGACTGGACAACCAGTTAAAAATTCTAAAGCAAAACTAAGTGGAGCATAGATGCCAAAAATCTCAAGAGATCTCTGAAGAATGAAATGTGAAAGATGGAGACGAGAGAATGCTGGCATAGACCTGAACTTCCTAAAGAATATAGTAATGGGATATTATACAAAGAAACCAAAAACATTAGCACATTAGCACTTTTTGTTACCAAAAAGAACAGTTTAAAAAGTTGAAGAAGGATCTTTTAAAAATATATAAACAAATAAATGAATGCAATTTGAAAAAATATCCTTTTGGTATTTTAAAAAAATCAGTCTTTCGTAGCTAATGCCTCATTGCCAACCCTTTGACGAGTGCTGATTTCAAAATTATTATTATTATTTTTAAAAGGTAAACATTTACATATGTAAATTAGGAGAGAACATTTTCAAATTATCAAATTTAATTTTATTAAGTGCTTGGATCTACTTATGAATATGCATTCATAATCTGAGATTGGTATCTAAGGACCTATCATCCAAATGATTTATTTATACAGCCTCCCAATATCTGTTGTGGGCTACAGTGTACATGTGCTCACCATCTCCTCTGAGAATCCAATATGCCTCTGATCATCTGTTTTCTCATTCATAGGTAGTAAACTATAGCCCTCTTTTGTTAGAATCATTAAAGAAGAAATATCACTTACTTAAAGTAAAAGACCAACTTAAAGGTAATCCTTTTGTCACAGTAAATGGGTTCACCCTAGCAACTCTAAAGTATTAAGGAATTTAACAACAGTTTAAAAGTGGGTAACACAGTTTGAGTCCAGACTTAACTAGGCAATTTACAAACTGTGCTGTTAGGGTGTTACAGAGCCTTGGTCACATCTTTCTGGGAGGCAGCAACAATTGTCGTGCATATGGTTCTTTCAGATGTTCTGTTTTCCTATTACTGTAGAGATGATTCTTGAACCTGAGGTAATGGCATGCCTATCTATATTTTGTTAGTATTCGTGGGCAACAGTAAATAAGACAATATCTTAAGATCCTATACAAAATTCATTCTATCATCACTGAAGTTATAATCACAGAATGTCAGCTGTGGAAATAAAGGAAAGCAGGGTTCTTGAGTTTTAGCCTCAGGATTCACTTAAGTGAGAAGGTAAGTCACCACATCAGCCTGTATTTCTCAGGGTGCAAAGCCAAATTAGAGTAAATCAAAAAGTTTTTGCAAATGTTCATTGCAACATCTTCTCTGTACCTGGCAATGACCTACTTCATTTATTCAGTCAGTAAATACTGAAAGCCTACTTGTTCCAGGCACTAAGGGTCTAGCCTAGTGCATAAGCCCTAGGAGTTCTCTGCTCTCATGGACTTAGCTAATATATACGGGGAGCAGATAACAGGTGAATAAATGTAACAAGTGACAATATGTGTGATGAAAAAAAAAAGCTATAGTAAAAAATTACATCACTATGAAAAATAAAAAAGCATAAAATGTTATTAATTGCAGCATATGTTTGGCATCAGAATAAATAGTTTAAAATGCCCATCTTAAAAATGGAACTAATGTTCGAAAGGAACATTTAAATTTAACTTAAAATAGGTTTTTATTTTTGTTAAAGAGCTAAGTTGAGAGCAGTATAAACTAAGAGAAATATTTTTTAATTGAAAGATTAAAGCAGAAATAAACACCAAATAACTGACAATTGTAGTTTTTAGAGTCTATAAATGAATGGTTAAAATATAGCAGAAGATTTATAGGACTGGTGAAAATAAATGTAAAAATTCTTTATATAAGCTATTAAAATGGCTAGCTACATGATCCTTTATATTTAGAAACTGCAATTTTATTTCTGGATCTTCTAATACTAATGATAAATAACTAATGCTGTTTTTTCTATTGATAATTTGTATAGTATATTATTTGTTTTCTTATATATTTTTACTGAAATAGAATTCACATGCCATAAAATTGACCATTTTTAGTGTAGTCACAACCTTGTACCCCCATCACCACTATTTCAGAACATTTTTATCAGTCCCCCCAAAAAACTGTGACTTCATTAGAAGTCACTCCCCATTCCTACAACCCCTGGCAACCACTATTCTGTTTTCTGTCTCTTTGGATTTGCCTATTCAGAACATTTCATATAAATAGAATTAAATAATGTATGTATGGCATTTTACACCTTTTTTCTTTACTTAGCTTGTTCTAGCATCTTTCAAGATTTTATTCCTTTATATGGTCATACTTGGGCTTTGCAGGTGGCTCAGTGGGTAAGCAATCCACCTGCAATGCAGGAGCCCCAGGTTCTATCCTTGGATTTGGAAGATCCCCCGGAGGAGGGCATGGCGACCCACTCCAGTGTTCTTACCTGGAGAATCCCATGGAAAGAAAAGCCTGGTGGGCTACATACAGTCCATAGGGTCTTAGAGTTGGAAATGACTGAAGCAGCTGAGCATGCACACACACATGGTCATACTGCTATTTCATTACTGATGTCACTCAAGTGTCTCAGCAGTTAGCTTCATTATGAAAACTTTTTTGATGCTTTCTTAGCCAAACCCCCATACAGTAGCCCTAAGCCTTACTTACCTATGGAGGCTGAACACTCATTTGATGTTATTTAAAGAACGCTAAGCAATTCCCCTGTAAAATTTATCTTCCCCACCTTATCATATACTCCCTGACTACTTCTATACTTCTTTAAATACCATCGCTAAAAACCTTCCTGTTGTCTTAACTACTTTGAAAATACAGATACCCTTTAGAAGCGTATTGAACTGTAATTAATTATCAGTTGATTAGCTCAGTTTCTCCACTGACAGTAAGCTAATAGTGCTGCTTAAAAGTTGTGATTTTTTTTAGTGGAGGAAGGAATAAGATAAAAATAATTTAGGAGTAAGGTGCTTTTCTGAAGCAAAAGTGGTCCAGAATCTCTGAGCATCTGATAAAAGGAAATGATTAGTATTTTAATTCACCCAACAGTCATTTATTGAACCCCTGCTTGAATGGTGTCAAGCCTTACTCTTAGAACCGAGGACTTAGAGTTTTATCTTATTTTAAGCAACCACAGTTTTGTACAGGAGGCAGACATATAACCAAGTCTAATGCAGAGTATTGAGTGCTGGAATAAATGCTTCTAAAAAGAACTAAAGGACTTCCCCAGTGGCACAGTGGGTAAGAATCCACCTGCCAATCCAAGCGACATGGGTTCGATCTCTGGTCCCTGAAGATTCTACATGCCGCTGAGCAACTAAGTCCATGTGCCACAACTACTGAAGCCCACCTGCTTCAACTACTGAAGCCTGTGTGCCTAGAGTCTGTGCTCTGCAACAAGAAAAGTCACTGCAATGAGAAACCTGCACACGGCAAGAAAAGTAGCCCCCACTCGCCTCAACTAGAGAAAACCTGCACGCTTCGATGAAGACCCAGCACAACCAAAATAAATAATTATTTTCTTAATTTTATAAAGAGCTACAAAAGCCTAGGAGAAGCTAAATCAGATTGAAGTGGAAAGGTAAAGAAGGTTTCCTGGAAGTGACATGAGAAGAGATTTTTAAAGTATGTGTCAGCTAGATGGATAATGAGAGAAAGGCATTAGAGATGAAGGAAGCAACAAGGTAAAAAAAAAAGCTCAGAAGAAAGAAACCACAGGCTGTTTTCAGAAATGTGAAATAGAACAATACAATCAAAGGGAAGGAAAGAGAAGGATTAGAAGGATGGTCATAAAGACAGGCTTCCTGGATGGCTCAGATGATATCCACCTGCAATGCAGGAGACCCAGGTTTGATCCCTTGGTCAGGAAGATCCCCTGGAGAAGGGAATGACTACCCATTCCAGTATTCTTGCCTGGAGAATTTCGTGGACAGAGGAGCCTGGTGGGCTATAGTCCCTGGGGTCACAAAGAGTCAGACATGACTGAGCAACTAGACTAACACCCTCAGTCAGCTAAAAAAAGTCAGCTACTATCAGTCAGCTACTAAAAGTCAGGAGTTGCTTGGGATGTGCTAGGCACTACCATACATGTTTTACATGTCTCCTCATTCAATCTTTCCAGCAATCTTATCTCATAAGTGATATCATGTATGTTTTCAGATGGAGGAAACCAAGGCATGGAAAGGTTAAGTTATTGTCTACATTTCCACTGCTAGTAAGTGTGATGCTGAGTGTGAACTTCTCACCATTGGATCTTGATGGGCCTTGTGTGCCAGTCTGAGGAGTTTGGCCTCTATTCTGAAAGTGATGGGAGCCCAAAGGGTTTGAAGCAGGAAAGTTACCTGATACGAACAGATTTATAGCTCTAGAAAAATCACTGTGGAGACTGGGCAGAGAAAAGGGTAGGTACAGCCTAGAGAGAGCAGTACTCCGGGCAAAAAGTAGTAGTGAGGGTCTAAGATCATACAGTGTGATTGGCAAGCAGGAAAAAGAGCCCTGACATATATTTAGGAAGCAAAACCCAACTCTTAGGAGATGGAGATAGAAGGAACAGATAGAATGACTGGGTTTACTAGGTCATTAGGGAAGTGATTGGGCCTTCAGTGAGGGGAATGCAGAGGGAGTAAAGAAGTTTTAATTCATATTGTATAGGAAGTGAGTAGAAAACGTTTAGTTAGAATTGTCAAACACAGAGCAGATGCTGTGGGTCCAGAGCACAGCAGTGATGTCTGAGCTGAGTATAAGGAGATGGAGACACTGGGTCTTAAGCTGTCATTGAAAGAGAGCGGAGACTTAAACATGGTGGCCAATGAGAACATACGTGGACAGAAGAGCACAGGACAGAAAATCAGGCCCTAAAGCTGTGGTGGCAGCGTCGCTGAGGCAATCACTGGAAGAGCCTGCTTTTCAAGAAACTGAAAAATGATCAGAGAAGGAGGTGAACAGCTAGGCATGCATGGTGTTACTAACACTAAAGGCGAGTTTTAAGAAGGGGGAGGACAGCAGTATCAAATGCCACAGTGAGGTCAAAGGAGGCTGGCATTTGAGGTCAAAGTGTAAACTGTTATTGAATTTAACAATGTGAAGATAAATGATGACTTTACTGAGAGGACTTTCAGGAAGTGGAGTCAGATTGCAACAAAGAGTGAATATGAGGAGAGGGAGTGAAGAAAGTGAACATAGAAACTCTTACTGTGCAACATGACTGTGAAGAGAAAGAAGGTCAGGACAGGGGAAGAAAAAGAGCATTTGAGTGGATAGATTTATTCTGACCATGTGTCTAAACATGGGAACCATATTCTAAACCTTCATTTTTAGTTTTGCAGCTATGAGTAAATAAGTAAGAAAGGGATGTGCCATTTCAAGAGTTTGCTAAAGCAACAGGCTCTGCAGAGCCCTCTGTTGCCTTTGGAGCATCAAGGACCCTGATGAAATAATAGCGTGAATCAGGAGAAGGCAGAGATCACCTTCAACTTCCCCTGGAACCAAGCTCAGCCTGGGGAAATTCATAGGCTACTGTGGGCTTGGGGTCAGCTAGGGACGGTAGCTTAGGTCTTGGTTGCATTGCCAAAACTCTGTAACAAGAGGCTTCCAGTGGAGACAAGGCCTCACATCCTAAATCTATAGGGGTAGACCATGTGCTAAGGATTCGCCTTAGAGGACCTGCCCAACCAGCCTGATATAACTGATAGGGTCCACATGCCTCACTGATAAGAAGGTCGTTATGTCCACCTTCCAATGTCCCTTATGCCACAGTGGGACATGGACCTGGAGGGGGCCTTGGCTTGAGGCATGAGCGGGCCCAGGGCCCAGGTGGCTTCATTTCTTTGTTGGTTGATGGAGGCTTGGAACCATGTAGGGCAGTGGCTGAAAGGTGGTATTTGGCCTGATCTCGTTGGGCCTTTTCCAGGTTTGCCTATTCTTCCTGGTTATTGAAAATCTTAAAGTCTAAACTTAAAAGGTCTTGTTGAGGGGTTTGAGGGCCTTCTGCCTTTTTGCAAGTATGAATGGCTGGCTCAGAAGAATTAGGGATGAGTGTGGCAGGGTTGAAAGTAGGACTGCGTTCAAAGAAAAACTTGAGATTTGAGAGCGGGACATGAACTCCAACAATGCCTTCTGCTCCAGCTACTTCCCATAAAGGGAGGAGTGGAGCAGGGGAAGGAGCAGGGTCCTGCAGTGAAGTTTCCTGTTTTAAAGTTGTTCAGATCGGGCATGGGGAGGGGATCTAGGGAGGTCCGGGTAAAGCCTTGGGACCTTCAGGGTAGAGGGTGGGGCTGAGGTCTCAGAGCTAATCTCTGGCACAGGCTGGGGAGGGGGGTTGGGAGCTGCAGTGGTGGCTTGTGGTGGAGGCCTGAGCTTGTGAGGAGGGAGGGAGGAGGGGACATAAGGTGGAGGTTGTGGAACTGGATCTGGAGTGGCTGCAAGGGAATTGGGAGCGCTTAGGGGGTGGTTGTGCTGTGGTCGGAAGAATTGAAGGAAGAAGAAGAAAAGTCTGAACAGGGATCCGGGAGACATTATTTTAGAAGGATGTGGCCCAGAGTAGGCTAAGAGTATTTGAGAAGTAGAACAGGATTCACAGAGAGAGGGTCGAGAGCAGAATGAAGAAAACCTGAACCTAAGGGATTTCTAACCACTTGCTGTTGCAGCAGCAGCAGTTATCGAGGTCCCATAGAGTATTATAATCGAGAGTTCCATTTTCTGGTGATTGGGACCTTTTATCAAGTTTGTATTGAGGCCAGACGGTGTTAGAATAGTAAATAAGTCTTTTTGGTCTTATCTCCCCTTGGAAGCCCAAGGCTTTCAGGTTTCGGAGAAGGCATCCTAGAGTAGATTTTGAGGGCTGGGACTGAGAATTTCCCATTGTGGCCGAATAGGAAGGGTAGACAAGGGTGAGATAAAGCGAGGAGAAAGGTCTGAGAGAAAAGGCGTCCCCATTCTCAGGACTTTCTCAGAGAGTAATAATAGTCTGCTTTGAAATGAGTGTCCCCTGTTTCAAAGTCAGATGGGACCCAAGGCCAAGGGCCGGCGGGTGTTGGGATTCTCCCGCCTCGTGCTAGGACCTGGAAACGAGGAGAGAGAGAGAGGATCCAAGGGAATGGGATTTCACTTACCATTGTAACCAATGGATGGAATGTGGGTGGATGTGGGGATGTCAGTCCAGCAAGGCAAGTGGAAAGTCCCATCCCAGAGCTTGTCTCCGTTTCTTGGCAGAGTCCAAGGGTGGGGACCACCCAGTTGTGGTAGATCTTCCCTCTGGGGTTTCAGCACCAGAATGTAAGAGTGAGTGCAGAGAAAAAAAGAAAGAGCCGGGCAGTCAGGCAAGAAAAGGGAAATTTATTAGAGGAAAAAGAGAGGGTGATTGGCCCTTAAGGAGAACCAGTGTCCTCCCTTTCTGACAGAGTTCTTCTTATAGACTGAGCACCTTATAAACAACAGAAATTTACTTCTCACAATTCTGGAAGCTGGGAATCCCAAGATCAAAGTACTGGAGCATTTGATGTTTATTGAGAAGCCGATTCTTGGTTCAAAGATGGCCATCTTTTCACTGTGTCTTCACAGGATAGAGGCGGGTAGAGGGCTTCTAAGGTCTCTTCTGTAAGGCTGCTAATTCCATGCAGGGGCTCTGCCCTCACGAGCTAATTACCTACCAAAGGCCCCACCTTCTAATACCATCACATTGGGGATTAGGATTTCAGCATATGAATTGGGGGGGGGGGACACAAACATTCAATCCATTGCAGAGGAGGAGAATTGTGGGCAGAGGGAACACTCAGCTGGACAGTGACAATACCTGCAATGGATTGAATATTTGCCGGAGAGGTACTCAATTTTAAGTCAGAAGCATTTGGAAATTTTATTGGTCTAGACTAAGTTTTCTGTTAGACCAAATTTAGTTTTTCTGCTATTGAGAAATAATGGGGCTTGTCAAAGGAAAGATGGGGTCATCATAAAAATAGAACAGGCTTTGTGTTTCCACCAAGCTAATTGGTGACATCCAGGCCATACTCAACCACACCTGCTGTTTAAAGTTGCAGAAGAGCTTATAGAGCAGGTTAGGGTGCTGCCAGGAGGACATGAGTTTGAGCAAATTCTGCAAGACAGTGAAAGATAGGGAAGCCTGTCATGCTACAGTCCATGGGATCACAAAGAGTTGAACACAACTTAGCCACTGAACAAAGCAATAAAAAACAAGAGAACGCTAAAAGTCTGCCTCTCAGGAGGTCGGGTCTCTCTGTGGCCAGGATCTAGTAAGTCGCTTCTACTTCATGCACGGGTTTGTTTTTCTCATAACTTTGTAGCTCATCTTGTCCACATTTGGTATTCCTCTCTCAGTTCAGTTCAGTCGCTCAGTTGTGTCCGACTTGTGACCCCATGAACCACACGCAGCACGCCAGGCCTCCCTGTCCATCACCAACTCCCGGAGTTTACCCAAACTCATGTCCATTGAGTCGGTGATGCTGTCCAACCATCTCATCCTCTGTCGTCCCCTTCTCCTCCTGCCCTCAATCTTTCCCAGCATTGGGATATTTTCCAATGAGTCAACTCTTCACATCAGGTGGCCAAAGTATTGGCATTTAAGCTTCAACATCAGTCCTTCCAATGAACACCCAGGACTGATCTGCTTTAGGATGGACTGGTTGGATCTCCTTGCAGTCCAAGGGACTCTCAAGAGTCTTCTCCAACACCACAGTTCAAAAGCATCAATTCTTCGGTGCTCAGCTTTCTTTATAGTCCAACTCTCACATCTATACATGACCACTGAAAAAACCATAGCCTTGACTAGACGGACCTTTGTTGACAAAGTAATGTCTCTGCTTTTTAATATGCTATCTAGGTTGGTCATAACTCTCCTTCCAAGGAGTAAGCATCTTTTAATTTCATGGCTCCAGTCACCATCTGCAGTGATTTTGGAGGCCAAAAAAAATAAAGTCAGCCACTGTTTCTTACTGTTTCCCCATCTATTTCCCATGAAGTGATGAGACCAGATGCCATGATCATAGCTTTCTGAATGTTGAGCTTTAAGCCAACTTTTTCACTCTTCCTCTTTCACTTTCATCAAGAGGCTCTTTAGTTCTTCTTCACTTTGTGCCATAAGGATGGTGTCATCTGCATATCTGAGGTTGTTGATATTTCTCCTGGCAGTCTTGATTCCAGCTTGTGCTTCCTCCAGCCCAGCATTTCTGATGATGTACTCTTCATATAAGTTAAATAAGCAGGGTGACAATATACAGCCTTGACGTACTCCTTTTCCTATTTGGAACCAGTCTGTTGTTCCATGTCCAGTTCTAACAGGTTTTCTGACCTGCATACAGGTTTCTCAAGAGGCAGGTCTCACAGTTCCTCTCTGGATTGTGCCAAATTCTCCCTTAACCTTCGCTTCTTAACACTCTGACCCAAATTGGGATCCTCTACCTCTCATGGGCTCCCTTAGCATGCCCTGATCATGTACACATCAGAGTGTATTTTAAATACCTGTTTGCCGATATGTTTCCCTCTCCTGACTTAATACCTTTAGGGCAGGAGAATAATGCTGTCTTCTTGCTTGTTCCAGATGATTCCACTCTCTTCTGTTACCTGCCGCAGCCTCATAGTTATTCTTCCATATTCATCGGGGTGTTCTCACCTCTGGCTATAGATCTTCCTCTCTGGTTCTAATCCTGGGGGACTTCAACAGCATTGTGACTATTGGAAATGGAAAGACTAGTGAATGGAAAGTCTTCACCTCCAAATTTACTGCCATCTTTCTTTATCCCACATCCTTCCTTCCCAGGCTATAGACTCTCTCCATCATCTGGAACTGCTCCTTTTACTGGAAGGCAGGACTAGATTGAGTTCTCACTCAGTCTGTCCTGGTAGCAAAGTTGAGGTTGACTGGATCAAAGGTTAAGCTGAATTGGAAGACAGGCTTATCAAAGGTAGCACATGGCATGGCAGCCTGGGGAATTGGCTCAGTCATCCTGTTAACAGTGGATGTTATATTGGAGCAGCTCTTTGAGGACTTGTGGCATGTGTTTTGACTGGCTTTTGCTTGGGGTAGTGGATACTGGCAAGGTGAATTTGTTCTTGGGTGGCCTTTAAAAGGGCTCTCCAAACGGGAGACATATCCTGGATTCCTCAGTCTAACATACGAATGTGTAGTTTGCTAGAGTGGTCATAGCAATAAACCACAGACTGCATGGCTTAAAACAATAGAAATGTATTTTTCATCGTCCTGGAGGCTGGAGGTTCAAGAGAAAGGTGCCATTAGGATTAGTTTCCGCTGAGGGCCATAAGTAAAGAATCTGTTCCGGGCCTCTCTCCTTGGCTTGTAGATGGTCCTTGTCTTTTTGCCTCTTCACATGGTTGGCCCTCTGTGCATGTGACCTGTGGTGTTTCTTCTTATGACATCAGTCATATTAGATTGGGGCCTCACCCTAATTGCCTTATTTAAATGAATCACCTCTTTAAAGACTTTTAATTCCAAATATGATTACATTCTGAGGTACTGAGGGTTGGGACTTCAACATATGAATTTGGAGAGGGGGAGACATAATCCATTCTCTAATAAAGAACAAGGTTAGAACAGAGCAAGTGCTCATTAGTTATTCCTTGAAACTTTTTTTCATGTTATTTATATTCTTTAGTTACTTTTTTTTTAAACCATTGGAGTGAATAGGATATTAAATGAAATACAAAGTGGAAATCTGCTTAACTGTGAAATATACTCTTTGTAAACAAATTTCTCAATGAAAGTTTTGATAGAATCAAATAAAGTCACACAAAAAATTAATCAGGCCAGAAATTTTTTTTTTCTTTTTAATTGGAATATAGTTGATTTATGATGTTTTTGGAAGTTTTACATATTTTTGAAAATGTGGATAAATTTTGATATTACATGTGTGTGTTAGTCACTCAGTCATGTCCAACTCTTTTTGACCCCATGGACTCTAGCCCGCCAGGCTCCTCTGTCCATGGAATTCTCCAGGCAAAAGTATTGGAGTGGATTGCCATTCTCAAGTCTCCAGGGGATCTTCCTGACCCAGGGATTGAACCCGAGTCCCCCTTCATTGCAGGCAGATTCTTTACCATCTGAACCTATTACTTATCACAAATTGCACTTACATTGGTCTAAGAGGTAAATACTGAGAGAATTTTCAAAGGGGAAATATCATGATTCTCAGACAGATGTAAAACACTGTGTTAAAAATCTGTTAATTCATTGATCAGTGACAGAACCAGGCAGATGCTGCAAGCAGTTCAAAGAAAGATCAAAAACAAGTACATTTCTAGATCAGGACAACTGAAATGAATGTACCAATGGAGAGAAAACTGTTTTTTCATAGGTTGGAGAGTTGATCCCAGTTCACCTGTGTGCCTACAAACAAGAATCATTTTACAGTGCTGTCAGGACCCTCCACATTACAGATTTTGGGGGAAAAAAATTCTCCCATAGAATCAGAATCAAGTAAGTGGGAGAGCATGCTATCAATAATGCACCATTTTCTGTCAAAATTCAGGCATCAACATCATGTTGGTGGGAAAGCAACTTTACAGTTGTGGGAAGAAGCTTTCTCATATCAAACACTTTGATCATGTAGGGTGTAAAATCACATATAGACCCTCTACTGTCTTCTCCATTTACTCAAAAGTTTATTTTAGTACCAAGTTAGCAGTTATTTGAAACTGGGAGTTCGTTGACCTTCCCTTATTTTGAACAGCGTAGAGGATTTATTATATGGAAAACAGAATGAATTAACAGATAATAACATATCTGATATGTTTTGTGTTTTTTTCACTATTTTCCTGTAAAGAAATTCCTTCTGAAGTTCAACACAATTGTATGTATGTTTAAAAATATTTTTCTAAACACCCAAATACCCTTACCTATAAGATATTCTTGCGGATGATAACATTTTCAATTATTTTCTTGGTTTTGGTCTCCTGAGCAAGAATTAAAACTCCAAAAATAACAATCTTTTAGCCTGCTTTCCAGTGTTGCTTTTTATTGTTCTCTTTAAAATAAAATACTTGAACCTTGTATTAAAGAGCATTCTAATGCTGATGGAACTCATCTTGGTAAATTAAAATCAACTCAAAAAGATGAAAATATTTGATGATGTGAAACCTCATTGATCTATAGTAGTACTTTGCTGTGATATTTTTACATCACAAAAACTGAATAAATTATGCCTTAGGTGTGTGGCTGATAGATCAGAGAGATTGCCCAACTCCTTTAGAAATGATAGTGTTAATGTGGTTTGTGTGTCATGAATTACACACCTGCAAAGTCAACTGGTCCTTGGCAGGCCCCCGCCAACCCATTCTTTGAAAGTCGGCACCTATTTTCCCAGGTTCTGGGAACGTGAGAGAGATGAACCTAAAATGACAAGCTAAGGAAATATGGGCAGCTGAAAACATTTATTCTGCCACCCTCAACATAACCATCAAGTGGATAATCTGGCTGAGGCGTGGCAAATACATGTCTTATGGACCACCATTCAACATTGATAATTCACACAATACTTTTTCTGCTGACCCAGAAATAACCTCAGCATCCTAAACACAATGCTCAGGGCAGCCACTTAAATCAGAGTTGGCATGCGATTTAGAAATTATTTGCCATCCTTGCTCTGTCTCTTGATTTTGAATTTCAGTCTCCGATGAACACCATGAAATAGGCAATAACTGATGGGATGTAGAATGTGAGCCCTTAGGCAGAACCCAGGCTGCAGACAAATTTGATCTGGCCTAATTCAACAGCACTTTTGTTTGTTTTTTTTGATTTACTAGTTCCCAACAGTAAAACATCAAGAAATGTCTTAGAAATACTCAGATTTCTATCTTTCCTTCAAAGGACAGATTTGGCAACACTTGACTTTTATTGCAGTCTTGCAGCCACTGACTGGATGTGAGAATTGGCTCTCCCCTCAACATTGCAAGCTCCCAACTTTGTCCCAGGCCCCTCTCATCCAACTTGGCTTTTTTACATGATAAACTTTGACTGCCCTTCCTTGTTCTTCTGTGACTCTTAAGTGTCCGAGGCTCTTCACTCTGATGTCCCAGAATTTTCAGCCTAAAAAGCACAGGCGCAGGATCTATAAGCCCTCTTTCGCATTAAGGCGGCTTTGGAGGTGAGGAATGAGAGCAATAGGAACCTCTGTAAATTACCTTCTTCCCCTGTGGTTCAGGCCATCAAAGTAGGACACGGATTTCTCAGCCAGAGCCAGAGTCCAGAAGGCCAGGATCCCCTCAGGTACTGAATCATTTCATTTCAGTGAGATTGGCATGAGGTCTGTCACAGCTCTCAATGAGGTGTCGCCTCTAAGCAATTAGGAACACAGTGGGGGGTGGGTGTGGGTAAGAAAAACCAAAATAGATCCAAAAAAAGTTTAATTATGGTCTATATATTTAGGAGAAATAGATATGAAATGATTGCTTTTAAAGTAAACTGGCCTAAGCTGCAGAAAAAGTCGAAGGCAGCTTCTAAAACCCTCTGCGTGCTAAGCAGTTTTTTTTCTTTTTTTAATATAAATTTATTTATTTTAATTGGAGGCTAATTACTTTACAATATTGTATTGGGTTTGCCATACATCAACATGGATCCACCACGGGTATATACGTGTTCCCCATCCTGAACCCCCTTCCCACCTCACTCCGCATACCATCCCTCTGGGTCATCCCAGTGCACCAGCCCCGAGCATCCTGTATCATGCATCGAACCTGGACTGGTGATTTGTTTCACGTATGATATTATACATGTTTCAATGCCATTCTCCCAAATCATCCCACCCTCGCCCTCTCCCATAGAGTCCAAAAAGACTGTTCTGTACATCAGTGTCTCTTTTGCTGCTGCTTATACAGGGTTATCATTACCATCTTTCTAAATTCCATATGTATGTGTTAGTATACTGTATTGGTGTTTTTCTTTCTGGCTTACTTCACTCTGTATAATAGACTCCAGTTTCATCCACCTCATTAGAACTGATTCAAAGTATTTCCCCTAAAGTCAGGAACAAGACAAGGGTGCCCACTCTCACCATTACTATTCAACATAGTTTTGGAAGTTTTGGCCACAGCAATCGGAGCAGAAAAAGAAAGAAAAGGAATCCAAATAGGAAAAGAAGAAGTAAAACTCTCACTGTTTGCAGATGACATGATCCTCTACATAGAAAACCCTAAAGACTCCACCAGAAAATTACTAGAGCTAATCGATGAATATAGTAAAGTTGCAGGATATAAAATCAACACACAGAAATCCCTTGCATTCCTATATACTAATAATGAGAAAATAGAAAGAGAAATTAAGGAAACAAGTCCATTCACCATTGCAACAAAAAGAGTAAAATACTTAGGAATATATCTACCTAAAGAAACAAAAGAACTATATATAGAAAACTATAAAACACTGGTGAAAGAAATCAAAGAGGACACTAATAGATGGAGAAATATACCGTGTTCATGGATCGGAAGAATCCATGTAGTGAAAGTGAGTATACTACCCAAAGCAATCTGTAGATTCAATGCAATCTCTATCAAGCTACCAACAGTATTTTTCACAGAGCTAGAACAAATAATTTCACAATTTGTATGGAAATACAAAAAACCTCGAATAGCCAAAACAATCTTGAGAAAGAAGAATGGAACTGGAGGAATCAACCTGCCTGACTTCAGGCTCTACTACAAAGCCACAGTCATCAAGACAGTATGGTACTGGCACAAAGACAGAAACATAGATCAATGGAACAAAAGAGAAAGCCCAGAGATAAATCCACGCACATATGGACACCTTATCTTTGACAAAGGAGGCAAGAACATACAATGGATTAAAGACAATCTCTTTAACAAGTGGTGCTGGGAAAACTGGTCAACCACTTGTAAAAGAATGAAGCTAGAAAACTTTCTAACACCATACACAAAAATAAACTCAAAATGGATTAAAGATATAAACATAAGAAGTTCTTAAGACAGCTCAGGGATCTCAGATGCAATATGGGTCAAGAAAGCTTAAGAAAAAGAGAAATCTTCCCTGATGACTCAGCAGTAACAAATCAGTCTGTAGTGCAGGAGACGCAAGCAGGAGACATGGGTTCAAGACATGGGTTGAATCCCTGAGTCAGAAAGATCCCCTGGAGGAGAAAATGGGAACCCACTCCAGTATTCTTGCCTTGAGTATCTCATGGACAGAGAAAAGTGGTCCATGGGGTCACAAAGAATCGGACACAACTGAGTGACTGAGCACATGCATACTTTAATTTTATATCACATTTTTCTCTATTTGAGGAAACTTTAGTTCTGAGAGGTCTGAGAGCTGTGGTTTCTGGTTTCTTCGAGGGCTCCCTTTACTGCAACTCTCTCTTCTTTTAGGGCTTTGCATGATGTCTCAAAGCTCTCATCATGCCACAATAACATTCCCACCTCCCTTTCCTTCTTTTTCTTGCTAGTGCCTATAGTTATCTAATATATAACATCTAATATACATTACATCTAATACATCTAATATGTATATATTATGTATATATACATATTAGATGTAATATGTATTTATTTTTATGGTTTGTCTTTTCATTTAAGGTTAGTTCCTTCCACCAGCTAGATAAGTGGAGAAACTTCTGTCTTCCTTGTTCTCTGATACATCCCGGACAGAGTTGGGTACATCATAAGCACTCAGTAAACATTTGCAGAATGCTGTGAAAATTGCTTGGATGCAGTAATGCCAGTCTCACAAATTATGAGTTTTATCAGGTTTCCCAACCATAAACTTCAATGAAAACTAGAGCAGGGATGACACAGTGTAACTCCCCAGCCTCTCAAATTTCATTATTTAAAAACTGCAAAAAGTTTTCCTTAGGTGGGAGATAGAAGCTCCAAGCAGCTTCCAGACAAACTGTTTCTTTATGATGGAGATAGACATCTTTAAGTTACGCAAAGGTAAAGAAAAGTCTTGGAGTCCAGATGTGGGTCAAAGGAGCTTACAGTGCTTTGGGGATGAGAATAAAAGGGCACAGTGATTCAAGGCAGTGGTACCACTTGGTTTGCTTGAAGGAGAAAGAGACTGGAGATCTTTTTTGTGGAGACAACATAGAACATTATAAAACAAATCAAAACATAGGAGTGGCCCATATTAACCTCTGAAGCAGGGCTTATATTTTATACTTATCCCAACTTTTTCTGTAGTTTTAACAGAAAGAAAAACTAGCCAGCAACAAAACAACCCTTCTGTGTACATGGTGATGTAGCTGGGGCCTGAAGCTGCACCTTGGTAAGGCAAGTGACTGTACTCTTAACTTGTTTAAGAATGGGCTTAACTCAGTAACTGAGGCACCCAACATCACAGCAAGGAAGGGATGACAGCTGTGCTGTGCTCTAGGTAAAAAACGTTGCTAGGTTGAAAAAAATTGCCTCTAAATTTACTCATTAATCCTACTTGGAGAAATATATGAACATGAATTATTTTATATTCTAGATGATTATCATTTAGTTTCCAAACCTGGAGCACCAGGCAGAGTCTGTTGGAGGACTGAAAGATACTTTGGAAGCGATGTGTCCATCTATTTTAATACACTGTGCAGTGATCATCATAAGAGGTTAATAAGAAAAAAATCAAGCATGACTATAGAAAAAAAATTACTGTGTTCTGTGGTGCCAGTCTATGACATTCTAAAAAGATAGTACAGTGGGAGAAGTAACACATTATGGCATCAGATTATTCCTTATTTCTGCCTATAGTAAAAAAAAAAAAGAAATAGTATCTGTTGAAAAGGGAAAATAACAGAATCCAATAATATAAGTTCCAACAACAATGAAGCCTTTTCAAAACTCCGTGCCTGGTGAACAAATATTGCAACTCCAAAGGGGAAAACAGATTTAACAGCCTGGAAAAGAAACCTGTGATGCCTGAGATAAGTAAAGAAGGCTGAACTGTGTGTGTAAATGAACTGACACATACTCTTTTTGAGAAGTAGTTAAGGAGAAAACAAGGATTGTAGAAAAAGATCAACTGTGACAATGAAAGAAAAATTCTAAACCAGTTAATACTATTGATGAACTAAAAATATTTCTGGAGGCTGTGAAGAGCAGTAATAAAGCAAAAATGAACCAAAATGTCTCCCATCATGGATAAAACATATAAACTAATTATAGTACAAGAGAAAATGACTGGCCTAGTAAATAGGTTAAGGAAATTTAGTATACAAATATAGGTAGCCGAAAATTCAGTGATGTAGGAAGTCTCATTTGAGGAATAATTAAATTTTTTTCTTGAACTGGACCTTTTAAAAATACCATCAAAGACAATAAAATGTTTTTGGCTATATTAACTGAAACATAAAAAAGCATTAAGGTAAGACTGAAACTTAAAATGTGGTTCAGATAACTGATACAAACTTGTTACTTAAAAATACTTTACTGCCAGTTTTATATGTGAAGTTACGGATACTCAGATGGTAAAGAATGCACCTGCAGTGCAGAAGACCTAGATTTGATCCCTGGGTTGGGAAGATCCCCTGGAGGAGGGCATGGCAACCCACTCTAGTATTCTTGCCTGGAGAATCCCCATGGACAGAGGAGTCTGGTGTGCTACAGTCCATGGGGGTTGCAAAGAGTTGGACATGACTGAGTGACTAAGCACACATGAATACTTAAGAGTTCATGTGAGAAATTGTCAAGTGGGGAAAAAGACTTTAGAATCATAATTGTCCAAAGAGTAATGTCATACTACCTTTTTGTGTGTAGGAAGACAGAAAAACTCAAAATGGGAGGAGAGGGAAAGTTTACAGCAGAAGCTTCTACAAAATATTCATGAAACATTCTTTCCTGCACTTTGAAAATCACAGTATGCAGTCAAAGAAAATGTTGACAGGAAATGAGTTCTGTGTGTGAAGGACATGGAGCCAAAAAAAAGTTGATGAATATTGGTTTTTACACAAGAAAAAATAAGCAGTAAATCATTAAAAACATATGTTTTGTTAACTATTGATATGTAAATTAAATTTTAAGATATAATTGAATTGGCAAAGTAAGTTAAATAAGATTCATGATTTTAAAAGTTTGTGCATATGTAGGTCAATGATATTCAGAAGCAATATGAAAATGTAGCTTAATTACATATAACTTTTAAATTCACATGTGTGTATATCTTTATAGAGAGGTGTGTATAGGTAAAGATATGTATATACATATATGTGTATATATACATACCAAATTGCCAACATCCGCTGGATCATCGAAAAAGAAAGAGAGTTCCAGAAAAACATCTCTTTCTGCTTTATTGACTATGCCAAAGCCTTTGACTGTGTGGATCAAAATAAACTGTGGAAAATTCTGAAAGAGATGGGAATACTAGACCACCTGACCTGCCTCTTGAGAAACGTGTATGCAGGTCAGGAAGCAACAGTTAGAACTGGACATGGAACAACAGACTGGTTCCAAATAGGAAAAGGAGTACATCAAGGCTGTATATTGTCACCCTGTTTATTTAACTTATATGCAGAGTACATCATGAGAAATGCTGGACTGGGAGAAGCACAAGCTGGAATCAGAATTTGCCGGGAGAAATATCAATAACCTCAGATATGCAGATGACACCACCCTTATGGCAGAAAGTGAAGAGGAACTCAAAAGCCTCTTGATGAAAGTGAAAGAGGAGAGTGAAAAAGTTGGCTTCAAGCTCAACATTCAGAAAACTAAGATCATGGCATCTGGTCCCATCACTTCATGGGAAATAGATGGAGAAACAGTGGAAACAGTGTCACACTTTTTTTTTTGAGCTTCAAAATCACTGCAGATGGTGATTGCAGCCATGAAATTAAAAGATGCTTACTCCTTAGAAGGAAAGTTATGACCAAGCTAGATAGCATATTGAAAAGCAAAGACATTACTTTGCCAACAAAGGTCCGTCTAGTCAAGGCTATGGTTTTTCCAGTGGTCATGTATGGATGTGAGAGTTGGACTGTGAAGAAAGTGGAGTGCCAAAGAATTGATGCTTTTGAACTGTGGTGTTGGAGAAGACTCTTGAGAGTCCCTTGGACTGCAAGGAGATCCAACCAGTCCATCCTAAAGGAGATCAGCCCTGGGATTTCTTTGGAAGGACTGATGCCGAAGCTGAAACTCCAGTACTTTGGCCACCTCATGTGAAGAGTTGACTCATTGGAAAAGACCCTGATGCTGGGAGGGATTGAGGGCAGGAGGAGAAGGGGACAACAGAGAATGATATGGCTGGATGGCATCACTTACTCGATGGACATGAAGTTGGGTAAACTCCAGGATTTGGTGATGGACAGGGAGACTTGGCATGCTGCAATTCGTGGGGTTGCAAAGAGTCGGACACGACTGAATATATCAGAACTGATCTGATATATACACATAGAGAAAGATATTTTCTGGTTAGAAAAATAAGTAAACAACCCTTTAACCACATTTTAAATTCTACTCTACTAATATTTATTTTTACTTGGCACTTTTCTATTCCTTTCTTTATGTATGAGGTATAATCCTGAAAGTGATACTACAGAAAAGGAGGACAAAGAATTGGGATGAAAATATCACAGGGCACTAAAATAACTCCACTACTGTTTGGGCTCTGGCCATGCTGGCTTGACTCCTGAACATGTTTCCTTGAGGCGAGTGTCCCTGAAATGCTCTGGGGAAAACTGGAGATGGTTTAAAATCATAGCCTTGAAATTCATCCTAATCACAAATTTGATCTTTTCAAAGAGAACATGCTCCTGAAGGAATTTTACACATGGTAGCAGACTTAGAAGGCTTCCAGGTGGCTCAGCTGGTAAAGTGTCTGCCTGCAATGCAGGAGACCCAGGTTTGATTCCTGGGCCAGGAAAGATCCCCTTGGGAAGGAAATGGCAACCCACTCCAGTACTCTTGTCTGGAAAATTCTATGGATGAAGGAGTCTGGCAGGCTACAGTCCATAGGGTCTCAAAGAGTTGGATATGACTGAGCAACTTCACTTTCACTTTTTCATCAGATTTAGAAAGCTTTTAGTGATAAAGCAATAATTCAAATATTAGTTTGAGGTGCATTCTAAATGGTGACAAATGTGGAGAGAGGGGAATTGAAAAAACCAAATAGAATCTAATAATTTATGATAATAAATTTCATGAAGGGGACATAAAAAATGGAAGAGATAGAGCCATTCTGAGGAATTATTTTATCTGCTGTTTCAGATATATTGAGTATATGTGCTGTTTCCAGATTTGAGTTCATCTAATCCAACCAGTCCATTCTAAAGGACATCAGTCCTGTGTGTTCATTGGAAGGACTGATGCTAAAGCTGAAACTCCAATACTTTTGCCACCTCATGCGAAGAGTTGACTCATTGGAAAAGACTCTGATGCTGGGAGGGATTGGGGACAGGAGGTGAAAGGGACGACAGAGGATGAGATGGTTGGATGGCATCACTGACTCGATGGACATGAGTCTGAGCGAACTCCGGGAGTTGGTGATGGACAGGGAGGCCTGGCATGCTGCAGTTCATGGGGTCGCAGAGTCGGACACGACTGAGTGACTGAATTGAACTGAACTGAACTGAAGACTTTGTGAATTTAATTCTTACAGAAATTTTCCCATAGTTTTAAAGTTTGAGAAAATTAGCTACCTGTTTTGACCAACTCTTCATTGCAAAAAAATTTTTTTAATTCTTTGTGAATTTACTTCTGTCAATTACACAAGATACAGCAAGAGTACCGTTTTCTTAAATAAGAAGAAATAATTGTCTGTATTACAATAGGAAACATGGACATTATGTTCTTAAAATGATACAGATATTGTGTTATTGAAAAAGTAAATAGTGCACAAAATTTCTAAACAAAGCAAAAATCTATAATGGTCTTAAAAGTGCATCTGCTATATTTTAATACAACTTTGATTCTGTTTTGTATCTGTCCTTCAACTTGGAATGAGGATGCTCTGTGGGTAGAAGAGATACTTATGGAATGAAAATTAGAACAAATGAAACTTCCTGCAGATATCCTGGAATGAAAGGAGTTGAAGGGGAAAAGTTAGTTTCCAAAGAACTACAAAAGCATGCTTATCCTGCTGAGGAAAAGATTCATGGTTACAGATTATGTGTTTGAGTTTGAAAGTGCTAAGCAAACCTTAGCGAAAATGTAGGAATATGGTCCAAAGAGATTTAAAAGGAAATCTTGAGTCATAAAAGAACATTGAGGACATTCATAAAGAAAGACATGTAGTAACAAGTCATAAGATGAAATTTGTCTGTACCATCAACACATATGCTCAATAAAGTCTCCTGGGAATTTTATAGAAAATGCAAATTACAGTGGAATTTAAAAGCTAAAAAAGTTGAAATAATTATAAGAAAAAAGGCAAATGTGAACTGCTGTTTGATACACGAGGAATAGTAGAGATGGGTTTCTTTGTTCTTGTACCAGAAACAGCTTCAAACACATTTTATGGCTTGCATCCGTTGCATTTGGGGTAGAGTAGACTGATGCAGTCCATGGGGTCACCAAGAGTTGGACACGACTGAGCGACTTCACTTTCACTTTTCACTTTCATGCATTGGAGAAGGAAATGGCAATCCACTCCAGTGTTCTTGCCTGGAGAATCCCAGGGGCAGGGAAGTCTGGTGGGCTGCCGTCTATGGGGTCACACAGAGTCGGACATGACTGAAGCGACTTAGTAGCAGCAGCAGACTGATGCTCAGCGCTGAAGAACTGATGAAATATTTTGGTCACCTGATACGAAGAGCTGACTCATTAGAAAAGACCCTGATGCTGGGAAGGATTGAGGGCTAGAGGACAAGGGGATGACAGAGAATGCTTGGATGACATCACTAACTCAGTGGATATGAGTTTGAGCAGACTCTGGAAGATAGTGAAGGACAGGGAAGCCTGGCCTCCTGTAGTCTATGGGGTTGGAAAGTTGGACACGACTTAGCAACTGAACAAGATTGATGCTTTTCTCACAGAACAGGGAGCTTGTTCTGGGATCCAAAGACCTCAGCTCTTTGCTGTTAGCTGAGCCATTTGGTTCTGACCTTTGTGAATTTTCGTCTTAAAGTTATAAAATGAAGGAGTAGGGCTAGATGATTTCTCAGTTTCTTCTTGAATGCAGTTCTGAGTGTGTTATCTTTAGTTCATTTGACTAAACTTGAATAATGACCATGTTAAGAAAAACTTATGTGGCCAGGCTGGATTTTGTTCGTGAGACCAATAAAAAGATCCTCAAAAAGAAGGCTCTTCATATTGCCTTCTAGAGTCAGTAATGGTTCAAGAATATTTTTCTTTTCAAATAATCGTAGAAGTAAATTATGAGTTCTCTGCATGACACAGTACTTAATATAACCATTTAGATTATTCCGTTGCAAACTCTTTCACCCCCAGCTGGTTAAACCTCTCTCAATCCTTTCTGGTGGGGCTCCAAGGTTCAGTCTTCTGGTATTTAAAAATCAAAACTGAACACTGGCAGCCACTGATCATGAATTGAATTCTTTGCATAGATCCTAAAACCAAACACCATACTTGTTTTCATCACTCAGATCTTTTAAGCTGGGTCAAGTTTTATAAGAAGGTGTTTTCATTTAGCCTTGACTCTTAAAGCTCCATCAAAATGCCCCGTTCTCGCTGGCTTCCCGGAGCTCCTAAATTTGTGTTGGTTTAGTGCTTGCTTGTTTTAAGTTTACTCCCACTGATATTCTCTTCCACAAACACACATGAAGGAAGCTTGTTAACATCCTTGTCCTTTCCAACAATCTCAAAAATCCCTGCTCTGTTAGTATTATCTTCCTCCACTCCCAGTGGCCTGATTTAGTCATCATGAAAGGATGAAGAAGGCAGTTCAAATGCAAATAGATAAAAGTCAGGGTTTAGATCATTACAGACATTGAACTAGAAATTTGACTGATCTTCAGTCAGTCAGTCAGTTCAGTCGCTTATTCGTGTCCGACTCTTTGCGACCCCATGAATCATAGCACACCAGGCCTCCCTGTCCCATCACCGACTCCTGGAGTTCACTCAAACTCATGTCCATTGAGTCGGTGATGCCATCCAGCCATCTCATCCTCTCTTGTCCCCTTCTCCTCCTGCCCCCAATCCCTCCCAGCATCAGGGTCTTTTCCAATGAGTCAACTCTTCGCACGAGGTGGCCAAAGTACTGGAGTTTCAGCTTTAGCATCATTCCTTCCAAAGAACACCCAGGGCTGATCTCCTTCAGAATGAACTGGTTGGATCTCCTTGCAGTCCAAGGGACTCTCAAGAGTCTTCTCCAACACCACAGTTCAAAAGCATCAATTCTTCGGTGCTCAGCTTTCTTCTGATCTTACTTATAGCCAAACATATGTGTTTGTCAGTATATAGAGGGAGAAATGTATTACATCTTTAGGGAAACAACTTTGTGTGGCATTAGGTTTTGAGTGACATTTCTGGGGTGTGACATCACACTGAAAAATGTCCCCCAGTACAGTACATTTTTGAGTCTACAGTCCCCTCAATATGAGTTAAGGACAGAGAGCTCAAGTGGAACTTAGTGAAAGAATTTCTGGGGACTAAGACAAATACAAGCATATGAAGTTTTGTGTGATCTGATCTGGCCTAATCGACAGAAAAATGGACTACTCTTCCAACATTATTCCATTTTTGCTCTCTCAGCTAGGGTTTTGGTGTAAGTTGGGCAGCAAACTGTTTGAGGTTACTCAGGTATGTACCTGTGATCCCTAAATATTATGAAGAGGATTCCACACTTGTTCAAATTCCACTCTTTATCTCCCATATACTTCCTCTCCTACTGCAGAGCCGTCAGACCTATTTCTCTCAGAGTTCTTTCCGAAAAACTTGTTTTCCATTCTTAGCCTCTGTACCTCTTTTCTAATTTTGCACCATTGAATAACAAATAATGAACCTGGCAAAGGCAGAATCCTCCTTGGAAGGCAGGGAAGGGGGAATAGATAGACAGGATCCTTAGCAAGGTTAGTGGTTAAAAGCCAGCCTCTTATTAATTTTTATTCAATCACACATACATTATCTTTATTAAACTTTATAATGCTGTAGTGTGACATGTATTGTTTTTCTGTTTACATGCAAGAAACAAAGTTTCCAGGAGTTTACAGAATTTGCTCAGAGTCTCATAACTAGAAACTGTTTCAGCTGACATTGTAAATCCTGGTCCTGTAAGAGCCTAGAGGGCAAGTTTTCTGTGGGACTGGTTAAGGTCAAATCCATTCCCTGTAAAGACTGGATTAGCCAATGGTAATGCTGATACCCTTTTAACAAAATGGGTGGACAGGTCCTGACTCAGGATCTCACTAGTTTCAATGACTTGACTGCTTACACATAGGTTTAGGAACCTTCCACATACATACAAACCTAAATGAATGCAATGTATAGCAGAGCACTGTACAATTATCACACATATACTCAATACAGAAGTCATATCACAGTCTTGCATTTTCCATTCAGGCATATTAGCAAAGATAGTTCCATGTTTAGGGATCCTCAAGATCACTCAGTTTCAGTGATTTGCTAAAAGGGCTCACAGAACTCAGAAAAACTGTACTATTCATAGTAATTGTTTATTGCAGCCAAAGGATACAGATTAAAATCAGCAAAGGCAGAAGGGTCACAAATTGGAGAGGAGAGACCAGAATCAATTTTTGGTTGTCCTTTCCCAGTGGAGTCACTTGGCAGAGCTTAATTCTCCCAGCAATGACACGACAGATACACACAGTGCATTGCCTATCAGGGAACTCACTCAAGCATTAATGTCTAGAGCTGCTATTGCAAGTTGGTCAAATCAGTCAATCTTAAAGGAAATCAACCTTGTATATTCATTAGAAAGACTGATGCTGAAGCTGAAGCTGCAACACTTTGGCCACCTGATGTGAAGAGCCAACTCATTGGAAAAGACCCTGATCCTGGTAAAGATTGAAAGCAAAAGGAGAAGGGGGCAGCAGAGGATAAGATGGTTAGATAGTATCACTGACTCAATGAACATGAATTTGAGCAAACTTCACAGTGAAGGACAGGGAAGCCTGGCATGCTGCAGTCCATGAGGTCCCAAAGAGTTGGATAGGACTCGTGCATATGACTGACTTTAGTTATTTCATCTCTAGCTCCCCCCAGAGGTCATACTGACTCAGCATGGCCCAGACTCCCACTATAAATCACATTGATCAACTATCTGGCAAGTCCCAGAGCTACAGGTATATAAACAGTCTTATCAGGCAAGATATTTCAAGAGTCTAGAGGATATCTCCCAGTAGCTGGTCAAGGGCCATTAATTTTTTGGAAAGTTACAAGATTTGAATATCCCAAACCTGCTAACTTAACTCTTTGGGGAAGTCGCTCAGTCGTGTCCGACTCTTTGCGACCCCATGGACTGTAGCCCACCAGACTACATCCATGGAATTTTCTAGGCAAGAGTACCGGAGTGGGTTGCCATTTCCTTCTCCAGGGGATCTTCCTGACCTGGGGATCGAACCCAGTCTCCTGCATTGCAGGCAGACACTTTATTGCCTGAGCCACCAGGGAATCCCTAAACCTAACTTTTTACTGCACAGTTAAGATAAATCTAATAGGTATATGCAGAAATAAATTGAAATAGAATTGGCCACCTAAAATGTAGCTTCTTAGAGAAATTTTAATCACTTAAAGAGTAGGTGATTTGGGACATAAAATTTTCTTTTCCAGTAGAAAGTGTTACTCAACACAATAATTAAGAGAAAGTATAATCTTTCAGAATATTTTATATTTGTAAGAAAAATCATTCAAAGCCAGAGTTTAAATAGATCAGTGGTTTTAAAAATTATGGTTCAAGGTTCCTGAGTCACCACTGGATTCGGAAGTTTTGAAAATGGGACTTGTTGGGTGAATGGGCAGGCTTTTGAGTGCCTGATGTTCTTTCAACCAGAGCAGCTGTGTTTCAAACTATTTTCCTGATTTATATTTCTGGGTAAAAGCTCATCTGAATAAAAGGTTTAAAAATGCAAAACAGAACTGAAAACCAATTGTTACAGGCTTAATTGTGCCTCTCAAAGACATTATATTCAATCGGAACCTTCAGTGCCTCAGAAAGTGACCTTTTTTGGAAATAGGGCTGTTGCAGTTATAATTAAAATCAAGATGAGGTCATACTTCAGTGGGCAGTATGGAGTGGGCCCTTAATCTAACCTGACTGGTGTCCTTGTAAGAAGAGAAGAAAGATGCTCAGGGAGAAGGCAGTCATGTGAAGACAGAGGCAGGGACAGGAGCAGCTGCAAACCAAGGAGCACTGAGGAATCCTGGGAAACACCAGAAGCCAGAAGCAGCCAGGAAGGATTCCCCTCTCTAAGTTTCAGAGGGAGCGTGGCTCTGCTGATACTTGGATTTTGCACTTCTAACACTCTGTACTGTGAGACAATAAATTTTTGTTATTTTAAGCCACCCAACTTGTGGTGCTATCTTACGATAACGTTAGAAAACTAATGCACTGACTAGTCTGATTTCATTCAACTGATCGAAAATTAAGAGGTTAGGCAGCTTACTGAAGACTGAGAGTACCAAAGAGATCTACTGTGTATCTGTTCAAAAAATATGCTGTAATTCTGTGTGTTTTAAATGGATCACATTATTTAGTTAGCAACAACAACAAAGTATATTTTCATAGATAAAACTCAAGGTTTCTTAAGTAGTCTTTATCAAATCATCATAAAACACCTTAAATATATAAAATTTTTGTCAATTATATATCAGTAAGTTTGGGGAGGGAAGACATAGCCTGGCTGATAAAATTAGGCTCCTGAAAGCAGTGCAGATTTTTGCAGCTGCAATTGAGAAATGGAACTATGTATCAGTTTTTCTGGCCTGAGTTAAAAGAAAACCGGCTAGTAGGTTTTTAATACATTCAAGTACTCATTCATTATTATTTTCACTAGAGGGAAAAGAACTTGGTGTGGGGGTGGAAGTAGAGAACAGCGTTTTCAATAGTTGACTTTGTTTAGTGGAATAAGCAAAGCATATGCAAGAAAAAAGAAAGTCGTAGTCCTTAATTAGATGTTACTCAGGAGACATGAGTTTGATCCCTGGGTCAGGAAGATCCCTTGGAGAAGGGCATGGCTACCCACTCTAGTATTCTTGTCTGAAAAATCCCATGGACAGAGGAGCCTGGAGGGCTACAGTCCATGGTGTTGCAGAGTCAAACATGACTGAAGCAACTGAGCACAGTAGCCCTATTTTCGCTGTTTATCAAATCTTAAACTTAACCTTTGAATCAATTACCCATGACTATATTGCCATCCAGCCCAAAACTCAATGGCTTAACAGAAACAATGTACTGTTGTTGTATCTGCAGGAGGTTAGTCTTGGCTGGAGTGTCTCTGATTCAAATGTCTTTCAGGCTCCTTAGATCAGCAGGATGGTGTTAGAGAATATTTTTCTCATAACAATGGAAGAAGTAGGTGTAAGAGGGCAGTGAAAAAGTGAGCGAGAAGTTTCTTAAGGCCTAGGCTGTAGGCTGGCATACTGCTATTCCAGCCCTGCATCGCTGGGCAAAGCAAGTCATGTGATGTGTTAGTTAGCTAGGGCTGCTGTAGCAAAGTACTGTAGACCAGGTAGCTTAAAACTATGGAGATTTATTGTCTCACTGTTCTAAGCATGAAAGTCCAAAATCAAGGAATTCCATTAGACCAAACTCATCCATTTTGAACACTCTGGCCATCAGAATTTTTTTGTTTGTTTGGCTGTGCTAGGTCTTAGTTATGGCGGGAGCCATATCTTCTATCTTCACTGTGGTACATGTGGATTTTGAGTTGAGGCATGTGGGATCTAGTTCCCTGGCCAGAGGTGGAACCTGCATGAAGAGCTCAGAGTCTTGGCCACTGGACCACCAGGGAAGTCCTTGGGCATTAGAATCTTAAGGCAGTGTGAGAGAGGCCATCAGGTCCTGCTGTTCATACTTAGAAATTAAAAGAGCCTAACTCAGGTTTTTATGAAGAAACCAAAGAACGTGTTAATAAGACTATAGCTCCACCATAAGTAGAAGATTGGGAAAGATAGCCCCAATATTTTGTAGTACTGCCTGTTGAGAGTCTTTTTTCTCACCCCTTGAATCTTGCTTAAATTTGTGGAAAGCGGTGTTGTTTAAGTTCTGGATCTTAGGACTCCAAAGTCTTGCAGATTTCATATTTGCTATCTCAGAATGTTCCCTAAGACCACCATGTGAGGAAACTGATCTGTATGCTGCAGGGTGAGAGGCCGTGTGGAGGAGAACCATGGTTGCCCAGGTGATAGCCCATGACAGCCAGAGTCATGTCAGGGTGGCAAAGTGTAAAGTTCTGGTCCCATCTTAGTCATCTTTGTGCCCTACATTCTCTAGTCTCATACCAGCTGCCCCCAAATCTCTGCTTCAAGCTATGTTTTATATAAATGATAAGACAGATTTTACTGTTTTCCTTTGCATGAACTCAAATTATAAAACTTTAATAACAAAAATTTTAATTGATTGATTGATTTGGGAAATCCACTTTGAATGAAGGGTGGCTTCCTGAAGTTTTCTGCTTTGCTAACATGAACAGGCAATTCTATGTTCCCTCCACAAGATCAGCACACTCTTCAGTTCAGTGTTGGGAAGGGCATTTATGCTCTTGGAGAGAAGAGTAATTTCCTGTTTGTTGTCTGAGCTGGAAAAAGATCTCTTCTTGTGCCAAGAACATCACATAGATTTCATCTTGTCTGATAATTCTGATTTGTGGTGACTGCCTGGAATAATATTAAGAAATATTGCAAAGCCACATCCAGGTTCAGTTATAAATGATTGACAGTGTCTTTCCTGGAGAGGAAATAGGTGCTTGGTACACCTTCCATTGTATTTCCTACCGTTGGCCATGGTACTTACTCTGAAAACAATTAAATGGCTCCTTTCCTCTAAAAGTAGCAACACTAAGGGATTTCTGTTTAATCACTTTGTACCCAGTAGGCATAGTTTATAAAGTTATATTAGCTAGCCTAGATAGAGCTTAATAAGATTCACTGATAACTGACATCATTAGAGATAGTAATCTCATCTAAAGTGTAAAGGCTATTATTTTGGTCATTCTTATTTATGCAGTTTCTTTAACAATCATGTATAATGGTTACTTATTTAATCCATGGCAATATTTTTTGCAATAAACAATATTTTTAAACTATAAAATAAAGCTACAATGATAAAATTGCAGAAGTCTGTAAGAGTTAAATTGAGAGGTGAGGGTTAGCCAACTATGGCCAATGGCTAGTGGGCCAAATTCAATCTGCCACCTGTTTTTTGTTTTTGTTTGTTGGTTGGTTGTGCCAGGCAGCATGTGGGCTCCCCAATCAGGGATCAAACCTGTGCCCCCTGCAGTGGAAGCATGGAGTCTTAACCTCTGGACCACCAGGGAAGTCCTATCTGTTTTTATAAATAAAATTTTATTGGAACACAGCCATTGGCCTATGGCTGTTTTTGCACCAGGATAAGAGGATCCAGTAGTTGCAGTGGAGACCAGCAGAGTTGAGTAGCTGCAGTGGCGACCTTATAGCCTGCAAAACCTGAGATATTTGCTATCTGACCTACTACAGAAAAAGTTTGCCAACCCCTGATGAATTGAAATGGTTAAGGAGCTAATGCTTATTAACTGCTTTCCATATTCAGGGAACTGGAATGGACATAACCCTTTGATGGGCTCTTTCCTACTTAAAAATGGTAGCACAAGAGGTGTAGCCCAAGTAGTGGTTTTTAATCCTGTCTGCATATTAAAATTAACTGAGTAGAGTTGTTAAAACTATTAAAACTGGGATATGACCCATGTGAGATATGCATATTTTTGAAAGCTGCTCAGCTGAATCTGATGTGCTATAAGGTTACAAAGCATTGATCAGGGTTATAATTTTATATTTCAGCTGTTTGCTCTTACAGAGGTTAGATGGTATAACTAGCCTGTTTGATTACAGTGGTTCAAATATTATAGAAAGTAAATCTGAAATAGCTTAACAAAATGGAATATAAAAATTTCCAGGAATATCCGGTACTAATTCAGACTGAGCCATTTTAAAGTCCCAAGCTGAAAGAATTTTTGCTGATCCAATTTTCTTTTTTGTAAAGCATCCACAAATCTCCAGATTCAAAACTAAGAGTCAGGCTAACAAAAAAGTTATTTAAGTCTATTTTTTGTGTGTGTGTGCCTTACTTTCTTAACACTCTTGAATCATTTACTTCAGAAAATAAATCCTGATATAGTTATATTCTGTCTTGCAGTTAGAAATCTTGTTCACATTGAAACACTACTTAGAAAGTACTTGAAAAATTGGGTAGAATACAAGAGGGTTTAATTTTGGCTAGATAAAGACAATTTTTTTCTAGTTCAACATGTGGCAAATTATAATGGGTATCCCAGGAATAGTGGCTCAGGAAGCTCTTTCACAGCTCTGGTTCTAAGGATATATATATACACTCCTTGTCCTGTTGAGTGCACCACTGACTTTTTATGAGTTTAAGTAGTAATTTTGATAACAAATTTTTTCATAGACATCTGAAAGTAAGACTTCTGTGAATTGCTGGAATTACACAAAGGCAGAAGTTATTTATAGATGGAGAAACTCACACTTTAACATGCTTATTCCAAAGATGTATCTTGAGAATTTCCTAGGCAAGTTAGTGCACCAATAGTAAAAATTATACATTTATAATTTAATTTTTACCAGCCTAGCAACTAGTTCAAGCATATGTGTAGATGAAAATTTCCATCCATTTTGCCAAATCACACTTCATCAATCTGAAAAATCTGTCTTGGCCACACCCACCCTATTTGGTGCCAGTTCTCTTCACTACTATGTTCTTCTTCACTACTGTCTTCTCAAAGCCTGAAATTTCCTCTCCCATCAAACTAGGAAAACTTGGAAATCTCTTGGCTAGAGATATTCTTACAGATCCTTAACGAAATTCTGATAGATTGTAATGATGAGAAGAATCCATCTTATTTTTCTTTTAAATCATGCTCTCTTTATACTCTTCTTTTCTTACTTTCTGTGGAATTGGCAATGCCACCATGAAAACCAATCTGTTCATCATCATCCGAGAATATCTGTTTTCTACTGAGACTAGTTTCTCTTTAAATGATGCATGCATTTTTCTTTGCAGAAGACTGCAAAATCCTGGGTCTGCTTCCCTAAAGTGTCTCTATCTTGGAGCAGGACCTCAGACTGTATCAGAAGTAACGTTCTCCACAGTGAGAGAATAACATTCTCTTAGTGCATATATATATATATATATATATATACTGTACATATGTTCAATTGCTTAGTCGTGTCCAACTCTTTATGACCCCATGGACTGTAACCCGCCAGGCTCCTCCATCCATGGGATTTTTCAGGCAAGAATACTGAAGTAGATTGCCATTTCCTTCTCCAGAGGATTTTCCAGATCCACAGATAAACCTGTGTCTTCTGCATTGGCAGGCAGATTCTTTACCAGTGAGCCACCTGGGAATATATGTGTGTGTGTGGTGTGTGTACATATATGTATATGCATATATATATAAAATTTCTTTTTTATATACTCTTATTCCCATTTTTAGAGAAAAAGTACTAAGAAGCACAGTGTAAAAAAGCACAGTGATAACACAGGAAAGAAATTTGTATTTATTTAGTATCTAATATATGCAAAGCCTTGATAAGCACTTCACATATGTTATTTAATCGTCATAAGAAATCATCATACAGGTATTGTTTCTATTTTTACTAATGAGTAGGTGGATTTTCAAGGTCATAAGCTGCTAAACAATCTCTTTTTTATAGTCCTATGTAACTAACAAGTGATCAATTAACATTAATTATAAATCAGTGGATTCTTTTTTAATGAGCTCTTGCTCATTAAATTTGGAAATCACTTTTCATTTTTTCATATATGCCTCAGGATGCATCACAGGCATTTATGAATGAGTAATTTCCACCTCCATATGAGGAATGTGGTAACTTTCCAAAAATATCTACATACCCAGAGTAGCTTCCCACCACCTCCTAAGAGTAAGTTAGGTCTCTTTATGATGTCAACCCTCTGAAGCTAAGTCCTTTTTCTTGAGTTGAAGGGTACAGCTTTGAAAATGACTGCAGTCTGATATCTTACAACTTATTGCAGTTCTCTGCAAGTTCAGACATTTTCTGCAGCGAACAGAAAGTACAAATGTAGCTAAGTGTTAATTAAAAAGAACATCTTGAGTGTAAACATTAAAAATTGATCACCTTCTGTGAGCAATTTAATTTATGAGCATTAACATATTCTAAGCTGATGTCTTGAGTTTTACTAGAACATCTCTTGGTGCATAATGAAGGGAAAGAAGGAAGAACCCTTAACACGAATTTATTTAAATTCCTTTCTTCCTAGTCCGGAGAAGGCAATGGCAACCCACTCCAGTACTCTTGCCTGGAAAATCCCATGGATGGAGGAGCCTGGTGGGCTGCAGTCCATGGGGTTGCTAAGAGTTGGACACGACTGAGCAACTTCACTTACACTTTTCACTTTCATGCATTGGAGAAGGAAATGGCAACCAACTCCAGTGTTCTTGCCTGGAGAATTCCAGTGACGGGGGAGCCTGGTGGGCTGCCATCTATGGGTCGCACAGAGTCGGACACGACTGAAGCAACTTAGAGGCAGCAGCAGCAGCTTCCCAGTCACAGTGGGTGTGCAAATTCTAAGGCCAGAGACATGGCTACTTCAGTGTTGGTTTAACTGCAGCAGCTGAAGAGCAACGGCATCCCAGTGTCCCTGGCCCCCCACTCCTCATGTTCGGATTCACACCATCAATTCTGCATCGTTGTAATTGTTTTTGGCAAAGTGGCAGACCTGTGGAGTGGCTCTGACAGCTTTCCTTTCGTTTTGGGTTATACTAAATCATTAATGAGTGCATTTATTTATTGAATTTTCAGCTTGTTCAGTAAGGTGTAGCAGAGTATGCATATGAGAGAATGAAGAAAAGAATAAATTAAGTTTCATCACCAAAGTCAGCCAACTATCTCCGTGAGCTTAATTAAGGGAATAATTTTTCCCTTTAGTTCCAGAGTCTGTTTTCAATGTCAAGATCTGGATGCTGCATTTTGAAAATATTACTAAATACAGTTAGTGTCATCAAAAATGAGAACTCGGGGGAATTTCTTGTGGGTTTCTCTTTAGGTCCCTTAACATGTCCTACCTTTTATTAAGTCCCTTCCCTAGTCCTGGCAGTCTAGTGACTCTGGGCTTTTCTGATGCTCCCTGCTTGCTCAAAGCTCCATGCAGTCATTCTGTACATGTCTTCTTCCCTCCCTCCCTCCTACTCCTCCAAAAATTCACTGATTCTCTACTCCATTCCTTTAGCATTTCATTCTAATAGGAAATCTGATTTATCTATGGTAGGTATGAGCAGTTGACAATGACTCTTCAAGGAGGTACAAAGGTGCCTGCTTTTAAAAAGTGTTAAGTGACTTCAATTTTGAGAGATGAGAAATCTTCAAAATCCTATTGTGTAGAATGTCTTAGAACTGAATCTGCCATGTCTTTTTTCATGCTTGACTGTTGTATGGGCAAGATGAAAATAAGTTCATAAAAATTTTTTCTTTTTAATTTTTAAATTTTTATTCATTTATTTTTGGCTATGCTGGGTCTTCATTGCTTTGCGGGCTTTTCTCTAGTTGCCACAAGTTGGGGCTACCCTCTAGTTGTAGTTTGTGGACTTCTTATTGCAGTGGCCTCTTGTTGTGGAGCATGGGCTCTAGGGTGTGAGGGTTTCAGTACTTGTGGCCCTTGGGCTCAGTAGTTGTGGTTCCTGGGCTCTGGAGCACAGGCTCAATAGTTGTGATGTACAGGCTTAGTTGCTCTGTGGCATGTGCTGCTGCTGCTGCTGCTAAGTCACTTCAGTCGTGTCCGACTCTGTGAGACCCCGTAGATGGCAGCCCACCAGACATGTGAGATCTTCCCAAATCAGGAATCGAACCCATGTCTCCTGTATTGACAGGCACATTCTTTACCACTGAACCACCAGGGATGCCCCCTCAAAATTCTTAACTAAATTTATCTTATAATAACCAAGAAGGGATTTCAGAATGGGCTTGGAAAAGAATTTTAGGTACCCCAATATTCATCACAGCACTGTTTATAATAGCCAGGACATGGAAGCAACCTCGATGTCCATTAGCAGATGGATGGATAAGAAAGCTCTGGTACGTATACACAATGGAGTATTACTCAGCCATTAAAAAGAATACATTTGAATCGGTTCTAATGAGGTGGATGAAACTGGAGCCTATTATACAGAGTGAAGTAAGCCAGAAAAAAAACACCTATACAGTATACTAACACACATATATGGCATTTAGAAAGATGGTAATGATAACCCTGTATGCGAGACAGCAAGAGAGACACAAATGTCTAGAACAGTCTTTTGGACTCTGTGGCAGGGGGGAGATGATTTGGGGGAATGTCATGGAAACATGTATAATATCATATAAGAAACGAATCGCCAGTCCAGGTTCAATACAGGATCCTTGGGGTTGGTGCACTGGGATGACCCAGAGGGATGGTATGGGGAGGGAGGTGGGAGGGGGGTTCAGGATGGGGAACACATGTACACCCATGGCGGGTTCATGTTGATGTGTGGCAGAACCAATACAATATTGTAAAGTAATTAGCCTCCAATTAAAATAAATAAATTTAAATTAAAATTTTGCTTCATGTAAAAATTAGGGTAATATTTTAATGAAGATATTGTGTTTCAGTGTAATATGTGATCATATGTGTAGCAAATTATAAGATTTAAATCTTAAAATAAAACTCTACCTAATAGCTCATCAAAATAAAAGTGTATTGAGTGCTGATGGCCTCTGGCTCATTTTTAGCAGGTAACTTAGTGGAGGGCTTGCAAAGGTATAATTGTTGGTGTCATTCTTCAAACCCCAGCACAAAAACAAGACAGTATCCAAGTGAAATTCTAGTGTACTAAAAATAAAACGAAGTTTGAAAGAGAGAGTTTAGTTTTATTACATTGTCAAGAAAATAAAGTGAAGTAATTTATTTTAACATAAACTTAATCATCAGTGAAATTTTAAAATAAATAGTATTTTAAATGTTTCAATCCAAACTAAATATTTCTTTGGAATGTTTTAGGGTAATGGAGCAAAAAATGAATTCTGTTTCCCAAATCCTACAGCTTTAAGGACCACTTTCATAGCAGTACAGAGAATATATCATTAAAAAATGGTGGCAGTTTTATGTATTTTATTTGGGCTCTGGACTCTTGTATATTTATGAGAAGAAGGAATGTGGATAAAAGAGATCTTTCTGTTCATTGTCTGATGAATACCTATGTGTGACTATTGCCATAACCATTTCCAGATATTTTTTCCAAGTTTCCAAAAAAATATGCATTTATCTACTGCATTAAAAAAATTATTTAAGGTTCTTAAAAAGTCTGATTATACTATTAACTTATCAAAAATTTGCATATGAAAATTAAACTCTAGCTAGATAATAAAATTTATGCTATGATTTTAATTCCTCAAAAAAGATAATCACACAGGTTCATAATTTCCCACTGGGCATTTTTCACTTGGCATCTTAAGGGGCTAGTACTGATTATAGTGGCATTGACATGATGGGTCTGGATTCAGGGAGAGCAGGAATCAGAAGTGTGCATCATTGTCAGAATGACATTCCAAGTACCAAATCAATCACTTTGTAGCTGATCAACTTTAGAACACCACTGCAAAATGGGGATAGTAACAGCCATTTCACAGAAATTGCAGGAGGAGCACAGGAAGCTATGTGAGGAACTATATTATGCCAATTAGTTATTATAACCTGGAAAAGAGTAAGGGAAAAACAAGACAAGTCAATTTTGTCCTCCCCACCACCCATCCCACTAAACCATCTTGGTCAAGGATTATTTGTGCCTCCAACAGACAGTTATACAGAACAGCTGATACTGAACAATGAGGATACTTTTCGGTTGTGACTGAAAGCAATTCATTAATCTTAAGGAAAATAAAAAAAAAAAAAGGAATTCATTGGTTCACGCAACTAGAAAGCCTTAGAGATGCCGGAAAAGATGTCATGAGGAATCTTCTTCTTTTTCAGCATTTCTTGGCTCTGTTGTCCTCTGTGGTATCTTCATGCTCAGGCAAGCCACCCCCAGATGGTGGTGAGAATGGCCCCAACAATTCCCAACCTTGTGAAGTCCCTTTGTGCTTGAGATCTCAGAAGGGCAGAGACTCTCAATTCTCTTATCAGTCTAGGGATTGTAAATCACCGAGGGTGGGTTTTGTGCAACAGCCTCCCCCTTCACCCCTAGGAAGAGAAGGGACAGTTCCTAAAATAAGAGCATCCAAAAGGGTGATGGGCAGACAAAAGTTGTCTGATACCTAGTACTCTGGTTCAAGTGAAAAAAAAATAGACCGTATTCTATAAGGGGTAAAGAGGAATCTCAGAGGGTTAGAAACAGGAAATGAGATACAACAGGGCCACAAGGAAATTGGAACTGCAAAGTCTCCCCTACAGCTAAGTGGGGTTGGGTTTCCCACTTTTCTGTTCTTATAGTATCCTGAACTTTCCCTATCATAACATTTGTGGCATTTATCATAATCAGTTCCTCTCAGTCCTTTTTGAAGATCAAGCCTATGAAGGCGTGGGCTTTTATTGTCCCATCTGCTGTTGAATCCCTAGCATCTATGGTAATGTAGGGATCCTAGTAGGCTTAGCAAATATTTGGATGAGTGGATAAATAAATGAGGTTGCTCACTTTGTCTCTCATGGATAATCCGTCATTCATGTACATCTGCTCCATTTATACGTTCTTCCTGCTATACATTGGTGTCTTTGTTCTGTTGTATATACTTATCATTGGCTTTGCCCTGCTATATCAGTAATTTGACCCTGATTTTGCCTGTTCTTTTGGCTCTAGAGTCTCTCAGTTTCTCAACTGTAAATTTAAGGAGAATAAGAAACATTTGGGTCATTGTCCATGCTTTATCTAGGCAACTGCAGGTGGGGGTGGGGCTATGTTGTCACAAACTATGTAGGGCTGCATAACCCGTCTCTTCACCAAGGGCTCAAGTGATCCATAGAGGAAAAGTGATATAATCAATTTGTCTCAAATCAGATTTTAGTAAATGAAACATTGCCATAAGTCATATTTACTAGCTCCCAAAAGGTCACTTTTCATTCCAATCCCAAAGAAAGGCAATGCCAAAGAATGCTCAAACTACCACACAATTGCACTCATCTCACACTCTAGTAAAGTAATGCTCAAAATTCTCCAAGACAGGTTTCAGCAATACGTGAACCGTGAACTTCCAGATGCTCAAGCTGGTTTTAGGAAAGGCAGAGGAACCAGAGATCAAATTCCCAACAATGCTGAATCATCGAAAAAGCAAGAGAGCTCCAGAAAAAACATCTATTTCTGCTTTATTGACTATGCCAAAGCCTTTGACTGTGTGGATCACAATAAACTGTGGAAAATTCTGAAAGAGATGGGAATACCAGACCACCTGACCTGCCTCTTGAGAAATCTGTATGCAGGTCAGGAAGCAACAGTTAGAACTAGACATGGAACAACAGACTGGTTCCAAATAGGAAAAGGAGTACGTCAAGGCTGTATATTGTCACCCTGCTTATTTAACTTATATGCAGAGTACATCATGAGAAATGCTGGACTGGAAGAAACACAAGCTGGAATCAAGATTGCTGGGAGAAATATCAATCACCTCAGATATGCAGATGACACCATCCTTATGGCAGAAAGTGAAGAGGAACTCAAAAGCCTCTTGATGAAAGTGAAAGTGGAGAGTAAAAAAGTTGGCTTAAAGCTCAACATTCAGACAGCTATGATCATGGCATCTGGTCCCATCACTTCATGGGAAATAGATGGGGAAACAGTGGGAACAGTATCAGATTTTATTTTTCTGGGCTCCAAAATCACTGCAGATGGTGATTGCAGCCATGAAAATAAAAGATGCTTACTCTTTGGAAGGGAAGTTATGACCAACCTAGATAACATATTAAAAAGCCGAGACATTACTTTGCCAACAAAGGTCTGTCTAGTCAAGGCTATGGTTATTCCCGTGGTCATGTATGGATGTGAGAGTTGGACTCTGAAGAAAGCTGAACGCCGAAGAATTGGTGCTTTTGAACTGTGGTGTTGGAGAAGACTCTTGAGAGTCCCTTGGACTGCATGGAGATCCAGCCAGTCCATCCTAAAGGAAATCAGTCCTGGTTGTTCATTGGAAGGACTGATGCTGAGGCTGAAACTCCAATACTTTGGCCACCTCAAAGTGTTGACTCACTGGAAAAGACCCTGATGCTGGGAGAGATTGGGGGCAGGAGGAGAAGGGGACGACAGAAGATGAGATGGCTGGATGGCATCACCGACTTAATGCACATGAGTTTGGGTGAACTCTGGGAGTTGGTGATAGACAGGGAGGCCTGGCGTGTTGCGATTCACGGGGTTGCAAAGAGTCAGACATGACTGAGTGACTGACCTGACCTGAATTCCCTTAAAAGCCATAAGTGGTCTAGTGTCTTGAATATTATTCAGGGCTACTATAGGAGGTAGATCTTTCATGTATCATAACTATGACTTTTCCTCTCATCTGTTCATATATTAATAAGTGTTGGTAGTTCCTGCTGAGGCAATGGAGTCTAGACTCTACTCTCTAGATGTAGAAGAAGTTACATACTGACTGTCCTTGAGAACCTTACAAGGGAATCATTCATTCAGTCAATATTGATTGAGCTTTGAGTTCCTAGAATATGGTAGGAGCCATGCAAGAAAGTGGGGGTGAATGAGATAGATAGTCCCTGGTTTGCAGAGTCCCTGGTTACCTTAGTGGGAAAGATAAACAATTAAAATAATTATTATAATATTCATGAAAGCCGTAAAAGAGAGAAAAACTTTAAGGAAGCAAATAAGGGGCGGACTTAACTTCAGCTAGGGGACTAGGGAAGTCTTCCTGAAAAAGTGGAGTAAAGGTGGGCATGGGAAGAGGAACAAGGACTTTATAAAAGGAGAAAACTGGAATGATCAATATTTCAGGCATGGAGTCGTGTGAAGAGGAGTGGAGGAACTGAAAGGAAACACACAACGCACACATGCCATATAGTAATCAGGGTTTCAGGAGAGATACTTTTATTTTAGAAAAAGATATCCCATTATGTGTAGCTTTGTTGTTATGCTTTTCTCATTTACTATGCATTATGGAAATTGATCCAAATCAATTGGTAAAGATCTAATTCAAATGAATACTTTTAATGACTGCTTACTATTCCATGTTGTGGATATGCTGCAGTTTATTCAACTCTTCACAAATGGGTGGGTCTTTCTTTGATTCCATCTTTTGCCACTAAAAGAATACTGTGTAAACATCATATTCTTATATGTACTGGAAATTTTTGTTTCCTAGGAGTGTTGTTTCTGGACCTAAGATGCATGTAATTAAAAATCATACAATAGTGAAAAGCTGAACGCTTGTCATGTAAGATCAGGAACAAGACAAGGATGCTCACTCTTCCCACTTTTATTTAGTATAGTACTGGAGGCCCTAGCCAGAGTGCTTAGACAAGGAAAAGAAATAAAAGACATCTAAATTGGGAAAGAAGAAGTAAAACTATCACTGTTTGCAGATGACATGATATTAGATGTAGAAAACTCTAAAAATGTCACCAAAAAACTGTTAGAACTAGTAAGTGAATTCATTAAAATTGCATGATACAAAATCAGTATACAAAAATCTGTTGTATTTCTATACAGGCATAATGAACTCTTAGGATAATTAAGAAAACAATGGCATTTACAATTACATAAAAAGAATAAAGTAAATTTCAGGTGGTGAATAAAGAATCTGCCTGCCAAACAGGAGACGTGGGTTTGATCCCTGGGTCAGGAAGATCCCCTGGAGAAGGAACTTGCAACCCACTCCGATATTCTTGCCTGGGAAATCACCAGAGGAGCCTGGTGAGCTACGGTTCATAGGGTCACAAAGAGTTAGACATGAAAACATGTAAGATGTTAATGAAAGAGATTGAAGACACAAATAAATAGAAAGATATTCTGTGCTCATGAGTTGAAAGAATTAATATTGTTGAAATGCCAACGCTGCTATAGTATTGGCCGTAGTTAGTATCTCATATTTGAAAGTTGCTATGACAGTAAATCTTAAAATTTCTCATAAAAAGAAATGAATGGTGCGCTTACTGTGGTAATCATTCCATGATATATAAAAATACTAAATCATTATGTTGAACACCTGAAATTAGTATAATGTTATATGTCAACTTTTTGTTGTTGTTGTTTAGTTGCTAAGTCGTGTCCCACTCTTTGGGACCCCATGGACTGTAGCCCGCCAGGTTCCTCTGTCCATGGGATTTCCTAGGCAAGAATACTGGAGTGGTGTGCTGTTTCCTTCTCTAGGAGATCTTCCTGACCCAGGGATCAAACCCAAGTCTCCTGCATTGCAGATGAATTCCTTACCGCTGAGCCACCTAGGAAGCCATATAGGTCAACTGTGTGTTTATTCGCTCTGTCGCATCCGACGCTGAGACCCTTTGGACTGTAGCCCATGAGGCTCCTCTGTTCCTGGGATTTTTCAAGTAGGAATACTGGAGTGGGTTGCCATTTCCATCTTCAGGGGATCTTCCCAACCTAGGGATGGAACCTGCATCTCCTGAGTCTCTTGCCCGGCAGGCGGTTTCTTTACCGCTGAGCTGTTGAGGAAACCCCATATGTCAACTATCAGATCAGATCAGATCAGATCAGTCGCTCAGTCGTGTCCAACTCTTTGCAACCCCATGAATGGCAGCACACCAGGCCTCCCTGTCCATCACCAACTCCCGGAGTTCACTCAGACTCACGTCCATGGAGTCAGTGATGCCATCCAGCCATCTCATCCTCTGTCGTCCCCTTCTCCTCCTGCCCCCAGTCCCTCCCAGCATCAGAGTCTTTTCCAATGAATCAACTCTTCGCATGAGGTGGCCAAAGTACTGGAGTTTCAGCTTTAGCATCATTCCTTCCAAAGAAATCCTAGGGCTGATTGCCTTCAGAATGGACTGGTTGGATCTCCTTGCAGTCCAAGGGACTCTCAAGAGTCTTCTTCAACACCACACTTCAAAAGCATCAATTCTTCGGCACTCAGCCTTCTTCACAGTCCAACTCTCACATCCATACATGACCACAGGAAAACCCATAGCCTTGACTAGACAAACCTTTGTTGGCAAAGTAATGTCTCTGCTTTTGAATATGCTATCTAGGTTGGTCATAACTTTCCTTCCAAGGAGTAAGTGTCTTTTAATTTCATGGCTGCAGTCACCATCTGTAGTGATTTTGGAGCCCAGAAAAATAAAGTCTGACACTGTTTCCACTGTTTCCCCATCTATTTCCCATGAAGTGATAGGACCGGATGCCATGGTCTTCGTTTTCTGAATGTTGAGCTTTAAGCCAACTTTTTAACTCTCCTCTTTCACTTTCATCAAGAGGCTTTTGAGTTCCTCTTCACTTTCTGCCATAAGGGTGGTGTCATCTGCATATCTGAGGTGATTGATATTTCTCCTGGCAATCTTGATTCCAGCTTGTGTTTCTCCCAGTCCAGCGTTTCTCCCAGTCCAGCGTTTCTCATGATGTACTCTGCATATAAGTTAAATAAACAGCATTACAATATACAGCCTTGATGAACTCCTTTTCCTATTTGGAACCAGTCTGTTGTTCCATGTCCAGTTCTAACTGTTGCTTCCTGACCTACATACAGATTTCTCAAGAGGCAGGTCAGGTGGTCTGGTATTCCCATCTCTTTCAGAATTTTCCAGTTTATTTTGATCCACACAGTCAAAGGCTTTGGCATAGTCAATAAAGCAGAAATAGATGTTTTTCTGGAGCTCTCTTGCTTTTTCGATGATCCAGCAGATGTTGGCAATTTGATCTCTGGTTCCTCTGCCTTTTCTAAAACCAGCTTGAACATCAGGAAGTTCATGGTTCACATATTGCTGAAGCCTGGCTTGGAGGATTTTGAGCATTACTTTACTAGCGTGTGAGATGAGTGCCATTGTGCGGTAGTTTGAGCATTCTTTGGCATTGCCTTTCTTTAGGATTGGAATGAAAACTGACCTTTTCCAGTCCTGTGGCCACTGCTGAGTTTCCCAAATTTGCTGGCATGTTGAGTGCAGCACTTTTACAGCATCATCTTTCAGGATTTGGAATAGCTAAACTGGAATGCCATCACCTCCACTAGCTTTGTTCGTGGTGATGCTATCTAAGGCCCACTTCACTTCACATTCCAGGATGTCTGGCTCTAGGTCAGTGATCACACCATCATGAATATCTGGGTCGTGAAGATCTTTTTTGTACAGTTCTTCTGTGTATTCTTGGCATCTCTTCTTAATATCTTCTGCTTCTGTTAGGTCCATACCATTTCTGTCCTTTATCGAGCCCGTCTTTGCATGAAATGTTCCTTTGGTATCTCTCATCATACCTCACTAAAAAAATAATATACATATAAATTGCCCCCCACATGCTAGCATTTGTATTTTCACAAATTTGGTTGGAAATTCTTTTTTATAACATCCCTAACAGCAATGGATATCATCAACTTTTTAAGTTATTATTAATTTAGTGATTGTTAGTTACTTTATTTGTAGTTCTCTCAGTTGTTTGGAAGATAAAGGTCCTTTCGTATGCATACTCAATTTTACTTTCCAAACTGTTATTAGCTTTTCCTTTTAAGCATAACTTTTTTATTTCAAGAATCTTTATTTAGCATATATTTTGCCCATTCCCAGTTATTATCTACTTAAATTTAAATATGCATGTTGCTAGGTAAACTTTCATTGCTGTTTCTTTCATCTTCATCTTTCCTTTTCCTGCAGTCCTTCTTGTTAATTTACTGTCTGGTTGTTGATTTATCTCCAGTATGCTTCATTGGGAGTTCTCTGAATTTCTGCTTCTGGGCAAATATTTTTCCTTTGATCTGGTTGGTGTATGGCACCTTGAATGGCTTTAGGATTCTTGAGTTCTGTCCTTTACTCTCCATCAGTTGAAAGTGGTGTGTCATTTTCTGGGTCCCTCTGTTGTGTGTAGATGAGAAGCCAAGCTTTTCTGATGATTTGTTTTGAACTTAATCTTTCTTTCGTAAAGCTCTTGTAAGAATTTTTCGTTAAGTTCAGGAATTTTACCTGCATATGCCAAAAGTGTGTCCTGCTGGGAACTTAGCCCTTCACATCTATTCTCTTCCATCAATTCAGGGACATTTTTTTTCTTTTATGTACATAATTACTTCCTCTTCTGAATCTGTAACTTTTTTCTCCTGGAATTCCTGGAATTATGTCCCCTGGATCTGTCTATCTAGCCTTATGTTTTCTTTCATAATATCTAGTCCTTTGTAATTTTTTTTCCCCTTTTTTTGGTCCCACTTGATGTTCTAGATTACTCATTTAGTTCTCTTTTTTATCTTTTATGTATGAGAATCAGAGATTTTCTTTTGCATATGTCCTTTTTAGGGGAATATGTGATGAAATTAAATTTCTTTCATGTACTGCTATTACTGTTGTTGTAATGACAGGCAGTGGTGGTGGTAATGGTAGTAGCAGCAGTAGTAACAATAGTAGTATTTTGGTTTGGATTGATATCTGTCTTCTTTTACAGTTCCATTTTTCTAGAAATTCTCTCCTGGATTTTTAAAGATTTATGTATTTATTTATTGGCTGTGATGGGCCTGTTGCTGCTGACGCAGGCTTTCTCTGATTGCGGAGAGTGGGGCCTGCTCTCTAGTTGCAGTGCAGAGAGCAGGCCTTCTTATTGCAGTGTCTTCTCTTGTTGTGGAGCACGGGCTCTAGGCATGTGGGCTTCAGCAGTTTTGGCTCATGGGCTCTAGAATGTGGGCTCAGGAGGTGTGGTGCACAGGCTTAGTTGCTCCGTGGCATGTGGGATCTTCCCAGACCAGGGATTGAACCAGTGTCCCTTGCATTGCAAGATGGATTCTTAATGACTGGACTGCCAGGGAAGCCCTCTTCTGGTGTTTTAACCAAACTTCTTCTCCTGGGTTGTTGTGACTCTCTTGGATAGGTTTCTTCTTTTCTTTGCCTTGCAGCTGGGTTATGGGGACTAAATCTCTCTCCTCCTAGGTCCCTTTGGGTTTAAAGGCAAACACTTTGTCTCAGAGGCAAAGAGGATTCAATCCCAAGGAATTAGTTGTAAGGATGATATGAAATTCAGCTGTATAAAACTTAATGTATTCATTTCTAAAAATTCAGGAGTAAGTACCAAATAATTTCCCACTTAAATATTATTCTCGATGTGCCACTGTGACTGCAATTGTGATAGTTTTTATCTGTATATTACAAGCTCCTAAACAAAGCACTGACTCCAGGGGCCATCTCCAGTCCAGCCTTCACTGCTAACCATCGAGGATGGGCAGTTCGCTGACCTCAACATGCCCCAGTTTCTTTATCTTTAACAAGGGATAATAATACTTGTTCTACTTCCCTCACAGAGTTGTTGTGAGACTAAAGCAAAACAACAGAACTAATTTAAAGTGGTATAAAATATACAGTGTTGATGTTATCATAGAACATTGGCTGAGTGCATTTTAAATGGGAAAATGCAAAATTCTTTTCTGTGTGAGGTTTCTATATTTTATGGATTTACATTCTACTATTAAAGTCTTCTTACTCCTTTGTTTTAACTTGAAGAGAAAGAAAAAAAAACTAATGTGTGGTAACTTTTTGCTAGATAGCAAGTACTTTTGTGCAGATTGTCTCAAAAAAGTGAGGATTGTTCCTGTTTCACAGATGAGAAAACCTTAGTCAGTGCCAGGGTGAAAATTTTAACTCTCTTCTCCTGACTCCCATGACATGTTGGTACTTGTTTACTGTCACTGGAGCCCAGGACAGAAGCTCCCTCACTCTGATTTCGGCTGCGCCCTGCTATCGCTGAGCTGATGCACATTTGTTGACATTTGTATACACGGCTGCTTTAGAACTGCTCTCTAATTAATGTCATTACGTCTCATCTTCTCAGTCACACCCTATCTTCGTTTCATGTCTGTCTCCTGCCTCTCCTACACTGGCAAACTTAGTGAATAACATTTCTATACTTGGTCTCTCCCTTCTTTCTTTCGCTCTTTCTCCACAAAGCACTGTATGTTATTTATTTTCTATCTTCATTGAAGCTGCTTTCTGCAGGGTCATTAGTAGCCTCTGTGTCCTTTAAACTAATGAACACTTCAGTAATTATCTTACTTCACTTTTCAGCACTACTTTATAGCACTAACACTCTCCTTCTCTGACAAATTTCTAGAAATTTTACTCCCCTGGTTTGTCTCCTCCCTCCGTCTCCAGTAGAATTTCCCTGCCTTTTCCAAAGGCTCCTTTTCTTCTCTAATATTTTTAAATATAGCCCTCCCTCTGGGTTCTGGTTATTTGTGCTCAACTTACTCTCTCAGAGAGATTGTAGAATTGAAAGCTATATGCTGATGATACTGGAATCATTTTATCCACTCCAGATTTTAGTTTGGCCCTCCAAACACGAATGTCCAAACTACTGGACATCTCTACTTAGTGGCCTCTTGGGTGTTTCAACTTCACAAGGTCTACAATTAAACATCCTGTGTCTCCCTGTAAACAGAACTGTTACCTACCCAACTCCTTAGATGAAAAGCTTGGAAGTTTTTTTTTTTTTTTCCTCTCTCCCTCATCACCCACTTTAAATCATCCCCCAGAATCCTGACCAATAGCTGACAGGTCTATTTTTTTCTTTTCATCATTGTAGCCACCACCCAGTCTAGACAACCTTTGCCTGCTTACTGTTTTGTTTCCCCCCAATTCATTTTCCATTCTATATCCAGAATGAGCTTCCTAAACTATAACTCTAGAAGGAACCAGCAAGCAGGTGGGGGCCTAGATGGTTCTTTCAGATCCAGATAGAGAAAGTTAACACAAACATCAGCTATAAGCAAGGTGACAAATTCACTCAGCTGTGGTTGAACACTAATTAATGAAAGGCAATGTGACTGTTTTGATGAATTTTAGTTTGGATACCATGGAGTGAGGCTATGGGAAACTAGCCAGATAGGGATGCAGTGCTGGACACCACCTACAACACAGATGTGTGTTCTATCTCTGAATCAGGAAGATCCCTTTGAGAAGGAAATGGCAACCCACTCCAGTATTCTTGCCTAGGAAATCCCATGGACCTAAGGAGCCTGGTAGGCTACAGTCCATGGGGTTGCAAGAGTCAGACACGACTTAGCGACTAAACCACCACCACCACTTAATTTAGTCTTAGAAACTCAAGCATCACTGACTCCCTAGCTGCTTGTTAACATCCTAATTATCAGCTAACACCTTCAGAGGAATTTGTACACTATCCTCTGGAAGAGAGACCCAGTAGGAAGGATGGTCTCCTGTCAGGTTATACATCTTGCATCTTGTACTCAATTTATCCTCACATATCATGTCCAGGAGGACAGTAATAGAATATTTTCATATTACAAATGTGGAAATTCTGAAAAGGAACAGAGAAAATGACTTGTCTCATGTCACTGCTGCTGCTGCTGCTAAGTTGCTTCAGTCGTGTCCGACTTTGTGCGACCCCATAGACGGCAGCCCACCAGGTTCTGCTGTTCTTGGGATTCTCCAGGCAAGAACACTGGAGTGGGTTTCCATTTCCTTCTCTAGTGCATGAAAGTGAAAAGTGAAAGTGAAGTCGCTCAGTCGTTCCCAACTCTTAGCGACCCCATGGACTGCAGCCTACCAGGCTCCTCTGTCCATGGATTTTCCAGGCAAGAGTACTGGAGTGGGGTGCCACTGCCTTCTCCGTTCTCATATCACAGAGCTCACTAAATAGAGAGCAACATCTGGGCCGTTTGTCCCTGACTCTCTGAAGCTTAAAGTTGCCAATTCTGAGACTAAGCCTCCAGGAACAAGAAATTCAGCCATGAAACCACGTTCACATTCTTCTTCACCTGGTAATTACTTTTTGTAAAGACATAGTAGCTTTAAAAATATCAAAACCAGCTCCAAGAGTGGGCATGACTCAGCAGTACACAAACTAGTAAAAAAAGAAAAATGTCATTAACTATTTTGAAATTTTAAAAACTCACCATAAGACTGGCACTTTCAAATGTAGTCATTATTTCCAGGCCCTTGGCTATTTATACAGACAAAAATTGATTCTTTTTTAAAAAGTTGTTCACAGAAATCTTCTTTCAATTTCTTGGATTTCCATAGGAGACAAAGGTCATATTCTTATTCATAACCAAGCTTGAAGAGATTTAGACTTCACCTGCACTGAGATATTCCTAACTCTCATAATACATGTACCTCCTGGAAAAAGAAATGAAAGCACCTAAAATTTATTGGCCTGTGTTTTTATTCCCTACCTCCTGCCCCTTTCCCCAGAGCGAATATAAAATCCTGTTAAAAAAAAAATTACTTGAACAATTTGAAGATCTAAAAAAGAAATTAATATAGAACCAATATGTGCTTAATGTAGAAAATTTGATAAATACACAAATATTTTAAAATCCAAACCAGATCACCCTAGGATCACAATCTGAAGCTTACCATGGGGTCACAGTGAAGTGATTTTGCACACACACACACACACACACACACAGTACCTGTATATGCTGGTAAATGCTTGTGACCATACCGCGTGTTCTACTAGGAACTGCAGACACGGTGCATGTGTATGACTACTTTCATGCCTAGGGCAGATATTAGTGATCACAGACCACCTTACCTATCTCCTGAAAAACCTGTATGTGGGTCAAGAAACAACAGTTAGAACTGGATATGGAACAAATGGTTCCATATGGTTCAAATTTGTGAAAGAAGTACAACAAGGCTGTGTATTGTCACCTTGCTTATTTAACTTATATACAGAGTATATCATGTGAAATGCTGGACTATATGAATCACAAGCTGGAATCAAGATTGCTGGAAGAAATATCAACAACCTCAGATATGCAGATGTTAACACTCTAATGGCAGAAAGTGAAGAGGAACTAAAGAGACTCTTGATGAGGGTGAATGACAAGAGTGAAAAAACTGGCTTAAAGCTCAACATTCAAAAAACAAAGAACATGGCAACCCAGTCACATTTCTTCATGTCAAATAGAAGGGTGAAACAGAAACAGTGACAAATTTTATTTTCTTAGACTCCAAAATCACTGTGGACAGTTACTGTGGCCATGAAATTAAAAGACATTTGTTCCTTGTAAGGAAAGCTGTGACAAACTTAAACAGCATATTGCAAAGAGAGACATGAGTTTACCGACAAAAGTCAATATACTCAAAGCTGTGGTTTTTCCAGTAGTTGTGTTTGGATGTGAGAGTTGGACCATAAAGAAGGCTGAGCGCTGAAGAAATGATGCTTTCAAACTGCAATGCTGGAAAATACCCTTGGACTACAAGAAGATTAAAGCAGTCAGTCTTAAAGGAACTCAACTCTGAATATTCACTGGAAGGACTGATGCTAAAACTGAAGCTCCAGTACTTTGGCCACCTGATCGAAGAGCTGACTCATTGGAAAAAAAACCTGAAGCTAGGAAAGACTGAAGGCAAAATGAGAAGAAGGCAGCAGAGGATGACATTGTTAGATAGCATCACTGACTCAATGGACATGAATTTGAGCAAATCCAGGAGATAGTCAAAGACAAGGAAGCCTGTCATGCTGCAGTTCATGAGGTTGCAAATAGGCGGACATGACTTAGTAACTGAACAACAAGTAATATTAAGCTGCCATTTTTTTTGAGCCATTGTTTGTCTGTTATTTAATCCTAACAATCACCTTAATGTGTTGGATATTGTTATCCTACTTCTAATATCCTGAAGCTCTAATTTGCAGAGTTGTAAAAAGCCTTTCTAAGAACATGTGGCATTTCAAATGATATGCAAAGAGTGACTTCTCAGTGCCAGACACTGTTTTAAGGGCATTATCTCATTTAGTCACCATAGAAATATTGTCAGGCCAGTCTAGGATGGAGGAACAAAGATTAAGTATCTTTTTTCAGGTCATGCAGAGCTGGAAGGTGGTATACCTGGGATTAAATCCCAGATTCACAAACTCCGTAGGTCCCTTGTCCTCACTCATCAGTTATTGTGTTAAGATGGAAGTGGCAGAGGTGAGATTCAGCGCCATCTCTACTGATTCCAGAGCCCATGCTCTTGAACCAGAGATGCTCCCAGATGTGGAGAGTAATCAGTGACGTATTGCAATCACTTGTGAACTGTGTAGCATCTCATTAATACTTAATCACTAAAGTATTGAAGTTTGTGAATGCTGTGTTTTTAAAATCAGAGTGAATTAAAAGTTCCTTTTTTGTGGCTATCCAAATTTCTTATCTTTATAAAAAAGAAATTTCATATTTCCATAATGTTTGCTTTTCTTGTGGTTAAGAAACATATAATGTGTTATCTGTCTTCTTGACAAACTTGTAAGTTTATAGTGGCAATACTATATCATTATATCATGAACCATATCATAGCAGATCTCTAGATTTTGTTCAGGTTGAATAACTGAAACTTCATGAACCACTGAACAGCGACTCTTCATTTCCCAATCCCCCAGCCCCTGGCAAGCACCATTCTACTTTCTTAGAGTTGGCTACCGTAGATACCTCATGTAAGTGGAATTATACATTATTGATCTTTCTGTGACTGGCTTATTTCACTTCTCTTAGCCATTCAATTATACTTCCCTTATGAGGATGTTACAAGATTTTTTTGAGTGCAGGACTCTGATAAATGTGACTTTAAAAAATCAATGCATAGCATAAAATATATAAATAACATTACATAGAATGTGTGCTCAGTAAGTTATTATTGAATAGAATTTTAAAATTTAGTATTTGATACTTTTCCTACAATCCATTACATATATACATATGATTTTATGTGATGTTCATTCTTCCTTTTCCTGTACTTAACACATGGTACCAACGTGAAAATTTCCTGTAAATCATAGGAGACATGACATAGAGAGGCTATTATCTTGGATACTCTGAACACTGTATTTCTTATAAATAATTTTCTCTTACAGCTACACAAGGAAGTGGTCACTGGAGTCACTAGAATCGGAGAATAGAGATTGGTGACCTGTTGACTGGATCATTGAAGCTTAGATGAAAAAAACCTACTCACGTGCTCATAGTCACATTTTCAAAATTCTAAATTAATATTTAAATTTGTCTTCTCTAAGGCTCATACATGAATTTTAAGTTTTCACATTGATTCTTAGTTTGATTTTACAACTAGCTTTAACTGAGAAAGTTTGAGAATATTTACCAAGGGCTCATTCATGTGGAGGAATTAACCTGAAACCTTGTTGTGATATCAAAATAAAGCTCAAGTATTATGAATTTTATTGTTTAGTCAATGGTTTTATTAGCCAGTTTTTCACTTTCAGTGAATGGGTCTTTGAGTTTGAAGTATGATTTGGTAGGTCATAATTTTGGTTTCTTCTCTGTATTCTGAAGTCAATGCATCTCTATCTCACCCTCAAACAAAGTGGATGTATCACTTTTATTCTGAACACATATGATTGCTTTGAATTGTTAAGCTTTCTAGAAAACATGTAATATATATTTAGCTCTGTACAGTTAAGAATTAGCATAAATCTTACATCTCATGCTTTAACAAATTTATGAGCATGAGTAGTAAAAGGGAACCTGGGGTGGAATTGGAGAAGGCATTGAGAAGTGAAATAAACAGGCTGTTGAAGGACAAGAAAATTATATAGAGGTTAGATTTTAATTCCAAGTATTTTGTTATGCATTGCCATCATCATGGCACAGGACTTTTCGGAGAGGCTAAAGTACAAAGTTACTCTGTCTGGGCTATTGGTGATTTCTACAGTAACTGAATATACAGTGATTATTGTTTAAAGCTAGTTTGTGTTCTTGCAAAGAAAGTCTTGAAGAGTGTGAAATATTCTGGCCATCTATAACACTAGGTTGTGCATTTGTGCATGTGAACACACATATATGAACAAGTTATAAATGAAGGAGAAAGAGGCTCATTTAGGAGACAAAACAACCTCCTAAAATGTTTCTTAATAATTTGTCCTATTGGGGCTGGACTCAGATTTTTTCTGGTCTTCAATAGTTTCCATTAACTTTTCAATTTTGTTTCTTTTATTCTTGTCCTTCAGTTTCAAATAAGTGGTTTTTTAATTCAATTGAATTAAATTGTCCTTCAATCCACATTTCTCCATCAAATCCACAAGGATATTGTAAGAGACTTCTTACATGTCTTGCTCTGACATAAGTTCTACAGTAGTTAGAATGCAACTTTGCATTTGCTCTTAGACTGCAAATAATAGAAAATTTACATACCATTCAACTGACTTGAATGGTAAAGATATGTATTATCTTAAGAAGCCCAGATTTGAAGCAGCTTTAGGGTTGGTTCCCTGGAGAAGGAAAATGGCAACCCACTCCAGTACTCTTGCCTGGAGAATCCCATGGAGGGAGGAGCCTGGTAGGCTACAGTCCATGGGGTCGCAAAGAGTCGGACACGACTGAGCGACTTCACTCGCTCACTCACTCACTAGGGTTGGTTAATTCAGCAGTTCATTGACATAAAGGATCTGATTTCTTTTCATCTTTAGGTTCTACCATCTTTATTATACTGGCTTATCTTTAGGCTATTGTTCCTCTTGGTCACAGGATAACTGCAGAAGTTCCAGGCATTGCACCTGGACAAAACACTCTCTATTATAAAAGCATATCTTTTTCTGTGTCTTTTTGTTTTATACATCAGTGTAGAGATCTACAGAGTAGACTTCTATCTTATGTTTCATCGATCAGATTATACCACATACCCATTTCTAAGGTAGTCACTAGCAAGGGTTTTTTACCATGATTAGGCTAGAGTACTCAGCATTTACTCCTTGGGAGAATGGCATTGAAACATGTATAATATCATATAAAAAATGAATCGCCAGTCCAGGTTTGATGCAGGATACAGGTTTGATGCTTTGGGCTGGTGCACTGGGATGACCCAGAGGGATGGTATGGGGAGGAAGGTGGGAGGGGGGTTCAGGATTGGGAACACGTGTATACCTGTGGCGGATTTGTGTTGATGTATGGCAAAACCAATACAATATTATAAAGTAATTAGCCTCTAATTAAAATAAATAAATTAAAAAAAAAGGAATTAGATTATACTTCATAAGCACTTGACCATAAGGAAGTAGGATAGACAAATGACACGAACCAAAAACAGGGATCTTCCAGGAAGGAAGATATTATCAGTTTCTGCCTATTTCTGCACAGTTCTTTCACATGTCCAACCTTTGATTTGGTCAAAGATTTATACTTGAGACACCAGGGTGCATATGGGAACATTTGAAAAAAAAAAAAAAATTAGAATCAGAAGTCTTTCATAAAAGGTAGAAAAAGAAAAAAACAAAAACCCCACAAAGCAAAGAGCTCCAGTCAAACAAAAACAGATTCCTTCCAAGTGTGGAAATTCAGACTTCAGTGAGTAGAGATGAGGTCAGTCTTGGTCCTTCAAAATTTATGCCATGTTGGAAGCTTCTTCCTTCACATACTGGGTAAGGATGACCTTGTTGAGTGTAGTTACACACTGACCAGGAAGGATCAAGATTGTCCAGGGAACATTGGGGACCTCTTTGATGTCTCCTACAAATTTTGAAAGAATAATTCTACAACTAGAAAGTCAGTTACTTTTTTTTTATGATAATGAAAATGAAAAAGCAGGCATCCATGTGATTTCAGCCTCTCATTGGAAGCTGAATGGTTGCTGATTGCTAGAAGCTGAATTCTATTTTATTTACCTAGTATTACTGTTGTTACTAGGAAACCATGCTTCATAGTTTTGCACTTTATTATGAAAAATAGAATGTCCAATTATTGCAAAGGTATCTTGATGTGTGATTTAGCCTTATATTTAAAACCTCTATGTGTTTTTCAGAAAGTTATTTTATAGTGAATTGGCTGACGCATATTTAATTTTTTTCAAAATTATTTATATCCTCCTCTTTTAAGCTGATTTATGTTTTACAGCTTAGGCAGTTTATCTGTTATTAAAAAATATTTGCAAAACTGTTCCAGAATTGAGGAAACTGTCTAGTGAGTCACTGGATGGTTTTAAAGTCATTGTTATAAATCTCTCTACTTGGTTACTATGGAGCTTTTTGCCTATAAGTCCTAAGCAAAATTCTTCAATGAAAACTGCATGGACCCTGAAAGTTTTACTGTGTTAAGTGCAAAATTTATCTGTTCTATCTGATTTATCATAGGTGGCGCTAGTGGTAAAGAACCTGCCAGTGCCATTGCAGGAGACATAAGAGATGTGTGTTAGATCCCTGAGTTGGGAAGATCCCCTGGAGAAGGAGATGGAAATCCACTCCAGTATTCTTGCTTGGAGAATCCCATGGACAGAGGAGCTTGGCTGGCTACAGTTCATAGGGTGGCAAAGAGTCAGACACTACTGAGCGACTAGCACTTTCACTTTCTTTCATCTGATTTATAGTGATGTATATTGCAGCCATGAAATTAAAAGATGCTTACTCCTTGGAAGGAAAGTTATGACCAACCTAGATAGCATATTAAAAAGCAGAGATGTCACTTCACCAACAAAGGTCCGTCTAGTCAAGGCTATGGTTTTTCCAGTGGTCATATATGGATGTGAGAGTTGGACTGTGAAGAAAGCTGAGTGCCAAAGAATTGATGCGTTTGAACTGTGGTGCTGGAGAAGACTCTTGAGAGTCCCTTGGACTGCAAGGAGATCCAACCAGTCCATCCTAAAGATTAGTCCTGGTTGTTCATTGGAAGGACTGATGCTGAGGCTGAAACTCCAATACTTTGGCCACTGCATGTGAAGAGTTGACTCATTGGAAAAGACCTAGATGCTGGGAGGGATTTGGGACAGGAGGAGAAGGGGATGACAGAGGATGAGATGGCTGGATGGTGTCCCTGACTCAGTGCACATGAGTTTGAGTGAGCTCCGGGAGTTGGTGATGGACAGGGAGGCCTGGCGTGCTGCAGTTCGTGGGGTCACAAAGAGTCGGACACGACTGAGTGACTGAACTGACTGATACATTACAATACAGTATACCTCTGGGAAACTATTTTATAAGACTGTATGAATGTCCATATCTCTGTTGAAATTCCCTTTAATATTGCAGCTGAATCTGTCATTTTCCAAACGTACTCTTCAGAATATTTGAAGAGTAAACTTATACTGGTACAGTAATAACAATGAGTGGTATCTTGGATTTATGTTTTTCTTTCAGAAAATTATCTCACTTGATTTCATGCTTATAATGCTACTGCTACTGCTAAGTCACTTCAGTTGTGTCCGACTCTGTGTGACCCCACGAGTCACACAGTCGTGTCCAACTCTGTGTAACCCCATCTGGTTACAATGAAGTTACAGTGGCATTGGACACTTATGTGCCAGTCTGTGAATAAAGATCTGGTATCAGGGTTTGGATTTGCTTGTCTGGCTTTTGTTTGCCTTTTTATATTGAAAGAAGCATTGGTTTTTCAAAATATAAACAGCAACGGTATCTCTTCCAAGCGGTTAAGGCAGTTGCTTTTGATTAAGACACTTTTTTTCTAGCCTATCAGTACATGTGTAGTCATAGAAGAACACTAAAATCTGACAGATATATTTAAAATTTGAATTTGCTCCCTTGCTGCTAGGCCACTGAAGTATGAAGAACAGAGTCAGGGATTCAGAACCTTTAGTATTAGGAAATGTAGGCAGCAGAATTGAAAATATTAAAGGACAGTTTTTCAGCAGGTGTATGTGTGTGTGTATGTGTGTAATGGATTATACATATTATGATTTGACTCCCTGTAAATAGATATAGGAGATGGCTATCTGTAAGAAAACCAAGAAACATGTGGCATTGTCTTTGGGACTTTGTTGTGGTCAGAAGCCAAAAGGGCTTTAAGGAAAGTGTCAGTCGGATCCACCAGTGTGTTGAGAAAAGGGTCAGCAGATGCCTAAAGAGGTCAGGTGGGATGATGGTGGCAGAATATTCACATCACATTCTTTCCCAAACTGCTTAAATCCAAGAAAAGAAAATTACTTAGATTGAGGCTGCGTTTCAGTGGATAAGAGCAAAAATAATGTTACTCTTTGGGTTCTGAGCAAAAATAGCCCACCTTCACTGCATTTCTCATTTTGCTAGCAATTCTTATCTTTTCAAAATAGTGTTTCTTATATGATCCTATTTTATACCTTAAACAGCCTACTGAAGTAAGCAGATCAGCTATTGCTGTCTCATCTCGTTTTAAGACAAGCAGATCAAGAGGTTAAATAAGAAATGCAAGTCACCCAGTTCTCTAAGGACAAAGGCAGTACTAGATCGCGTTCTCCTTAGTCATGATCCCACAGAAGAGGGTTTCCTGTAGTGGGTGGTAATTTAAGAGTTGCTACCATTTGCACAAGGGCAGGGATAGTCCAAGGGGCTGGAGAACAAGAGATAGGCTAAGCAGGTTCCATCTGACTGCCCCTTGACATTCCTCTTTCAGAACACACATTCTGGGAGAAACAGAACGTTGTGATTGTATTTTGTTTTTCTTTCCTGTCTTAGCTCTTTGTATTCTGAGTATAATTCCAAGTAAATATTTCAGGTTCTGGAGGGTTGGGTTTTGCTCCAAGAACTTTAATATTTGATGAGTCTGGAAACTGAGAATCTGATAAGCATACAACACAGGTTGCTATTAGATTGGGTTTATACTGTTTCCCTAAAATTCATATTTAAAGGTGAATCCTAGATACAATTGACTGTCCAATTATATGTGATTCTTTCTAAATAGGAAGAACCCACAGAGGAGGAGAGGAATAATTTGTGGATGAGTCTTCAAAGCAGGTACCGTTTACAGGGCACCTGTTTCTTTAAAGATAGCTGTAAGAAGACAGATTGCAGGCTATTTTTTCTTTTTTAAAAAAATTCTATTGAAGCTTAGTTGATTTACAATGTTGTTTTAATTTCTGCTGTATAGAAAAGTGACTCAGTTAAACACACACACAAACACACACATTTTTTTCATATTATGTTCTATTGTGGTTCATCACAAGATAGTGAATATAGTTCCCTGTGTTATACAGTAGACCTTTGACCTTGTTGTTTATCCATCCTATATATACTAGTTTGCATTAGCTAATCCCAAGCCTCCAGTCCTTCCCTCCCCTAACCCCCCCTTCCCCTTGGCAGCCACAAATCTATTCTCTATGTCTGTGAGTCTGTTTCTGTTTCGTAGATATGTCCTATTTTAGATTCCACATATAAGTGATGTCATATGGTATTTGTTTTTCTCTAACTTCATTTATTCGGAGAAGGCGATGGCAGCCCACTCCAGTACTCTTGCCTGGAAAATCCCATGGATGGAGGAGCCTGGTAGGCTGCAGTCCATGGGGTCGCTAAGAGTCAGACATGACTGAGCGACTTCACTTTCACTTTTCACTTTCATGCATTGGAGAAGTAAATGGCAACCCACTCCAGTGTTCTTGCCTGGAGAATCCCAGGGATGGCAGAGCCTAGCGGGCTGCCATGTATGGGGTCCCACAGAGTCGGACACGACTGAAGCGACTTAGCAGCAGCAGCAGCAGCAACTTCATTTATTATAATAATCTCTAGGTCCATCCATGTTTCTGCAAGTGGCATTATCTCATTCTTTTTGTGGCTGAGTAGTATTTCAATATATATGTACCATATCTTCTTTATCCATCCATCTCTTGATGAACATTTAGTTTGTTTCCATGTCATGGCTATTGTAAATAGTGTTGCTATGAACACAGGTGTGCATGTAATTTTTGAATTATAATTTTATGTGGGTATATGCCCAGAAGTGGGGTTACTGGATCATATGGTAACTCTATTTTTAGCATTTTAAGGAATTGCCATACTGTTCTCCATAGTGGCTGCATCAACTCTCATTTCCACTAATAGTGTTAGAGTGTTCCCTTTCTCCATACCCTCTCCAGCATTTGTTATTTGTAGGCATTTTAATGATGGCTATTCTGAGTGGTGTGAGGTGGTACTTCACTGTAGTTTTGATTTGCATGTTTTTAATGATTAGCTATGATGAACATCTTTTTATGTGTCTGCTTGCCATCTGTATGTCTCCTTTGGAGACTGTCTATTTAGGTCTTCTGGCCATTTTTTGATTGGGTTGTTTGTTTGTTGTTGTTGTTATTGAGTTCTATGAGCTGTTTGTATATTTTGGAAATTAAAGCCCTTTTCTGTCACATCATTTGCAAATAATTTCTCCCAGCCCATAGGCTGTCTTTTTGTTTTGTTTATGGCTTCCTTTGCTCTACAGAAGCTTGTAAGTCTGATTGGATCCCATTTGTTTATTTTTGCTTTTATTTCTGTTGCCTTGGGAGACTGACTTAAGAAAACATTGCTATAATTTATGTCAGAGAATGTTTTGCCTACATTCTCTTCTAGGAATTTTATGGTATCCTGTCTTATATTTAAGTCTTTAAGCCATTTCGAATTTATTTTGTGTATGCTGTGATGGTGTGTTCTAACTTCATTGATTTACATGGGGCTGTTCAAATTTCCCAGCATCACTTGCTGAAGAAACTGTCTTTTCCCCCTTGTATCAGGCTGTATTTTAAACCTCTGAAGTGATGCAAATATAGTAATAATTATCAAAGATTTTTCAGTTCAGTTTAGTTCAGTCACTCAGTCGTGTCCAACACATGGCAACCCCATGCCTGCAGCACACCAGCCCTCCCTGTCTATCACCTGTTCCCGGAGTTTACTCAAACTCATGTCTGTCAAGTCCGTGATGCCATCCAACCATCTAATCATCTGTCGTCCCCTTCTCCTCCGCCTTCAATCTTTCCCAGAATCAGAGTCTTTTCAAATGAGTCAGTTCTTCACATCAGATGGCCAAAGTATTGGAGTTTCAGCTTCAGCATCAGTCTTTCCAGTGAATATTCAGCCCAACTCTCACATCCATACATGACTACTGGAAAAACCATAGCCTTGACTAGACAGACCTTTATTGGCAAAGTAATGTCTCTGCTTTTTAATATGCTGTCTAAGTTGGTCATAACTTTTCTTCCAAGGAGCAAGCGTCTTTTAATTTCATGGCTGCAGTCACCATCTGCAGTGATTTTGGAGCCCTGAAAAATAAAGTCTGTCACTGTTTCCACTGTTTCCCCATCTACTTGCCATGAAGTGATGGGACCAGATGCCATGATCTTAGTTTTTGAAATGTTGAGTTTTAAGCCAACTTTTTCACTCTCCTCTTTCACTTTCATCAATGAAACATACTGAGAAGTCTGAAATAAGGAAGGGTAAGAGGTAACCCCTTGAGCTTTGGATCATCAAAAAACTACAAGATAGTTTCTGAACTATATTAATCTCTTTAGTTTTCTCTTTTACTGGAGGATTGGGCCACTACTTCTCCACCCTCCTAACTTCCCATAACATGCCCATCCTGAGTGTTTTTTTCCATTAACGTTGGTACCACCTATGGAATTTCTTTTATCATTTGAATAATCAAAATCAAATCATGAATCACATGCCTGGCAGCCTTCTGTCTTAAGGAGTAGCACCAGCAGAGCTGGTGAGCAGAACTCTGGCCTCAGAGCAAAGGAGATGCAGCAGAAATAGTTACATAGGCCTTGGAAGGGAATCTGCATGAAATGATGGCATCTGTGAGAGAGCACTTTGTAAACTATAAAATGTTCTGCAAATATGAGGCTTTACATAAATCAGTCTCAAGAAGTTGGCCTCAGAGTTCAGGCACTGTCTATACCTTCTGAACCCATTGCTTACACATGCTGACACTGCAGTGAAAATCAAATTTGAAGACAGTCACCATCAGTGATAACTATATTAAGTGAATTAAGCTAGTGGCATTTGCTGAAAATCTCTGAAGGACAATGTGCTATTCTCAACATGCTATTATTTGTTTAAGTAAAAAGGCAAAAGGAGAAGTGGGCAGCAGAGAGTGAGATGGTTGGATGGCATCACCGAATCAATGGACACGAATTTGAGCAGACTCTGGATAATAATGAAGGACAGAGGAGCCTGGTGTGCTGCAGTCCATGGAACCACAAAGAGTTGACTTAGCGACTGGACAACAAAAATGTCTAAAGTACCTCAATCCCAAGGGAAATTTATGGAACAGTTTGCTTGCCCATCTTTTACAGAAGAAAAAAAAATAAGATGCAGAATGTATACCAGCCTTTCATCTCCCACCCCCTGGCCCCTTTGGATGGACCTACTGTCTGTGTGACCGTGCCTCCCCTGGCTGCAGGTATTGGGTCAAGGTGAACCCCTGGCTCAAGATTGGTCCACTTATTGCTGGCCAATGACCAGAGACATGAGTGGATGGTCTGGCCTGTAAAGATGAGTTGCGACCATCTGATATTCTTTGGGCAGGGAACCAGCAAATCCAGCAGAGAGTCACTAACTTAAGGATCTATAGGCCTAAAGAGGAAGCTGCCCATTATGATCATGTTTAAGATGGATAGAGAAGCCAAACAATAGGAAGGAGAATGACAGAGGTGTTCTAAGATGCACAGAAGTGGGGAGAGAAATGAAGATAAGAAAGTGACTGCTGGGACTTTGGTGGTGGTCCAAAGGCTAAGACTTGTGCTCCCAATGCAGGGGTCCTGGTTCAGTCCCTGGTCAGGGAACTAGATTCCCACATGCTGCAACTAAGAGTTCAAATGCAAGGCAACTAAAGATCCTGCATGTTGCAATGAAGATCGAAGATCCTGCTGCCACAACTAAGACCTGGAGCACCCACATAAATAAGTAAATAAAAATTAAAAAAAAAAAAAAAAACAAAGTTACCTTGGAGTCAACCCATCCTCTGGTCTCTGGTTGGGTGTTTTTTCTTGGTTTCCTATAATACTTCACTGAATTTAAAATAAATTCTCTTTCTTTCTTAAGATAGATGGAGTGATTTTTTTTTTTTTATTTGTAGTAGTGTTAAGTAGAAGAGAAAGTTTATTGCTGGAGATTATCTGCCTAATAATTGGATCTAAAATCAGGCTTACATGACCTTTCAGATTCTCCTATCTCAAAGCTCCTTATTTTCTCCCAAGAAACTTTTTCAGCATTTTCTAGGATCCTTCTGAAAGTCTCAAAGAATAGGTCAGATTTTGTGGATTCCAAGAACTATAACATCCCATTAATAGAGAGAGCTCAGAGCAACCTTCAAATTAAACCATGTAGGCAGTCACCTACTTTGTTAATGAACATTGCTGTTTCATTGGTTTTAAGGTAAGTATAATTTAGATCAATGCCTTGAAGAAACACTGTAAAATTATCACTTGGAGCGCCTCTCATTCTCTTTCGAGAGCAGCCTCCATCTTCACTGTAACAAGTGTGCTTTTTCTAGAGAGACTGTGCCTGCAGAACTATTCAGGTGTAACATCGTAGGCTCCTGTATCACTTTTGTTGTAATGTAATCCAGCTTGTATTTATTCTGCTTTACAATTAACCTGGGGAAACAAAGAGCAGTTGAACTATTGGAATGAATTAAGCCTATAAGCATTTTTATCTTAAGAAATTTATTCCGAAATGTACTTCTTTAGAGTTCTGATGTATTTGAATCAAAGATTTGAGAATACTAAAGTCACTGTCAGTTATCACCAAGGAATGCATTTAGAAATATTTTTCAGTTGGGTGATCACAAAAGAAATTTGACATACATTTAAAAAGCTGTCAGTTTATAATTTTGTAGTTATCACCAAGGATAAAATACATCCTAATTTTAAATGGCTGAGTTTGTTATAGAAATCAATTTTGTCATTGTCTTTTGGGTATTGCAAATACAAAGACTGTATTAAAGTCAAGTATTTATATAATCCATATAGAATTCTAGGATAAACCAGATTTGTGAATTTGTATGATGCAAACATTAGGTATGTGTCTATGGAGTTTGTAGATGATTGGTAGGATTGTTCTAAGTCCTTAGTCACCTCCCATATCTTTCCATCCATCATTCTGAAAATGAAATGGACTATGACCATCATCTATTGTGTAAGAATGATTTAGAAATCATAGTGACTGCATTCTCCAGTGTGCATGTGGGGAGTTTCTTCTTGGATATTTAAAAGCATTAAAGTTCAATATATTAAATGTAATTTTATCTGAATTAAAAAAAAGAAAAAGAAACAGAAGCAAAACTTAAGAATTTTCTCTACTTCAGATAAATGTTTTCTCTTCTTCCTAAGAAGTTGTACTGTTTCTTCAGAGACTCATCTGGCCTCTGGTTCAAGATACAGGTCTAAATATTCCTTTATTCACATCTCTCAGTAAATTTCATAGAGATGCTAATTAAAATACATAAAAGGGAACAGAGTCATGATTAGCTGTGAAGAAGGTGATGTAGGCTGGGGCATCAAAATACTAAGCAGTTTGGCAGAGAATTTCTGAAAGAGAATGATGGGATTATTCTGAGGAATAAACTAGACAGGAGGGCATTTCATCTCACACATGCACTGAAGTCTTCGGTGGAGAGTTATCCCTTGTAAGGAAGAATGGTTCCTCACTGAGAGTCTTGGAAACAAGCATACAGACAGAATGAAAGGTGCCAGGAAGGACCCACTGAAATGACGAGTGGAAAGGACATCTTCAGAACAGTCTTCCCTCTTCCATCCTTCTTACTTTCCTCCATCATCAATATGCAGAGTTCCTGATCTCATGTGTTTATCCTCAGACTAAATTCAAAGAACTGTACATTAAAGAAATTAATTGCTGTGTTGAGGTGTAGGATTGGTTTTGGCACAAAGGATGTAGCCCTTACCATTTTAGCTTGATCAGAGAGGCTGGGGGTTGGGTGTGGTCCAAGTATAAGTGTCTGTTCTATCTCTGAGCACCTCCATGAAAGACTTGCTTGCAGCCAGCCTCCCATGAGGAGGCTTCCCTTCCCATGAAAGGAAACAGACCTTTGTACTTGCAGGGATATGCCATTCCAGCTACCTTCATTCATAAATATGAACGGATGTCTCAGGACTGTCAGATATTTGGGGAAATAAATAGCACAAGAAGAAGCAGCAAAAACAAGTGGCCTAAAAAGAAACTGATGAATTTTGGACAGCAAATAATTTTAAAAATCATTTACTTGATAATCATTTACCAGATGTTTCCTAAATATCCAGTGTGTTCCAGAAACTGTTATAGGCACTTGGGCATATCAGTGAATGAAACAAAGATCTCCACTTCATGGAGCTTACATTCTAGCAGAATAATTTATGTATAATATCACTTATTAAAATAAACAAAAGGAATATGTAATGCATATAAGATGGTAAAGATGCAAATAGAACACATAAAATAGTGTAAAAGGGATAAAAGTATTGTGATGGGGTAGAGTGAGTTGTGGTTTTAAATAGTTAGACCAGGCATTAATGGGAAGATGCCATTTGAGCAAAGAATTGAAACTAGTGAGAGAATCAGCCAAGATTCCAGAGCTTTTTAGGAGGAGGGGACAGTCAGTGCAAAGACCCTAACACAGGAGTTCATCTAGTATCCTTTCAGATAAGCAAGGATGCTTCACTTCTGGTTGCAGCAAAGGATTGAGGCAGAGTAATAGGAGGGAAATAACCCAGTCCAGGCCTTGTAAGGCCTTGTAGGCTTTTACTCTGAAAAGTAACTCTGAAATGGAAAGCCCTTGCAGAAAAAAAAGCAAAGAAGTTACATGATCTGACTTCACATTTAAAAGGATCATGATGGCTGCTATGGGGAGGGCAGGGCTGAAAACAGTTCAGAGGCTGTTGCTGAAATCCAGGGAAGACACGATGATGAATGGGACTAGGGTGTTAGCAGTGGGGATGGTGGGAAGTGGCTTATTAGAGTATGTTTTGGAGGTAGAGAAGGCAAAGAAAAATCATACCCTTGTTTAACGGCTACAGTGACCTGATGGAAGAAGTCCAAGCTCAGTTACCAGATGACATGAACCAATAGAACAATGACAAAAACTTTATCAAAAAAGTAATGAAAATCTTCACAGAGATGCAATAAGATCATAGGAAGGACATTTATGGGCATTAAAAAAAAACTGTAATTTTTCCAAAACAAAAAATGAACTGAAAAAAATATAATTCACTGCTGAGAGTTACAGAAGATAAACAAAGGAAATATCTTACTCTGCAGAGAAAAACAAAATAAAAATTAAGATAGATTTGAAAGATAGGTTCAGGAAGCTGAACTTGTGAATATAAAGAAGCCCAAATGGTGGAAAATATCTAGATTGAAAGGCAGTGCAAAAAATTAATTTGTACAGGAAAATTTCCTTAAGCTTATAAAAAGGTGGAAAAAAGGCTTGACATCATATATTGAAAGGATTTACAAGACCCAGGTACACCAAGACTTATTCTAATGAAGTTTCTGAATTTCAGGAGTCATGAGAAAATCTTTTATTTCTAGATTCAAGGAAAATTACTCACAGAGAAAAGGCAGTTAGCATCAGATTTCCATTTGCTACAGTGAAACCTGAAAGATAATCTTTTGGGAGAAATAGACTGTGATCTAAGCTTTAAATACATTGGTAAGATATTGCTCATCTTACAGATCCACTAGAGGACATGAACACTATCTGAAGAAAACTCTTAGGAAAGAAAACTGCCAACAAGGAAAATAGAGTGAATTTCACTCAGTTGTTGTTTAGTCACTAAGTTGTGCCTGATTCTCTGTAACCCTATGAATTGCAGGATGCCAAGTACACGAGTCCTTCACCATCTCCTGGAATTCACTCAAATTCATGTTCATTGAGTCAGTGATGCTATCTAACCATCTCATCCTCCACCACCCCCTTCACCTTTTGCCTTCAGTCTTTCCCAGCATCAGGGTCTTTTCCAGTGAGTCAGCTCTTCACATCAGGTGGCCAAAGTATTGAGCTTCAGCTTTGGCATCAGTCCTTCCAGTGAATTTTCAGTGTTGATTTCACTCCATAGATTATGTAATTAAGAAAAATTGGAAGATATTAGTAACTATGATGAATATAAATATTTCTTCTCTCAACAAGAATAAAATAAAGTCAATTGACTATCTACCTATCTATCCATCTGTCTACCTCAATGGTTGTCTATCTACCTACATCAATAGATACTGATCATATTACTGAAAAAGGACAATGCAAGTGCTAAGTAAACTTTAAAATGGAAAATACATGTAATAGAAGACTAAATGACGGCCTGCAGCTGAAATTCTGAACTATTTTGGCAAAATCCAGAAAGACGTTGAGTGCAGAGCTAGGGAAAGTGGGCTAGAGGTGGGAGGTAAAGGCAATCTCAAGTTTCATTTCCAGAGTTGGGAGAATGTTGGCGAACACTTTGATGGAAGTAATAGTTGTTGCATTTTTATGTCATCAGCCAAAGTGAAAAGCATAGGAGAATTTACAAATTAATGTTAGTAGGTAGGGGGGGATAAAAATAACTGATGCAGACCAAGAAGTAACAAAGTGAATGAAAGAAAATCACACAGGATAAAAGTAAAAACATAAAGAAGATAGAAGGTAAAATGAACTATATTACTTTTCAAGATAAGAACAAACTGAATTTACCTATCAAAAGACAGAGAGCAATAAGTTGGGATGGAACAATAAATCCAGGTATATGTTGTTTTTAAAGAATCTACCTAAGTCAAAGTGACCAAGAAAAGTCAAATCTAAAATCTCATTTTAAAAGACATATATAATATTCCTTGCCTTTCAGTCCACCAAAGGTTTGAGCTTAACAGAATTCCCTTGAGCTGTTCAAGACACCCGAGCAGTTTCCATTTGAAGAGAAATTCTGGGTACTAAATCTTCATTGGGAATTCTAAACGATCTGATCAAAGGGTACACGAACTGAACTGATAATTAGCCAGAGTTCCTACAGGTGAGAAAAGCAAAGAAGAGTTAAACTATGTCATTTTAGTGAGAACCTTCGTTGTCAGTGTGTTCCACTAAAAGAGAAGATTATCCTCTGGGCTTCCACCTTCATATATTTTTCAGTATAATCAGATTCAGATGAGGTTTTGGAATTTGTAATTTTTGTAAGCTCCCTGGTGATTCAGAAATGCAGTTGGGTTTAGAAATGATTCCTCTAGGCTCAGATGCAACCTATGTTAGTGTTATATGATACAGTGAATACAGAACAAAAACAGCACCAGCTTGAATTGTACTCAAAATTACTTACATATGAGTAGTCTTGACAATCCCTGAATATGGCCTTTGGTTGAGGAGGGACTCTGGGTGTCTTTGGCCTGACAGTTGACAAGGTACCTATGCCAATAGGATCAGGCTGCCCTTAAGGTCAGAGAAGACTACTTCAGTTTCAGATAATCACTGTTAGCAGGTAGAAAACCTCTATACCATATTGATTAAATTAATTTTTCTTGCTCAATGGCAAAAATTCTAAAATCAGGAAATACGTGTCACAAGTTAGTATTTGCTATCTGTGCTAGCCAAATGAACACTGACAGGTTTCTCTATTGAAGGAACCATTGCTACTTCTCAATGAGTTCCTTGACATGCTATATAAAATGCATTTTAATTATGTTTCTTTCTTTGGTCTTTGCCCTCTCAGGCTTTTTACAAAAAACAGCAGGAACCTCTACAACATTTGATGTTATTTTTAAGATGCAATCCAAAAACTAGTTTGTTTGCCAGCATGCAGTAGTGTTACAAAATTATACTTAGACTATCCAGGGATATTTTTTAGGGAAAGATCTATAGTCTAGCTGTCATTTAGTTTCAGGCTTAGAGTAATGGAAGGGGATAAAGTAATGCATAATTTCTTCCTGTCCACAATTTTCTCCACACTGAGGTCTTATGCTTCTAACAATGACTATAAAACTCTGGCTTGTGAGTCCTTCAGTGTCAAAAATTCTGTAACCTTCTCAAACAGCAGTTCTCCAACCTTTTGTGCTTGCTTCATACTTTTGATAACTAGACTTTTTCTCAGGCACAGTTAAGAGATTTACATATTCAAAATGGGATATTTTCAAGGTGTTACCTGAGTTATTTATTGTTCTCACAGAGATCAATCTTAGCATCAAAAATAGTAGGACAACCAGATATTATGTGCCTTCTGATATGCAATATGAATTTCACAGCATCACCTACAAAGTATTCTTGCCAAAAATGCTTAACTGAAACTAATCAAGCTTTTAGCTCTAACTTCCAGTTTATAGAAAATACAAAGGAAAGGAAAAGGGAGTTAAATGATACTGTATCCACACTCCCTTTAGTCCATCATATAACAGTGTCTTTCCCTGTAGCTTCAAAGTCCTCCACCTTATCTCTGTTCATTGTACTTTACTGGCAAAACCTTGCTTTGGTTAAATCTAACATTCCATTCTCTCAGCCAACTGCATGAGCAACAGTTTATGGCTGAGAGAAAGCACACAGCCCTGCTGACTGGTATCATTTTGAATCTCTTACCACAAACCTCAAGTGAGCCCTCGGGACTCCTTGGCAATTCACTGTCCTCAAACCTCCTAAACCACTTTCCTCTTCCTCACTCACAACTGATCAGCTCGCTTCTCATTTTACTGAGAAAATGAAAGCAGTCATCAGAGAATTTCCTTGCCTACCCACCACAAAATCTGTTCTTCTACTTTCAGCTTTCCCATAAATTCAGTCTTTCCTTTTCAAGGGTTGAATACACTTATTGTGCTCCTAGGTAAAGCTAACTCCTCCCTTTCGGCCCCAATCAGCACATAGGGACATTTTCCCCTGCAACTTTCCCTGTTTTTTTAATCTTCCAAATTTCCCTATAAGCTGGATTAGCATCAAGAAGACTGTAATATTTTTATCCATTAATCCTGTTGGCCTGTTACTTCACACTGTAGCAAATTTCTAGAGAAGGCCTTGTGTAAATCCAGTGTATCAGCTTCTTAAGTTCAGTGCAGTTCAGTTGCTCAGTTGTGTCCAACTCTTTGCGACCCCATGAATTGCAGCACGCCAGGCCTCCCTGTCCATCACCAACTCCCGGAGTTTACCCAACTCACGTGCATCGAGTTGATGATGCCATCCAGCCATCTCATCCTCTGTCGTCCCCTTCTCCTCCTGCCCCCAATCCCTCCCAGCATCAGAGTCTTCTCCAATGAGTCAATTCTTCGCATGAGGTGGCCAAAGTACTGGAGTTTCAGCTTCAGCATCATTCCTTCCAATGAACACCCAGGACTGATCTCCTTTAGGATGGACTGGTTGGATCTCCTTGCAGTCCAAGGGACTCTCAAGAGTCTTCTCCAACACCACAGTTCAAAAGCATCAATTCTTCGGCGCTCAGCTTTCTTCACACTGACCTGCCTCTTGAGAAACCTATATTCAGGTCAGGAAGCAACAGTTAGAACTGGACATGGAACAACAGACTGGTTTCAAATAGGAAAAGGAGTACGTCAAGGCTGTATATTGTCACCCTGCTTGTTTAACTTCTATGCAGAGTAAATCATGAGAAATGCTGGGCTGGAAGAAGCACAAGCTGGAATCAAGAGTGCTGGGAGAAATACCAATAACCTCAGATATGCAGATGATACCACCGTTATGGCAGAAAGTGAGAAGGAACTAAAAATCCTCTTGAGGAAAGTGAAAGAGTGAAAAAGTGAAAAAGTTGGCTTAAAGCTCAACATTCAGAAAACGAAGATCATGGCATCTGGTCCCATCACTTTATGGCAAATAGATGGGGAAACAGTGGAAACAGTGTCAGACTTTATTTTGGGGGGCTCCAAAATCACTGCAGATGGTGACTTCAGCCATGAAATTAAAAAACGCTTACTCCTTGCAAGGCAAGTTATGACCAACTGAGATAGCATATTAAAAAGCAGAGATACTACTTTGCCAACAAAGGCCCATCTAGTCAAGGCTATGGTTTTTCCAGTGGTCATGTATGGATGTGAGAGTTCAGCTTCTTAACCTCCTATTTTTCCTACCTCATCCCTGCCCCCCAAATTAAAGAGACTAGTATTGTGAACATCTACACCACTGCTGCTCAGCTTCAGAAGTAAAATGTTACACACTTAGAGCTTTTCTTTTCTCTCTCCTGGATCACAGTTCCCACCCCTGAACCCAGAGGCAGCTCATGTGGCAACAGGAAAACTGGGATACTCATTTCCTCTGCTGCGGGAAACATAGTTGATGATGGTCTTAGATGATTTTCTTCTGAATTTGCCACCGTATTAATTCCCCCAGGGTGTTCCCAGTAATGATTGTACCTGGTGGGGACACAGATTCAGGCCTGTTTCTCTCTGTTGCAAAATGTCTATGAACAGTGACTGGCTTAAGCACTCCTCACCGCCCCTGCCACGCCATTCTTACGTCCCTGGTACAGGTGAGTCTCTCACTCGATCCTTCTTCATCTCCTGTCTCCTTTCGCAGGTACCAGTCTTGCCTTGGAGAGGGAGAGTTTTCCTGATACTCCTGCTTCTTCTCCTTCATCCTTCACAGCCATTTTCCCTAAAAGTTTTTTGACATCTAGTCCTATCTTGGAATACCAAAGTACCACAGACACTATCCTGATTTTTGGTGTTTATTATTTTCATGTCTGTTTGTCTTTCTGTCATATATATACATATATATATATATGACAGAATAATATATATGACAGAAATATATATATACATTATATATATAATATATATGTGTATATATATACACATATATATATTTGCTTTCTTAAAAGCAGTTTTATTGAGAGATACAATTCACATCCCATCCAATTCACCCATTTAAAGTATACTCATATATTATTGTTTTAGGTTATTAAGCTTTGTACATAGCTTTTATAGCTTGCTTTTTTCACAATGATATTTGTTTAAGATTTATCTATGTTATATAGCTGATAATTCATTTTTACTGCTGTATTAATATATTATGTAAATACATTATATTCATTCATTAACCTGTTAATGCACATCTATATTGTTCCAAATTATTGCCCTTGTAATATTGTAATGAAGACTCTTTTATCTGTCTCCATTGTATACTCCTATAGTTTCTCTGTGATATACAGGAGTTAAATGCTGAGTCATAGTGTATGTGCATGTCTCCAAAGTTGTTGTTTCAGTTTGCACTCTTACTAGCAGAAAATGAGACATCATGGTTCTCTGGATTATTGTCATCTATTGATTTGTCAGATTTTTTGGTTTTGGTAATATAATGGATGAAAAGTATCTTGCATGTGTGCTAAGTCACTTCAATTGTGTCTGACTCTTTGTGACCCTATGGATTGTAGCCCACCAGGCTCCTCTGACCATGGGATTCTCTGGGCAAGAATACTGGAGTATGCTGCCATGCCCTCCTACAGGGGATCTTCCCAACCCAGGGATTAAACCCATGTCTCTTATGTCTCCTGCATTGGTAGGCAGGTTCTTTACCACTAATGCCACTTGAGAAGCCCAAAAAGTACCTTAGTATGGTTTTAATACACTTTTCCCTGATTACTAGTGAGAGAGCATATCTTATATATTTACTGGCACTATGAGTGTCCCTTTTTTTGACATATCTATTTATTAATAATACATTTGTCCATTTTTCTACTAGGTTGTTTGTCTTATCAACATTGGAATTCTTTATATATTCTGGATATCAATGTTCTGTCAGTTATATTCATTGCAAATATATTATTCCAGGCTGTGACATGTCTTTTCACTTTTTTACAGTAACTTTTGAATCACAGAAATATAAAATTTTAATGTAGTCAAATATTTCAGTCTTTTTCTTTAAGCTTCTCTTTGTCTCTCCCCTTTCTTTTGGTATGTCTAGTTCCAGAAATTCTACTCTATCTTGACATCATAAATGTATTCTCACAATTTATTCCGGAGGATTTAAAATTTGCCTTTCACATTTAGGATTTCAGTGTATCTGGAACTGATTTTTGCGTATTGTTACATAACAACTCAATTCATTTTTTCCTATTCGAATAACAACCCAGTATTGTATGTTGAGTAGTCTATTCTTTCCTTGCTGATCAGAATGCCATATATCAAGTATCCATATATTTGGATATGTTTATGAGATCTTTATTCTGTTTTATTGATCTGTTTGTCTGTTCTAGCACCATTATCACACCTTTTAAAAATTATTACAGTTTTATGAGTCTTGCCATCTTTTTCTTCAAAACTGCCTTGACACTTCTGGATTTTGCATATCCATACAAGTTTAAAATCAGCTTGTGATATTCCATGAGAAACGCTGTTGAGAATTTGATTGGAATAGCATTGAAGTATCCAATTAATATGGGAAAAAATGGGCATCTTGACAAAACTGACTCTTTCTACACATGGACATGGTTTATCTTTTGATTTATTCAGGTTTTTAATTTCTTTCAATAAAGTTTTAAAATTTTATTCCTAAACCCCTTATATTTTTGTTGCTACTGCGAATGGCTGTATAAAAAATATATACAATTTCTTTCTTTGTGCCTGTTTAACCTTTAACTCTATGTCACAATTTGAATAAAACAATATCCTGTCCTAGGTATATTCATTGCAAAATTTTCACCTATCTTAGCAAACACACACTCTTCCTCTAGTCATGACTGAAGGGTAACTATTCCATTCCAATTTTTTTCCCCTGAAGTCCTGTCTGTTGCATCATAATCCCTTTAACTCAACATTTTATTTTATATAAAGCACTTTGACTAGAAACAAAAATAGAGTTTATATAATAATCAAATTTGGTGGCACACAAGTGAAGGACTGGCTCTTTAGAATGTTATCTCAAAGAAAATATTTTCTATGGTAAAGTCTCACTTCTAGGTATGTTAAGACCACAGAACTGAGAATAAATTTTTCTAACTTAAACTGACACTATAGGAAAATAGGATGTATTTATTTTCTGGCTTTGACTTAGTTGTCTGAAGACATGATATCAGCTGATAGAAGGAAAATCCCAGGGTGGTCTCTTTGTTTTATGGACAGTCATGCCCTCCGCAGGGCTTCCCAGGAGGTGCCATGATAAACAATCTGCCTGCCAATGCAGGAGATGCAAGAGACAAGAGTTTGATTCCTGGGTTGGGAAGATCCCCTGGGGGAGGGAATGGCAACCTACTCCAGTATTCTTGCTTAGAAAATTCCATGGACAGGGGAGCCTGGCAGGCTACAGTCTATGGGGTCACAGAGAGTTGGAAACGACTGCACACACATGCTTAATGCACAATGCCCTCAGCATTGTATCTTTGTAATCATATTGTAGTTGGCCTGTGTGTTTACTCATACCATGACTGAAATGTGCAGAGAAAAAGTAATTTGGTTCCTCAACACTTTACTTCCTGAAACAGATCTAATCAGTGTCGTGAACCCTTCTGTGCTGCAGAGAAAGTCTTAAACTGCCAGGAGTGAGTTTTCTGTGGCTTCCGGTTTAACTCAATATTGTGTTTGGTGTGGTGTCTCTGCTTGTGGCATTGGCATTGCATATGTGCTCAGTTGTGTCCGACTCTTTGTGACCCCATGGACCGTAGCCTGCCAGGCTCCTTTGTCCATGTGATTCTCGAGGCAAGAATACTGGAGTGGGGTGCCTACTTTAGGGGATCTTTTGACCCAGGAATCAAACATACATCTCCTGCAGCTCTTGCATTTGCAGGTGGATTCTTTACCACTGAGCCACCTTTGTGTGTGGAGCATGAGTTATTTTAATTGTGGATTTAAAAAAAATTGTTATGAATTCCTTTCTATAAGTGTTTGAAAAGGCTGTTGCTTGTATATAAATGTTCAGACTTCCTCCCTCTGTGTGACTGTCCTGTTCGTGGCTCTGTGGACGTCCTTCTGTTACCTTCTGGCTCCCTAGTCACCTGTGCCTTGATGCTGTCCCTTGTTTCACTGGCCACACTTCCACTAGTGGCCTCTGCTGCTGACCTTTTCCCTGGACTCAGTGGTCCCCTTCTGCTGAGGGGTACCAGTTGAGTTTCGCAAACTCCTGGGTCTTTCTGGTGATGAGATCACTTTGTCCTTGTTGTAGCAACTCCCTCCAGGAAGTTTCCTGGTCCAATTCTCTACTACTTTGCAGGCACTTCTGAGTTTTTCCCATGCTACGTGGAAGCCAAACACAACCCAGGGTATTAACTCAGACTTTGAGCTGAACTTTGCTAAGTGGCCACTGCCAGCTCCTGGGGCTGCCCCCAGAAGAGGGGTACTGAGGGCACTGAAGAGGTAGTCCCTTTTCTTTCCTTTAAAGGTATTTTTGATATAGGCCAATTTTTTAAAGTTTTTATTGAATTTGTTGCAATATTGCTTCTATTTTTATGTTTCAGTTTTTGGCTGCAAGGCATGTGGAATCTTAGCTCCCCAACCAGGAATTGAACCTGCATGCCCTGCACTGGAAGGCAAAGTTTTAGACACTGGGCTGACAGGGAGGTCCCAGGGTAGTCACTTTTCTAAGGCTACAAATGTAGCATGGGGAAAATAGTCTCTCTGCTTTTGCCTTTGCCCTCGGGATCTCACTGGCATGTTGACTCAGGCTAGGGTGTGGAGAGACAGGAGCAAAAAGTGAGGAAACTCCTGTCAGTCGTGTGCTTTCCTCCCTCTCCATGTCTTTCTTCCCCTTTCCACACACCCCTTGAGTTTCCTGTCCTTTTCTGATACTGGCTTTCCCTATATCATATCTCCTTCTTTGCTGTGGTCCACCTGGCTTTGGGCCACAGTAGTAGTTGAATTTAGTAAGCAATTTCTGATGATAGGAGATACAAAAATCTTACCAATGTTATGTATGCAAACAATAGGTTTAGATTTTTAATTGTGTTTTTATTAAAATAGCATGCTAGGTGTCTTAAAGATTTTTTTTTAATTTTATTTTATTTTTAAACTTTACAATATTGTATTAGTTTTGCCAAATATCGAAATGAATCCGCCACAGGTATACATGTGTTCCCCATCCAGAACCCTCCTCCCTCCTCCCTCCCCATACCATCCCTCTGGGTCATCCCAGTGCACCAGCCCCAAGCATCTAGTATCGTGCATCGAACCTGGACTGGCAACTCGTTTCATACATGATATTATACATGTTTCAATGCCATTCTCCCAAATCATCCCACCCTCTCCCTCTCCCACAGAGTCCAAAAGACTGTTCTATACATCAGTGTCTCTTTTGCTGTCTCGTATACAGGGTTATTGTTACCATCTTTCTAAATTCTATATATATGCGTTAGTATACTGTATTGGTGTTTTTCTTTCTGGCTTACTTCACTCTGTATAATAGGGTCCAGTTTCATCCACCTTATTAGGACTGATTCAAATGTATTCTTTTTAATGGCTGAGTAATACTCCATTGTGTATATGTACCACAGCTTTCTTATCCATTCATCTGCTGATGGACATCTAGGTTGCTTCCATGTCCTGGCTATTATAAACAGTGCTGCGATGAACAATGGGGTACACTTAAAGATTTAGCCTATACCCTATATAAGGTGGGGCTACTCAGTTCAGTTCAGTTCATTTGCTCAGTCGTGTCTGACTCTGTGACCCCATGGACTGCAGCACACCCGGCCTCCCTGTCCATCACCAAATCCTGGAGTTTACTCAAACTTGTGTCCATTGCATCGGTGCTACCATCCAACCATCTCATCCTCTGTCGTCCCCTTCTCCTCACACCTTCAATCTTTCCCAGAATCAGGGTCTTTTCAAATGAGTCAGTTCTTCCCATCAGGTGGCCAAAGGATTTCAGCATCAGTCCTTCCAATGAATATTCAGGACTGATTTCCTTTAGGATGGACTGGTTGGATTTCCTTGCAGTCCAAGGGACTCTCAAGAATCTTCTCCAACACCACAGTTCAAAAGCATCAATTCTTCAGTGCTCAGCTTTCTTTATAGTCCAACTCTCACATCCATACATGACTACTGGAAAACCATAGCTTTGACTAGATGGATGGACCTTTGTTGGCAAAGTAATGTCTCTGCTTTTTAATATGTTCTCTAGGTTGGTCATAAATTTTCTTCCAAGGAGCAAGTGTCTTTTAATTTCATGGCTGAAGTCACCATCTATAGTGATTTTGGAGCCCTAAAAATTAAGTCTGTTACTGTTTCCACTGTTACCCCAACTATTTGCCATAAAGTGATGGGACCAGATGCCATGATCTTAGTTTTTGGAATGTTGAGTATTAGGCAACTTTTTCACTCTCCTCTTTCATTTTCATCAAGAGGCTCTTTAGTTCCTCTTTGCTTTCTGCCGTAAGTGTGGTGTCATCTGCATATCTGAGGTTATTGATATTTCTCCCGGCAATCTTGATTTCAGCTTGTGCTTCATCCAGCCCAACATTTCTCATGATGTACTCTGCACATAAGTTAAATAAGCAGGGTGACAATATACAGGCTTGACATACTCCTTTCCTGATTTGGGACTAGTCTGTTGTTCCATGTCTAGTTCTAACTGTTGTTTCTTGACCTGCATACACATTTCTCAGAACGCAGGTCAGATGATCTGGTATTCCCATCTCTTTAAGAATTTTCCACAGTTTGTTGTGATCCACACAGTCATAGGCTTTGGCATAGTCAGTAAGCAGAAGTAGATGTTTTTCTGGAACTCTTGCTTTTTCACTGATCCAACAGATGTTGGCAACAGATCTTTGGTTCTGCCTTTCCTGAATCCAGCTTGAACATCTGGAGGTTCATAGTTCACGTACTGTTGAAGCCTGGCTTGGAGAATTTTGTGCTTTACTTTGCTAGCATATGAGATGAGCGCAATTGTGCAGTACTCATTATGATTATGAGGCTACTAACACTGTGTTAATAGGCTGTTGTGAGAATTCAAATGAAAAAAGCAGTGGACAGAACCCTTGGAGAAGGCCTGGCTTGTAGACTCTGGCTCAGAACTGGCTCATTGCTTCTCTCTCTCCCTAATGGAGTGTTATTATTTTTTTTTCCTAGAGCTTGAATTGTTTTAATTATGGATGTTTTAAAAATGTTTGTTATTAATCCCTTTCTATAAATGATTTAAAAGCCTGCCTCTCTTCTCTGTGCACTTAGTTAAAAGCTTTTCATCCTTAATGTAGGCTCCCTAGAAGGAAATGTTTGAGAAAAGAACCGTGTGTAGGAGATGCCAAGAAGCTATTACTGGTTAAGTAATCTGATACTTAATATGATTAAGAGCTATCATCTTACCAATCACCACACATCTTTATCAGTTAGTAAGAAAATGCATTATTTTCAATATGGAAAAAAAGATGAGAGGAAAGTTATGTGCTTTTCCCCAAATCAAAGCAAACTGAATATTAGAACAGAGTCAGCCTTCCCTGATTTATAATCTGGTCCTCTGGGACTTTACTTCTATAGGAAAAGTCTTGAATTTGGCCCATGTTTGAACTAAATAGCAAAAAGATCATTTTAATGATTTTATAATTTGGGGCTGGATAATACTTATTTTTAATTTTAATATTAGCAAAAGTGAAGAATATCTGAAACTATTACAAAGGAGTAGTGCTAGACACTGGAGAAGGCAATGGCACCCCACTCTAGTACTCTTGCCTGGAAAATCCCATGGGCAGAGGAGCCTGGTAGGCTGCAGTCCATGGGGTTGTGAAGAGTCGGACACGACTTCACTTTCACTTTCACTTTTCCCTTTCATGCATTGGAGAAGGAAATGGGAACCCACTCCACTGTTCTTGCCTGGAGAATCCCAGGGACGGAGGAGCCTGGTGGGCTGCCGTCTCTGGGGTCGCACAGAGTCGGACACGAGTGAAGCAATTTTGCAGCAGCAGTAGCAGTGCTAGACACAATTGCCAAGTTTTGTACTTGTGCACATCCCCAGGAATTCAGTTAAAAGCATTTCAAACTTAATGTAATCTATAGAAGAAAATGCTGGAAAGAATTGTGTATAGGAGATGCCATAAAGTTATTGGTAAGGAATAGCTCCAAGAAAATTGAAAGTAGGCTTTTAGAGGTAGTAGAGTTTGAAAGAAGCAGTGAGTGTATTTACTCTCTGTTAGTTGAAAGCAGTCAATGCTAGACTCTGAGATTCCCTGAGGGATTTGATTTTTCTGCTTAGTGAGAGTAAATAGGACTAAGAGGACAACTGTACTACTTTGCTAATTCTTAAGGGAAAGATGTTTAACTCTAAATTGTGAAGGTAGAACAGGCATTGAGATAAGCATTCAGTGTTGCTGCCTCTCCTGCAGCGTGGAGGACAGATTGAATTCCAGTGACTAGGGTAGGTCACTCAGAATAATTCAGTATTCATTCATTAGTCAATCATGTGTTTATTCCTTCAACAGATTCCATGCTAAGTGCTGACGGTATCAAATAAGACACAGGCTCGTACTCGGAGGATGAGTTTCTGCCGTTGCAAAGATTATATGGAAAGGGGAGGTAAGGGTGTTAAAAGAGAACACCTATTTGAAATCTTGTAGCAACCTCTGTGGCCTCTGGTTGTATAGATAGAATTTTTGGCATATTAGAAGGGAATTCTGGACTCTTTTGACCAATCCAAGGGGAACTTTAGGTACTCTCATGGTACAAAAGAGACCTCCAAGTTAAAGATGTTGAATCAGGTAAGCAGAGAACATTATGAGTAGTTATGTGACTGGAATTCCCACTTCAACTGGAATAACTTCTTTGAGAGAGCAGAATATACATGGAGTGACAACTCCAGCAGACTTCTGACTCATGGGAGAGCTAGTACTAAAATATTTCTCCTATTAAACCAGCAAGTGATAAAGAGGGACACTTATTCTAGTACATTGGGGAATATTAGGTGGTTATAAATATCTACAGATAATATATAATATTTATTTCATTTTTAGTCCTAGTTAAAAAAAAAAATCCTACTAGGACTTCCTTTGGTTTCTGAGTAGCAGCTTGGGAAAAACCCAAGCATGACACTGCTATACACATGCAATAGAATTTTATGTAGGGAAGCTATGAATGTGGACTATAAATTTGTTGTTGTTCAGTCACCAAGTTGTGTCCAACTCTTTGCAACCCCATGCACTTCAGCCCTCCAGGCTCCCCTGTCCTTCAGTATCTCCCAGAGTTTGCTCAGATTCATATACACTGAGTTGGTGATGCTATCTCAGCATTTCATAGCTATTAGTGATTGCCCTCTGCTCTTCCCCAGTAGCATATAGGATACTTTCCAACCTGGGAGTCTCATCTTCTGGTGTCATATCTTTTTGCCTTTTCATACTGTTCATGGGGTTATTGCAGCAAGAATCCCTGAGTGTTTTGCCATTCCCTCCTCCAGTGGACCGTGTTTTGTCAGAACTCTTCACTATGACCCCTCTGTCTTGGGTGGCCCTGCACGGCATGGCTCATAGCTTCATTGAGTTAAGCAAGCCGCTTCGCCACGACAAGCCTGTGATCAATAAAATGTCATAAATTCCTTATTCATCCATCCATCTATGTAGTCATCAATTCATTGATAAAATATTTATCAAGCTCCTCTTCCATTTCAGGCGTTTTGCCTACCACTGGAGATAGAGCAGTGAACAAGATAGATGCACCTTATCTTAAGAAGTGTATGAAAAAAAAAAAAAAAAGAAGTGTATGGTGTTGCCTCTTTAACTATTGGATTTAGTGGGATTGAAGAAAAAACACATGGAATCCTTTTCTTTCAAGGTCCATCTATTGCGGTGGGTGTAGAAGTGAGGGCTGTACTATTCACAGAAGATTGTTTCTCTTTGCCCTACTCCAGCCTGTTTTGTGAGAACTCAGAATCATCTTCTAAAAGTTAAGCACGACCTCAGGAGTATCTTCTGCTGTTCCACCTAGAATTTACAGTTTTTCCCCTCTTCTCCGGATTATTGTGACAGTCTTTTATTTCTGCTAATGTTAATGTAGCAGCTCTGTTGCCTGCCATTTCCCTAATACCTCCAGTAACTACCCACCTTTCTCTCTTCTACCATTTTCCTCTTATTTCTCTGAGAAACTAGAAGGTATCATAAGACATATCATCTTTCTAAAGCCAAATCAACCAGTCTCTTAGTTATAATGGATGGACACTCCTGTTCTTTTTTGAGGAAGCTTCTCCACTTGACCTCTGGATCCTCTATTCCCTCCCTTCTCCATCTATGCAGGAACTTGGCTCCAGCAGTAATCTGTTTTCTCTCCTGTGCTTCTCTCTCTCTCCCAGCTCATTCCCATCAGTGTGGAAGCATAATACATGTGAAGTACTCAAGGCAGAGCCTGTGAACACTAAAGGCTCATACATATCATCTGTTAGTATTGCTATTACCATCATCTTCTTCAGAATCATTCACATTGAACTTTGTCATAGTGATATGTATCAGGCCTTCCATATCAAGTCTTGAAAAAATCTGCTCCAAAGATTGTCATCAAGACCAACATTTAGGTGCTCAAAGATGATGAAGATGAGAAATGAGCTCTTAATATTTTCTGCCTTTTTGTAAAAAAAAAAGATAGGAAGACAGAATGAGCTGACACCACAAGATGTCTATGCTAGCATGGTGGTTAATGGGGAGAGTGCAAGTGAAACAGTGTAATTTAAAGTGTTTCCACATGACAGTTTATGGAGAAATCTCAAAAGTGCAAGTAGGAAAATAGCTCAAAAAAATCCTTAGCTCAATGAAAAGAGGGATTAGTTAACATGTCAATTAATTATTGAGAGTTGGTATAAATATAGGGCATGACTTTTCAAGGTTGCTCTAAAAGATAAGAACACACAGAATTCTTTTTTTTTCATAAAACAAAAGGATTTGTTAGTGTGCTTTTATTGTTATTTACATGATTAATACTAAAAAAATGACTTTTCTGGAAAAAGATGGTTTCGTTTCCATTGTTAATTTTTAAGTTTTATTTGAGGTTTATATCTTCGAAGACTCCTGATGCTCGTATGTTGAAAGCTTTGGAACCCATGTGGAATAGGTTAGAAGGAATGCCAAAACTTCATACAGTGGAGACAAGTGTATAGATTAGGAACCCACAAGACTGGTGCTCTGAGAATTCACCCAGCAACAAGATGATTCCTATAGTGGAAATTTTTATTTTTTACAGCTTAGTGTCTATTCTCCCTCCTGGTGGTAACAACATCACAACTGTGCTTTGAAGAATCACTCCTCTTCTGTTCAGTTCAGTTCAGTCACTCAATCGTGTCTGACTCTTTGCGACCCAGCAATGAAAAGAGGGATTAGTTGCTGCTGCTGCTGCTGCTAAGTCGCTTCAGTAGTGTCCGACTTTGTGCGACCCCACTGACGGCAGCCCACCAGGCTCCCCCGACTCTGGGATTCTCCAGGCAAGAACACTGGAGTGGGTTGCCATTTCCTTCTTCAATGCATGAAAGTGAAAAGTGAAAGTGAAGATGCTCATTCGTATCCAACTCTTTGCAACCCCATGGACTGTAGCCCACCAGGCTCCTCCATCCATGGGATTTTCCAGGCAAGAGTACTGGAGTGGGGTGCCATTGCCTTCTCCAGGGATTAGTTAACATGTCAATTAACTATTGAGAGTTGGTGTAAATATAGGGCATGACTTATTAAGTTAAAAGGCAGTAACAAATCCTTTTGTTATATGAAAAAAAAAAAAAGAATTCTGTGTGTTCTTATCTTTTAAAGCAACCTTGAAAAGTCATGGTTGGATCTCCTTGCAGTCCAAGGGACTCTCAAGAGTCTTCTCCAACACCACAGTTCAAAGCATCAATTCTTCGGCACTCAGCCTTCTTCACAGTCCAACTCTCACATCCATACATGACCACAGGAAAACCCATAGCCTTGACTAGACGGACCTTTGTTGGCAAAGTAATGTCTCTACTTTTCAATATGCTATCTAGATTGGTCATAACTTTTCTTCCAAGGAGTAAGCATCTTTTAATTTCATGGCTGCAGTCACCATCTGCAGTGATTTTGGAGCCCCAAAAATAAAGTCTGACACTGTTTCCACTGTTGCCCCATCTATTTCCCATGAAGTGATCGGACCAGATGCCATGATCTTCGTTTTCTGAATGTTGAGCTTTAAGCCACCTTTTTAACTCTCCTCTTTCATTTTCATCAAGAGGCTTTTTAGTTCCTCTTCACTTTCTGCCATAAGGGTGGTGTCATCTGCATATCTGAGATGATTGATATTTCTCCCAGCAATCTTGATTGCAGCTTGTGTTTCTTCCAGTCCAGCATTTCTCATGATGTACTCTGCATATAAGTTAAATAAGCAAGGTGACAATATACAGCCTTGATGTACTCCTTTTCCTATTTGGAACCAGTCTGTTGTTCCATGTCCAGTTCTAACTGTTGCTTCCTGACCTGCATACAGATTTCTCAGGAGGCAGGTCAGGTGGTCTGGTATTCCCATCTCTTTCAGAATTTTCCACAGTTTATAAAACATCTTTTAATTTCATGACTGCAGTCACCATCTGCAGTGATTTTGGAGCCCCCCAAAATAAAGTCTGTCACTGTTTCCACTGTTCCCCCATCCGTTTGCCACGAAGTGATGGGACCGGATGCCATGATGTTAGTTTTTGGAATGTTGAATTTGAAGCAACTTTTTCACTCTCCTCTTTCACTTTCATCAAGAGGCTCTTTAGTTCCTCTTCGCTTTCTGCCATAAGTGTGGTGTCATCTGCATATCTGAGGTTATTGATATTTCTCCCAGCTTGTGCTTCATCCAGCTGGGCATTTCGCATGATGCACTCTGCATGTAAGTTAAATAAGCCAGTCTGTTGTTCCATGTCAAGTTCTAACTGTTTCTTCTTGACCTGCATACATATTTCTCAGGAGGAAGGTCATGTGGTCCAGTATTCACATCTCTTTAAGAATTTTCCATAGTTTATTGTGATCCACACAGTCAAAGGCTTTGTGTAGTCAATAAAGCAGAAGTAGATAACAGTTTTTCTGGAACTCTTGCCTTTTCAATGATCCAATGCATGTTGGCAATTTGATCTCTGGTTCCTCTGCATTTTCTGAATCCAGCTTGAACATCTGGAAGTTCACGGTTTATGTACTGTTGAAGCCTGGCTTGGAGAATTTTGAGCATTACTTTGCTAGTGTGTGAGATGGGTGCCATTTTGTGGTAATTTGAACATTCTTTGCACTGCCTTTCTTTGGGATTGAAATGAAAACTGACCTTTCCCAGTCCTGTGGCCTCTGCCGAGTATTCAAAATTTGCTGGCATATTGAGTGCAGCACTTTAGCAGCATCATCTTTTAGGATTTGATATAGTTCAACTGGAGTTCCTTCACCTCCACTAGCTTTGTTCATAGTGATGCTTCCTAAGGCCCACTTGACTTCTCATTCCAAGATGTCTGTCTCTAGGTGAGTGATCACACCATCAAGGTCATCTGGGTCATGAAGATCTTTTTTGTGTAGTTTTTCTGTGTGTTCTTGCCACCTCTTCTTAATATACTCTGCTTCTGTTGGGTCCATACCATTTCTGTCCTTTATTGTGCCCATCTTTGCATGATATGTTCCCTTGGTATCTCCAATTTTCTTGAAGAGATCTCTAGTCTTTCCCATTCTATTGTTTTCCTCTATTTCTTTGCATTAATCACCGAGAAAGGCTTTCTTATCTCTCCTTTCTATTCTTTGGAACTCTGCATTCAGATGCGTATGTTTTTCCTTTTCTCCTTTGCCCTTAGCTTCTCTTCTTTTCTCAGCTAGTTGTAAGACCTCCTCAGACAACCAGTTTGCCTTTTTTTATTTCTTTTTCTTGGGGATGTTCTTGAAAACTGTCTCCTTTTTTTTTTTTTTTTAATTTTATTTTTAAACTTTACAATATTAGTTTTGCCAAATATCGAAATGAATCCGCCACAGGTATACATGTGTTCCCCATCCTGAACCCTCCTCCCTCCTCCCTCCCCATACCATCCCTCTGGGTCATCCCAGTACACCAGCCCCAAGCATCCATAATCGTGCATCGAACCTGGACTGGCGACTCATTTCATATATGATATTATACGTATTTCAATGCCATTCTCCCAAATCATCCCACCCTCTCCCTCTCCCACAGAGTCCAAAAGACTGTTCTATACATCAGTGTCTCTTTTGCTGTCTCGTATACAGGGTTATTGTTACCATCTTTCTAAATTCCATATATATGCGTTAGTATACTGTATTGGTGTTTTTCTTTCTGGCTTACTTCACTCTGTATAATAGGCTCCAGTTTCGTGCACCTCATTAGAACTGATTCAAATGTATTCTTTTTAATGGCTGAGTAATACTCCATTGTGTATATGTACCACAGCTTTCTTATCCATTCATCTGCTGATGGACATCTAGGTTGCTTCCATGTCCTGGCTATTATAAACAGTGCTGCGATGAACATTGGGGTACACGTGTCTCTTTCCCTTCTGGTTTCCTCAGTGTGTATGCCCAGCAGTGGGATTGCTGGATCATAAGGCAGTTCTATTTCCAGTTTTTTAAGGAATCTCCACACTGTTCTCCATAGTGGCTGTACTAGTTTGCATTCCCACCAACAGTGTAAGAGGGTTCCCTTTTCTCCACACCCTGTCTAGCATTTATTATTTGTAGACTTTTGGATCGCAGCCATTCTGACTGGCGTGAAATGGTACCTTATAGTGGTTTTGATTTGCATTTCTCTGATAATGAGTGATGTTGAGCATCTTTTCATGTGTTTGTTAGCCATCTGTATGTCTTCTTTGGAGAAATGTCTATTTAGTTCTTTGGCCCATTTTTTGATTGTGTCATTTATTTTTCTTGAATTGAGCTGTAGGAGTTGCTTGTATATTTTTGAGATTAGTTGTTTGTCAGTTGCTTAATTTGCTATTATTTTCTCCCATTCTGAAGGCTGTCTTTTCACCTTGCTTATAGTTTCCTTTGTTGTGCGGAAGCTTTTAAGTTTAATTAGGTCCCTGTCTCCTGTACAATGTCACAAACCTCCATCCATAGTTCTTCAGGCACTCTGTCTATCAGATCTAAGCACTCTGGCTCAGATCATGAACTCCTTATATCCAAATTCAGACTTAAACTGAAGAATGTAGGGAAAACCACTAGACCATTCAGGTATGACCTAAATCAAATTCCCTCTTCTACTGCATTTAGTTAATAGTGATGGCTGTCTTCCTCTGGTCAATGGGTGGGCACATGTCCCAAGCTTAGCCAACCTGATGCCTTTTCTCTGGGCTTGAAGCCTTGCAGAATGTGTTCAGAGTAAATTCACTCCAATGATTCCCACCTGAAGAGGTTGTCCTTTCATTCCTGCTGCGTCAGATGCCCAGTACAGCTCTGGTTTCTGGCCTTTCTGAACTTTGGTTCTTTAGAATTTCCTTTTGCTCTGTGAGCTACTCAGCTTCTTTCCAATGTGTTTTCTCTTTTCTTTCATTAAAGATGCAGAAATGATTTGTGTCGCTTGCAACTAAACAACACTTACTGATACACATCCTCAACCCAATTGAGGGGACAGCTTGCAGTGCCTCTGGATCACAGTGTTCATGGGGGTATGGCTGGCTGCCTTCCTCATGAAATGGTGTTTGTTTTCTGGGGTCCAATTTGAGATGTGAAACTAGATGCAGTTTTTATGACTTCTGTCTGAATTGGAGAATGGACCCATCCTATATTGGAAGTAACCCAGAAATAGGCACTTTGATATTTGAGGAGAGTGGGAATGAGTGTGGGAGAACCTGGCAAGAGCTATGAAGAGGCTTCCCTGATAGCTCAGTTGGTAAAAATATCCTCCCACAAGGCAGGAGATCCCGGTTCGGTTCCTGGGTCAGGAGGATCTGCTGGAGAAGGGATAGGCTACCCACTGCAGTATTCTTGGGCTTCCCTTGTGGCTCAGCTGGTAAAGAATCCGCCTGCAATGCAAGAGACCTAGGTGTGATCCCTGGGTTGGGAGATCCCCTAGAAAAGGGAAAGGTAGCCACTCCAGTATTTTGGCCTGGAGAATTCCATGGGCTGTATAGTCCATGGGGTAACAAAAGTCGGACAGGACTGAGCAACTTTCACTTTTTCAGGAAGCAGATTCAGGTACTAAATAAACCATTTGGAGTTCAGGAGAGTGCTTCAGTTTCACTGGAAAATGAAATTCACTCCTAAAACAAAGGCAACAGAAAATTAATAATGTTACAGCTTGGGAGGCACAATTCCTAGGGCCCCCTCAGACTCATCAAGTAATAGAATTAAGGAAGCAAGACCAATTCAAGAATGAATCAGTTGGGGATAATGGGTACCTAGTGGAATGATTTAAGGAGTCACATAAAACTGAAACCTACATTAAAAGCCATTCTTTCTCTGGCAGTGATGAGACTGTGGAGAATTCTTTATGGGTGAGATGAATGTCTCTTCCTCTGGGGTGTTTTCCCTGCCATTTCCACTTTTCAATCTCTCCACCCTGTGTTGGTTGTGATGCTCCTACCACGTGTCCCAGTGGTAACCTCTACTTTACCTGCCATGTTATTTACTTGTCTCCCCAAACAGACTGTCAACTTCACAAAAGAACAACCATTTTCTTTCTTCACTTTTGTATCCTCAATGTCAAGCACAGTGCCTGACACAATAAAAACGTGCTGAATATTGAATAAGCAAACAGGAGCTAAGGAGTTTATCAGAGAGGTAGAAGGAGATTATGTGAAAAGCAAGGCAATGATAAACCTTATTACTTCTTGTTGTATTATATTAAGTAACGTATTTACAAAGTACTTTATCTGAGGTCAATTGTAAATGATAAAAATAAGAGGTCTCCTGGCAGTAATTATGGGATTTTAAAGTAATAAAGTAAAACTTCTCTAAAGCATGTTAAATCTTTTCACACAGGGTATTTGGTTTTTACTTAACCAGGCCAATCAGCTGCTATATGTAGGAAAGTGTTTTTCTTCAAAATGACATATAACAATTGTAATAGCACCTATTAAAGTGTTTTATACATAATAGTTGTTCAGCAGCTGTTTGTTGACAGAGCAATATATTCAGCAAAATTGGCCTCTTTTTGTAAAACATTTTTAAGGCTAAAAGTATCTACTCACTATTTAATTTCATAATAGCTCACATTACAGCAAAAGATTAAATGAGAATGAAAAAGAAAATATGCTCTCTCTTTTCCTGATACAAACTTTGTGTCATAAATTCCAACCAATGAGATCTGGATTAAAAACCAAATTGCAACACATCTTGTCACCTGACACAAGAAAACTTTTGATGAATTTTAACTGTACACATAAATTGTGTTAAAGTGTTAATCCTACATGAAAGAACAGCTCCATTTACCCAATGAGAGTCGCTTTTTCCTCTTGTTAGAAAATAAAAGCTTGTGATATTTGAAAAGGTAGACTCTGCCAATGGACTTTTGTCTCTATAAATCAACATAGACAGTGATTCCTTGCAAAACAGGTTTCATGTAATATTTATGTAATCTGCACATGACCTTGAATGAAAGCAAGGGTTAGAAGAAACAGTGTTCTTATTGTTCAACAGAATGCTTCTTTATTTTGTCAAATATTACTTACTCAGGTCATATGCAGATTTTTTTGAACTGAATAACAGTTGTTTACTTCAAAGCTAGGCTGTAGGAAAGTATGGCATTTCTTTTTAGAATCAGTTCTATTTTATCTTATACTTGTGTAGAATATTTCTTTAGAAAAGCAAAGAGGAATACCAGCAGCAAAGCTGGATACAGGATGAATGTGGGTAAGTAGAACATTAAAATTTCCTCTGACCATTCATGGCCTTGATTCTGGAGAAAGTCATGCAAGCAGATGGAGAAGATCAGATGTCTGGTTGGCAGGGTGCAGGTTGCTGTGTTTGATAAGTGTTAGTTTGCTCAGTCGTATCCGACTCTTTGCAACCCCATGGACTGTGCCTGTCAGACTGTTCTGTCCATGGAATTTTCCAGGTAGGAATACTGGAGTGGGTTGCCATTTCCTCCTCCAGAGGGTGTTTGATAAACATGTACCCTCATCTAATTCTGCAGCTTCGTAGGAAGTCTGTATAGTAAGGTTAGGCATGTAGAATTTATTAGCTATAAGACTTTGGGCAATTCATTTAACTTCTCTGAACTTTTCATTCCACATAAAATGAAATAGAGAATCCTTACCTGCATTGTAACGTTTCTACCACCTTTGCTTCTTACCACTCCCTTCGTAGGTTCTAACATGCTAAGTTCCAATCATGTTCGACTCCACATTATCTCCTTTTCTTTTCTGGATAAGACTCTTTGAAATGACCTTGTTTATGTGTTTGTTTTCCTTCACTAGAATTTAAGTTTCGTGATAAGAGAGGTCATTGGTATTATTTTTTTACCATATACGATGTCCTAAAACAATTAATTGGTACATAAAAACAATTAGTGAATTACTTCTAGGTATATACCCAAAGGAAAATTGAATGTGGGGATTCAAACCGATACTTGTACACATATATTCATAGCAGCATTATTTCCAGTACCTAAAAAATGAAAGCAACTCATGTATTCCTAAACGGATGAGTGGATAAACAAAATGTGATCTATTCATAAATATTATTCAGTCCTAAAAAGGAAGGAAAATCTGACACATGCTACCTGGATGTAACTTGAGGACAGTGTACTAAGTGAAGTAAGCCAGACACAAAAGAACAACTACCGTCTGATTCCACTTATATGAGATACCTTAGAGCAGTCAAATCCATAAAAACAAAGAGTGGAATGTGGTTGCCAGAGCTGTGGGACGGGATAATGGGGAGTTGTTGTTTACTGTATGCAGAATTATAACTTGGATGATGAAAGGTTCTGGAGATGAATGGTAGTGATCATTGCACAACAGTGTGAAAGTGCTTAATGTCACTGAACTGTACACTTAAAAGTGGTTTGGGAACTTTTACATTATAAGTATTTTATGACAGTTTTTTTTTTTTTTATGGTGAACAAGTCAGTGTGGAGGTCCTTCACACAAGTGTTTCTCGCCCTTGGAACATGTTCTCTGTCGTTTCTCCATTCCTGGCATTTCCTCCCCTTCTGCCTCCACTTGTCAACTCCTAGTTGTATATCAGCTCAGCCTTGGTCGAGGTTTCTTAGCTACAGCTCTATTGACATTTTGGATTGAATAATCTTTTTCACAGGACTGCAGGTAGCCTTCTAGCCACTAGAAACCAGTAGTACTTCCCACCTTTCAAAAGACTGAGGTGATCAAATATATCTTGATACGTTAGGAAATGTCCCACAGGTGGGGATGCAAATAAAACTGCCACTGGATGAGAACCACTGGTTTCGAGGTTACTCTCACTTTCACTGGAAGTCTGGGCTAAGAACTGATTTTGTGCATCTTTTCTACTTTAATGCTTCTACCCTGCCCTACACCACTCTATTCTACTCTGTACTTTCCTATCATGATATTTATTACATTCACTACACTGCCTCTGCACTGTCTACAGGTACTGTAACTATGCTGTGCTGACCATCATTCCTAACACAGCACCTGGCGTGTAGTATGTGCTCAACATACAAATTGTGTTTTACTTATTCAATTCGGTTCCCACATCTTCAAAATGGAAATACCTGATTGTTTCCCAGAAATGTTAACATTGTTTAATAAGAGAAGCACTTTTTTTTACAAATTACAAAGAACTGTTTAGAAATGATTTCACATTATTATTGCTGTAATAAAAAAAAATTCACCCAGCTCTCATCTACCAGAGTTTTATCCTCCTAACCTCTAACACTTCCTGTAGTTCCCTTGCTGTACTTAAACAGTACTATGTCTTACATAGGACATAGTGTTAGTCGCTCAGTCGCGTCCGACTATATGTGACCTCATGGACTATAGCCGACTAGGGTCCTCTGTCCATGGAATACTCTAGGAAAGAATACAGGAGTGGATTGCCATTTCCTTCTCCATAAGATCTTCCTGAGCCAGGGATCAAACCCAGGTCTCCCACAACGCGGGCAGAGTCTTTACCATCTGAGCCAACAGGAAAGACTTGGATTATGCAGTGAGTCAATGACTGAATTGGGATACAGTAAGTTCTATCACTAAGCATCCTTTTATCTTTAGAAACTCAATCTGGGTATATAAAAGCCATGCATTGGAAATTCACTACAAGATTGCTTATTTGGGGCTTGATCTTTGGAAAACAAAAACTTAAATACAGGTTTAAAAAAAAGAATTTGTTTAGACTTGTGAGTTTTTACAAAAGTGTTCTATACTTAATATGCCTAAAATAGATAGCTTAATTGCTGTCATCAATGTGCTATAAAGATTTCAAATTCAGAGAGAAATCAAAATTATGTTCAATTTTTTCTGATAGAAATAATTTGGAATTATGGTTTCACATCTGAAAGAGATTTTTATCGTTATTGTTGTTAGTCAGAGTCAGTATGTGTTGTTATAATCACAGGGTGCATGTTCCTATACAAATGAAAAAGAATGCAGTATATTCCAAATCACAAGCTAAACTAGAAGAAACATATGTAATAGTAGAAAAATTTAGAAATCATGATGTGCTAAAAACAGAACAAAACAACCACCTGAAAAGAAGAAAGTAAATAATATTTTTGAAGAAATAATCTTATATTTTGTTAACTAAAAGCTAAATTTGAATTGCTTAAACAGAGCAATATGGAGGAGCTCAGATAATAATTTTGTGCCTGCACGTTCAGCTGCTCTGTTGTGTCCAAGTCTTTGTGACCCCAGGGACTGTAGCCCGCCAGGCTCCTCTGTCCATGGGATTCTCCAGGCAAGAATACTGGAGTGGGTAGCCATTTCCTACTCCAAGGGATCTTCCCAACCCAGGGATCAAACCTGCCTCTCCTGCATCTCCTGCAATGGCAGGTGGATTCTTTACACTTGCCACCATTATAGCCCTTTTATTTTTTCCTTCTATCTGTTCATTCCTCCTTATCATTTATTAGGCATTTATGGGAGAGGAACTGCAAAGTTGTTCACTCATTGCCTACTCTAATCCCCTTTTTAGCATTTTATCTGCCTTACACCTTATAATAGCTTCTTTTTTGCATAACCAGCTTAATTGGATACAGTGTTGAGCAACTATGGAATCTTATGGACAACATCTGTGATAGGTACTAAACATAAAAAAGTGGATTTATGCCCAAATCTTCATACTCACTAATATTCCTCCTGGAGCACTCTAAAGTCTTGTGGATGAGGCAAAAATAGGCATGTAAATAACAGCAAAAATGTATTTATTATTTTACTTTTTAAAAATGTTTTAAAATACATCTTAAAAGTTGCTTTCCATTTGTTATTACAAAATATTGGCCACATTCTCAATGTAGTACAACACCTCCTTAAGCCTATATTATACCCAACAGCTTATCCTCACTTCCCTCATCCCTACATTACCTCTACCTACTGGTAACCACTTGTTCATTGTCTACATCTATGAGTCTGCTTCATTTTTGTTATACTCACAAGTTTGTTGTAATTTTAGATTCCATATATAAGTGATATCGTACAGTATTTATCTTTTGTCTGACTTATTTCACTTACATACTGCCCTTAGAGTCCATCCATATTGCTGCAAATGGCAAAATTTTACCCCTATTTATGATTGAGTAGTAGTCCATTATGTGTGTATATGTTGCTGGATCATATGGTAGTTCTATTTTTAATTTTTTGAGAAACTTCCATACTGTCTTACACAGTAGTTACAACCATTTTACATACCCAAAACCAGTGTACAAGAGTTCCTTTTCTCCACATCCTCACCAACATTTGTTAGTGTTCTCTTGGTAATAGCCATTCTGACAGGTTTTAACATTCTTTGGCACTGTCTTTCTTTGGGATTGGAATGAAAACTGACCTTTTCCAGTCCTGTGGCCACTGCTGAATTTGAATGTTCAAACTACCACACAATTGCACTCATTTCACACACTAGCAAAGTAATGCTCAAAATTCTCCAAGCCAGGCTTCAACAGTATATGAACCGAGAACTTCTAGATGTTCAAGCTGGATTTAGAAAAGGCAGAGGAACCAGAGATCAAATTGCCAATATCTGTTGGATCAGAGAAAAAGCAAGAGAATTCCAGAAGAACATCTACTTCTGCTTCATTGACTAGGCCAAAGCCTTTGACTGTGTTGATCCCAACAAACTGGAAAATTCTTCAAGAGATGGGAATACCAGACCACCTGACCTGCTTCTTGAGAAATCTGTATGCAGATCAAAAAGCAATAGTTAGAAATGAACGTGGAACAACAGACTGGTTCCAAATTGGGAAAGGAGTACGTCAGGGCTATATATTGTCACCTTGCTTATTTAACTTGTATACAGATTACATCACATGAAATGCCAAGATGGATGAAGCACAAGCTGGAATCAAGATTGCTGGGAGAAATATCAATAACCTCAGATATGCAGATGATACCACACTTATGGCAGAAAGTGAAGAGGAACTAAAGAGCCTCTTGATGAAAGTGAAAGAGGAGAGTGAAAAAGTTGCTTAAAACTCAACATTCCAAAAATGAAGATCATGGCATCTGCTCCCATCACTTAATGGCAAATAGATGGGGAAATGATGGAAACTGTGACAGACTTTATTTTTTAGGGCTCCAAAATCACTATAGATGCTGATTGCAGCCATGAAATTAAAAGACACTTGCTTCTTGGAAGAAAAGCTATGACAAACCTGGACAGCATATTAAAAAGCAGAGACATTACTTCGCCAACGAAGATCCGTCTAGTCAAAGCTATGGTTTTTCCAGTAGTCATGTATGGATGTGAGAGTTGGACTATAAAGAAGGCTGAGTGCCGAAGAATTGATGCTTTTGAACTGTGGTGTTGAAGAAGACTCTTGAGAGTCCCTTGGACTGCAAGGAGATCTAACCAGTCCATCCTAAAGGAAATCAGTCCTGAATATTCATTGAAAGGACTGATGCTGAAGCTTCAATACTTTGGCCACCTGATGGGAAGAACTGACTCATTTGAAAAGACCTGATGCTGGGAAAGATTGAAGGCGGGAGAAGGGGATGACAGAGGATGAGATGGTTGGATGGCATCTTCGACTCAGTGGACATGAGTTTGAGTAAACTCTGGGAGTTGGAAATGAACAAGGAAGCCTGTCATGTTGCAGACCATGGGGTTACAGAGTCGGACACGACTGAGTGAACTGAACTGATTCTGACAGATGTGAGTTATATCTCATTGTGGTTTTGATTTGCATTTCCCCGATAATTAGTGATAAAATAACAGTAAAATTTAATAGATGTTGTGGGCTTTAAAAGAGTGAGAACAACAACAACAACAAAAAAAGAACAGTGCGCTAGAAGTGTAATTGGCTGTGAAGGGTTGTTGGACTGAGGAAGGTTTAATGGGAAACTTAGCATTAGATCTTTAAGAATGAATATGTCAGATGAAGAAAATGGAAAGTTATTTTGATGAAAGAATAGAATGTTCAAAGTTATGGAGTGATGATGCTGGATGGGGCATTCAGCAAAATATTAAAGAAATTTTGTTCTATCAGTATAGAATTGATGTCAGGGATATAAACCTAGGGAAAAAAAGGTAGGGCTTTGTATGTTAGACTTAGGAGTTTGGATTTGAGGATTTTGAGCTAGGGAATAGCATATGTTTCAGGAAGATGACTTGGGCAGCCATGCGTAGAATAGATTTGGAGAGGTCACTATTAGAGACAGAATGCAGGGAAGATTTAAGACACTACCGCAATAATGCAGGGGAGATATGGTAAGACTGTGGCACATGGAATGGAGAGGAACAGATGGATTAGAGAGATACTGTAGTTGCTGGCCCACGGCAGGAACTCAATAAACATTAGCTGAATGAAATACAAGGAAGAAAAGATGAACAGAACTGAAGATTTCTTGGCTTGGGTGAATAAGAAGAAGGGAATGGGCTTTTTATTAAATGCACAGACAGTGTGCCCTTGTACTGTTAGTCTCTACCTTATTTCAAGGCAGAAAAATGTGATAATCAACGTTATAAAATATTCACTTACTTTCCTTCATCTGTTCATTCATTTATTCACTAAGTATTTGTTGAGTTCTGTTGATGTGGTACCCACCCCAGCCAGGCATTGTGGATTCCGTATTGACTCAGCCAGTCTGGAGGGAAGGGCAGACATAAAGCAAATAAGGCTAGAATAAGTAATTGTAGTCAGGATGAGCATTTTAAAGGATAAACCAGTATATTATGTGACAGGGAAAGTTTAGGGATATATGAGCCAGAGGGGGAGGTGATGTGGAATAGTGGGCATTATTGGTATAATGAGACTAAACCTGTTTCTGAGAAGGGGTGTGTCTTTACAAATCCATCATTTCATCCAGATTTCATAGAAGCCTTTGTTCTTAGGTCTTTAAGGCTATGGTGTCATTGTTGGAAATCTTTCTCTATACAGGGCAAATCTACCCATTCGTTCTGCCTTCTGCCATTATCACTAGAGACTTTTCTGATTAATTACTAACTAGCAAGTGCATCTCTAGAACACCTCACTAAGTGATAACGTATTAATGAAGATGAATTCGAGGTCCTACTCACACTTCTTGAGGGAAGTAAGCTGGACTATGCTAACAACCAATCCCATTCATCACTTTCTGTTAGATGCATTGTGTGATTTAGATTTTTTTTTTCATGGGGATTCTTTCTTACATTTAAAAATAGATATTTTCTCCAGATAAAGGAAATGCCTTGCAATGTGCAGTGCCACCACCATGCTAATTTAAAGAGAAAGGCTGCATGGATTACTAGGTAGAACAATGGCACCCCACTGCAGTACTCTTGCCTGGAAAATCACATGGACGGAGGAGCCTGGTGGGCTGCAGTCCATGGGGTCGCTAAGAGTTGGACACGACTGAGCGACTTCACTTTGACTTTTCACTTTCATGCATTGGAGAAGGAAATGGCAATCCACTCCAGTGTTCTTGCCTGGAGAACCCCAGGGACGGGTGGGCTGCTGTCTCTGGGGTCGCACAGAGTCGGACAAGACTGATGCAACTTAGCAGCAGCAGCAGCAGCAGCAGCAGCCCAATATATTGGTCTTGGCTATCACTTCGTAAATGACACAGTCGTCTCTAGGTGTATCAAATTAATTGAAGAAGCCTGAAATAAAGTACAATATTTAATTGGTCTAGAGCAGTGTTTTTCAAACTAGATTGAAACTCATTAATGGCTTGTGACATCAATTTAGTGGGTTGTGACCAGTGTTTTTTAAAAGAGAAAACAGATTAAGAAAAATAATGGAAATAACAGAGAATATTGCCTATAGACAGAATAAGTAATACTTTGTAAAATTTCCTTTTCAGGGACTTCCTTGGCTGTCCAGTGTTTAGGAATCCTTGCTAATAATGCAGGGGGTGTGGGTTCGATCCCAGGCCAGGGAACTAAGACTTGCATGCCACACTGTGCAGCCAAAAAACCCCATTTTTATTTAATATGTATATACATATTTTATACACATTTGTCCCTTGGTATCCGCAGGGGATTGGTCACAGGATCTCTTGGATACCAAAATAAGCAGATGCTCTAGCCCTTCACAGTTGGTTCTCTGCAGGTGCAGAACCTGTGGATATGGAGGGCCAACTGTACATTCTATTGTACATGCATATTTGTAACATGCAAAATGTGTATATATATATATATATATATATAAACTTATTTATATCCATATATACTAGATCAATACATAAAACATCAAAGAAATTTTAAAGCCATAGATCTGGAGAAAAGGGTTCTAGAAAAAGCCCCCTTCAGTCAGATCTTCCATTAACATACCTATCCCAGATTAATTTCTTATTACTTACAGCACATTGAAAACTACTGAAACTATTGGGATGAAGAATTATTCACACGTTTTAGCTCTGAATGAATGCTGCATAAAACAGGGAAGTAAAGGTATTCTTGGTTTGATAAATAGATTATTTCATATACTAAGTAAAGGTGTTCCAAACTCTAAAGGCTTATTAATTTTGTTATTTAGAAAGAGTTTTATTTCTTTTTACATTTAAGGAATTCTGTATCAAATATATGGGAGATTGACTCATTTTCATAAGTATATTAAATATAGTAACCTGGAAAGATCAGGGATTCAGACTTTAAGTTCTTTTTTTATACCTGACAACAGATTGGTTTGGGATCTATGAATATTCATCATGAATGCCTTCTTTATGACCCACATTTAATCATTTATAAATAGAAATACTATTATTTATTGTGTTTATGGAATGTTATAAATAGTAATTTCTTAACAGAGCATTTAAAGATTTACAATTTTCAAGGCATAATTGTTGACATTCCTTTCCATTTCTACACTATGTAAAAGACAAGCTTATGAATAATGTTCTATTCTATATTGCTATGGACATTCTCCAAAGACTCCTGCTTTTGATTTCATGCAGAATTTACTTTGTTACTTTGTAACATTGATCCCATCATTTCCACTCTTCACTGCCTGGTCTCAAATTCAGCCTTCCGAGACAACAATATAGCCTGATAAACAAGTGGCTCTTTCTCTACAAATGCCCAGGATTTTTTCTATTCCATAGGATACAGACACTGGCCATTTCATACCTTCCTAACACTTATTTTAGAAATATTGCTTCAGACAGGTTTCAGATGGGGCAACCTTATCACCATTTGATGTCAGATCCACCCTGACCAGAGCTGATTGCAAGAGGTGGAGGCTCAGGAACTGAAGCAATCAGAATGGAAGAAACATCAGGTATGAAAATAATTAGTCTTGTAGAACCAGGGTAAGAATCTGTACCATGGAGAACCAGAACTACCTGCCTGTCAATGATTCAGGAAAGAATAATCAATAGCTTTGAAGACAAAGCTAGAAAACTAGAGACCAGAGCAGAGAAGCAGAATGGAGGGAAGCCACGTTTCTTTGAGAGATGCAGAGCCATCTTGGTCTTCATCTTCATTCTGACTCCCAGCCCTGTGTGCACTTAGATTTCATTCTCTGGAACCTGTGAGACCTCTCTTTATTTAAGCTGCTGCTGCTGCTGCTAAGTCACTTCAGTCGTGTCCGACTCTGTGCAACCCCACTGACGGCAGCCCACCAGGCTCCCCCGTCCCTGGCATTCTCCAGGCAAGAATACTGAAGTGGGTTGCTATTTCCTTCTCCAATGAATGAAAGGGAAAAGTCAAAGTGAAGTCGCTCAGTCGTGTCTGACTCTTAGCGACCCCATGGACTGCAGCCCACCAGGCTCCTCCGTCCATGGGATTTTCCAGGCTAATTTTAGTAAATTCACGTTTCTAAATGTGCTCTGATTAAGACATGTCCCTTTGTTCAGTTTTCCTTGTTTCTCTCCCAACCCAATCCCTTCATGCTGTTCAATTCTGATTCTTTCTCTGAGATCCACAACCATCTCATTTCTCCAGTACTTTTGAAATTTGTCTATAAAGTCCTATTTCTGTCATCCCAAGAAATATTGGCAATGATAAGCAACCGAAATGAAGCAGAGAAAATGACTATTTCAATAAAAGTTGAATTGAAACATATGTAAAATTTTGAATCAGACAAAAAAGGCAGTCAAAGCCCACCACTTATTCATTATATGATAGTAAAACCCATATTTTTGTTCTAGTCATTTATCTCCAGGTATTTCATAAACATGTTGCTTTCCAATCAATCTGTAAAATTTAAGATGTATTTTCTACAAAATAAGATGTGTGGAACAGTATAGTTTTCAGTCGAGATAGATTTCTCTCTAGAATTTTAAATTACAGTGACTTTGGGCAGGACTTTGCCTTAAAAAAGGAGTTGAATTGATACCAAAATTAAATGATTAGTATCTTAGATTAGATTTGTTCCTCAATAAACAACCCACCTCCAAGAAATGGTTTAATATTGCTCAATATGTTGATATTTAGTAAGTATTTAAAGATATTAGCTTTATAGAAATTTTGTTTCTTTTGATCTAAACACATACTCATTCTAATTACCATCAACATTTTTAAAACCCTGACATTTCAGTAGTTTTTGTGGCTTGGCAAACATTAAGAGATAACTTTTAAAAATATCTAAATCTCCTGTCTTAGCATTTAAGAAAGATTAATAATGTTTAATAAAACTCCATATATAATCAAATTATAGTAATGATACTCATAAAAAGGACAGAGTTTTTAATTCATTCATCAGATTCTCTTCAACTATTTCAAAGGTCTTAAGTAATTATGTTATTAGTTATTCTATTCAGGCCATTTCGTGAGGAATATAGAAGCAAATTATTTCTGGGAAAAGACACTGATAAAAAATTTACAAGATACACACTTTCCACTAAGTAGTTGGTCCTCATTCTGCAGCTTTCATTGGTCAAAAATTCTGTGTGCTATACCTGCATTTATGAGAAGAATCTACCTTAGAAATTCTGAATTCAGATTTCGGTTGTGTCATAGACCTTGTTGCTGTTTAGTCACTAAGCCTTTTGTGACCCTATGGACTGTAGCCCCACCGGGCTTCTCTGTCAATGGGATTTTCCAGGCAAGAATACTGGAGTGGGTTGCCATTTCCTTCTCTAGGGGATCTTCTTGACTAAGGGAGTGAACCCAAGACTCCTGCATCTGCAGGCAAATTCTTCGTCACTGAGCCACCTGGGAAGCCCATCATAGACCTTATGTATAGTCAGTATTCTTTTTATCTTGATTTATTCCTCTATATAGTGACTAAAACTAAAATCTGTTTCTCTCACATGATAGCAGGTGCTTTGATAATAAGAAATATGAGACAAATGTTAAATATCTGCATCGAACTATAAAACTGAGAAAAGAGGTGGTTTACTGTTGTTTGAACGCTAAAAAAATGTTTGCATTTCTCCTGTGTGAAGCACAACTAACATACTCAAAGGAAGTAGGTGGGATTAAAAGCAGTACATACACACAGCTAGGGATTCCTGAAGCAAAGAGCTATTTGCAGATACTATGCATAAAAAAAAAATCATCATATGAGCTGTTGAGCTAATTTTATGTATTTTCTCTGCACAGTCCTTGATTACGAGGTCAAGAGGACACACCATTGTTGTCTTTTGAGTATCACTAGTAAAAGTAACTGGAATTTAATTTCAGAGGATCCTGAGTATAGTTGGTATTATAATAGATCAATGTTGAAATGAGCTTTGAGTATGAGACTGATGAAGTCCATTATACCAGCATACCTAAAATAATTATTCTACTCTCAAGACCACATTTCAGAAGAACTCACCTTATACATACCAAAGGGATAGAAACAGCTGGGGACTGTCCTAATTCATTTGCATTCATTGCAAAAATCTGGCCATCATTATAAAGCATCCCCTTACCCAAAGAAAAGAGATGTTATCTTTGTTGCTGTTCCATCCTGCTTATAAGCATATCATCCTGGATTGTATCTCTCTTCATCATCATGCAACCTATAGTCTTCCCGGTACTCTGTCCTTAAAGAGAATACTGTATCGACTTATGAGATTTAGAAACTATTGAGTGTAACTGTACAGACCTGTTTGTGTGTTTATTCTGGTGAGTGCTGGTGACTAAAGGGCAGAGGTGGGCACTCTAACCACAACTAGTACTTAGTAGGCACTTAAAAAACAATGATGATGGAAGCTGAATTGTGCTGATTGCAAAGATGCCTGGAGACAGAAATGTCTAGAGTGGACTCTTGACTTTGAGATTATCTTCTAGTGTTTACTTTTATTTGTTTAGTTATTTTAAAATAATTAAAATGATTATACTTGGCAGCGACAGAATCCTGTTAACCACAGCCTTTTTCACATGAAGGAGAGAAAATACATTTGCTTTGCCTGTTTAAATTGATAGCTGTGAGCTTACCAAAGGACAAAACTGGAATTCCCCTGAAGCAATAAATATTGCTGTGGATTAAAGAAAGAAGCATTGCTTTTCTTAAAGTGCACCTTTATAAATAGAAAGCGGATGCAGTAACAGCAGAGTTGAGATATTACTCTTTCTGAGAAGGGGAACTCAGAGGCTCCACAGCATCAGAATACAGAGATTAAGGCAGAAACGGGGTCAATGTGGTCAGAGCTCGTTTCTTTAACAGGACATACAGTAGTCCAGTGGTCATAGGCGCTGCTCCATTTCCATGATAAACATGTATACATATTACCTCCTATGGACTTCCCAGGTGGTTCAGTGGTAGTGAATCTGCCTACCAGTGCAGGAGACACCAGAGGCTTGGGTTCAATCCCTGGGTTGGGAAGATCCCTTGGAGAAGCAAATGGCAACCCACTCCAGTATTCCTGTCTGGGAAATCCTATAGACAGAGAAGCCTGGCGGGCTACAGTCCTTGGGGTTGCAAGAGTCAGACAGGACTTAGAAACTAGACAACAACAAACTACTAAGGGTTACAGAAGAGAACTCATTGCCAGGTCACCTTTGTTCAGACACTTCAGTGTGTTCCCAGGCTCTGACGATGAGTGTCTTAAAATGACTATGAACTGAAAGAACTGTCTGGTAACCAACATGCAAATAAGCACCCCCAAAATTCTTCCCCTGGCAGAATTCAGTGTGGGTTGCCCGGAGTGCTTATTTGAATGTCAATTCCTGGGATCTTCCTGCTCACTTTATTTCACTTGCTGGCTGGGTTTTAGTTCAAGAGTGAATTGGAGAGCATTACCGTAGAATTGTTGTCTTCCTTTGGTAATTTGCTACCTTTGGTAATTCACCCCATTACCTTTTTACTCACTTGTAGGTTGTACTTCCTAATAAGCCCTACAGCCTTTCCAGAGTCTTGGGAAAACCATGGCTGTTTCCCAAAAACTGTTCTAGTGTTCTCCTCCCATTATTTTATGGCAACCCACTCCAGTATTCTTGCCTGGAAAATTCCATGCACTGAGGAGCCTGGTAGGCTACAGTCCTTGGGGTCACAAACAGTCAGATGTGACTGAGCGACTTCACTTTCACTTTCCCATTATTTTACTATTCATTATATTTCAAAAGTGCTTGCTGTGGGGAAGGGAAAATCTTTTCTCTATCCTTCTAGGTTATTTGGCTGGTCAGAATTAAGTGAGCATGAGAGAGATCAACAGGAGAAAATAAAATTTAATTATTTGTGTTTGAAGGCTCCATAAGAATATGAGTCTAAAGCAGGCCAGGCAACTGAAGCTTCTATGCCATCTGAGAGAAAGAGAAGCAGATAGGGGTTTGGGACTTCAAAGGGAAGGGAGACAATTTATAGGAAGATGACGTCTATTAAAAAAACAAAACAAAACATGCACAATGTAAGAGTTGTGAGTAAAGTTTTATTCGGGGCAAGTTGAGGTTAAAAGCATGGGAGAAAGCCTGTCAAATAGCTCTGAGGAACTGCTCAGAGGAGATATTGGGGGAGGTCTCTATGGACATGATTTTAGTAAAGGATGTGTACATGTAGTTAAGCACACATTTAGGCAGAAGGTTGAGGCCAGTCACAAGAATGTTACTGCTAGTCATGAGGAACAGATATCTCCTTTCATGATTTTACTGCTTTTCTGGATATGAGAAGATTCAAGATATTGGGCTCATAAATCTGAAAATATCTACCTGAAGGCCTGTTCTGCCAGTTTCTCCCAGACTACAGAGTGCTTCATTCTGACCTCTTCCCTGAACACCTTTCAGAGTGTGTTGAAGGTCAGCAGCTGCAGTGCCTAAGCACTCTATTCTTGTAGAGCCTGATGACAAGTGATACTTCTTAGTTGGCAATGAAAAAAGCAAATGTTTGGCAAACAAATGATTTCCAGGCCACACAGAGACAATGGGCAGATACAACACTTTGAGCAAACAAAATGCTTAGTTTCTCCTACAGTGCCACATCTAGTTCATATTATGTTTCAGTACTTTATGGTGATAGTTCTTCCTGGAACAGGCCTTTTATATGAATTATTTCAGGCAGTTAATGGGAGGAGATGCTTTTGTTTCTTAAAAAAACCAGCCCCGAATAATCATCAAGTCAAAGAGAAATACTTAGTCATAGTAAGTTTTGTTAACCAAATAATACATAGCTCTGGGGTATCTCTTTCTTTGTTTTTTTAAAAACTATTACCATTCCTTTTATTTATTTATTTAAAATATTTATCTATTTGGCTATGCCAGATCTTGTTTGCCCCACATGGGATTTTTAGTTGTAGCATGTGAACACTTAGTTACCGCATGTGGGATCTAGTTCCCAACTAGGGATCGAACCTGGGCTGCCAGCATTGGGAGCACAGAGTCAAGAGTCTTTGCCACTGAACCACCAGGGAAGTACCCTCTAGGATGTGGAGCATACTTATTGCCATATCTCCGATGATTGAATAATCCCCAGTCACATCACTAAAAATGATGGACTAATTGAAGATTGCTCCTGCTCCTAATACTATTTATTTATGCGTATTATTCTTCTAGAAAAGATTTGAAGAGTTGTGTCATTTATGTATGAGTAATTAAGTATATCAACTGTCCTTACTTGAAGTGGTCTCTGGCATATGTTTTCATTGTAACTTTTAGAACTGTTTCAGCTAAAGTTTTGTCTCACACCTTGTGAAACATATATTTGATCTTATCCCTGGTTCCTGGCACAAAACTTCCAAGCACTTGTAATTTCTTTAGAGATAAGGCTGAGAAGAGAATGTTCTGTTATTCACAATAAGCCCCTCTCAACCACATCTTAGTTTGTGCTAATAAAGTGACTCTTGGAGGATGGGACGTGGTTTCCAGAGAAACTAAACATGCAATTAGATGGTTGGATCTTTTAGCCCCACCTCCCAGCCTGCCAGAAGAAGAGGACTGGAAATTGTCTTCCTCTGTCTGAATTATTTCACTTAGCATAATATACTCTAATTAAGTCCATCCATGCTGTAGCAAATGACAAGATTTATTTTTCATGGCTGAATTATATTCCCCTGTGTGCTATGCTAAGTTGCTTCAGTCATGTCCAGTTCTTTGTGACTCTATGGACTGTAGCCTGCCAGGCTCCTCTGTCCATGGGATTCTCCAGGCAAGAATACTGGAGTGGGTTGCCATACCCTCCTCCAGGGTTTCTTCACTACCCAGGGATTGAATCTCTTACATTGCCTGCATTGGCAGGAGGGTTCTTTACCACCAATACCACCTGGGAAGACCCTATGTATATAAATGCAACCTAGTGACTATCCACAGTAAGTGGATAAAGAATCTTCTTTATCCACAATGAAATATATATATTAAGAAGATATATTTTAGGTTTCAATTTTGGGAAGGCAAAATATGAAAAGTTGTTAGGCGATTTGAATGCTTGGTTGAGCCAGAATGGGCTTCCCAGGTGGCTCAGACGGTAAAGAATCCACCTTCAATGTGGGAGATCCTGGTTCAATCCCTCATGCAGGAAGATCCCCTGGAGGAGGAAATGGGAACCCACTCCAGTATTCTTGCCAGGAGAATTCCATGGACAGAGGAGCCTGGTAGGCTACAGTCCATGGGGTCACAAAAAATTGGACACAACTAAGTGACTAAGTCACAAAAAGTTGGACACAACTAAGTGACACTTTCACTTTTTTTTGAGCCAGGATTATGGGATATTTGGCTATCTAAGATCATGGGATGCTTAAATACCAAAGTGACTATAAAATATTTTAAAAGTAAGTCTGGAAAGTAACTTGATTGGAAAGAACCTTAACTTTCTCCTAAATGAGAAATGTTTGTTTTCCTGAATAATCAAAGAAATAATAAACATAATCTGTGAAAATGAGTCTGTAATACAGAATTTTTTCCATCTAGACAGAAGATAAAAATAAACTTTCATGACTATTTATCAATACCTAGTCATAATCCAAGACAAATTTTTTCATTTTAACAGAAAACTAAATTCTGGTTTTACATTATTATAATATTTGATATAAAGCTCTTTTTGAAAATTTTATAAACAAAACTATCAAACTATAGCCACCTCTGACCAGGATGAATAAAATTCCCTTTTACTGAACCTCTGTAACTTCCTATTTCCTATATAGTCTTTATAGTACAGGTTTTCAAAGTGGAAAAATATGAAAACATTCATAAAACACTCCAAATATAGATTCTCCATGCCATCAAAAAATAAGAGATAAAAAGCATATAAACTTATAGTTATACTTAGTAATTAATGCTTCAGTGAGTATTCCATCTTACTTGGAAATGATCTGGTATTTAATGAATATCCATTAATTTATTCAATTTAATATCAGTCCAAGATTTTAAATTATCTAAAAATCTTGGAAGCTATCATTTAGCTGACATATTATAAAATATAATTAATGTTGAAATAAAGTTATTAGAATAGTGATTTAATTTGATTAAACACATATTCACATTATTCAAAACCTTAAACAATTAGTAGAAATAATGCTCAGTTCAGTTCAGTTGCTCAGTCCTATCTGACTCTTTGCAAATTCAGCACATCAGGCTTCCCTCTCCATCACCAACTCCCAGAGCCTACTCAAACTCATGTCATCACATCAGTGACATGTCATCGCATCATGTCATCGCATCTCATCCTCTGTCATCCCCTTCTCTTCCCACCTTCAATCTTTTCCAGCATCAGGGTCTTTTCAAATGAGTTGGTTCTTTGCATCAGGTGGCCAAAGTATTAGAGCTTCAGCTTCAGCATCAGTCCTTCCAATGAATATTCAGGACTGATTTCCTTTAGGATGGACAGGTTGGATCTCCTTGCAGTCCAAGGGACTCTCAAGAGTCTTCTCCAATACCACAATTCAAAAGCATCACTTCTTCATCACTCAGCTTTCTTCATAGTTCAACTCTCACATCCATACATGACTACTGGAAAAACCATAGCTTTGACTAGCTGGACCTTTGTTGGTAAAGTAATGTCTCTGCTTTTTAATATGCTGTCTAGGTTGGTCATAGCTTTTCTTCCAAGAAGCAAGCGTCTTTTAATTTCATCACTGAAGCCACCATCTGCAGTGATTTTGGAGCCCAAAAGAATAAAGTCTGTCACTGTTTCCATTGTTTCCCCATCTATTTGCCCTGAAGTGATGGGACCAGATGCCATGATCTTAGTTTTCAGAATGTTGAGTTTTAGGCCAACTTTTTCACTCTCCTCTTTCACTTTTATCTAAAGGCTCTTTAGTTCCTCTTCACTTTCTGCCATAAGGGTGGTGTCATCTGCATATCTGAGGCTATTGATATTTCCTCAGAAGTAATGCTAGCTTATTGAAGTAGTGCTAGCTTATTCCATAAGTAAGCCTGTATGAATGTAAGAAGAACATACCCAAGTAAAATAAAAATGTAATCTTGTATGATTCTTAAATGATGATATCCCAGAGAAGATATAACTGTTTTTACCAAAACAATATTAGTCTCATTTGCAAAAACTTATCCAAATTATGTGAACTTGAATTCTTAAATTACTTCAGTTAATTTCATTAAAAATATCTTTTTTTAGCTCACTAAAATTATTAAAAGATAAGTTTCTTTCATTTCTCAGAATTTTATTAATATTCAATTTATATAAATACCATTTATCCCTATAAGTCAATTAAAATAGAGCTCCTTTAATTGGAGAGACTTTGTTATCTAATTTATGAATCTTACACACTCACTCAACACTTAAAGGTCGTTGTAAATTATAGACGTATAAAGATTCAAAAAAGATATATAATATTTGTATAATATTTGAAAAAGAGCTTATTATAGCTTGAGTTTTAAAATTTCAGCCATGGGTCAAATATACATATAGAAATACAAAACTCACAAGTTCAGATATTCACTTCCCATTGGGCATGACATTCTCAAATGATTTGAGCTCAAAAGAGGAAAATAGACAAACAAATGTCTTGAACACATCTCTTCTTACAATTCAGATCAAGAAAGTGAATCCCTTGAACTTATAGAAGCAATGGAGCTAAGAATTGTTTTATACTTTGAAAAGGTTATGTAAAAATGCTGATTATGTGACACAGACTCTCTGTGGCCCACAAAATCGGAAATATTTACTATCTGGCCTTTAACAGAAAATGCTTCCCTACCCCTGAGACTCAGTCAGAGGCCTCCAAATGGTTGCAGAAGCATTTGGACTCTTCTCTTATGAAGGCACAAGAAGCCTATTCAGTTTTTGAATTTCTAAAACAACCTCTGAAGCCTACATCAGAACAGTAGTTTCTAAAATTAAGGTTTTTCCTTCTCAAGAACTTAGCTGGTTTGAGAGTGAAAAATAAATGCTTCTTAAAAATCAAGAGAGATGTTGGTACCATAACAATTTCTTAGAACAGGGATAAAGACTCATTTTGCTATGGCCCAGGGAGATCAAAAGAATGTTGGATTGTGCCTGAGTAGGAGGTGTGTCCTGCCTTTAGAGGAGGTCAGTGAGCCTAGAAGGAGGAGAACCTGGTGACCTCTGCTCTCAGGAAGATGGACCAGTGCCTGCAATCTGCCTACATTTGAGATGACAGCTTCACAGTATCTGAGCAGAGGCATATGGTGAGCTGATCCTCACTTGGGTGTGAGGGTCTCCTTCCACAGATGTCTATAATTGCCTGTTGATAACTCAGCAGAAGATACACCCCAAGATTTAGTGGTTGTCATTGCTTAATCACTGCCATGACTGACTCTTTGTGACTCCATGCACTGTAGCCACTAGGCTCCTCTGTCTATTGGATTGAGTGGGTTGCCATTTCCTTCTCCAGAGGTTCTTTCTGGCCCATGAATCAAGCGCAAGTCTCCTGCATTGGCAGGTGGATTCTTTACCACTGAGCCACCTGGGAAGCCTAACACTTTTTGGAGCCCCATTCAAATTGCCTATGTGCATACCCCCACTTTTTAATGGCCCAAAACACAGAGGTTAGAAATGGGGGTAAGAAAACTGGCTTTAATCCCAGAAAGATGATGACAGTGCAGAGGACAAAATGCATGTGTATATTTGGGTAGGTCTGCACAACAATAAAACCTAATCCCATTATATCTCTGGTAAAAGGAGGATAATAACCTCATACAGTTGTTTCAGAGATTAAATGAAATAATAAGTGTAAAACTCTTAGCATGCAGCCTGGCACATGATCAGTGCTCAGTAAATGATAGTTAGTAGTATCATCTAAAATGACTTTCTAAATTAAATTAGGGCTGTAGAAAGCCTGGGAAATGGCACTTTACATACACAGAGAAGCCTTCATTGAGTTGCATTCAACTCAGTCTCACAGTCAACATATAATATGTGCAAGGCACTAAGATGTGTGGAGGAGACAATGGTCATAGACACAGTCCCTGTGCTGGACAGGAGCTTCCCAGGTTGCCTGGTGGTAAAGAATCTACCTGCCATTGCAAGAGACCTAGGAGACGTGGGTTCTATCTCTGGGTTGGGAAGATCACCTGGAGGAGGAAATGCCAACCCATTCTACATACTTGTGTGAAAAGTCTCATGTACAGGAAACTGGCGGACTTCCATGGGGTTGCAAAAGAGTCAGACACCATAGTGGCTCAGCATGCACCACCACTGTACTGAATGGAGTAGGGTCAAAATATGTTTTAAAACAGTTTAAATAAGACAGTATGAAAAAACTGCCATGAAAGCTATATAATTATTTCAACAAATTAAGAACTCTTTAATCTCTCTAGCACTTTCTTTTCTATCTAGCTAGTTTCTATTTTCCTTCTAATGTATTTTTCTTAAAATTCAAAAGATGTATTTACTAATGAGAATATTAATCTATCTTACACATTTATTGGCCATACTGAGTGATTATTTATGGGCTTTTAAATAAGGATTATCAATAGACTGGATTCTTCTCAAAAGTGTATAGATTGCACTTTATAGATGACCTGTAAGAGCTAAATATCTACTTTTTTCTTACTTTGTCACAGTTAATAGTTTTTCAGCTCAAATTGTGAGAAGGGTTCTAGAAGAGTATGATTACAAAACTGATGAAAGAAAGAAATTTACAGTGTGACTTGTGCTGTCTATGGTCACCACACAATGCCAGAAATAAAAATTATACTTTGGTGGAAAATTAAGTACTGTCAGTCTTCCTGGCTGTCTTCCTGTTGCTCTACAACATATTCTAGAATGTTGTCTTTGAACTATTTTTCAGGGTTTGTAAACTGTAGGTAATTGACAGATATGTAAACTCTGTCTTGTCCAGCAGACTTACTTGCTCCTTGAGAAAAACCAGTTTTGTCCCCATTTACAATTTAATTCCTTTATTCCCTTAAGTTTGTGCTTTTTATTTTTCCTTTGAACTGGTTATAACATGTCTGAGTTAAAGAAAAAAAAAATATGCTTATGCTTGTTCAAATGGTAAGGAAGACTTTTTTCAGGACTATTGTGATAAATGTCAAGACTATTGAGATACTGGGCTCAACTCCAAATACAGCAAGTGAGTGAAAGTTGCTCAGTCATGTCTGACTCTTTGCGACCCCATGGCACCCCACTCCAGTACTCTTGCCTGGAAAATCCCATGGACGGAGGAGCCTGGTAGGCTGCAGTCCATGGGGTCACTAAGAGTCGGACACGACTGAGCAACTTCACTTTCACTTTTCACTTTCATGGATTGGAGAAGGAAATGGCCACCCACTCCAGTATTCTTGCCTGGAGAATCCCAGGGATGGGGGAGCCTGGTGGGCTGCCGTCTATGGGGTCGCACAGAGTTGGACATGACTGAAGCGACTTAGCAGCAGTAGCAGCAGCAGGACTGTACAGAATACTGGAGTGGGTAGCCTTTCCCTTCTCCAGGGGATCTTCCCAACCTAGGGATCGAACCCAGGTCTCCCACACTGCAGGTGGATTCTTTATCAGCTGAGCCACCAGGGAAGCTCAAGAATACTAGAGTGGGTAGCCTATCCCTTCTCCAGTGGATCTTCCTGATCCAGGAATCCAACCGGGGTCTCCTGCATTGCAGGCAAATTCTTTACAATCTGAGCTCCCAGGGAAGTCCAAATACAGCAAAAACAGCTGGGAATTTATAGCCAAACAGCTGAGTGAGCAGATGAACATTGAAAATTTACTAAGAGTGGATTTCAAGGGTAGAGGGATTCTTTCTAAACCAACTTTAACAGGATTATTCTTGAAGGCAGGCCAGGGTTATCAGATATCAAGGATGGAGATTCTAAATGGATTCTTGGTAAAACTGGGCTATGCAGGTTCATCAGGGACTAAAGGCTGAGACTTAGTTGAAAATAAGACTCAGATGTCATGGAGAGAGATTCACATAATGAGTAAAATAAACATTTTAAACACATATTCATGTTCATATGTTTATAAGAAACATGATTCTGTGTTTTCTGAAAATAATCTTTTAACACAGACAAAACATTTCTTGTGGTGTTTAACCACCACATCCAGGACATATATTGATGGAATTTATTTTTAAAGAAGCTCTGAATTCTCAACATTATGGAAAAAAGAAATATGTCAGTTTTTATTAGAAAACACTAAAATATTAAAGGAATCTCTTATAAACAATAGAGCAACAAATACACCACATTATTTTTCTTCTAGAGAGCCACCACATTTAACAAAATTAGGTTTAATTAAAAGAAGAAAATAAAACGGGAAGCTACTGCATGTAACTTGAATATAAAGACATTCATATAAGATGAACATTTCAGGAAATAGAAGGTCTTAAATGCTGATTATGCCAGTTCCATTTAGTAAGAAAATAGTTACCATGGAAATGGTGAGTGTATATGGTATTTCACTTCCACATTAAGACAGCTTCTAAAAGGAATGCATTTAGTGAACACTTGTTCTTAACACTGTTTGAAAGTAGCAGTGGCTCATAAAGAATGTGACATTTCAATTTAGATTCATTATATTAGTAAGTCTGCTTGTTTTTTTCATTTCACGATAAAATAATTTGAATAAACCTGACCTGTTTTAGGGGTTTTTGTAACCTATATACATTATGTATTTTTACTTCCAGTCTAGGGCCAGAGCGCCATTTTGGTCATAGGTTTTCTTTTAGAATATCACATTTTGGGGCGCAATTCTACTTCTAGCCTGCAACATTCGCATATGGCTAATCAATTTTACAGTGTAAAGTAAATCAGAAAGAGCAAAACAAATATCATATATTAAAGCATATATGTGGAATCTGAAAAAATTGGTATAGACAATCTTTTTTATAGAACTAGAGACACAGATATAGAGCACGAATGTATGGATACCAAGGGGGAAGTGGGGGTGGGATGAATTTGGAGATTGGCATTGACATATATACACTACTACTATGTTTAAAACATAACTAATGAGAACCTACTCTATAGCACAGGGAACTCTACTCAATGCTCTGCAGTAACCTAAATGGGAAGGAAACCCAAAAAAGAGGGAATATATGTACACGTATTGCTGATTCACTTTGCTGTACAGTAGAAAGTAACAGAATATTGTAAAGCAACTACACTCCAACAATTTTGAAAAAATTTAAAAAAATTATGTTTGTCCAAAGTCACAGAACACTTAGAATATGGGGACCTGGATTAGGAACCTGGATGTCCTGAAGGTTTCCAAATTTTAGGTTCTTAAATTCATGGACTCAGTTACTAATTTCATATCTCCACCCTTGCCCAGGGCTGGTCATGACACCAGTCTTAAGCTCTGGCCTGGCTGAAGCTGGCCCCAGTCCCCGTGTCCAGCTGCAGGCTCCCCCGCCTTCCCAGCATGCTGCTTCCATCTGTCAGCAGCACTCAGGTTCACCGGGCTTTTCCCGATCTCTTTATGTTACACCCAAAAACAACCACTCATCTTAACCAAGAAATGTATTGATTCTGGGTAAGTAAGTATCAATAGCTATTAATTTCATGATTCTAGTTCTAATGTACCTTTGGGCATAAGGATGGATTGTTTAAAGTGTAGCTTCTCTGACATTCTGTGTATCTTTAGAAGGCTGTTTTAAATATTTATAAGTACACACCAAGTTGAGAGATCAGTACCGTATTAGAAACCAGAAGGATTGTAATTCTAGCTCTGCCACCAATTAGCTAAGTGACTTGGGTAAATCACCTCCATTACTCCCAGAAAATAAGAGGACTGGAATACTCCTTTCGCGTATTTCTAGCATGAACATTAAGAAGGCTCTAGACATCAGAGTAGAAAAAAAAGACGCTAAAAATACAAGCCAAAGTCTTCAGCATCCAGATTTTTCTAGCATGTGATTTCTATTACTCATTCCATAAAAGCAATTAACATAGTCTTGGGCTCATGAATAATGTTTGAATGGTTGAAGAATGAAGGGGACAAAATCAATTTACTTCCTAAATATATCTTGAATCTGTCACTTCTAAATCCGTGTTGTCACTGTCCTACTTCAGCCATCACTTTTTTTTCCCCCCACCCAGCTGCCAGCTAGCCTCTTATGGGGTCTTTTTGCCCCTATTGCCATATCCCCTTACACTCATACTCCATGTGACCATCCACGTGCCAGAACCTATATCTGCCTCCTGCTCATCAAGCATTTTTTTCCTCAGTACATTTAATATGCTACTCAGCATCTCTCCAACCCCAAATCCTATTCCCATGCTCCGTTTCATTGTGGATACCAGTACCTACAGAGTCGCCAAGCATGAAAATTCTGTTAGCAGTTCTTAAGTCAGGCCTTGCACGAGTCAGCCTGTCTGGTGTCACTCGAGCCCACCCACAGAATAAGACTCAGTTCAGTTCAGAAGCAAAGTCTTTATCAGAGAATGGAGACATGTGAGCGTAAACGCTCTCTTGCGGTGGCATCAGGTGGTGGGCAGGGCGGCTTTTCAGGGATCTAGTCAGCGAGGAGGAGCGGGGTTCGGGCCTGGCCCCGCTGTGCAGTTCCTGCCTCCCTTCCAGGATCGCGCAGCCTCTCTGCACCTGGCCTGCCGCCATCTTGCCTGAGAGCTGTTTTAGGCGCTTGTACACCCCCTGAGGAGAAGGCAATGACACCCCACTCCAGTGTTCTTGCCTGGAAAATCCCATGGACGGAGGACCCTGGTAGGCAGCAGTCCATGGGGTCGCTAAGAGTTGGACACAACTGAGCGACTTCACTTTCACTTTTCACTTTCATGCATTGGAGAAGGAAATGGCAACCCACTCCAGTGTTCTTGCCTGGAGAATCCCAGGGACGGGGGGGGGGTGGGCGGGGGGGCCTGGTGGGCTGCCTGCCGCCTATGGGGTCGCACAGAATCAGACACGACTGAAGCGACTTAGCAGCAGCAGCAGCAGCACACGCCCTGAGGTGATGTGCAGCCCAGCCGGTTCATACCAGGAACTTTGGTTTGAAGCTCCAGGTATTCGGCCTCTGCACGCCCCACCTTATAAGCCAGTGGAACTAAGCACAAAGGAAAAGGGGCGGCGGTGGAGTGGGGGTGGGGGGACGGTTAGACTTTATCTTATTACCCGAAACCTGTTTTTATTATTTGGGATTCGTTAAAGGGCTTTGCCATTGACAACTGGGAAGTGACATTGACTGTTTTCTCACCCCAGCTCTTTATCTATGATCAATTCAGTTAATTCTGTCCATCCTTAATATCTTTAAAATGTTCCCCCCTCTCTTGTCCACTGATGCTGATTTCACTAAAGCCACCTGGGTTTTACAGTAGCAGCCTCTGAACTAGAGACTGGCTTCTTTAGTCTTGGCCCCTCTTTCCTTCTGTGAAGGTGCACACAGGTGGTCTCCACTCTAGATGGATCGTTACTCCCATAAGCTGTAGAGAGTCAAAAATTGTCTTACTCTGCCTTTTCTCTATAAAAGTCTCTGCCCAGTCCCAGTTGGTAGAACATTCCTAACCACTTCTGGTTTGGTGCTGCTGGGTTGAAATTTATTGTTGCTCAAATAAACTTTTTCAAAAAATAATTTTTTGGCTGCTCCGAATCTTAGTTATGGCACGCTGAATCTTAGGTTTTCCTCATTACATGCAGGATCTTTTAGTCCTTGGCATATGGATCTAGTTCCCTGTTGTTGTTGTTGTTCAGTTGCTTAGTCGTGTCTGACTCTTTGTGACCCCATGGATTGCAGCATGCCAGGCTTCCCAGCCCTTCACCAGGGACCAAACCTAGGCTCCATGAATTTGAAGCGGGCAGTCTTAGCTGCTGGACCACCAGGGAAGTCCCTGCTTAAATAAGCTTTGAACTTTGAACACTCCAGAGTTCATCTTTTAATAGTGGCAAACCGAGGGCCCAGACTCTGGCCACTCTGCCTCTGGAGCCTCATTCTCCTGTGCCTCCTAGCCTTAGACTTGATGTTTCACCCCCGTAACTCTGAGTAGTTGTTCCAAATACAGATTGTTAGATCCTGTCTTCTAGGTCTCTGCTCTATTAGGACTTGCTTCCTATACCTCCTTTAGTCCTCAGCTCAAGTGTAGCATCTTTCAGGCTCTTCTCTGACCTGTCCTTCCTCCTCTTTTAGGTGCTCCAGTTCACACTTCCACCATGCTCTGTTTGCATCTCCAGCATTGCATTCAGCATCCTGGATGATATAATTGCCTGCTTTTTTAATATCTTTCCCTGACTGGGTTGTGTGCATCTGAAGGCAGGGACTGTGTTCTGTCTTCTGATGGAGGAATAACCTTTGGTTGGGGACTGATTGCATGTGGGATGGTGGAATTGCCAGGATTTCCATGTAGAAGGAGCTGAGTTGAGAGAGGGGGTTGGGGAATAAGATGAGGCTAAAATGTGAGCAGTGGCCAGACTCTGAAAACTTTCCAAGCCGTTGTCCATTTCTGAGTTATTTTTCCTCTTATTAATAGGCATTGTTTGGCTATGCTTTTCCAGACAAAAATGAAGCAGAATATAAATGCAATGTTTTTTGTTTTTCTTTCACAGAAGCAAAGAAAGTGATTTATCTCTTCATTTGGGGGGGAAAAAAAAAAGATCAGCTAACAAAGGGAGTGGTTGTAAACAATAGAATTAATTGCCTCTCCTAGGACTATTATTTGGTATCTATTTAAGGCTACTAGATTTTATTTTAATTACTCTGTTGTATACTCTATTTGCATATATTTGCATACCTCTCAGTGATGCCTTTAAGGAATCTAAGATGACTTCAGCTGTCTACAAGCCTTGCCTTCAGAGCTTAAAAAAATAGAATAGCTCACAGAGAACAAAAGAAAGTGTCTCAGGGCAGAGATATGTCAGAACATCAAGGGTTCTCCTCTCAGTATTGTGAACCCAAGATCACATGCCCAATACACAGCAAGGCCAAGCAAATGAAAAAGTCAAGAGTTCGGAGTGCAGAAAGGTTTTTTTGCAAGGGCCACACAAGAAGAGCAGGGAAGCTGATGCCCAAATCAACTGAACTCCCCAAAGAGTTTCAGAGAAGCATTTTAAAAGACAAGGTGAGGGAGAAGAGTCTTAAGGTGTGTGATCAGTTCTTTAACAATTCTCCGATTGGTTGATGGTGAGGTAACAGAGCATTGCCAGAAGGGTTAACATTATCAATCCTCAGGCTCCACTACGTCTGGGGGCTACAGGCTCATGGTCTTCAAGTAGATTACCTAATTATTTCTGGTACTCTTTTCACAAGGTATGCTAGACTGAATAATGGGTTCCCAGAGACTTTATATCTAATCCCCAGGATGTAAAATATGTTACCATAAAAGACAAACTGGTATTTGCAGACATAATTAAATTAAGGTTTTTGAAATGGAAGATTGTTTTGCATTATCTGATTGAGACCAGTATTATCATAAGGATTATATAAAAGAGAAGGGTATGTGGTGTGATAATGGAGGCAGAGATTGGGGTGATATGCTTTGGATATGGAGGAAGGGACCATAAGCCAAGGAATGTGGGTGGGCACTAGAAGCTGAAAAAAAGAAGGGAATTGTAGTCTCCCCTCAGAACCTCTAGAAGGAACCGTCCCTGCCAACGTCTTGATTTTAGCTGATTGAACCTTGCTTTGTATTTCTGATCTCCCAGAAATGTAAGGGGGGTTGTATTTGTGTTGTTTTAAGACAAGTGGTGGTGACTTGTTACAGTGACAATAGCAAATACATAAATTAAAGCAAAACAAATCTTTGTGATTTTCCAAGTGTGCGAGCGTGCTCAGTTGGGTCCAACTCTTTGCAACCCCGTGGACTGTAGCCTGTCAGGCTCCTCTGTCCATGGGATTTCTCAGGCAAGAATACTGGAGTGGGTTGCCATTTCCTTCTCCAGGGGAACTTCCTGACCCAGGGATTGAACCCCATGGCTCAAAGGCAGATTCTTCACCACTGCACCACCTGGGAAACCCCAGGACCCTCTGGAAAACACCAAAGTCAGTTTAGGTGTAAAAAACACTTTGAATTTTCTCCCCATTTTAAAATCTGATACTGAAAGGAAAAAGTCAGAAGTTTGGGGAAATTTGGTCCCTTATTAACAGAGTAACTTCCAAAGTGTCTCAGTGGTAAAGAATTCTGCTGCCAATGCAGCAGATGCAGGAGACTGGGTTTAATTTCTGGGTCAGGAAGGTCCTTGGAGGAGGAAATGTCAGCCCACTCCGGTATTCTTGCCTGGGAAATCTCATGGACAGAGGAGCCTGGCAGGCTACAGTCTATGGGGTTGCAAAGAGTTGGATAGGAATAAGCATGTATGCACACAGACATATGTATGAATACATATATGTGTCAAACTTGAGTTGTATATATACACACACACATATATGTAATCTTTGCTTCTGCTTATAGTGCAATGGGCTTTTCCTTGAAGTTGTATTATTCAGGGTTTCTCATATAATATATATACATTTATACATATAAAACTATGCTTTCTGACAAATGTTATATTTTATCTTATTAGAAATTACCCCCGGAAAAGAATTATCCACATGTAACTAAATCATTTTGCTGTAGAGCAGAAATTAGCACATTTTAAATTAGTTGGACTTAAACAAAATTTGGCTTCCCTGGTAGCTCAGATGGTAAAGCGTCTGCCTGCAATGCAGGAGACCCAGGTTCGATCCCTGGGTTGGGAAGATCCCCTGAAGAAGGAAATGGCAATCCACTCCAGTATTCTTGCCTGGAAAATCCCATGGATGGAGGAGCCTGGTAGGCTACAGTCCATGTGATCACAAAGAGTCAGAAACAACTGAGTGACTTCACGTTCACTTTCCACAAAATTTAAAAAATTATCCAGATACCCAAAGGTTATTTATTAATTAACCCAATTTAATATTATCTTAAGTTCTTAATGTTAACTAAAGATCTTGAATATTATGTGTAAATTGGTATATTATAGAACACAGTCACTGATGACATTAAACAGATTTAATTATCAGAATTGTAATTTAATTTGTTTAATTTGTTACCAGAATTTGTTTAAATTAAATAATTTTATGTTTTTTATAACCCCAAATTTTATATGAAATATGTTGTCTTGTCCGAACAGTAAACACATAGGAGTTTTGAGGACTTCAGATGAAATTGTTTATTCATGAGAAAAAAAAATAGAAATCTATTGTTAAATGTTTTCTTGTATTATAGTCTACATAGATAAAGTCAGGGAGAAGATATATAGCTGCTTTTAAACTGAAGTGGTCAAACAAGTCTAATATGTCCAAGGATTCACTTTGGTTACATAAACTTGGGTTTTTACATAAAAATGCTTCTCAGCAAGCAGTTTTCCTGTTAGCTATTTGTTGGTTTGTGGATTTGGGAAATGAATGATAACATATTTAAAGTATTAGAAGTTTAGTTTACTTTCTGGGAATTCTGGTAATATTACATTTTTGTACAGGCTTATTATTATTTATAACAATCAGAACAGAGCTCCTTTGTGAGGTTTTATAATCTATTTTGTTAATACTTGCCCAGTGTAGTTACGTATTTGAGACTTAGGCAACAAGAGGGAAGTGAAAGTGAAGTTGCTCAGTCGTGTCCGACTCTTTGCAGCCCCATGGACTGTAGCCTACCAGGCTCCTCCGTCCATGGGATTTTCCAAGCAAGAATACTGGAGTGGGTTGCCATTACCTTCTGCGAACAAGAGGGAAAGAAAAGTGAAGTCTCTCAGTCATGTCTGACTCTTTGTGACCACATGAACTTCAGCCTACCAGGCTCCTCCATCCATGGGATTTTCCAGGCAAGAATACTGGAGTGGATCGTCATTTCCTTCTCCAGGAGATCTTCCCAACCCAGGGATCAAACCTGGGTCTCCTGCATTGCAGGCAGACGCTTTACCATCTGAGCCACCAGGGAAGCCAAACAAGAGGGAAAGATGTTCTCAACGACAAACAGCTGGTCAAATAGCTTGACTCTCCAGTTCTGCAACATCAGCCATAGGTCAAAAATCACAAAACACAAGTGGACACTTTAAAAAACTGATTTGAGCTTGCCAACAACTCGACAAAGAAATGAATATGCCAGCAAACCAGATTTTCTGCTTTTTTCCTGATCTCTATCATATGTTTGGGAATCTTGTGATAGGACAACCCCCCTCCCCACCCCCACCACACACACAAACTGCCAAAATGTTATCTTTAAAATTTTAAAATATTACTCTCATACAGATATGGACTAAATGCATGTAAAAGACTTATTTAATTCATTGGTAAGGGAACCAGACAAGTGGTAAAGCTGGTTCAAAATGCATTTGAGGCAAAGTGCATTTAAAGGCAATGAAGAAAAAAAAAAAAAAGATTGCCAGGTAGATACAAAATTGTTTTATAAAGTGCAATAAAGGTATAATCTTTGGAGTTATTTTTTTCTGCACAAAAATCATTTAATTTCTATAAGATAAAAATCTGATAGTCACAGTTTAACTTCATAGCATCTGAACCCTAATTAACAGTAAATGGTATGACAAAGGTACAGTCCCATGGAGAATTAAATATTCCCTTCATGGGTCTATCAGACAATGATTCAGTATAACAGTGAAACAGGACAAGCAACCTTCCTTTTTCCTCATTTTGCAATTTTTTAACTTTATGAGTATGATATTCTCCTGTAGTTGGCCCCAGGGAACTTACACAGAAATGTAGATTTCCACTGTCAGGAAGGGAAGGTCTCTCTAATTCATTCAACAAAAATATTTGACATGTATTTAGTGCTAGACACTGTCCTGGGCCCAAGAGTATAGCAATAAGCAAACCATTGCAAAATATCTCATGGTCCTTACATTCTAGTAGTATCCCTGGTGGCTCAGACAGTAAAAAAAAAATCCACCTGCAATGAGGGAGACATGGGTTTGATCCCTGGGTTGGGAAGATCCCCTGGAGGAGGGCAGTAGGAGGAGACAGATTATAAGCAACAGGTGGCTACATGTTAGGTGGAGACTGTTGGGGTGTTGAGATGTGTGACAGTGTCAAATGATGGAAAAGTGCTAAGAATCAAGCAAGAAGTGGGAAAGGGGAATGTTACCATTTTTAGGAAACACTCATAGAAGTGACACTTGAGTGGATATAAAGGGAGCGAGGAGGACTGGTGCCAAGGTTGGGCACAGGGAGATGATGGAGTTTGTATTGTGCTCCCTCGGAGAGAAGGATGTGAAGAGGGAACTTCTAACAGTCAGGTATGGACTTAGATGCCATTTCAGAACTTTGGCGTTATTGCATGTAACCATTGGGTGGTCAAATACTGTGCAATAATCATGCATAATAACCATTGTATGGTTCTAAAAGTTTGGCCTTTACCATGGCTGATAAATTTGGGGCTCAGTTTTTGAATCATAGATTATATTTGGTTAATTTTTAATGATAAAGACATTTAAGTGATAAAATAATTATTATATTCCTTTAAGGATTTTTAAAAATGATATAATGTCATAGATGCTATTCCACCTCCTGCTTTAAGCTCTTTTGGGAGAGAAAAAAAAATGCTACATCATGTTTTAGTCTTTTCTTTTCCTTTATAAGCCTGTCTGGAAAGTGCCTGTCATTGATTTTGATCTGAAAAACTCTATCTTTTTTCTGTAACTTAATTTCATTTCTACAAAAGAAAAGTACCACTTATAATATTGTATATGTCATGCAGAGAAGAGTAGAAATATTAATTGCCAGTGCTTCAGTCTAATTTGTGCATCTCTCAGAAATGTCAATAATAGGCAGCATGCATTTCTGAGGATGGTGAGTCAGCAGAACAGAGAGCGCTTAAATAGAAACAACCCAAGCATGTGATAAAAGGTACTCAAGGGTGATTGGCAACCCTGGTAGGATGGTGCACCAGTTAACTTGATAATATGAAGACACCCAGAAGACTGTATTACCTTGGAAATACTAATGGAACCAAGTAGTCTTAAAACAGGCCCTTTATGTCATTAAGGATGATTTTTTTCAGCACTACCACATCACAGGCTCTGCAGTATTTTGGTAGTAACAGATCTGAATCAGCAATGCAAGGGGAATTTCAATTTTGGTTAAAATTCCTGCTTGACCGTAACTTCTTCTCTTTTCAAATCAAGTTGAGTCAAGTTATTTGTGTATGTACACAGTTAGAAACTCTTTGTGGGCAGCTACTGCCTTCATAGGTGTACTGGCAAAGTTTGCAGATATGAATAACAGCACTGTCTCTGAATCTCATGCCACTCATGGACACTGATCATGACAGTAACTGCTACTGAGTTGCCATGTGCACAGCACCAGACACTGTAAGAAGTGCTATGTAGATGTGCTCTTATCTAATCCTCTCAGCAACTTTAGGACTAAATCTTAAAGATAAATCTGTTACTCAGAAAATTAAAATAGATTGTCCAAAACTATGTGGCTTTGTGTAAGTCCTAAGCTTGGGTTTTGAATTTTCTTTCTACCATGCTAGTTACTCTGCCCTCAGATAATCTTTTCAGTTTTTCATAAGAACCATAATAAGCAAATGGAAATGTTTAAAATTCTTCATGTATTACAATCTTAGGTTAAAGTGCCAAATAAGGTCACACATGGAAAGAAACTTTAGTGTAGATTGAAAAATGAGGACTTTTTTACTTTTATAGCTCTGTCCCACTTAGAATCACTTTTCATCTAGTAGGGGAAAAAAAGCAATTTCATGAAGTGCTAATTATAATCAACTTGCATCTGTATAAGGACCTTAAGCCCTCCTCTTGCATATTCCATTATATAATTCCCCCCTTTCTAGGCCTGACAGCACTGAAAAGATTTATACCTGGACTTGTAGTTCGATATACCGGTGAAAACATATGATGTTTTTTCCAATTTCAAATTTCTTCTCTTTTCCTGAATATTAGTTTATAGAAGGGCCTTGCTATGTACTGCGATACATATCAAATTCAACTAAAAATCAGAGTAAATCTCAGGTTTTTTCTGCATGTGAGAGAAGTCTGCTTCTTCTGTTGATTTTTTCCTAATAGGGTTACAGATTTCAGTAATTTTTTAATTGAGGGGAAGAGATCAAATATCTTATTTCTTAGCTTTTCTTTTCATAATCCAGATATGCTATAGAGGCTACTGGAATGGTTTTTACCACTCAGCACAAATGTTATAGCTTGATGCAGTTGTTTTTGCTAAAGTATAATGGCCTTTACTGCCCTAAAACCACTTCACTAAGGTTCAGAGAGGAAGCTTTTCCCCCCAGAAACAACTTTAAAAGGCACTCTGTGATTTCAGTGGTTAGGGGCCAGGTTAGTTCCCAGAAGACATAAATGGAAACAGCTTTTCCAGAAGCACAAGTCTCCATTCTAAGGAGTCCTGGCATTGTTACTTAGGTAGACTCAGACTTACTACTTCTTATGTTGTGAGAGATACCAGCTCGATGGTAGTACCTCTTTCTATGTGGGCCCTATGCCTAGAAGATGCATCAGTCAGGATTCCTTGTAAAACTGACAGCACACCCATATAGGGTAACTGAGGAAGATTTAATGAAGGGTCTCATTTCCAGTGTGTAACTAGGATTAGGAAATCCATAAAGGATGGTGAAGGCAGTCAATAGGAGGGGTATTTACTTGTGCCATGGCCTGTGGGGGCAAAGGGAAGGAAGTGACTATTAGAACCTGGAGCAATATAGCTATAAGAAAAGTCCCTGAGGAGGAGCTGTGGCCTCAGCAGAGCAACCTCCGCCAGCTGTGACCTGGGAGCAGGGAGCTGGGGAAGTAAGTACCTGGTCCCTGTTCTGCTAGCGTGTTCTGACCCCTTATTGGTGCTTCCCCTTGGCTGGGTCTAAATGGAAGCCAGATTAAAGCCTTGGGTGAAACAACTAGGTTAGTGGATTAAAAATGGATATGTGACTTCAAGGATGGCTGTTCATTCATCCATTTATTCAAGGAAATATGTATGTCTTTTGTTTTGTTTTTCCTGGTTACCTTTTGGCACACTGATGATGAGCACTGGCATTACAAAGACACAACCTTGCTTTCATGAAGCTTACCATTTTATAAAGGAAGGCAGATAATCAGACAATTAACCAACAATGAAGTTACAGCATAGTGCTTACAGCAGAAGTTTAAGCAAAGTGCAACTGAATCGCAATTAAAAAGAGGTGTCAACTGTCAGTTCTCCAAAAAGACCTGTTGACTAAGCAACGTTTAGTTTGGTAAAAGTGAAAGTCGCTCAGTTGTGTTCGACTCTTTGTGACCCCATGGACTATACAGTCCATGGAATTCTCCAGGCCAGAATACTGGAGTGGGTAGCCTTTCCCTTCTCCAGGGGATCTTCCCAGCCCAGGGATCAAACCCAAATAAAATGAGTTTATTAAACATAGCCAAACTATCAGTGTCCAGAGTTTTTGATATAATAGTTTCGGGTTGGTAAGCACACAGTGAGTTGATGAGTGAGTCTTGATGAGCACTCTGTCTTGATATGTAAACTACTTGAATTGACTCATTGTTTTATCTTATAGGAACAAATATTTCCTGGAAGAAAGAGCAAAGTTATTTTTGCTTCTGAATATTTTTTAACATAGGAAAAAGAAAATATTTTTGGTTCCAGGACTATTTAACAAAGACAGTAAATTAATTCAATTTCAGTCTCAGAATCGAGAAAGAAAGTAACGTTTATTAAACACCAGTTATTAACCAGGTAATACTGCATGCTTTAGTCTTCACTCTAGCCCTTAAGAGTTAAGTGGTATTATTAGTTGACTCATTGCAAATGACCCTGATGCTAGGAAAGCTTGAGGGCAGGAGGAAAAGGGGGCAACAGAGGTTGAGATAGTTGGCATCACTGACTCAGTGGACATGAGTCTGAACGAACTACGGGAGGTAGAGAAGGACAGGGAAGCCTGGCGTGCTGCAGTCCATGGGGTCACAGAGAGTTGGACACAGCTTAGCAACTGAACAACAGCATTCCTGTTTTATAGATGAGGACAGTGAGACTCAATTACCCAAGGTCACAGAGCAACTGAGAGTGCCAGGAATTTACTTTCCTGTGGGAGTGGAGAGTTGGGGAAAGATAATAAAAGGAGAGAATATTCTAGATGACCTCAAAGATACATAAGATTGCAACAATTGGGGAAGAGAAGATGGATAGGAATGGGGAGAATGAATTCAGGGAAAGGAAACAGTATGAATTGTCTTCACCCCAAGGTGTCACAGTGCCTAACACGTTTTAGGGAAGGCCTGCAGGTTTGTGGAAGATTGGTAAGAGGCATGAGGAACCCATGTAATTAGAATTAGGGCTCATGAAGAGAAACACTTTTCTTCATCTCCTTCTGTTGCTTTTGTTAAATAGGGACTTTTACCAGCATGTCCACCTTCTCAGGACTGGATTGAGGATGTAGCTTAAACTTGAACTTCCCAAGTCCTCAAAGCAAGGGGTCACTAAGCTGGTTAGTGAGATGGGGTGAAGTTCCCTGTGCTTTGTGGGCTGGTGTCTTAAATCTCGCTCTCTCGCTGAAAACGGTGGCCTGCCTTCTCTCCTGCCTTTGCTGCATTAGCTGCTTATTTTTCTATCCCCAGCTTGGAACAATGGTTGTATCATGTTAAATGTATACCTTCCATGATAAACATTGATTCAATGAGTGATTAAGTAAATATATGGAATGAAACATAACCATTTTGGGGAGTATTATTGGAAACAAGAATGGTTGTGAATAATTTTGTTCATTCCAAACATACCTGTTTTCTTATTCCTTGTAGACTTCAGAGGACTTGAAGAGATTTCTTGGTTTTCTATTTTTGTTTCTTTTTTTTTTTTTAAAGCATGAGTTTGTGATACTCTTTCATTGTTAACCTGAACGGATGTCACTGTTGGCTTGTTCCAGAGTGGATTACAGGCAACTAAAAGTAAGCTAGGTGTCAGAAATGATTGCATTTGAAAATTATCCTGGTTCTTCCCCTGAGTCATGGAATAAAGATCTCGCTCCTTGAAGTATCTTTTTAACCCTCCTCCTTTTTCTTTCCTTTTCCTTCCCCTTTTATGTGGCAGATACAGAGAGACGTTCACAGGCATTCTGCCTCTGTTCTGTCTGTCTCTCTTCCACACACACACACACACACACAAACACACTTGGGCAGGTCATTGATAGAGAGCATCTTCTAGAAGCTGAAGCTAGTTCTCTGCTTTCAAAGTGATGAGTCTCGTTGAGGCTAAACAGGGGCTGGAAGAGGTTTGAGTTTGCAGGGTAGTGGTCTTGTGTTTGGGGCTACACTTTACCTTGACCAATTGAACATCTTTGACCCTTTCTTACATCCGTTTGTTTTCCCCTGTCTGGTGGAATAACAGATCTGAATGTTCATAAAACATAGCTGTTCATTTTCAAAGTAATTAGTTTATGTTCCAGGCATAACTAAAATTCGATCAGATAATTGCTGGTTGACAGCATGTATACCCAAAGGTGATTTAGTCTGGTTTATCTTTTATTTTCAAGAACTAGTCATTTGAATATAAACCTTCGTAGAATGTTTAAGCCACCAGCATGATTCTTCACTAAAGTTCCAAATAAACGATGTCTCTCTGATGTTTGTATATGGCAGAACCAATACAATATTGTAAAGTTTAAAAATAAAATTTAAAAAATAAAATAAATAAAACTGAAAAACCAGTTAAAAAAAAAGCAGTAAAAAATGAACCGCAGGTGATTACCTGGTCAGTTTTACCACATTGGGATGAATTGTTCTAAAATTAGTTTTATATCAGTCCTTAGGAAGATAAATTTAATTCTTCCTCTCCCAAATGTGTCTTAATAGCTTTATAATCCTAATTCAAGTTTTTCATCACAGGAAGATAAATATATAGTATGTATCTTTTTCTTTTTTTTTTTTAACAAACCTACATTTAAAAAATCCATTTTAAATGAATTAAAATTTGCAACTATGTAAGTAATTTGAACAACAATTTTGTTATTTTGTTTACCAAAGCAGATGGAAACAGTTAATTGTGAATACACTGGGAAATGAGCCATTTCCAATTCAGACAGGTAATCATAGATATTTGGGAAAGATGTTTGCCAAACCATGATAAAAGGATAGTACCAATCACCAAGCATCATTTTTACTTAACTAAGGCAATAAAATTATGTTTTCTGACATAAATTTATACAGAACCAGCATATCTTCATTTGGCCTTAAGCTGTGTTAGTCACAACTATTATCCATGTGGGTTTTATAGGTATTTTCAGGCTACTTTTATTTTTCCTATTTTATAGAGGAGAAACCAAGATGCTCATCTGTTATTTTCTTCTCGATCTTGTTTCTGAAGAGTCAGACTCACAATTTGAATTTAATGGGACTCTCTACCTCCTATTGTGAAGAAAGGTTTTCTAAAGAAATAAATTAATTCTAAAGAATTCAATTCATAAATTAAAATTTGTGAAATTTCTGAAATCAATTAAACTGGAACCTTAAGTGTTGAATAGGGCTTAGTGAGTTAATGGCTTCTTGTGACATATTAACTTGAAAGAAAAGTACTCAAAATGTACAACATAATTAGAAATTAGTGTTTTATCCAGTTTGGGGAGTTTTAGAAAATCCTAAATGAAAAACCTTCCACTGCACAGTGAAATATTGTTTGCTGTAGATATAAATATGGGTAGAAATATATTTGTTTACTATATTGAGTTTTACATATTTTAAAGCTTTATTTATTTGAGGTATAGTTGAAATATTAGTTTCAGGTGTACAATATAGTGATTCCACATTTTTCAAGGTTATAGTCCATTTCAAATCATTATAAAATGTGGGGTATATTTCTTGTGCTGTGCAATTTATTCTTGTAGCTTATTTATTTTATACATGATAGTTTGTCCCTCTTAATTCCCTACCACTAGTTTGTTCTCTCTCTGAGTCTATTTCTGTTTTGTTACATTCATTCATTTTATTTTTTAGATTCTACAAATAAGTGATCATGTAGAGTATTTGTCTTTCTCTGTCTGACTTATTTCACTAAGCACAATACCCTCTAGGTATTTTTGATGGAAAAGCATTTTCTTTTTTCCTTTTTTTTTTTAAATTTATGTATTTTTTTGAGGCTAATTACTTTACAATATTGTATTGGTTTTGCCATACATTCTGTCATTAAAAATATTTATTTTTAATTATGTTACTCTATTTTTGTTTTTTTGAAAATGTACATGTAAAATTACAAAAATTTAAAACTACACAAAAATAAAAAACAAGGCTTCTTTCTGCTACATTTCAAAATTCTCAGCTCCCCTTCTAGAGTTAATGACTATAATAAATGGTCTATCATTTAACAAAATTTTATGCATATATAAGTGTCTATCCACATTGTTTTCTTTAAACACAAACTATTAACATGCTATACAAACTTACCCTTACCTTGATTCTTTTGTTTAACCATTTATCTGAGAGATTGTTCCATATTGTCTTGTAAATTTTGTTTTGGGCTACTTTTATTTTTGCAAGATAAAAATCTTATTTTTTATCTTTTTTTAGACAGCTACAAAATATTCTCTTGTATGAAAGAACCCTAATTTATCTAATGTGTCTTCAGTTTAACAATCACCTCAGATAAATGAACAAGAAGACTTTCATATTTTTTTTCTTTCTCTTTCTTACTTTTTCATGTGTTGAGGCTTGGCTTGTCCTGACACTTGCATCACCCCTCTGCTCTACTATGCCTCAGCAAACAATTTATATGACATGTGGTTTACTTTTCCACATTCCCACAATCTCAAATTCTGTTTGCAAGCTTACTTTGACAATGAATCGAGGATTTGGGATCTTTGTGATAATCTGTTGAAAACTAAGTTGAGGTTCGTCAGTCCAGGAGTCTTGAGCCGCTGTGTCATTTAAGTCATTTTCATTCTGTCAGTCCTGCCCAAGAGGAATTCAATATTTTCCCATGACAGTCTCTGTCTGGATAAATAATCTAATCCACACAGTTGTTAATAAAATTGCTTATTTATTGTATTGATGAACTTTGTCAGAGTCAAAATATAAATATCAGTAAGTGAATGCTCAAGTTATGAAAAAGCACTGTAACCTATTCTTCAAGTTAAGCAAAACACATTAAGTATCTGCAGTGTTACTGGTAATAGGCTAGGTATGGAGGTGCAAAGACCTCCTATGTGGTGTTAATGGTAAAGAACCCACCTGCCAGTGCAGAAGACATAAGAGATATGTGTTCAGTCCCTGGGTAGGGAAGATCCACTGGAGGAGGGAAGAATTCATGCCTGGAGAATCCCATGGACAGAGGAGCCTCGTGGGCTACAATCCATATGGTCTCAAAGAGTCAGACAAGACTGAAGCAACTTAGCACACACCCATGCATAGAGAAACAAAGATAAATGGAGTATGGTTTTTGCCCTCAAAGGGCTTGCATTAGATTTCAGCAATAGATATAAAAAGAGACAATGTCTTTTCAAAGGTGGAGGCTTGATTTTTGCATCATGCTATTTTCCATGTATTGAAAGCTTGCATACATCAAAAAACTGTGTTAAAACAAGGTAACTGGGGTCTACTTGGATTATTTCAACCACTTCAATGACTATAACCCTCTAGCTCAGACCTAACCTATGGGTAGTGACCTTGAATGTTACAAGTACACTATGAAGCATGCTATCTTATTTGTCTCTCTGTCTCTCTTTTTGGGCTATGCCAGGTTGTTTGTGGGATCCCTGACCAGGTATCAAACCCAGGTCCTGGCAGTTAAAGCAACAATTTCTAACAACTAGACACCCAGGGAATGGCCTGAAGCATGGTATCTTAGAAATCACAGAGCAGAAAGGATCACAGACCACAGGATTTATTAAATAAACTTAACACACACAATAATATCAAGAGTAAAGAGATAGAGTAAGTAAACGTTCTTAGATTAGGGTACAAGCAGATGGAAAGACCATCGTATCTAAGACCTGGAGTTCACAAGGCTCACGTATCCTCTTTTCCTCTCTGTCTCTCTTTGCCACTGTTGTCCTCCTTGCTCATAGTATGCTTGTGAGGACCAGAGTTGATGATTGAGGTGGAACTTCACAGGTAGTAGTCCTGGGCCATGTATATACTTGTTTTATTAGAGACACTCAAGACCAAGGAAATTTGGACATCACAGTGAATTGTCAGCCTGCTAAATAGCCATGGGTCTTATGTGTGATTACAAATAGGTGTAGAGTACTCAAGTCATCTGGGGTAGAGTGCAAATGGGGCCAGAATGACATACTAGATGTCACCAATGGATGACCAAATTTGAGGGTGACATAGTATTCATCCTGAAGTTGGCATGATTTGGTCTTTTCATTCCTTTCCACCTCCAAACAATCTTGTTTATTCTATCATGGTTTTTATTAATCAGTTGTTGGCATGTCTTACAGGTTGCTAACTTGCCGTGTATTTTAACATAGCACATGAGTTCTACCTATGTCTCATGAGAAACTTGCTTACTTATTACCTGCTTGCTTATTATGTACATATAACATAGCCTATAAGTTTTACCTATTTTTTATAATTTATATGAACTATATTTAACATTTCTTATGGGTTCAGACCCTCCCATTTGTTTTCTTATCTTCTATAGTACAATTGAATATTCTCCAACAATATGGGAAATGCACATTTTGAGACTTTGTTCTTGAATTCCAATCTCATTTTGTATATGGGTTTTGAGACTCAAGTTCAATAGTTCCAAATTGGACTCATCATCTTTCACTATAAATGCTTCCTTGAATATTCTACAGTGATTGTTGACATGAATTCTCACCTTAGTCTTAAAATTCTCTTTACGTCTTCCCTCTCTTTACCAGAATCAACAAAGAATTTGCTTTTACCCTAAAATTATCTCTTTTAACTTCTATTTCTGATGTTCCTAGGCTTTTCAACTTGCTGACAGCTTTATTTTTCTGCAATACAAGCTGATTCGTAGCTACTTGTTCAACCTTCTCCCATCTCAATCCCTCCCCCAGTATTACTTGCAATTTTTCCTACATACCATGCATATTCATACCTATGAGTATTAGCATATAAAATAGTAAAAAAATTGAAATAATTATAAATTCACAGGAAGTTGGATAACTGACATAGGTCTTATTTATGTATGCTTCATCTATTTTGCCCCAGGTACCTGTTTTTTCTATGTTTGGGATATCACTCCTTCCCTTAACTGATTGACATATTAACATTTAACCAACCTTCTTTTAATACCCAGCTTCAAAGTCATAAAGCTTTCCAAACTTCACCCCACTGTTGCTGAATTAATCTACTTCTTCCTTAGTGCTGAGTTTTTCCCACATGGCATCATAACTATCTTCTCTGAGAATCCATAACATCTTTGAGAACAAGGACTGTGTTTTATTCATCTTGGAAATCACAGGATGTAGCTCAAAGCTTGGCACATATTAAGTCCCCAAGGCTTCAGTGATACGTGAACCGTGAACTTCCAGATGTTCAAGCAGAGGAACCAGAGATCAAATTGCCAACATCCAATGGATCATCGAAAAAGCAAGAGAGTTCCAGAAAAACATCTATTTCTGCTTTATTGACTATGCCAAACCCATTGGCTGTGTGGATCACAATAAATTGTGGAAAATTCTGGAAGAGATGGGAATCCCAGACCACCTGACCTGCCTCTTGAGAAACCTGTATGCAGGTCAGAAAGCAACAGTTAGAACTGGACATGGAACAACAGACTGGTTCCAAATAGGAAAAGGAGTACGTTAAGGCTGTATATTGTCACCTTGCTTATTTAACTTATATGCAGAGTACATCATGAGAGACGCTGGGCTGGAGGAAGCACAAGCTGGAATCAAGATTGCCGGGAGAAGTATCAATAACCTCAGATATGCAGATGACACCACCCTTATGGCAGAAAGTGAAGAAGAACTAAAGAGCCTCTTGATGAAAGTGAAAGAGAAGAGTGAAAAAGTTGGCTTCAAGCTCAACATTCAGAAAACTAAGATCATGGCATCCAGTCCCATCATTTCATGGCAAATAGATGGGGGAACCGTGGGAACAAAGTCAGACTTTATTTTTTTAGGCTCCAAAATCACTGCAGATGGTGACTGCAGCCATGAAATTAAAAGACATTTACTCCTTGGAAGGAAAGTTATGACCAAACAAGGCAGCATATTAAAAAGCAAAGACATTACTTGGCCAACAAAGGTCCATTTAGTCAAGGCTATGGTTTTTCCAGTGGTCGTGTATGAGTGTGAGAGTTGGACTATAAAGAAAGCTGAGCACCGAAGAATTGATGCTTTTGAACTGTGGTGTTGGAGAAGACTCTTGAGAGTCCCTTGGACTGCAAGGAGATCCACCCTGTCCATCCTAAAGGAGATCAGTCCTGGGTGTTCATTGGAAAGACTGTTGTTGAAGCTGAGACGCCAGTACTTTGGCCACCTGATGCGAAGAGCTGACTCATTTGAAAAGACCCTGATGCTGGGAAAGATTGAGGGCAGGAGGAGAAGGGGATGACAGAGGATGAGATGGCTGGATGGCATCACTGATTCAATGGATATGAGTTTAGGTAGGTAGGCTCTGGGAGTTGGTGATGGACAGGGAGGCCTGGCGTGCTACAGTTATGGGGTCACAAAGAGTTGGACATGACTGAACTACTGAACTGAATAAAAATATTGTGAATTTGCTAGAAATTATATTTTATTTCAAGAAAACAGGATGTAAAAGTACAATTGTACAAAGCAGATGCATTTAGTAGGTGGTGTTTTAGTAAGTGTTAGTCCCTTAGTTGTGTTTGACTCTCTGGGACCCTATGGATTGTAGCGTACCACGTTCCTCTGTCTGTGGAATTCTCCAGGCAAAAATATTGGAGTGGGTAGTCATTCCCTTCTTCAGGAGATCTTTCTGACCCAAGTTTGAACCTGAGTTTCCCACATGGCAAGCAGATTCTTTACTGTCTGAGCTGCTAAGGGATGTTATTGCAGATTCCTTTCAATATGATATTTCCTGGAAAATTTTAAATATAATTCAGTTTCCAAAAAAAAAATTACTATTATGTTCATGAGTACATCTATTGAATAGTATGTGATAAATGTTGAAGAAGTATGCAAGTAAAAAATCCCAGCCTAAATTTTGGAACCAGTTTTATTCTCTGTCCTTCCTTTCTGTTACAAAGATGTAGTAATAACATCACTTCTGGGATCAGGGATTCTTACTTTCTGCTCTGTTGACTCCTGTCTCATTCTCTGGGAGAAAAGTTGCATGTGATCTGAATGTGTGTTGACTTCTCCAGGCTCTGCATGTGAATGAAGAGGCCACATGAACATGGTGACCTGTCCCTCCTCAGAGTCTCCTAAGCTTTGTCTCACTAGTGGCCTTGATCAAGACTTCGAATCTTCTCCCTCTCTAGCTACCCCAGCAGTTTAGCTGAGGGAAGCTGCTGACTACAGTGGCTGCATCTGGCAACCCATTTGCTGTGCTGGGGTGGTGGGCACTTTCTGGCTGCTGTTCATCCTTATCCTATAGCTTCCATTGCTGCACAAAGGTTGTGACAGAAACAGTAATGCACACCCATCACGCGCACCAAAAGTGTTTGTATGAACAGCTTTTAAAAAGGCATTATGTTGACATTGCAGTTAAGATTGTGATGGCAGGAAAATGAGGAAGAAAGTGAAAACAAGACTGCGATATAGATAGAGGAAATAGGTAAATGTGGTACTTCTCATATGCGTGCTCACTTCCTTAGCTATCGCTGATGAAAATCTTGCCAAACAACACACCACCCGCCCTGGCTGGCTTCACTACATCTTAGCACCTGGTCATATCTCTGAACTCTGTTGGAGTCATATTCTCTCCCTTGTTAACAATATAAACTCAAATTTATATCCAACGTCTCATAAGTTTCTTCATAAAAAAAAACATTTTCTTCCCTTTCTGAGGAAGGTTAGACCTAATCCGTGAGTCTGGTTTAGGCTATCTTGTCCTCTCTATTTCTTGTGTCTTTTCCAACTACACTTTTCCCCAGGGCTCCTGGAAACACTCTTCTCACCTCCGAAAGTGCAAATATGAAAAGCCCTCATGTCAGGCATGGTAGGAAGATCCTGCTGTAGGTTGGTTAAGTTTGAAGTTTAAGGAGGGAGGGTTGTTTTCCCCATAATCGCGATCCCTGTTAATGAACGATGCATGTTCTAAACATTTACCACAGTGTCTTTTGTCTTTGTTCTCTCACTGAATTAAAAATAAAGTATGGATTTTTTTCAAGACAAGTGAAGTTTTTTAATTCACCAGAGGATTAAAAACAGAGAAGAATTGCACTTCATGTCCCCCTGTTGACTTTAGGAGCAACTGGTGTTCGGAAATGATCACACAGGCATGTCTACTTCTGGGCACTGAAATTACTTTTCTCTCTTTTCATTCCCTGACATCTTAGAAGGGAAAACAAGGACTTTTCATCTGTTTTGGGACAAAGAACTGATGGAGTGAGTGACACAGCACTTTTATTCTTGGCAAGACTTGACATCGAAAGAGCAGTGGGAGATAGCTTTCAAGTGGGCCTTAGGAGAAAATTCAAAGGACTGTGTTTCTGCAGGGTCAAGTATCTCTATCCTGAGAAAATCATTCAAAACAACAGGGCTAGAGGCAGTGGGCACTGTCACTCGCACATGCTGTTAGCTGTCACATTCTGTTCTGTTATGCAGAAGACCTTACAAGAATAGTGATTCATCGAATAAAATAGTTCATTAAGATAAAATTAGATGGTCAGGAAAGTAAGTCAGCATTTTAGAACTGTTACAGTAAAAAAGTACTTTGTAATAGGTTTTAGAATTCATGTCCTAAATAGTATTATCTTGATTGCCTGTGGAGGGTATATCAGTTAAGAATCTCATATGTTTTTGCATACAAGCCTTTTTTCCATCTGTACCAAGCTAGTATCCTAGATTGATTATGAAGGTGCAACACTAGAAAAATAAATAATGTAAGGTGCTAAATTTTTGTTCTTTGAATGAGGTTATTTAGGTCAAATTTCATCCTAAGTTTAGTTATTGTATCTCACCTGGGCATCATTCTCTCATTGATTCAAATAATTTTTTAGTCATCTGTTTCCTTCCCAACTTACAACTAATACCACATCTTAACTCTACCTGCAAACATAGTCTTGTCTCTGGAATGAATGAAATTAAAATGAAAAAAAAGCAAGGAGAACAAGAGAATTTGGACATTTTATTTCTGTATTTCTTAATAGATTCCTTAAAGTAAAATCCATATTTCACAGTTAGACAAAATTATTTTTTAATCCCATTGAAATATCCAGTACACAATTTACATTTACTGATTGCCAGCGTTATGGTAGTAGGTTTCTCAGAAACCCAAAGCTGATAATTGTCTCTGAGGAAGAAAGTACTCTGAGATACTCAAGATCCATAGAGAAACAGTGAAATGTCTTATAAAATTTTCTTCTAGTAGTTATATTAAAAAAGCTAAAAAAATATATTAATTTTTAATAATGTATTGAATTCAACATATCTAACATTATTTCCATATATAATCAAAATGTAAAAATGGAGACACTATATTTTATATTTTTTATTATACCAAGTTTTCAATATTTAGTATGTATTTTATACCATCTAAATTTGAACTAGCCACATATCTAGTGTTCAGTAACACTTGAAACCACATGTGGTTAGTGGCTACTATATTAGACAACACACTCAGAGATAGTAAGGGTAATAAAATTGGTACATGTTCTAAATATATGCATAATTATAATTTTAAAACATTTTATGCTTCCCACAACCTTGGCTTTTCTTAAAATACATTTTTACAAATTAGATTTTGAAATCTCATAGGTGCTAAGGCATGTTATAGATGATGGGTATGTAAAATAAATTTAATTTTAAAATATATTTTTAAAATATGGGTATGATGTATTTTTTGTATTTATGAACACATACCAACTGAATTTCTTTTATTAATTTTGATCTATAGATCCTTTTTTACAAAGTCTTCATTATATTTCAATGGCCTAAAGTTTGACTCAATTTTTCTTATTAAAAATGTATTGAAAGAATGAATTCAAGAACCAAGCATTTTTAGAGCCAGCATTACAAACTTTTCACTGTTAGTTGGATGTCTATTTTGACAGGTGTGGTTTTTATTTGCAGTTAGAAATGCAATCATTTTCTTTCTTTTTATTTGATTGCTGTTGAGATAAATGCAGCATACTCTACTTCATTGGCCTCACTTTTTTTCCATCTGAAATTCTGTTTAAGTCAGATTCACCTTTGAAGACTCACACTGACTCATCTCTAAAATTTCTGCTAAAATAGACCCCTACCATTTTTGGATTTAATGTAAACAGTCTGGTTTTCTTTAAATATTTTAGATATATTTTCTTTAACAGTGAAAAAAAGTCACTGTTCTAAGTGTCTTTGAGGTCAGAGAGTGAACTTGAACTTACAGGTAGTGAGACCAGAATGTGGGAGTCAGTCACTAAATTTGGAAGTGAACAGAGCCAACAACCAGAAGATTGTGCCTTATCCCACTGGTTTTCCTTACTTACCTTTGTGATGCACTAATTCTTGTGAAGCAATAATATCTTTTCATGAAAAATGGTCCTGGGATTAAGTGGCACTGAGGTTCGTCTAGTCAAGGCTATGGTTTTTCCTGTGGTCACGTATGGATGTGAGAGTTGGACTGTGAAGAAGGCTGAGTGCCGAAGAATTGATGCTTTTGAACTGTGGTGTTGGAGAAGACTCTTGAGAGTCCCTTGGACTGCAAGGAGATCCAACCAGTCCATTCTGAAGGAGATCAGCCCTGGGATTTCTTTGGAAGGAATGATGCTGAAGCTGAAACTCCAGTACTTTGGCCACCTCATGCGAAGAGTTGACTCATTGGAAAAGACTCTGATGCTGGGAGGGATTGGGGGCAAGAGGAGAAGGGGACGACAGAGGATGAGATGGCTGGATGGCATCACCGACTCGACGGACGTGAGTCTGAGTGAACTCTGGGAGTTGGTGATGGACAGGGAGGCCTGGCGTGCTGCGATTCATGGGGTCGCAAAGAGTCGGACACGACTGAGCGACTGATCTGATCTGATCTGATCTGATCTGAAGTATAATTACTAGGGAGAGGAATGAGGGGAAATAGTTCTTTGACAGAAAATACTGTATCTGGATAAACTGAAAGAAAGATGTTGAATATTAAAACATAGATGTGACAAACTGCCATACGGAAATAAGAAAAAGTGGTATCTGAAATTAGTTCACTTAGAGTTCGTGTGGCTAACGTCTTTCAAGACAGGGGCCATCAAACTTTTTCTGTAAAAGTCCAAATAGTAAGTATCTTTGTGGACCATATGGTGTCTGTCAGAATGAATCAGCTCTGCTATTGTAGTTCAGACGGCAGCCTTAGGCAATTACAAATGAACATGGCTGTGTTCCAGTAAAACTTTATTTACAAGCAGGTGCTTGGCTGGATTTGACCCATGTAACTCCTGTGTAAGAATATGTTGGTAGCTGCACTGCAACTTTCACCTTCTTGGATACTTCTTGAAAATATCCACATAATGGATATGGTTTCTCCTGAATCACATTTCCCACAATGAGACACATTTCTTATCCCAAAGTAACTATTTTATAACTTTTATAGTTAGGTTATGAATTTGGCTGCTCTAAGAGAGATCTGAAATTATAGTGGCTTTAAGCAAGATAGAGGATTATTTCTGTCATGAGTAACTTTCCCTAGAAGTGTATAGCTCATATAGTGATTCAGGGTGTCACCTTATCTTCATCCCCATACATGGCTCACCATCACCCAGTCTGCCTTTGGAAGGAAAGGTAAGGCTACAACCCGGAAGTTGGTCACATCACTTCTGCTCAGATCTCACTGGTCAGCACTTAGCCAAACAGCCCCATCTAAAACTGCAAGAAAGGCTGAGAAACAGAGCAGTTATTCTGGCCAGTCATGTGCCCAAATAAACTTCCAGAACTCTTACTACTACAGAAAAGATGAACAACAATGGGGAGGGCATGTAGCTGCAACTAGCTTTTCTGCTTAACTCTTATATTTATAGAACAGTTTAGGGCCTGAAAGGAGATACTTACACTTTAAAGTTACTGTAATTCATGTGACAGATTATATGCTGTTGTGTTATTTGAGGATAGAGACTGTCCTAAAGTCTTCAGGCATTTTTTGAAACACAAATGACAGGGTATGTACTATACTTGGTTAAAATATTGTTTTACAGCTTATGTAATGGCAACTATCTTGCATATGCTACTTCTTTTACTGAGTCTATGATACACATTACTAATAAATCTTAGCATTCTTTCCCCTTGAACTCAGACTTGGCCTTGGGCTCCTCTGTATTCTGTTCCAACCAGGTAGAGATGGCATTCCATCAGCAGTTTATTTGTTCTTCTTGCTTAAGGTTACAGCATTCTTCTTTTTGTATCTTTGACACCAATCTTATCTGCAGACAGTGGTGTGACAATAAATAAATGAAATGTTGTTTTTTGTCTTCTTAAGTCAAATCTTCATCCCTTAAATTTTGTTTAATTTTCATCTTGCTTTTATTTCCAGACTATGCTTTATATTTCATTTTATATAACTAATTTTATTCACACAACCAGAATTGGAATAATTTTATTCAACTTCTTAATTTTTTAAGTAGAAAAAACTGAAACTCAAAAAGATGAAAGGACTTACCCATGGGAACACAGCTAGATAGTGCCAGCATTGAAACTAGGTTTCTGAATCCCTACTCTGCTACTCTAGTGCTCTCCTTTTGCCAAGATGAAATCAGTAAGTGACAAGAATATTTAAAAGTCAGGAATAATTATAGCACTAATTAGATAAGACTGATCAATATCAGAACTTTAATTTTTCAAGTTTCTATTTCTTGCATCTGTAGGTAAGAACCAACGTATTTCATCATTTTTTTATGTAAAAGAATTGGTACCCTAAGCAATCCTTGCTCTAATGTTTGGCTGCTTCTAGAACTTTTCAAATTTTGCAAAATGGATTTGACGTTGTGAAAAGTAGGATTTGAAGATTGCTTTCTAGTACATCCTCATTTTAGTCTATAAAGAATGATGCTGCTGTTCTTTTAACACCTGAAGCATTTCCTGCTTCAGTAAGTAAGGTGCCTTTATGTGAGATTCAAAGAACTGACTTTTGTAGAATATTTTCCAGAGTAATTTATAATAGTGATTTTAAAATTTGTTTTAGTGTATTTTGAACCATGGGTCTATCAGGTTATGTTGCTTCTCATTTTATTCAGATCTTTTCATGCATTCAAAATTGCTTGTATTCTCTCAGGCAAGGCTGTCCACTTCACTTTTCCTTATGTGCTAACAGTTTTTCTCAGCAGGTGTGCTGCTGCACCTGAAAACCCTCATAAACAGGCAGGTGAAGTTATAGTATCTTATTGTTTCAAGGACAGAAAAAAAAAATCAGCAAAAATAAGTTCAAGACAGAGAAATCAATTATAGAGCAAGAAAATCTAACTACAGTGTGCATCTAGGAAAGTATACTTAAAAAAACATATTTTAAAATATGGACTAAGTCTTCCCATTTAAACTTTGAGTCCTCTAAGTTCCAAAAATGATGACACTTTTGCATGACAGAGAAAATTAGTCTAGTACAATAGACCAAAAGAAATTTTGATAGATCAAAATATACTAAAAGTAATTCTGAAGAAGTACTTGAAAGCAATGAAACTTCATGAGTATAACCGAAAGACAGAACAAAATTCATTCTGATGGAGCTAATCCTTGAGCTTACCTCATATTCCACACTTTGAGAGCATACTGCATACTGAAACCATGCTCAGGTAAATCTGGAATGCCTGCTCATCATTTGGACACCTTCCCTGGATGCATGGTATATACTTTTACTTTTTTTCTTCCAAGTTGGCCCAACAAAAAAACCTTTCTCAACAGATAAACAGTGACTTACAAACAGTCCATGTGACTTTTCATATAAGCAATGACTTACAAGCAGACCATGTGGCTGTTTTAGTGGTTCCTTTATTTAGTAAATATTTAATGAGCATTTACTATGAGTTAGATGCCATGGAAACTTATGTTGGAAAAGTCAAAGTTGTAGCCCTCAGAAATTCACCATCTAATATGCAAGATAAATAAATGAACAAATCATTTCTGGACTACACAGCCAGTTACTGCGAAAGCAGGGAGTTTTGCCCAAGTGTCGACAGAGGAGATGGTTGGAAGCCGTCTTTAAGGCTTCAGGGTTCATGAAGTGGAGAGGGTAAGACAAAGAATTCAAGTTGAAAGAAAGATAAAGTAATGGGGGTGCAATATGGCCTTTTGGTTGTTTGGTGTGGCAGGAGTGTAAGGTGAGGGGGAGGGTGTGGCAAGGAATTGCATTTAATAATTTATCAGATATTGAACAACTCTTTCACTTGGGCTCTGTGCAGGGACTCTTTCACAGATATTTTTTAACATCTTTATTAAGATATAATTCACATACCAGAAAACTTAAAATATTCAATTCAGTGGTTTTTAATATATCCAAGTTATCTAACTGTTAACATACATTTTTTCCTAGTATATGTTAATAATATTTTTTTCTATAACATTAGGTTATTGATTTGAGATCTTTTTAAAAATATATGTGTTTACCGCTATAAATTTCCCTCTGAGTACTGCTTTCTCTGCATCCCATCCATCTTGGTATATTGTATTTTTGTTTTTATTCATACTAAGGTGTGATCAGCAAAGGAACTGCAAAACAATGAGTAATGTAACAAACAGGAAGAAAGGCAGAGTATTTAGGTAGCAACAGGGGTAGGGGGTGATGCTGGAAATGTGAGAGAATTCCTATATGGTTATATCTAGCTTCTCAGAGAAATACAAGTTGAAGTCAACAGTTAAAAGAGTGGGTTGGGAATATTGGAGGTCAGAAAACAGACAAGATGGGCTTCTTGGAGAATGTGGAAAATTTGCTTATAGGAAACATTAGGTTTACTGGGCACTTTTTGGTACCCATTTTGAATTCAAGAGGAGCCCAGTCAGCAACACTGTGCTCATTTTCTGAAGGCCAGGCTCCCAGTCGGTGGAGAGTTCAAGTAGAGTCAGTTGTTTTCCCAGGTGAGTGAATAAAGGATCATAAAGTATCAATAATAATGTGTTAAATGTGCTTCATCACACATATACAGATCCAGACACAGCACACACAGACATGCACCCCCCACACCACACTTATTCACATACATACTACACTGCCATATGCATGCCTACACACTCATACGTATCACACTTATATATATATATACCCTCACCACACTTAGAACTAGCCCACTTAATTTTTGCAATAACTCCCCAACAGCATTTTACTACTATTTTTGAAGAATGTGATGATTAAAGGGTGCTTGTAGTTTCCTCTGTGTGAATCATTCTCCCCAAATCCTTCAAATGTTTTAAACTTGATTACGAAATAAAGTAGAGCCAGTGTTAGGATTCTGTTATGTCCATTTGAACCACTTCTTTGGTGAACTTTGCCTTTGGAATTTTGTCCTCTGACGCCTACTACTCTCCCAACTGTCCTAGGATCTCCTCGTGCAATGAACTATCTCCAGATGCTCCTCTCCACTCATCCACCATCTCTACCCACTCATCAGTGTCCTTAGAATTCAGGCTCTGCTCCTCACTGTCTGTGTGATCAACTTTGTAATATGAGAGCAATACTAATTCATTATGAGGATTCAAAAATAGAATGCAGGGACATAATATGTATTCAAAAAATGCCGGATTGATCCTTCTCTCTCAGTCTCAATATTTCTTTACCTGTTGTACCTGTCCTCATCTTATTTCCTCAAAGATCTTCTTTTAGCTAAGCATTTTTTACTAGTATAATTTAATTCTTTAATTTTTGATGATAGAATTGTAAGTTTATAGTGTTCTTCTGGAAATAATGTCAGAATCTGTGTGTTAGTCACTCAGTTGTGTCCATATCTTTGGGACCCCATGGACTGTAGCCCACCAGGCTTCTCTGCCCATGGAATTCTCCAGGCAAGAATACTGGAGTGGGTTGCCATTCCCTTCTCCAGGGAATCTTCCTGACCCAGGGATTGAACCCGGGTCTCCTGCATTGCAGACAGATTCTTTACCATCTGATCTACCAGGGAAGTCAGAATCTATGTTGACTCAAATGCAACTTCAGGTGGGCAAAAGCATTATATTTGGGGCATGTGGATTTTTTCACCTGATTCAGATCATGCAGAAGAACTGACTTTGATAATCATGAGTTAAACTGTAACATTGAACACATTTTTTTTTTTCTTGCCCTGGTTGTTCAGGTACTTCATAAGTAAAATGAATTATTAGGTCTTTCTGAAATATCTTTGAAATATCACAGGTTTGTTATGTTTCCTAGGATTTTTGACAATGTAGCAGAAAAACATTGCAGTATCATAAAAAGGTGTTGTGTGACTGGCATAAACTCAAAGGACATTTCTTTAAAAAGCATCCCCTAGGGAATGAGATTGAGACCATTGCTCTCACTTCACTTTTGGCTCCTGTGACACTGGCTGTCACATCTGCTGTCCAAGTCCCAAGTTGTGAGTCATTTTTGGTCTCTAAGGACAAAGGATTTTAGATAAATGCACCTCTTTGACTAGTCTGTTTTTCCTGCAGTGATTATAATACACTGTTTTATTTTGAAAACAATACTAATAACTAAGGTTAGTCCTGAGTGGGGCAGAAAGTAATAAAATGAATGTATTCCTGCTTTTTAGAAGTTGTAAGATTGAGTACATTAGCTTTTTGTGATCCGTGGCATAAAATTGTCAAGAGGCAAAGCTGAGAATTTGTTTTCACCTTTCACATTTCCCTTTTATTCCTTAGTTCTTAGAAATAGTGACAAAATGTAGTCAGTGACTTTGTGTATATTGGCAAGTGCAATTAATACTACACTTAAACTGATTAATCTGCTCATAATCTATGCAGAATACAACCACCCCCATCGCTGGCATTATAGTCATGTGGTATTATGCATGCAAAGCTATGTTCCTATGGTTTTGATGTTATGGGAAGTAGCAGACTGTTTTCTTAATTCTCATAAGTTGAATTTCCCCCTAAAGACTCATTATGAAAAGGCATGTTGAAACGTGTGGTGTCATTCCAAGATTGTTCTCACTCGGTGACAGGCAACAAAAGGAGAAAAACGTTTTTGACAATTTCTGAAATGTGATCCTTAGAAATCACTCTCTGAAATTAATGAGATGCTAGAGAAAGCCAAGAGCTTAATAGATCATATCGTGTGTGCAACTTGATGAGGGTTTTAAATGGGAATGTGATTATTTGCCAAATGAAAGCAACAGTTTTCATGATCAACTACTTTCTCACTAATTCTGCTTAATGAAAGTTGAGCAGATCTACAATGATAAATATTGAAATGATTAAAAAAATTCTGACCCTGAGGAAATTATTGTAATTAACAACTAAAATTTTAGTTTTACTCACCTAAATAGTCTTCTATTTATTTTATTTATTTTTTTTGAGACGAAATATTTAAAAAATCAGCTAGAAGGTAAATCCTCCCACCCAAACGACTGAGCCTCTCATTTTAGTTCCTTGTTTCTCCCCATCTGTTGACTCTTGGCGTTTCCCTTTGCTGCTTCTGGTCCCCACCTGGCCCCGTCGTGATTCTTCTGTTGAGCGTCTGTCTCCATGGAGACCGACTGCTCACAGGGAGGAGCCCAACACAGCATCCAGCCCTCTACCTCACCGGGCCCCCTCGGTGGATCAGCCTCGGTCTGATCAAGGTGTAGAGGAGAGACGTTACCTCATCTTTAGAGGAGCATAAATGTGTTTGGGACCTAAATTCCTCCCTCTGTGTGGGTTCTGAGACGCAGCTCGATAAAGCCCTGAGAGGAGAGCTAGGGCGCCATCTGTTTCCCTCGCATCAGTGTCAGGAGAGCCATGATGATTGTCGGAAGGACGCAAAGAGGAAAAGAAGATGAGAGAGAAAAGAAAATTAAGGATTCTCTGACAAATTTACAGCAGCAACCCAACTGTGCAGGGGAAAGGTTAACTAGAAACTCCGAAAAAAAAAAAAAAAAAAAGGGAAAGAAAAGCTAACTGTATATACCTCTGTAAAATACACCATTGTTACAAATACAAAAGTACTAAAATTCATTAAAAAAAAATGTGTACCTTAATGGTTAGAGGAACTAGGCCATTAAAGAATGTCAGAAAAATTGCTTATTTTACAGAAAAGGCACACTGGTTTATAGGAAAGCATAAAATCACTGAAATTCTGTTGTTGGGCTGTGTCTTACACTTTGAACATTCAAGCCCTTGTATTAATATTTGTTTCTACCAACAGTAATATTTCTTACACAAGTATATCTGGAAAGTTTTTTTTTTAAGTAGATTTTTAAACCTGAATAAAAAGCTGTAATTGCCTATGTGATAGATACGTGTTAAAGTTTAAATTAAATACATATGGTAGACATTGAGTGAATGCCACTTATAATTTCAGGGTATCAGAATCACTATGATATTGGAGGCACCAGAACTGAGAGACAAATTCTTTTGTCTTCTAAACAAACTTGTGTAGAAAGACATTATTACCTTCCTGGTGTGCAGTGATGTCTCTGGACACCTGGATGAATCCACGATTTGATTTTCAGTCACTCCATCACACTGGAATTCACTTCCAATTTGCAATTATATCTCTGAATCACTGCTTTTAAATTGGGTATTTTCCTACAGTATAGATCTTTACCTTCTAAATATACAGAAAGAGACATCTATGAAAACAATAGTGAATAACATTTTTTATTTCTTTATGGTTTACGGAGTCTCTAGGAACATACCTGGCTTCAGCTGGATCTTAAAAGAAGGCTGAGAAATGGGAATAGTTATAGTAACCAAGGTTCAGAGAGGTCAAGTGATTTGCCCAAGGTCATATAGCCAGTAAGTGGGAGATCTAAAACCCAGTTCTTTTCACTCCAGTGCCTGTGCAAGCCTACATGCTAATTAACAGTTTGCTAATGGTAAGCCTAGATACTTTTTCTTTAAAGAGTCACTCAGGTGTTAGACTGTAAATCAGTGTAACAAAACTAGGGAACAAGACAGGATTCTGTCATTCTCTGGGAATGATTCCTCAGTACCTTTGTCTGCTGTGCACTTTTCAGTATAAAGAGAATCCAGCTGTACTCATGCAGTGCAAGACATAATACTACCTATGAGTTTTCTAGGAATGAAAATAGAAAATCTCTTTACTTTTAGCACTGTTTCTTTGGTATTTATGCAATACCTGCTGAAAGCAAGTAACCTGAAATAAGTGGGCCTTAAAATCCTAGAATCTAACAAAGCTATTTTTCTCCGTGTTGAAAGGAGTGTGTGTTACTGAGTTAGTCCTGTTTAGATGGGCTCTTGACTCCGCGAGCTCGGAAGCCACGTGGGCTTTTGTGATTCTGTAAGCTATCTTGGGCTAGTCATTCTCATCATCCCTGTGCTCAGTAGTGCCAGATAACAATAAGAAGGCCTGTCCAATCAGCCAGTGACTCATAGAGGTCATTCATCATTTCGTGTTCTCACTGTTAATAATTTAGCAAACGTTAATTAAATATTTTCAGCACCAAGTGTTGTGCTCACTACATATAAGAAAGGATAAAACATTGTTCCTAGCATTAAAGATCTTACAGTCTAGTTAAATTTGCCACCCATATGAACTATAAATTCTGCTACTAATGGGCTGTTTCTGAGATTTTGAAAAAGAGAAGCTGATACACTCGGAAGTCATTTAAACCTGGTTATTTAAAACCATACAAACTGGGGCAAACCTAGGAAAGGGTTCCTATATGTTCACCAAACTGATCGCCACTGCTAGCCCACCTTGTAAAATATGATTGCATCATTTCAGGATGAAGAGTAATGCTGATTATTGGCTAATTTGGGCTCTCTGTGCTTCATTATCAAGTGCTCTTCCTGAGAGCCCTGTATTTCCTGGTTTAAGTGTGGCTGATGACGTACTTGTAACCAGGGGACTCAGTTCAGCCCAAGTGCTTCTCTCGGAGTAACAGGGAGCATGCCAAGTAAACAAGCACTTGGCTGTGCTATGTCTGAAGGAAGGAATGCAAAGATTAATTCACTGGCCCTAATATCTTTAATCCAATGATCCACAAACAAAATGATGCCATTTGAATTTTAGTAACTGTAATGGTACAACAATTATTGACTTTTATTAGTATGTAATTAACCCTGTAGTGTGTCAAGATGACAGTAGTAATTTTCTGTTCACTCAGAGTTGCTCATAGACCTCCATATAACCAGTTGTGTTATTTTCAAGGATATATTCATTCAATACTCTGATGGTCAGTGTCAACATTTGTGATCATATTGACAGCTAACAGTGATAGGTATGCTTATTACATTTCACAGCGTAGTTGTTTTAATCTTCAACGGATTTAAAGTTCTGAGGCAAAGGTGGAGTGTGTGATTGGAGATAGCAATGGAGAGGGTGTGGGGAGAGTTGGGCAGTCCATCAAGCCAGTACTCCCAGGTTCAGGACTCTTTCATCTGACCTGTATGACTGTCATTCCAAAGATGATTTGAATCACCCTACCATGCTTCCTTATATGAAGCCTGTCCTGAATGATGCATTTACCTCTCTCCATGTCAGGTCTTGTCTATTCCAGGACTGTCCATTGCTGAGTTCGCCAAAGCATTTTTGCAGTCTTCGTCACTGTCATGGCGAATCTTCTATCATGTCCACACGGATACCTGCTCTAGGCCACTGCCAGAGTGTGAAATAGTGTTGTTACAGGGGCTCATAGCTGTGTGTGTCTCTGGCGAATGGGTACCTCTCTTCCCAGTGTTCCTCTTCTTCTGGTCTCTGAACTCTCAAATCATGACACGCCTCATGAAGTACCCCTTCAGGGCAGGAATCAGACCACGCCTGCCTATGTTTTACCTATGGTACATTTCAGTGCCATCCTCAAAGCTTAAGGCCATTAAAGTAGGGCAGAGGCCACGGGTCTGAGCTAGGCTGCAGGAGACATGTCTTTTCTCTCTTTTTTTAAAGCCTGTCTTTCCTATTGTAGTGGCCACTTTCACTTTCCCTATCATCCCTATAAGGTGAGTTTCCCTCCTTCCCAAAGCTTGGGACCTTACACAAATAGGTAATAAATTTCCATAGTCTGTATATGAAGGAAATGGCAATCCACTCCAGTACTCTTGCCTGGAAAATTCCATGGATGGGAGCCTGGTGGGCTCCAGCCCATGGGGCCGCAGAGTCAGATACGACTGAGCGACTTCACTTTCACTTTTTATATGAACCTGAGCCACACATACTGTTCAGAGGAAGCCAGACAGTTGTTTTTATCAGTAATGGTCCCAGTGTTCACGAGTGTGTAAAACACTGTTAATAGTCATAGAATAGATTGCACATTATTGGCCTTTAAGGCCTTAATTAAACCTATCTTTGCACTCAAAGCAAGTAGCAACTGGTTCATATATCTACCTAAAGTTTGTCAAATTCTTGAAAATGATTCTTTTGGGATCATTTGATAAAAACGAGCAGAGATGGTAGCTCAAGTTGTTTTCTGGGTAATAGATCTTGTTTAGGCTTTTTTCCCCCTAGTGCAGCTTGAAAACCACCTGACAGTAATTAAATTATTCTAACAACTCACTCCCACCTCCCACACATATTTTCTCCTTTTGTTTTGTTATTTGGTGGTGTGTGCAATTATCTTCTTTTAAGAAACAAGCACAGCCGCCCACAACTACACGCGTTAACTGTGAATCTGAACTTGTGGCAACGGGAAGGAGGCATTCTTTTCCCTTTTCCTCACAGGTTGTAAACTGGTTATTCACATTTTCTTTGATGAGAATTTTAAGCACCGAGCTCTGTCTTCATAAGCACATGCAGCAGATGGTTGGGAATATTGTGTGATAAGGAAAGCTAGCCGATTTCTGTAGTTATTTTCACCTCCTGAACACATTCCAGAGAAATGCAATGGCATATTTTAGGGCGTGTCTTTACAGGACCTCTTTCCTTAAATATGAATATAATTTGCTGATCTGTTCACTTTAAGATTAGGATTCATCTGGAGGATGTCTCTGCTGTAAGTGATCTTGTAGCATTTTCATATAAAATTAGACTTCTGTCGAAAGCTCTCCTGGGTGTTGCTGCCTAGGAATTAACCCAGCTGTTCCTTCTCTTCATGTAGGCAGACTATGAGGCAGGAGGGAATGAAGCACAATATTTAGATGACCTCTAATGACCTCCGTGCACTTTATCTGTGTGATGAGATAATCTGTGTAGAGGAGAAAAGACATTTTCAGGTCTCTGACTTGCTCTGTGAACTAACTTCACTGTTTACTAGCTTGGGGGCTTCAGCCATGGTTCTTAGACTCCATATATTGCTGTAAAATGGAAAAACCATTACTATTTCCTTGGGTCTGTGAGGATCAACAGACATTAGGGGGTAAAGCCTTTTTTTTTTTTTTTAAATCAGAGTGCTCAATGAAAAATAGTGACACTCCTGGACAAATGGTATAGAAATGTGAATACACAATCTGATTGGTATGCATGAGGGCTTTCTTTCTTTCTTTTTTTTTTTTAAGATTTTTCTTGATATGGACAATCTTCAAAGTCCCTACTGAATTCATTACAATATTGCTCCCACTTTATATCTTGGCCCTTTGGCCATGAGGCCTGCAGGACCCCAGTTCCCAAACCAGGGACCGAACCCACTACCCTTGCACTAAAAGGCTCAGCCTCAACAAGTGGGCCACCAGCAAAGTCCCTGCATGAGGACTTTCTTTCTGCAGAAACATCTCAAACATCTCAAAGTCCTCTGACAGCCAGCAACGCCCTGTATGGTCTCAGCTCAACTGAAAATGCTTGTTGGCCTTATATTGCTTCCCAATATACTTCCTTGTCTCCAGTTATTGCTTTCAGAGAGCATGCAGGCTGACAAATTGACTCCAAAGTTGTAGATTCAGGGGCTGCTGCTAAGTCGCTTCAGTCATGTCCGACTCTGTGCAACCCCATAGATGGCAGCCCACCAGGCTCCGCTGTCCCTGGGATTCTCCAGGCAAGAACACTGGAGTGGGTTGCCATTTCCTTCTCCAATGCATGAAAGTGAAAAGTGAAAGTGAAGTCGCTCAGTCGTGTCCAACTCTTTGCGACCCCATGGACTGCAGCCTACCAGGCTCCTCGGTCCATGGAATTTGCCAGGCAAGAGTACTGGAGTGGGGGTGCCATTGCCTTCTCCAGATTCAGGGGAGATTAGGGTAATAGACTGTGGGAGTCAGAAGAGAGCTCCCAGTGGGAGAGATGGTGGTAGTAGCCAGAGCATTCAGGCTGACAAATTGACTCCAAAGTTGTAGATTCAAGGGAGATTAGGGTAATAGACTGTGGGAGTCAGAAGAGAAGTCCCAGTAGGAGAGGTGGTGGTAGTAGCCAGAGCAGCAATAAACCTCCAGGGAAGCAATGGGATAGACTACTGAGTGGTTAACAGATCACCCACTAATTTAGCATGTATGAACCACTGGTGTATTCAACAAACAATGGGTTAAGACAGTATGCTATTTTATTATGTCACTATTTCTGTTTATGTAAGCAATTTTAGTATTGTGTGTTTTTGCTTGTGTGTTTAAGATATCCAGGTCTTCTCATCCCATGATTTTTATGTATATTTCTACCATTTGCATAAAGGATTTGAAATTTTCTTTATTTGGATTTATCCATTTACCTATATATGTATGTACATATTTTATAAGGACAAACTACAACTTTTTGGAGTGTGATTTATATTCTTTGTAAAGATTTGCCCTTGATCTTACTCTGAATATCCAAATAAGGTTTTAGATAAACTCTGGTAAATTTATTTTTAATTATTTCATTTGTATAGAAGTTTTCATGTCTCCAGTCCAATGACTGTATATATAGATTTTTACATTTTAAATGTTTGGATCAATTTTAACTTTGGAGAAGTAGTAATAATTCATCCATTGAAACATCAGTATTAGAGAGAAAGGATCAGTTGTTTTAAAAAAAAGGCAAGAGTGATTTAGAAGAAATAATAAACCAGAAACTTTTTCTCGCTCAAATAATGATCAATAAATTGATGCAAATACGAATTCAAAGAGAAAAGAGATTGTGGTGGAATTAAAAGTTTCTATTTCCTGATGATAATTCTAGCTTCAGGTTTATTTGGAAATAGTCCACTTTTTTGGTTTGTTCAGTGTAAGTTTCCTGTTTCCTATGCCCCTGAATCAGTTAATGTTTTTAAGAGGCCACTATCAAAATGCAAATAGATTTCGCATTGTAAATGAACTCCTTAGGTGACTTAGGCAGATAGAGGATGACCTCAGTGGTCCTAGACTAGAAATTGTGAAGGATCTTAAGAGTGAAGTGTTAGTCACTCAGTTGTAACCAACTCTTGACAACCCCATGGACTATAGCCCACCAGACTCCTCTGTCTATGGAATTCTCCAGGCAAAATTACTGGAGTGGGTTGCCATTTCCTTCTCCAGGGGATCTTCCTGACCTTCAATCCTGACCTGATTGAACCTGGGTCTCCTGCATTGCAGGCAGACTCTACCATCTGAGCCACCTGGTTTATAATTCTAGTGCTACACTGTCCAATACAGTAGCCACTAACCAAGAATATTGAAATGCGTTGCCATTTTCTATGCCAGAGGATCTTCCTGACCCAGGGATCCAACCCATGTCTCTTGCATCTTCTGCATTGGCAGGCAGATTCTTTACCAACTATGTCACCTGGGAAGCCCCTTACCAGTGAGACTGGTCTATAATTCTTGTGCTACACTGTCTAGTACAGCAGTCACTTGAAAAATGTGGGCATTGAAATTTAAATTAATTAAAATTACATTTAAAGTTTAATCATCAAAGAATCTCTTTGATTCAGTCAGTTCAGTTCAGTGGCTCAGTCATGTCTGACTCTTTGCAACCCCATGGACTGCAGCACGCCAGGCTTCCCTGTCCACTGCCAACTCCCAGAGCTTGCTCAAACTCCTGTCCACTGAGTTGGCGATGCCATCCAACCATCTCATCCTCTGTTGACACCTTCTCCTTTTGCCTTCAGTCTCTCCAAGCATCAGGGTCTTTTCCAATGAATCAGTGTCTTCACACCAGGTAGCCAAAGTTAGGCTACAGTTTTTTAGAATATTTGGAGGCATTTTTATTTCTATTCATGCTGTCTCATTTCATTCATTCATTCAGCAAGTATACATTGAGTGCCTAATATGCACCAGGGGATACAGCAGAAAATGAGCAAAATTCCTGCTTGAAAAGAACGTCTCCTTTATTAGAGGTAAGCAGACAATAAACTGAAAAAAAAAAAATTGGTAGAATACATATTGATAGTAGTATTAGTACTGCTTTAGCTAAAGTTTTGCAAATCTCCTTAATATTTGGCTTCATAGAATACAGTTAGATTATCATATTTCCTACTGCATTCAGTCTGCTGTGATATGTTGTTTTGGTTGAAGTATATGAATAAAATCTATTTTTACAGAGATATGTTCTTGGAAAAGGGAAGTGTTTTCAGATAATAGTGGATATTCTTCTTTGATATTCTACCAGTATTTATAAGTAATAATTCTTTGGGACTTACCCTGTGATCCAGAGATTGATTCCTTCTTCCAGTGCAGGGGGAAGGAGTTTGATCCCTGGTCAGGGAACTAAGGTCCCATATGCCACAGAGTGTGGTCAAAATTTTTAAAAAGTTAATAGTTCTTCAAAGTTATTTTCAATATCAATTCAAAATATATTTGAGCAATATAATTTTATTGAAACTGTATCAACAAACTTTTCATACTCTGTTTTACTAATACTCATTGATCTGTCTCATGCTGTGAATACATCTTTATTCATGCCTAATTTGACAACATCATGAAGTGGTCATTTGGAAAATATTGAATATTGAGTTATGCAGATTTCCAAAATGGTATGATGCATTTTACTGTATAATATAAAAAGCACACTCGCTCATATTGCCACCAGTCTTATCAAAAAGTTTTCAACTATTTAGAGGCTCTCAAGCCCCAGTGGCAGATACGCCTTTTCAAAAGTTCTGATTTCCCCAAAGAATCTTCAATTTTATCATTGGCATCAAATTTCTGTGGTTCCTTTTCCTTGAAAAGTGACAAACTCATTGTTCATTTTTCAGGAGAATACCTGCAAATAGCCAATACCAATGATGATAGTTTGTCTATCAATTATTCTTTTAAGTTAAAATGGTCTTCCTTGGAGAAAGTGGTTAGTTGAGCTTACAACACAAAAAATTGCACACGTGTATTTCAGCATTTAACAAAGTATTTTATTTATGTTTTCTATTTTATCATCTAGAGTCTTACAAAAACATGAACTCAAAGGTTGATATTTAATAACATTAAAATTAAAAATCGATAGTGATTCATTAAGGGCATTCTTAAGTGAAAACTGGCTCCCTCTCCCTTACTCCCTCCCACCATGAGTGTGTGGCAGTGAGAAATACAGATCAATAGTGCAGTTTTGTACCATTGGTTGGATTTGTGTTAAGAACAGTTTTCTTGGCCATTGTTTTTTTGTACCATCTCCGTAAGCAACAACACAGTGAAGAAGTCAAATATTTGAGTATTTTGTAATTTTTTTCCCTTGAAGTGATAGGCTTACTTTGTTGGACTGTCCCTTTCCCTGTAAGGTTCTTGGGGACTGCAGTGGAAGGTGAGGTATTGTCTACTATTGAATACATTTTCAAGAATTTGATGGTATTTTAGTTGTGGGGTGTGAGAAAAATAGCGGAGGCAAGGAAGACTCCAAAACTGATACCTAAATAACTAGTGTTCTTATTTGCTGAGAATGAGAAGATGGAAGGAAACAGGTGATAGAGTGGTGATAAAGGAATAAGGGTAGAAAGTTTGGGCTGGGTACAGAAGATGAGGAGTTAGGTATTGAACTTTCTGCCTTGGGAAAACTTGTTGGCTAGGTTTTAAATTTTTTATTTCTCAGTTTTGAAAGCTGGAGATTTATGATTTATTCTGACTTTTAAGCATCTGGAGCATTTTTCCGATCTTTTACAAGTTTGTGGAAATCATCTGACTGCTCTTCATAGCTAGTGTAGCTTTCTTAGTTCTCTCTTTAAGAACTTTGCCTTCATTTGGAAAACTCTTTTCTTAGGACTCTCTATAGAAGTGGTTTATAATGCTAGTATTTGGGCAAAATAGCCCTTTGGGAATCTGACAACAGTTTGTGGACCTCCAGTTTACTGCTGGTCAGTTTTAATGTTAACCATTCAGAGTTAATGTCAGACTCCACAAGTTTAAGGGCACAAGTCCCCACAAGGCTGTCCTCACTTCCTATGTCCATTGCAAGTTTGGAGTTCCCAGGCAACCTGTACTTTTAACCAACTGGCCAAAAATTCAGGAATTTTTATAATTCACCAGAACAACTCATAGAATTCAGGGAAGTGTTAACACTTAAACCAGTTTATCATAAAAGACACAAATGAGGACCTGTCAAATGAAGAGATTCATGGGACAAGGCTGAGACAATTTCAAACACAGTTTCCACTGTCCTCTTCCCGTGAAATGAGAATTCATTACTTCCTGGATATTGATGTATCAGTGTGTTCAACAACCAGAAAACTAGCCTAAGTCTCCGTGTCCAGAGGTTTTACTGGTGCTTCAGTACATGAATTTGATTAATCGAAGCACTTGTCATAGGGCTGAACTCGGTCTCTAGCTCTACTCCCATCTTCAGAGGTCAGGCTGGGTTAAAGCCCCAGTCTTATGGCTGTTTGTTCTGGTGAGCAACTCCCATCCTGAGTCATCTCACTTAGTGTAAACTAAGGGGTGATCTGGGGGCTCATAAATAACAAAGATAATGCCATCACTCAGTAAATTCTGTTTCAGAAGCTCCATGCCAGAAACCCAGAACAAAGAACAAACAAATTCTTTATTATAAAACAAAACCCTCTTCACAGAAAATATCCCAAATTTTGCTTAAAATGTCAAGGGTTAATGAATACCTGTAAAACCCCAGGGTAAAAAAATCCCTGGTTATAGAGTTGAAGGCAGACTTCTCTAATGCAGAGTTGAGGCCAGCACCCAATTCAGCCTTAAACTTAATAGGTGCATGAAAAGATTTCTAAGCTTGAGGTGTAAAAACAGCCTTCAGAGAGTCTTAGGAATGCTTTTAGTAATCCAACCAAATCCAACCAAGGATAATTTCAAAAATATTACTAGGATTTTTTTTTTTTTCTGTAATAACGTAGGTTAAGAGAAAATGCTATTTTGTAGGACAAGCTGTTGGAGGGAACAGAGGTGTTTAGGAATTCTGATTGATCTAAATATTAAGGGATACAGAGTTTCTGCACATGTTGCTTAAGATTAAGCCTTTACAGCAGGATTCATTGTAACACTGAGTTTAACAACCCCACCTGAACAGACTCTCCAGCTCAGTTGATCAGGCTTTCGAGGCATTTGGTATTTTTTCTGATTTATTATAGAAGGAATTTTTGGTAAATGAGAGAAGACTGTTCTTTCTTAGCGAAGGGATTGCCTCTGACTTGAAAGGACCTTTTCTTAAGGTGACTTGTGTTCGGGATCACGGGCATTGTACTCTCTAAGCTTATAGGCCTCATGGCACAGTGTTGAGAAAGCTATGGTGTTAACATAGCTGTACTAGCCAAATTCCAGGCCAGCTAATTACATTCTTTCTATCTTAAATTCCACCAGTTTTCATAAACTCCTGTGAGATAGCTGTTTTTAAATACTTACTAATTTTTAATTTTATATCTTGGAAAACAGACACGCTACACATGCAAGGTGAAGTAGAGAGTGAAGGTTATTATCCTGGTCAGATAATTGACGTAATGTTGTTTTAATTTAGCTGTAATTACAAAGATAATGAGTTTACTTTCCCTATTTTATTCTCTCTCAAGAAAAGGGTTCACTCTGTCAAGATGTGTAAGATAAATTCTTTCAAAATATAAAAAGAAAATCTTAAGTATACTGTAGTCTGTTGAGGTGAGAAAATTGCGGTTCAATTTAAGAGGAGGTACTTGTGTGAATTGTATTATGAAATAGGTGCTTGCTGGGGCTCGATTGGTCAATCTTGTATTAGTTGTATGGAAGTGAGAATGGTTCTCAACATCTGCTTTGTTGATCAGGATTTTAATGATTCTACACCTCTTTAATAAATAGAGATAAGCAGAATAGTCCTTTCAAGGGCATTTCTGAATCCCTTTAAATTTATCATGTTATGAGAAATAAAATCATTTATGTTCAGGGAAATATATTTGATTATTCTTTCCTTTTTTTGAATTTTAGAAGGATATTGTGTGTGATATTCAGTTCAGTCACTCAGTCGTGTCCGACTCTTTGCAACCCCATGAATCGCAGAATGCCAGGCCTCCCTGTCCATCACCAACTCCCGGAGTTCACTCAGACTCACGTCCATCGAGTCAGTGATGCCATCCAGCCATCTCATCCTCTGTCATCCCCTTCTCCTCCTGCCCCCAATCCCTCCCAGCATCAGAGTCTTTTCCAATGAGTCAACTCTTCACATGAGGTGGCCAAAGTACTGGAGTTTCAGCTTTAGCATCATTCCCTCCAAAGAAATCCCAGGGCTGATCTCCTTCAGAATGGACTGGTTGGATCTCCTTGCAGTCCAAGGGACTCTCAAGAGTCTATTCCAACACCACAGTTCAAAAGCATCAATTCTTCAGTGCTCAGCCTTCTTCACAGTCCAACTCTCACATCCATACGTGACCACAGGAAAAACCATAGCCTTGGCTAGACGGACCTTTGTTGGCAAAGTAATGTCTCTGCTTATGAATATGCTATCTAGGTTGGTCATAACTTTCCTTCCAAGGAGTAAGCGTCTTTTAATTTTATGGCTGCAGTCACCATCTGCAGTGATTTTGGAGCCCCCAAAAATAAAGTCTGACACTGTTTCCACTGTTTCCCCATCTATTTCCCATGAAGTGATGGGACCAGATGCCATGATCCTAGTTTTCTGAATGTTGAGCTTGAAGCCAACTTTTTCACTCTCCTCTTTCACTTTCATCAAGAGGCTTTTTAGTTCCTTTTCACTTTCTGCCATAAGGGTGGCGTCGTCTGCATATCTGAGGTGATTGATATTTCTCCCGGCAATCTTGATTCCAGCTTGTGCTTCTTCCAGTCCAGCGTTTCTCATGATGTACTCTGCATATAAGTTAAATAAGCAGGGTGACAATATACAGACTTGACGTACTCCTTTTCCTATTTGGAGCAAGTCTGTTGTGTGTGTATGTGTGTGCGTAAAAGAAGTCAGTTTTAGTGATGGTAACCTCCGTCTCTCTTGCCTCACTCTCTTTCTGTTTACTGTGCCCCTCTGCCCTTGCAGCCCAAGACTCTACATCCATTGACGTGGAACTTGCATTAGAGATCATGAATCTTAGTTGCCACAGGGTCTTTTCTTGTAGTTAATATATACTGGCTATGTTTTTTAGAGGATGTTGACATATATCCACATGGTATTTTCATGATGACTAGATTATTTGATCTGAAGAATAAAGGTTTCATACTAATGTAGGGACAGAGTCACATTTATCCGTAAGAAATGTAACATGCATCTCTTTTGGTTTTACACTGACAGACATTAATATAGACTCTTTGTTTGCATGTTTATCCTAGTGATGTTGCTGGCTCTCCTGGCATTCTGTGTAACTGAGCATCACAGTGGTAGAACAGTCATGAGTTAACTCACGTGGACTTATAGCCTACTGCTCCTGCTGAAAGGGTATTCTATTTTAGGGAATTTTTTTTCTCATTTCCATGATCCAATTAAGTATGATTCTAAGAAGAGTTAAGATATGGTAGAGTTATTTTTCAATTATTTTTTATTAACTTCTAGTCATTTATTTTCTTAAGCAGAAAGAAACTGTTCTGCTGAAGATCATTTAGGGGGCTCATGGCACCCCACTCCAGTACTCTTGCCTGAAAAATCCCATGGATGGAGGAGCCTGGTAGGCTGCAGTCCATGGGGTCGCTAAGAGTTGGACACGACTAAGCGACTTCACTTTCACTTTTCACTTTCATGCATTGGACAAGGAAATGGCAACCCACTCCAATGTTCTTGCCTGGAGAATCCCAGGGACGGGGGAGCCTGCTGGGCTGCCGTCTATGGGGTCGCACAGAGTTGGACACGACTGAAGCGACTTAGCAGCAGCAGCAGCCTCCCTCTTGGTGTTACTTATATTTCACCACTATTTTACTATGTTACTTATATTTCATTATTTTGTTGCTTATATTTTATTAACTAAATTTAAGTTTTTAAAGGCAAAGATGATAACATTTTAAACTCATATTGCTTTAAACTTAGCTACTGGTAGATACTTCAGTTCACTTCAGTTCAGTTCAGTCACGACCCCATGAATCGCAGCAGGCCAGGCCTCCCTGTCCATCACCAACTCCCGGAATTCACTCAGACTCATGTCCATCGAGTTGGTGGTCATCCAGCCACCTCATCCTCAGTCATCCCCTTCTCCTCCTGCCCCCAATCCCTCCCAGCATCAGAGTCTTTTCCAATGAGTCAACTCTTCGCATGAGGTGGCCAAAGTACTGGAGTTTCAGCTTTAGCATCATTCCTTCCAAAGAACACCCAGGCCTGATCTCCTTTAGAAGGGAGTGGTTGGATATCCTTGCAGTCCAAGGGACTCTCCAGAGTCTTCTCCAACACCACAGTTCTTACTAATTGATGAAACAGATGACTTGAAAGCAGGACTTTCAGATCAAATAAAATGAAGATATAATTGTAAATGTTATCATAAGAGATAGAAAATTTTTGTCAACAGAGTTACTTGATGTCTTTAAATCACATTGTATGCTCTGAACACCCATAAATTAAATACTTGCTCTAAAACCTTAGGTGTGCTAGGAAATCTAGTGTCAGATTTTTCCAGTGCTCAGAAAGTTAAAAAAGTATTTTGGGGATTCACAGTATTAAATGCAATAATGGCATCTGATGTGCTTTTAAGTTAGAAAAATCAAACATCGAAATTATTATTTAAATCTTGACCTTTTAAAAGTGAAATTTGAGGGTTTCTATATGTATGGTAGGCAGCCTTCAAGGTAAACTGCTGTGACTCTAACCTTTTAATATTTGTGATCTTGGGTAATCATTTCCCTTTGAATATGGATTGGAGTTACTGAGTCACTTCTCATGAATAGCATATAGCATGAATAAAATACACTTCTGAGGTTAGTTTAAAAAAAAAAAAAAACCTGTTGCTTACATCTTGGGTTCTCTATAGATCTTTGTTGCATCACTTCCTCCGGAGGAAGCCAACTGGCTACTGTGTCATGGGGCAGTCCTGTAAAAGGGCCCAAGTGAGCAAATTTGGAGTGGGTCCTCCCCTTTTGAGCCTTGAAATGACAGAGTCTTTGGTCAAAAACTTAGCTGTAGCCTTAAGGAGAACCTGAGTCTGAACTACAATACTTAAGCTATTCCCAGATTCCTGACCCTCAGAACCATGAGATGATAAATATTTGTTGTTTTTAGCTGCTAAACTTTGGATTAACTTATTACACAGTGACAGATAACTAGTATAGTGCATGCCCAGCTGTTGGGAGAGAACAGTCACAAGCAGCAAAAGACAAATTAGACTTTGTGAAAATTAAAAGCAATTGTACATCAAAAGACCCTATTAACAGAGCAACAAAGAAATTACATAAAGGGAGAAAATATTTACAAATTATACTTAAGATACAGGATTAATATCTGGAATGTATATAGAACTCCTAAAACTCAGCAAGAATTAGTATGGGTACTATTTAAAAAAAACAGAAAATAAAAAGTATTGGTGATGATGTAGAAAAATTGAAACTTTTGTGCACTATTATTGATGGGAGTTGAAAATGGTGCAGCTGTTGTTGAAAACAGGATAGTGGTTCCTCAAAAAATTAAAAATAGAATTACCATCTGACCTAGTAATTCTGCTTCTAAGTATATAGCCTTAAAAATTGAAAGCAGAATCTTGAAGAGATATTTGCACACTTGTGTTCATTGAAACATTATTTCTATCAGCAAAATATGGAAGCAACCTAAATGTTTATTTATGGATAAATGAATAAGTAAAATATGGTATATACAATAAATGTACCTTTAAAAGGAACAAAGCTCTGACATATGCAACAAAATGGATGAAACTTAGAGACATTATGCTAAGTGAAATAAGCCAGTCACAAAAACACAAATACTGTATGATTCCACTTAGAGTAGTCCAAATCATAGGGATGGAAAGTATAATGATGGTTGCCAGGGAATAAGGGAAAGGAGATATGGGCAGTTATTATTGAACAGGTACAGAGTTCAGTTTTGCAAGATGAAAGCATTCTGGAGAAGAATGGTGGTGATTGTACAACATTATGAAAGATGAAAGAGTTGAATTCCACTCAACTGTATACTTAAAAAGGATTAAGGTAGTAAAATTTATGTTAATGTGTATTTTACCACAGTAAAAAATTGAAAAAAAAAAAAGAACTCTATAAATACACAGTTTATTTCTTCTTGAATGAACTTTGGTATTGTGTCTTTCAAATACTTTGTCCATTTTATCTGAGTTGTTAAATTTATGATATTTTCCTTTTAGCATTGTGAAATCAGTAGTGATATCACCTCTCCTATTCTTGACAATGGTAATGTTTGTCTTATCACTTCTTTCCTTATTTGTCTAGATATTTTTTTCATTTTATTGATCTCAAAAATATGTTTTTCTTTGTTTTCTATTTCATTGGTTTCCACTCTGATGTTTATTATTTCCATTCTTCTGCTTACTTTGACTCCATTTGCTCTTTTATTCCTCTAGCTTATTAAGATAGACATTGAGGTCATTGATTTAAGATCTTTCTACATTTCTAATACACAGTTCTAGTACTATACATTTTTGTTTTAATGGCAACCTACAAATTTTCATATCCTGTGTTTTCCTTTCCATTCAGGTCCAAAAAAAATACTTTCTGTATTCCATTTGATGTATTCTTTATCCATTTGGTTATTTAGAAATGTTGTTTAGTTTACAAATATTTGGAATATTCTAGAGAAATTTGTTATTGATTTCTATTTTTATTCCATTTTACACAGAACATACTTTGTGTGACTTTGATAATTTGAATTTACTGATACTAGTTTTAACAGTCAGAATATGATCTGTTTTTGTAAGATTTCTTTATGCACTTGAAAAGAATGTGTATACTATTGTTTTTAAGTGGTATATTCTAAATGTGTCAATTAGGACAGCTGGTTGGTGATATATTTTCTATCACCTTGTTCCTGGTTATTGTCAAAGGATATGGAAATCTCTGCTTTTAATTGTGAATTTTTAAATTTCTTCTTGCGTGTTTTTTTTTTTTTTTTAACCAGGTTTTCTACATATATCTTGAAGTTTGTTTGAATTTTTCTGTCCTTCTGGAGATTTATTGCTTTAACATTGTAAACTGACCTTATTTATCCCTGAAAACCACTGTTTTCTCTGAAAAAGAGAGTAATAAATGATATTAACAGAGTCACTCTGGCTTTCTATTTGGTTAGAATTGGCATGCTATTCCTTTTTCTGTTTTTTACTTGCCTATTTGTATCTTCATGTTTAAAGTACATTTCCTATTGGCAGCATACATAATCCTTGCCTTTTAACTGGGGGAGTTTAGGCATTTTACATTTAATGTGATTATTGACGTAATTAGGTTTATGTTTTTTTTTTTTTTTTAAATTTTATTTTATTTTTAAACTTTACATAATTGTATTAGTTTTGCCAAATATCAAAATGAATCCGCCACAGGCATACATGTGTTCCCCATCCTGAACCCTCCTCCCTCCTCCCTCCCCACACCATCCCTCTGGGTCGTCCCAGTGCTCCAGCCCCAAGCATCCAGTATCGCGCATCGAACCTGGACTGGCAACTCGTTTCTTGCATGATATTCTACATGTTTCAATGTCACTCTCCCAACTCTTCCCACCCTCTCCCTCTCCCACAGAGTCCATAAGACTGTTCTATACATCAGTGTCTCTTTTGCTGTCTCGTACACCAGGTTATTGTTACCATCTTTCTAAATTCCATATATATGCGTTAGTATACTGTATTTCTGTTTTTCCTTCTGGCTTACTTCACTCTGTATAATAGGCTCCAGTTTCATCCACCTCATTAGAACTGATTCAAATGTATTCTTTTTAATGGCTGAGTAATACTCCATTGTGTATATGTACCACAGCTTTCTTATCCATTCATCTGCTGATGGACATCTAGGTTGCTTCCATGTCCTGGCTATTATAAACAGTGCTGCGATGAACATTGGGGTACACGTGTCTCTTTCCCTTCTGGTTTCCTCAGTGTGTATGGCCAGCAGTGGGATTGCTGGATCATAAGGCAGTTCTATTTCCAGTTTTTTAAGGAATCTCCATACTGTTCTCCATAGTGGCTGTACTAGTTTGCATTCCCACCAACAGTGTAAGAGGGTTCCCTTTTCTCCACACCCTCTCCAGCACTTATTATTTGTAGACTTTTGGATCGCAGCCATTCTGACTGGTGTGAAATGGTATCTCATAGTGGTTTTGATTTGCATTTCTCTGATAATGAGTGATGTTGAGCATCTTTTCATGTGTTTGTTAGCCATCTGTATGTCTTCTTTGGAGAAATGTCTATTTAGTTCTTTGGCCCATTTTTTGATTGGGTCGTTTATTTTTCTGGAGTTGAGCTGTAGGAGTTGCTTGTATATTTTTGAGATTAGTTGTTTGTCAGTTGCTTCATTTGCTATTATTTTCTCCCATTCTGAAGGCTGTCTTTTCACCTTGCTAATAGTTTCCTTTGATGTGCAGAAGCTTTTAAGGTTAATTAGGTCCCATTTGTTTATTTTTGCTTTTATTTCCAATATTCTGGGAGGTGGGTCATAGAGGATCCTGCTGTGATGTATGTCAGAGAGTGTTTTGCCTATGTTCTCCTCTAGGAGTTTTATAGTTTCTGGTCTTACATTTAGATCTTTAATCCATTTTGAGTTTATTTTTGTGTATGGTGTTAGAAAGTGGTCTAGTTTCATTCTTTTACACGTGGTTGACCAGATTTCCCAGCACCACTTGTTAAAGAGATTGTCTTTAATCCATTGTATATTCTTGCCTCCTTTGTCAAAGATAAGGTGTCCATATGTGCATGGATTTATCTCTGGGCTTTCTATTTTATTCCATTGATCTATATTTCTGTCTTTGTGCCAGTACCATACTGTCTTGATAACTGTGGCTTTGTAGTAGAGCCTGAAGTCAGGTAGGTTGATTCCTCCAGTTCCATTCTTCTTTCTCAAGATCGCTTTGGCTATTCGAGGTTTTTTGTTTTTCCATACAAATTGTGAAATTATTTGTTCCAGCTCTGTGAAGAATACTGTTGGTAGCTTGATAGGGATTGCGTTGAATCTATAAATTGCTTTGGGTAGTATACTCATTTTCACTATATTGATTCTTCCAATCCATGAACATGGTATATTTCTCCATCTATTAGTGTCCTCTTTGATTTCTTTCACCAGTGTTTTATAGTTTTTTATATATAGGTCTTTAGTTTCTTTAGGTAGATATATTCCTAAGTATTTTATTCTTTCCGTTGCAATGGTGAATGGAATTGTTTCCTTAATTTCTCTCTCTGTTTTCTCATTATTAGTGTATAGGAATGCAAGGGATTTCTGTGTGTTGATTTTATATCCTGCAACTTTACTATAGTCATTGATTATTTCTAGTAATTTTCTGGTGGAATCTTTAGGGTTTTCTATGTAGAGGATCATGTCATCTGCAAATAGTGAGAGTTTTACTTCTTCTTTTCCAATTTGGATTCCTTTTATTTCTTTTTCTGCTCTGATTGCTGTGGCTAAAACTTCCAAAATTATGTTGAATAGTAATGGTGAAAGTGGGCACCCTTGTCTTGTTCCTGACTTTAGAGGAAATGCTTTCAATTTTTCACCATTGAGGATAATGTTTGCTGTGGGTTTGTCATATATAGCTTTTATTATGTTGAGGTATGTTCCTTCTATTCCTGCTTTCTGGAGAGTTTTTATCATAAATGGATGTTGAATTTTGTCAAAGGCTTTCTCTGCATCTATTGAGATAATCATATGGTTTTTATTTTTCAATTTGTTAATGTGGTGTATTACATTGATTGATTTGCGGATATTGAAGAATCCTTGCATCCCTGGGATAAAGCCCACTTGATCATGGTGTATGATCTTTTTAATGTGTTGTTGGATTCTGATTGCTAGAATTTTGTTAAGGATTTTTGCATCTATGTTCATCAGGGATATTGGCCTGTAGTTTTCTTTTTTTGTGGGATCTTTGTCAGGTTTTGGTATTAGGGTGATGGTGGCCTCATAGAATGAGTTTGGAAGTTTACCTTCCTCTGCAATTTTTTGGAAGAGTTTGAGCAGGATAGGTGTCAGCTCTTCTCTAAATTTTTGGTAGAATTCAGCTGTGAAGCCATCTGGACCGGGGCTTTTGTTTGCTGGAAGATTTTTGATTACAGTTTCAATTTCCATGCTTGTGATGGGTCTGTTAAGATTTTCTATTTCTTCCTGGTCTAGTTTTGGAAAGTTGTACTTTTCTAAGAATTTGTCCATTTCTTCCACGTTGTCCATTTTATTGGCATATAATTGTTGATAGTAGTCTCTTATGATCCTTTGTATTTCTGTGTTGTCTGTTGTGATCTCTCCATTTTCGTTTCTAATTTTGTTGATTTGATTTTTCTCCCTTTGTTTCTTGATGAGTCTGGCTAATGGTTTGTCAATTTTATTTATCCTTTCAAAGAACCAGCTTTTGGTTTTGTTGATTTTTGCTATGGTCTCTTTTGTTTCTTTTGCATTTATTTCTGCTCTACGTAATTAGGTTTAGATCTTTTATCTCAATTGGTGAAGAGTCCACCTGCAATGCAGGAGACCTGAGTTTGATTCCTGGGTTGGGAAGATCCCCTGTAGAAGGAAATGGCAACACTCCAGTATTCCTGCTTGGGAAACCCAATGGACAGAGGATCTTGACAAGCTATAATCCACGAGGTCGCAAGAGTCAGACACGACTTAGTGACTAAACCACCACCACCAGAGCTGTTATCTTACTATTTGTTTTTTATTTCCCTATTTCTTCTTTTCTTTTTTTTCAGGAAGCTAATAATGGTGTATAATAAAACACCAGTATAGATATATTTGTGTAGAATTAGCCAATATTTAAATTGCTTTGTATTTTCCAAGTGTAGTCATAGCTCTTCCTGGAGAAGGATATATAGTAAAGAAGTAGGAAAGCGTACCTGGAATTGTATGTAGAATGTCTTTTTTATTTGTTTCTATATTTTTATTGTTTTCACTACTAAACTACCATATGCTTCATAAAAACCAAAGACTTTTGTCTGTTTTCTGTTTATCTAGCTATCCCTAGCTAATATTAGGTGAAAAATAAATATTTGTTTACTGACAGACTAAAAGATTCTTAGGAGATCACCTAATCCAGGTACAGTAAAATGAGAGGGAAGCCAGCCAACAGGTGCACATTTCTTAGGTATTTAGTGTTCAGTTCAGTTCAGTCGCTCAGTCGTATCTGACTCTTTGCAGCCCTATGAACTGCAGCATGCCAGGTGTCCCTGTCCATCACCAACTCCTGGAGCTTACTCAAACTCACATCCATTGAGTTGGTGATGCCATCCAACCATCTCATCCTCTGTCATCCCCTTCTCCCGCCTTCAATCTTTCTCAGCATCAGGGTCTTTTCCAATGAGTCAGTTCTTCACATCAGGTGGCCAAAGTATTAGAGTTTCCACTTTAGTATCAGTCCTTCCAATGAATATTCAGGGCTGATTTCCTTTAGGATGGACTGTCCAAGGGGCTCTCAAGAGTCTTCTCCAACACCACAGTTCAAAAGCATCACTTCTTCAGCATTCAGCTTTCTTTATAGTCCAACTCTCACATCCATACATGACTACTGGAAAAACCATAGCTTTGACTAGATGGACTCTTGTCAGCAAAATAATGTCTCTGTGTTTTAACATGTTATCTAGGTTGGGTATAACTTTTCTTCCAAGGAGCAAGCGTCTTTTAATTTCATGGCTGCAGTCACCATCTGCAGTGATTTTGGAGCCCTCAAAATAATGTCTGTCACTGTTTCCATTTAGTGTTAGAAAATCTAAATAAAAGCATGAGGAAATGCAAGAACCTAGAACTGGCAAAAAAATTGCAGTCGGACTTGCTATGAACCTGTGAAGAGAGCAAGAGATATCAGAAATAACATATGAGAGTGCCTACAAAGCTGCTTGAGTGCTCTTCTCCTTTACAAACTCTTCTGATGATCCATGGCCCAACTACCAACACAGTGCATCGATTGCTCTGAAATATGTTCATTTCTCTATGAATTTAGTGGAAATTTATTGAGTGCTTTTTTGTTGTTGTTTCAAGATTAATGAAGGCTTATCACAGCCTAATAAGGAGATAGATATTTCCATATGTAGATAAATTATTTTAAAGCATAATGAAGAGTGTAGTAATGGGTGTGTATGTGCATACATCTGGGATAGAACTATGGAAGACAGGGAAGAAGACTACCTTTTCCAGGGTGGCAGATCAAAGAAGATCTTCATAGAGAAAGTCTTAAAAAATGGGCAGGAGTTTCTAAAGTGAACAAGGCAGTGAATGGTACCATAGTAAGATAAAAGAAAATGTGAAAAAGCCTAAGGACATGAAGCACCGTGGCCTATTCAAGTTAAAACAAAGAGATTCAGAGAAGAACTTTAGGTCTGCTACTTACTGCCTGTGGATACTTGACCAAGTTACTTAATATCTCAGAGCCCCACTTCTTCCAACTGTAGAATGGGAATAATAATACCTGCCCTGTGGTGATATTATAAACATTAAATGAGATAAACAATTTAATATTTTATCTCTCATGTAATTGATGCTCCATAAATGGTCACTGTTATTGCTACAGATATTTCTAATACTACCATTTCTGTTAGTATCGCTGGAGCATAAGGCATAAAAAGGGAGCAAGATTAAACTGGAAGGGTAGGCAAAATCCAATCCAAGAAGAGCCTCATATGAAAGAACTGTAGCTAGATATTGTGGCTACTGGGGAATATGTTCTTAAAGAATTTTATCAGAGGATTAATATGTTTTGAAAATGCCTATTCAGAGCATTGCTACTGACACCAATATACAGGAGTTGATTGGGAGATAGTGAGGAAAGTTGGAAAATAAATCAAATGTCAAAAGAGTTAGCTCTTAATGAAAAAATATTTGCCAAAGATAAGTACGAAGTAGATAGTTAAAGACTGAGCATGTAGTAGGCCAAATACAGCAGCAGCAGCAGGCCAAATACATGTAAAAACCAGACAAGCACATATATAAAAAGATTGATAGATAGGATTTCAGTGTTGACTTCTATTCAATAGATGATTCACAATTGTCCTAATATCTCTTTTCAATAGAATTACATCAGTCACTTATTCCTATCATATTTTCTGCCTCCTCCCGTAGCCTCTCTCCCTCAATATAAAAAGATACACTGTACTATGCTATATTGGATATTTGGCCACTTCTAATTGTAAAGTTACACTTAATCAGAAATGCTGGATTCACACTGAAGTAATTGACTGGCTAATTACTCTTCTGGGAATGTGGCCTTAGATTAATCATTATAAATACTGGGAAACCAGAGAAGCTTACTCTTGCATCCAAAACAAAGAAGAAACAGTATTATTTTTATGGTTTTAGCTTCCCTCACTTTCTAGATGCTGCAGCTGTGTCCTCATTGTATTTTATAGCCAGAAAAAAATCACCCCTCAGCAGTTCCTATAATTTCAAATTTATAACTATGTCCAGGGTAATTCACCCGTAAGCCAACTAGAAATAAAAATAGAGGAGATAGGCCCATCTGTTGGAGTGATTTTTTAACTGTAGAAAACATTTTCCTTTCTTTAAAAGCAAAGCTGTAAAATCTGTATAAATTCCAATTCATAAACCATGAAACTCTAATTTTTCCACTTTTCTAGTCACTTTGAGTAAATGATTTTGCATATGTAGGATGTCAAAAATCACCAAAATGGTCCAAGGGAGTGTAAGAGATTGATTTTAACTACATGAAAATCTTCTAAGTGATGGCAAAAGATTCTTCAGATAAATTAGGACCATAAAGAATTCTGTATTGCTTGATACTAAAAGATCTGTATCTTTAGTTAGTTCCCCCCCGCCCCTGCCCCGCCACTTTCAAGGGAGCTTCAACATCTTAATTATTTTTAGTTAACTATATGTTTCCTTAGTAATTGAAAAATTAAACTTCTTTTCTTAAAAATCTTTTATCTCTATTCATCAAATAAGTTGTCACTTAGAGATTCTGATAGGGCTATTTAAATTACTCTGGTAAAGCCATTATTTAAGGGGAGAAATACCTTATGCTGAATAATTCAGGCAAGAGTAATTGTTTTGCTTGAATGTTCTGGCTATGATTCTATCAAATTCCCTCTTACTCTGCTTGCGTAGAATGAACTTTAGCTGGCAAAAAAGGTTTTTTATTTTATGGAGAGTGTAACCTTGGTTCTTTGTGTGATAAATCCAAGCGTAAGGCATTTGGAGTAGTCACCACTTGTGCAGCAGAAACTACTTTGTTCCAAACCCACACACCTGCATTCTGTGAAAACAGAGGTTTTCCCATAGAACACCACACAATGGCAATGCTTTCACTTTTCACAAGCTGGTAAAAGCACACACAATGAAGCACAAGTGCTGTACAGATAATGCCTTACACCACCACATAGTCCTCTTCTCAGTGAGATAAGCCGGAAGGCTAGGAGCCTCCAGGCAGTCATACTACAGTTATACCCAAACCATTTTGCGAAAGTAGAGTAAGAATCAACACTTTTTAATGCAACTGTCATCACTACTCCGAGGCATTCCTAGTGTTGTGCTGTGTCCTACCAAGTGAAGGGATCTGAAAGAGGAAGAATCTTTAGTGATATTTAAAGCTTATAGCCATTGAGCAGTCATGGAGAGTGATTATATTTTAATCAGATTGTCTGCTTCCCAAACTATTTGCTTACCAGGTTGCTTCCACCATATTTTGCCTTCTTTTTTTTCTTTGTTCTTTCACTTATTCACCCATTTAATAAATATTCTAGTGCTTCTGTAGATTGAAGAGCTCAGAACGTGTTAGTGGAATTCAAGAAAGATCTGAGGAGGTGTGGTTTCTCTTTCCTGGGTAATCAGAAAGATAACTGGACTGAGAACAGTTGAGTTTGCATCATGGATTGAACTTTAGAAACTCCGCTGAACACTTGACTTAAACGTAAGCAGACATAGAGTGAACTGTGGTTCCTGTAAGGGCTTGACTACGTGCGTGGCTTGGGTGTCAGAGGCAAGCCTCCCTCCCCGGAAGTCAGGAAATTGGCAGGTAGAAGGATGGACTTTAAGACCGAAAACGTTGGTGAAAATTCTGCCAACTTTCTAGTCTGCCTCAATCCTTGGCAAATTGCAAATAAGAGAAATGTGTCCTCAGCATCTCCTAAATGTTTGTCCTTTCCTCCTTTCAGGATAAATTCTTCCTGGTTCTTAAAGTCAGTTGAATCGCACAATTTTTTCTCAGGTAAGAGTTGATGTCAGTTGATATTATTTTTACTTTGGTGTGAATTTAGATCTCTTGGTACTGTTTGCATTTTAACAGGCGTTCAGAAATGAAAGATCATCTTTTATTGAAGGAAAATCAACAATAAATGACTCTATAAGGAGACATTTTGGGATCACAGTCCATTCCAAACAATAGCAAATGTCTTCTTTATGATAGGCCTAAGATTGCCCTCCCTGCATCCCTCATCGATGGGTTAGTTGGTAAAATGGGCTTAAATTTCCTTCTCTTTGAAGTGAAGCCAACCTGTGGGATCACATGAGACCATTTGTATCTTCTATCAAGCACTGTTTGATGAGAACTATTCAATGAAAAGCATTTCTGAGTTAGTACAAAATATATGATTTGTCATAGATCTAAAAATAGTGGCAGAAATGTGTTACCAGAATGCCTTCAAGTAAGAAATGATTAATTGTAATTAGAAAACAAACCATGTACCAAGCACTCAATCATGAGAAATCTTATAGAAAAGGAAACCTCTATTAATAGGACATAATTACACATGACACTCACATACCTGTTGTTCCATTTATAGAATCCTTTGTCCTCTAAAATGTTTCTCTGGTGGCTCAGTGGTAAAGAATTTACCTGCCAATGCAGGAGGTGCAAGAGATGGATTTGATCCCTAGGTCAGGAAGATCATCTGGAGTAGGAAATGGCAACCTGCTCCAGTATTCTTGCCTGGAAAATTCCATGGACAGAAGAACCTGGTGGGTTATAGTCTGTGTGATTCGAAAAGAGTCAGACATGACAAAAAGACTGAGCATGCATGCATTGTTGTCCTCTAAAGAATGACTGGAGTGATAGTATATATTCAGCAAGAATAAAATGGGAAATTGTAGCATTCTAGTTGGTCGTGACTTATCAAATGCTTCTGCATGAAATTGGTTTCCTGTAATAGCAGTTCTAACCTTATTCAGTTGCACAAAAACTCTCTCATGTGCTACTTCATATACTAAGAAACCTTGTGTTTGTGTGGTCATTTGTGTCTGACTCTTTGTGACCCTGTGGACTGTAGCCCATCAGGCTCCTCTGAATTTTCCAGGCAAGTGTACTGAAGCAGTTGCCATTTCCAATTCCAAAGGATCTTCCCAACCCAGGGATGGAGCCTGAGTCTCTTGGATCTCTTGCATTGGCAAGCGGATTCTTTACTCCTGCACCACCTGGGTAGCCTGAAACGTTATGCCTTACTCGTTTGTATCCTTGGTGGCATTCAGAGGGCTCAGAGCTTAGATGTTCATCTAGTGTCTCTTGAAGGCTGAATAAAAGTATGAATGTTGAAAAGAGTAAAAAAAAAAATGTGTATGAGTAGTTAGAGAATTAACATGAGGAAAAAAGAAGAGGCAGGGGATTAACACAATAAATACAATTAATTCTACCTACCTTAAAACTTAATGTATCTCCATAATTATCTAAAGTCCCTGAGGTGGAAAATCTCAAAGAGTTTTCAAATAAGTGTCTTAGGATGAATTCTGGGTGAGAATTATTCATAAGTAACTAGATTTACAATAGTCAGATTATTCTTTCTTCTTTTTCTTATACATATAATTTATTAACTTCTCTCAAACTAGTAGTCAACCACCAAGTATGCATTTTACATTTTCAGTTTGCTTAGCATAATATGGACATTGTAAGATCCGTTCACAGACATAAAAAAACGGTTTCTATTTTGAGATGCCCACACTACTTAGAAAAACAGGAGCAACACAGGTCAAAGTAGAAAACAAGAGAAGGAAAAGAGGGTTTGAAGGGCACTTTTTTGGATAGCCCTACCTTCTCTTACCAATGGCTTTTCTAGAAAGTCAGGTCCCTGCAACACTGATCTAATTTGAAGTATCAGAAATCATTAGGACAATAGAGTTGTTGGGTCAGAAACCATGCTGACTTTACTTGCCACTTTGGCTATCCAATTTAAACTTTCCAGTGAAGTTTCATCTCCTTTATCATCATAGTATTTTGTACACATTGTAACTTCAGGTTCAAAATAAAAGACTATCACAAAAGGGATGCAGACACCCAAAGAAGAGTATGAGGCTCCAGTTCTTTTCTTTACCATCAAAATCAGAGCCATTGAGACAGATAACATATCAAGACAGTGTGACAAAGGGATGCAGTAGTTAATTTGTAAGCTATTTTCCTTCTCATTGATTGGATTTCCTGTCTTCTTTAACATGGATCCTTTATCTTCTCTCTCTCTCCCTCCCTCCGTTTAAAATGTATATTCAGTTCAGTCGCTCAGTCGTGTCTGACTCTTTGCGACCCCATCACCAACTCCCGGAGTTCACTGACACTCACGTCCATCGAGTCAGTGATGCCATCCAGCCATCTCATCCTGTTGTCCCCTTCTCCTCCTGCCCCCAATCCCTCCCGGCATCAGAGTCTTTTCCAATGAGTCAGCTCTTCGCATGAGGTGGCTAAAGTACTGGAGTTTCAGCTTTAGCATCATTCCTTCCAAAGAAATCCCAGGGCTGATCTCATAGCAAACCTTGATTTTCTGAATTTAAGTATCCCAAATGTAAATAATATACTGATCAAACCTCCTAATAATTTTCTATCAAGTAACTTTTTATATCTCATTATATGAATTTGTATACCATTTTCCTGAGGTTTTTATCTCAGCAGTAGAAATATCAAAATACTAAGTGAATAATATATAACTGAAACACTATGCCAAATGCCCAAATCAATACAAAATAGTGCACTGAATATTGTAACAAATTGCTAGTGGTAACCCCCAAATAGATTCCTTCCTTCTGTTGCTCAGTCTCCTTGGCCTTGTAAAGCTCCAACTATGAAATCAGTGATTTGAGCCCTGGAAATTCAGGATCCTGTGATGCACATCTTGGAGAGGTCCTTGACAGTTTACAGAATTGTAAATTTCTGAGGGATTATTTATCACATCATCAGAGTCAACATTCTACACCAGCTGTTAGATTCAGCTTCTTCTACTTTAAGAAAATGGACCTGAAAATGTTATTTTCTGAATATTCAGTTGGAAATTATTTCTGTATTACAGACTCAACAGGTGTTTATTAACCACTGATTCTTCCTTGTCTCACTTGTATCTTTATTTGGTGTGGTGGAAGAACCCACAGAAGAGCATCTAGGCTTTCTGTTGTTTGTAACTTTGTCAACTGATTGAACTAAGACCTCCATGGGAATAAGACACAATCAGGGAAAAAGTCATATAAAATTATGTGGCACTTACTGTGTTTGCACTTGGAATTCAAGGAAGAAAATGATGACAATTTGTGAAGTCAGTACATGCTGTGCAGAGAGCTTTGGATCTAAGGTGTATCTTGAAGGATTGGCAGAGTTTTGATAGGCAGAAAGAAGGAAAATAATCACTATATGTAGAGAGATTGTTGGTGGGAGTGTAACTGGCAATGACCAGAAGGCATAGAGAACGGGGTGAAGAATGTACTAACTGAAGGAAAACTGCCTGTTGGAGGCTGTGGAAAATCATTTCAATTGGCAGGGTTGTGTCTAATTCTTTAGCATTGAAATGTAAGCTGAGGAACTCAGGAGCTGCAAAAAAGGAGAGACCAGAGGTTACAAGTAGAGAGGTAGCAAGTTGTGTAAACAAAAGACCAGAGTGGCAGATGGAACAGTGGCTAGAAATCAACTAAAAATCACCGTTAACAGGCAAGGTACTGTGTGTAATAAATAACCAATATACCATGCTGTGCACCAACTTTGTCCTTTTGTTTCACAATGATTTATTTGTTATATCACCACCCTCATTATCTAAAACAGAACACTACAATTTCATATACCATCTGTGAGCTCCAAATGGTCATAATTAACAATCACAAATGTTCTAAAAAGGTGATATGCTAAAAATAGCCTTATCAGGCTTGTCAGCAGGCTGCTTCTGTGGCTACCGTGACATTCAGTGACAGAAAGACTACATTTTGCTATGCCTTTACATGGTTATATTTACTACACAGATTATAAAACTATGAAAACATGCTTTTCTAATTATACATCTCAAGGCTTAATATTTTGACTAACGGTCAATTAGGGGCAAAAACATCAAGATCACTTCAAAAGTAAGTTTCCTTCAAATGAGATCTGGCTACTGTAATATCTAGAACATAGTAAATATGCTCCAAAATGCTTGTTGAACGTAGGAAAAATGTCAGCCACTTGGGTGTATTTGTGGCATATGTGAAGGGCCGTTACATTGCTCTGTCATCAAAGATTTCCATTCTTCATGATTCCTAAAGAGAGCTCAACAGAGACATCATGTTTTGGTGCTGAAGGAGAATGAGCCTTCTTTAGAGTATGCACTGGAGATTCCCTGAGAAGCTCAATGGTCTCAACAAAGTCAGGATTAAGAGCCTTGGGTTTAATTTTCACCACTGAAAATGGCCATCTTTATTGTATGCCCTTGTGGCTGTCTAAACTGTTACAGCCATCTAGAAAAGCAATGAGCAAAAAAGTGTATAGCATTTAATTGAATTAAAGGTGCTACCTATTGTAAGGTGCACCATTATCTTATATACTACTTGCTGCTGCTGCTGCTAAGTCGCTTCAGTTGTGTCCGACTCTGTGCGACCCCATAGACGGCAGCCCACCAGGCCTCACCGTTCCTGGGATTCTCCAGGCAAGAACACTGGAGTGGGTTGCCGTTTCCTCCTCCAATGCATGAAAGTGAAAAGTGAAAGTGAAGTCGCCCAGTTGTGTCCGACTCTTAGCGACCCCGTGGCCTGCAGCCTACCAGGCTCCTCCATCCATGGGATTTTCCAGGCAGGAGTACTGGAGTGGGGTGCCATTGCCTTCTCCTATATACTACTTAGAGAAAATAATTCAAATTAAACCATGGCACAGTGCCTCTTTCCAATTAAACAACATTTTGTATATTGAAGAGCTCTTTTAGACTTACTTAGCATAGTTTAAAAAATGATTTATCACTTGTTCCTTTTAGAAAGGAAATATAAATGAAACTGCTTGGTTAAAGCATTCCTGAAATACTTCCCATTCATGGTCTGATTCTTCTAAATGACTTTTGACTCACATCCATAAATGCATATGTCAGAAACCTTGATGATGCAACAGTTCTTGAAAGAATGCTCCGTTGTTTTCTCTGGAATTTTTCTCCAATCCACCAACAGTTTTAGTGCTATCATTTTGTTGTTCTTGCTAGAACTGTCTAGACACATCTCAAAAGCATCCAGAACTAACAAGCTTGATGGGTTACTTAGGTTCTTTGGGGCTTCTTTGAGGGAATTTAATCACTCAGGTGTCACAAATAATTATTTGGGGGGAAGTGATGTTTATTTAGGGGATGATTTCTTACTCTAGATTTTATTTTGCTTTACACTCTTAAGTATGGAACCAAACTTTTGGCCATTGGCAATTTAGCATAACAACACAGTAATAAACCACTCTTTGTTACTCAAACTCATGATTTTGATTTCTTGATTTCATTATATTCATAATATAATTTCTAAGCATGTCAAAGAATACTGGAGTTTATCTAGGGTTTTCTATACTTGTCTAAATTCAATTTCATGTTTTTATCAATTAAATCATTTTATTGAAAGTTAAGTAGTTCCTATTCAAAATTAGAAGACAAAATAGTGTTTGGTGCCTTAATGCTAGTCCCACTGGATGCACAAACCAATCACATCAACCTCTCATTGCTTTGAATTTTCCTTCATCCATCTGATGGTCTGAGCAATTTCCTCTCCCTTCACATATGTTGCTTAGGTGTGATTGTCAGTTCTTTTCCATTGTCTCAGTAACAGAATGTAACACAGATTCATTTAGTTGTGGGTGTTCTTTTTTAGTTCCTACAAAGCACTTGATTATTGTTTTTTGCAATAAAATATAGAATTTCAGTCATTCTTCCAATGACAAAGTTTGGCTTTACTAAGATCAAACTTGTGTTCCATTGCTGTTTCCATTCCTTCCTTCATATATAGCAGCTTTTCATGTCAAAGCTGAATCATAGTATGATCTTCCTAAAGATATTTTACATGGAAATTCAACTCATCGTAGTTATCGATCAGCACATATCACTTAACAGAAGGGACCACAACATGAACAACTCTGACCAAGTTTGTACAGGCACAGCTACATCACAAGTGACCAGCAGCTATTACAGGATACAATCAATGTCAGACTTACACTGGGTGAGAAACCTCCTGAGGAAAAGTAAAACTTGACCCACATTCATGTTAGACAGATTGGGTGGGTCTAAGAATGGGAGCTGGGAGATGAGGATGGGAGTCGAGCAGTAGAGGTCATGTTGCAAGATGCAGTGGCAAAGGCCCTGCCCTGCCAGGGGAGCTTTCCTGTGAGTCCTGGCTGTATAACCAGACTCAGACAGAGTGACAAGGCATATGCGTTAGGGGAGAGGACTCAGCAACCCTGCTGTGTTGGTCTTCCCACCTTATCTAAGTGTAACACAGAGGAGAGAAGGCTTGTGCTCATTTTTGATGACCTCATGTAGTAATAAAAAAAAGATGAAGAGCAGCTGTGGTCTTAGATGGACAGATGCTTGTAGAGTAAAATGCTGGCTTGTGAGATCACCTAGGCTCAGAAAGAAAAAGATTACTGGAAGCTTGCACTAATTCAGGGATATAGGCACCTCTCAGGGACTGTCCAAATATTTATTGTGCAATTCTTGTATGCAAGGTATTGTACTTTTAAATATACTGAAATTCTTTCATAGCTCTAGCAAGGGTATAGATGTAATGTGGCCTCCTCCATAACCATGGGATGGTGATGCTGAACAGGAGTTACATGACCTGTTTCAGTATTAAATGTCTTAGAATTTACAAAGAGATAGCAAAGAAATGGATTTTCCCATTCCTTTCTTTTTAGCTCATACCTCATAGATAGATTTTTCCCTTTCCTTTCTTTTTACCTCATAGATAGGGCTTACCTCCAGTTAAGTCCTAAATTTGTTTTTCTCTAGTTTTATTGAGATATAATTGACACACAGTGCTGTGTAAGTAAGTTTAAGGTATATACTGTGAAATAGTTACCCAAATAAGTTTAGTTACATCCATCATCTCATATAGATACAAAAACAGAAAACAAAAAAAAAGAAAAAAAATCTCTTTCTTTTGTAATGAGAACTCTTAGGATCTACTCTGTCAACAACTTTTAAATATATATTAGTGTTAACTATAGTCATCATGTTGTACATTAGCACTTGAAATATGGCTAGCATGACTGATTTTAAACTTTTATTAAATTTAACTTTAAATATCTATGTGTGGCTAATGGTACCAAATTGGGCAGCAAGAGCAGGGTAACAGGCAAGTATTAATATATTAATCTGTAAGGCTTCCTTGGTAGCTCAGTGGTAAAGAATCTGCCTGAAAATGCAGGAGATGCGGATTCGATCACTGGGTCGGGAAGATCCCCTGGAGAAGGAAATGGCTTCCCACTCTGGTATTCTTGCGTGGAGAAGCCCATGAATAGAGGAGCCTGGCAGTCTTCAGTCCATAGGGTCGCAAAAGAGTCAGACATGACTTAGCGATTAAACAACAATATTAAACTGTAAGTTCAGGAGGGCAGTGTTTACACGTGTCACTGCTATATTCCAATGTCTTTCATGGTGCTTGGACTATCAGAGAGACTTAGCTCACCATTTTATCTTGCTCTTGGAGACATACTCAGAGTAACAAGTCCTCAGTCTCTTTGGGGATAAAGATTTTTGCTAAGTATGGTAGACAGTTTTTGAACTTCTTCCAGCTCAGTTATCCTGGCAGCAGATGTGTGTCTCAAGGTGAAAGAGGTTTAGATCTATCTGTGGAATTTTTTTTCATGATTGTCAGTCTTCATCTTTTGCAGTTTCTCTGAAAATAAGCCATAAGATAAACATGTTACATTTTTGTTCAATCATACTAGTCTTACTGACATGGCAAATTGAGATTTTTTTTTCTTATCTTTTAATCTGTTACAGTCACTTGTATTTTATTAAAGGTAGTTTATATATGAAGAAAATATTTTTATGTTTTGTGTTCAGGAAACCTGCACAGTCCCTTAAAGAAGTAGAATTAATTAGTTCTAGTTGTTGAGATCATTGTGAGATATAATTGGTAGTTAAAGTTAATCTCCTATGACAGCTGTGGTTTACCACATCATGGAACACACACAATCTTATACCACAAACAGTTTAAACAGTTTCCTATAGAAAGCAGTCTTGTGTCAACTTTACAAATCAACAATTCTGAGAACTCTTAAAAGAAATCCTTACATATTAGGAAAGCTATTTTCCTTCCTTAGAAAACAGGCTGACACATACATTCAACTTTAAAATGGCAAGTTAAATAATGGATATACTTTAAATTTAAAGTATAAATTAAATAATGGGTTTACTTTAAATTTAAAGAGAACAAGTATGTAAAATTTCACTGACGCTTACCTTATCTGTCCAATAAGACATTATGGCCGGCTAAGCATGTAGCTTTTCAAAGAATTTGTTTGAACCATATTTCATTGTTTCAGAGTTTCATTGAATCCATGAACTTTCTGGTTTTAGTTATACTTTTAAAGTCAAGGCTCTGTAAGATCTGGGAGAAACATACCACAATAACTAAAAAAGAGTACAAAGAAAACAAGAGGCAAAACACACTCAGTAAATGCAAACAAAATGAAAACAGGAATGATACTACAATTTTCTAGAATGTGGAATCCAAATCTCAAGGAATTATTGGGGTATAGAGGGTTATAATATAATAATAAAGAATATAAGCTACAAAGGTATTATCTTTGTTTTAAACTTTTGTATGACAAATAATAAACCAAAAAAAAAACCCCACAAATAAAAATAAAACCCCAAAATACAATGTCCCGGAAACATAAGAACTTGATAAAGCCATCATAGTGAGTATACAGTAGTATACTTGAAATATATTTGAAATTAAGAAGAAGGAAATATCAGATCAGATCAGATCAGTCGCTCAGTCGTGTCCGACTCTTTGCGACCCCATGAATCTCAGCACGCCAGGCCTCCCTGTCCATCACCAACTCCCGGAGTTCACTCAGACTCACGTCCATCGAGTCAGTGATGCCATCCAGCCATCTCATCCTCTGTCGTCCCCTTCTCCTCCTGCCCCCAATCCCTCCCAGCATCAGGGTCTTTTCCAATGAGTCAACTCTTCGCATGAGGTGGCTAAAGTACTGGAGTTTCAGCTTTAGCATCATTCCTTCCAAAGAAATCCCAGGTCTGATCTCCTTCAGAATGGACTGATTGGATCACCTTGCAGTCCAAAGGACTCTCAAGAATCTTCTCCAACACCACAGTTCAAAAGCATCAATTCTTCGGCGCTCAGCTTTCTTCACAGTCCAACTCTCACATCCATACATGACCACAGGAAAAACCATAGCCTTGACTAGACGGACCTTTGTTGGCAAAGTAATGTCTCTGCTTTTCAATATGCTATCTAGGTTGGTCATAACTTTCCTTCCAAGAAGTAAGCGTCTTTTAATTTCATGGCTGCAGTTACCATCTGCAGTGATTTTGGAGCCCAAAAATAAAGTCTGACACTGTTTCCACTGTTTCCCCATCTATTTGCCATGAAGTGATGGGACCAGATGCCATGATCTTCATTTCCTGAATGTTGAGTTTTAAGCCAACTTTTTCACTCTCCTCTTTCACCTTCATCAAGAGGCTTTTTAGTTCCTCTTCACTTTCTGCCATAAGGGTGGTGTCATCTGCATATCTGAGGTGATTGATACTTCTCCCGGCAATCTTGATTCCAGCTTGTGCTTCTTCCAGCCTAGCGTTTCTGATGATGTACTCTGCATATAAGTTAAATAATCAGGGTGACAATATACAGCCTTGACGTACTCCTTTTCCTATTTGGAACCAGTCTGTTGTTCCAAGTCCAGTTCTAACTCTTGCTTCCTGAAGATAAGTTTTCTTGATTCATAGTAGGGATTTACCATAATTTTGAAAACTATTCTGCTAGTGATGGGTTTTGGGTTTTTAGTGAACATATTTATACAAATATCTTTGTGCATGTGTGGAATATCTCTCTGACAGATAACAAAGAGGTGGAGTTTTGAAGTCAAATATACCATGTAGGACAAAGTCGGAATTGACAAGGAATTGTCATGAAGTGTGAAAAGTAGACCTAAATAGTTGTAAGGAACTGAGATTGGGGATTTTTTTTTTTTTTTTTTACTGCAGCACAACTTTGAAATAATACAACATCTTATTTTACTCTAGAAACTAATAGCAACCTTTCTAATGTTTCACTGTGTAGTTTCCTGAATGCTTCTGCCAGTCACCATTATCACATTAGCTACTATAATTAAGGAAAGTCAAATTCACTTGAAAGTGTTATTTAATTCATTTATGGTATCTTATCCTGTATTTCCCTAATCAATTAGTAGTAAGATATAATTCCTCCATCATGAAAGTGAGGTGAAATTTACTAAATGTTTTTTGTCATATTTCAAAATGATCTATGAGTTTTTCTCCTTTAATCTGTTCATGTAGATTTTCCTAATACTAAAACATCCTGAAATAAGCCCTACTTAATCGTTGTGAATTAATATTTAATAATAGGCTGAATTTAATATATTAATGCTTAGAGTACTGTATATTTATCCTGTATTCTTCAGTCATAATTAGATTATTCTTTACTTTGTTCTTGTTCAGTTTGGGTATCTGGCTTATGTTAGTCTTGGAAAAAATATTTTCCAATTTCCTGGAATAGTTTAAATATGACAATAATTATCTATTCTTTGAGAGAGATTCCTTCTAGCATACAACTACTTATCAACTTTTCCAGTGTTGTCTATACTTAAAGACCACATTGTTGTTGTTGTTCAGTCGCTAAGTCATGTCCAGTTCTTTGCGACCCCACGGATGGCAGCACACCTGGCTTCCCTGTCCATCACCATCTCCTAGAGCCTAGTCAAACTCATGTCCATTGAGTCAGCGATGCCATCCAACCATCTCATCCTCTGTCGTCCCCTTCTTTTTACATCAACTGTAATACTTTGTATTTCCTGGAAAAAACTTCAAAGTTTATAGGTTTTAATATGTAACCTTTTAATACATTTTTACAAAATGTTGTATTTGATTTTCTCTTTAATTCAAATATTAGAAAAAAATGTCTTCAACTGTCTATGGTGCTGGGCTGCTTCATATACACTGCCTCTCCCATCCTTTTGTTTAAAACTCCATTGTCAGAGAATGAAACCTCCAATATTTATTAACACAATAGTTCCAAACATTTAAAGTATGAAATTCTCACTTTAACCATAAAAAAAAAAAACTCTATACACTTCTTGAAATGGAGAATTTGTATTTTAATACTTACTAATTGAGAAAATGTAAGTTTAGATACTGAAAATGAATTTACTAGTTCTTTGAAATTCATACGAATTTATCTAATCACAATGGAACCTAATACATTTGAATGGCAGTAGTAGTATTTATGTGTAAGGGTACTATTCAGTCTGTCTGCCAGGAGTCTGATACCTTGACTTACAGCCCTCTTGTAAGAGCTGCTTAGCCCCAGGTCCTGGGCCCACAGGCTGAGAACTGCTGTTCTGATTTCTACTCTTTGTTGAGTCTGCTTACCTGACTCCTGTTGCTTATGTCATTCCTTGGGCTTGAATGTTCTCCCTCCGCCTACCCTTGACCCCAGCTTTACTGAGATATAATTGACATATAAAATTATGAATTTAAGGTGTAAAATATGTTGATTTGATGCATATATACTGTGAAATGGTTACCATAGTACCATTAGTTAACGCTTCAGTCAAAACCACATGATGACCTTTTTTTTGTAGTGAGAACATTTAAGATCTACTCTCTTAGCAACTTTCAAGCATATAAAACAGTATTGTAAACTATACTCATCATGCTGTACATTAGACCCCAGAATTTACTCATCTTGTAACCAAAATTTCCCCCATTTCTAGTACCTGTCTCTAGTGTTTGACTTTTTTAGATTCCATATGCAAGTGAGATCTTACAGTATTCATCTTTCTCTGATTTATTTCACTTAATTCAATGACCTTAAGTTCCGTTCATGTTGGGTTCTTATTTTATGAGGAAAGAGTTAATCCCTATATTATTTAGGCCACTGTCATTTAAGTTTTCTGGGAATGAAGTTCAAACCATCAAAAATTCAAGAATTAAACCTCACGTGCATCTCTGTGACTGTATGCACAACCTACTTTAGAGGTGGACTGAGGTGCCATTTGTGAATGACCAAACCCAGAGGTAACCCCGTCTGCTCACCCAGGTGTGGTCTCCCTGCACTGAGCTCTCTAACATCTTTCATGCACATGGCTAGTGGATTCTGTGTGTGCTGCAGCTGGCACACCAGGAATTGCAGTATTTTAAATTGAGTTAGTTTCGTTATATTAAAAAAATAATGTCTTTCTTTTCCACAGTTTGTTGTGATCCACACAGTCAAAGGCTTTGATGTAGTCAATAAAGCAGAAGTAGATGTTCTTCTGGAACTCTCTTGCTTTTTTGATGATCCAACGGATGTTGGCAATTTGATCTCTGGTTCCTCTGCCTTTTCAAAATCTGGCTTGAACATCTGGAAGTTCACAGTTCACGTCCTATTGAATCCTGGCTCGGAGAATTTTGAGCATTACTTTGCTAGCGTGTGAGATATGTGCAATTTTGCCATAGTTTGAGCATTCTTTGGCATTGCCTTTCTTTGGGATTGGAATGAAAACTGACCTTTTCCAGTCCTGTGGCCACTGCTGAGTTTTCCAAATTTGCTGGCATATTGAGTACAGCACTTTCACAGCAACATCTTCTAGCATTGGAAATAGCTCAACTGGAATTCTATCAGCTCTTCTAACTTTGTTCGTAGTCATGCTTCTGAAGGCCCACTTGACTTCACATTCCAGGATGTCTGGCTCTAGGTGAGTGATCACACCATCGTGCTTCTCTGGGCCTTGATGATCTTTTTTTATATAGTTCTTCTGTGTATTCTTGCCACATCTTCTTAATATCTTCTGCTTCTGTTAGGTCCATACCATTTCTGTCCTTTATTGTGCTCATCTTTGCATGAAATATTCCCTTGGTATCTCTAATTTTCTTGACGAGATCTCTAGTCTTTCCCATTCTATTGTTTTCCTCTATTTCTTTGCATTGATTTATGAGGAAGGCTCAGAGAAGGCGATGGCACCCCACTCCAGTACTCTTACCTGGAAAATCCCATGGACGAAGGAATCTGCTAGGCTGCGGTCCATGGGGCTGCTGAGAGTCAGACACGACTGAGTGACTTCACTTTCACTTTTCACTTTCATGCATTGGAGAAGGAAATGGCAACCCACTCCAGTGTTCTTGCCTGGAGAATCCCAGGGACGGGGAAGCCTGGTGGGCTGCCATCTATGGGGTCGCACAGAGTCGGACACAACTGAAGTGACTTAGCATAGCATAGCATGAGGAAGGCTTTCTTATCTCTCCTTGCTATTCTTTGGAACTGTGCATTCAAATGGGTATATCTTTCCTTTCTACTTTGCCTTTCACTTTTCTTCTTTTCAGAGCTATTTGTAAGGCCTCCTCAGAAAACACTTTTGCCTTTTTGCTTTTCTCTTTCTTGGGGATGGTCTTGATTCCTGCCTCCTCTACCATGTCATGAACCTCTCTTCATAGTTCTTCATGCACTCTGTCTATCAGATCTAATCCCTTGAATCTATTTGTCACTTCTACTATATAGTCATAAGGGATTTGATTTAGGTCATACCTGAATGGTCTAGTGGTTTCCCCTACTTTCTTCACTTTAATTCTGACTTTGGCAATAAGGAGTCCATGATCTGAGCCACAGTCAGCTCCCTGTCTTGTTTTTGCTGACTGTATAGAGCTTCTCCATCTTTGGCTGCAAAGAATATAATCAGTCTGATTTTTGTATTGACCATCTGGTGATGTCCACGTGTAGAGTCTTCTCTTCTGTGTTTGGAAGAGGGTGTTTGCTATGACCAGTGCATTCTCTTGGCAAAATTCTATTAGCCTTTGCCCTGCTTCATTCTGTAGTCCAAGGCCAAATTTGCCTGTTACTCCGGGTATTTCTTGATTTCCTACTTTTGCATTCCAGTTCCCTATAATGATGGAGAAGGAAATGGCAACCCACTCCAGTACTCTTGCCTGGAAAATCCCATGGATGGAGGAGCCTGGTGGGCTACAGTCCACTGGGTTGCAAAGAGTCGGACATGACTCAGTGATTTCACTTTCACTTTCCCTATAATGAGAAGGACATCTTTTTTGAGTGTTACTTCAAGAAGGTCTTGTAGGTCTTCATAGAACCATTTAACTTCAGTTTCTTCAGCATTACTGGATGGGGCATAAACTTGGATTACTGTAATACTGAATGGTTTGCTTTGGAAATGAACAGAGATCATTCTGTCATTTTTGAGATTGCATCTAAGTACTGCATTTCAGACTCTTTTGTTGATGGAAATACTAGACCACCTGACCTGCCTCTTGAGAAATCTGTATGCAGGTCAGGAAGCAACAGTTAGAACTGGACATGGAACAACAGACTCGTTCCAAATGGGGAAAGGAGCACATCAAGTCTGTATATTGTCACCCTGCTTTTTAACTTATATGCAGAGTACATCATGAGAAACACTGGGCTGGATGAATCACAAGCTGGAATCAGGATTGCTGGGAGAAATATCAATAACCTCAGATAGCAGATGACACCACCCTTATGGCAGGAAGCAAAGAAGAACTAAAAAGCCTCTTAATGAAAGTGAAGGAGGAGAGTGAAAAAGTTAGCTTAAAACTCAACATTCAGAAAACTAAGATCATGGCATCTGGTCCTATCACTTCATGGCAAATAGATGTGGAAACAATGGAGACAGTGACAGACTTTATTCTTTTGGGTTCCAAAATCACTGCAGATGGTGGCTGCAGCCATACAATTAAAAGACTCTTGCTCCTTGGAAGGAAAGTTATGACCAATCTAGATAGCATCTTCAAAAGCAGAGACATTACTTTGCCAACAAAGGTCTGTCTAGTCAAAGCTATGGTTTTTCTAGTTGTCATGTATGGATGTGAGAGTTAGACTAGAAAGAAAGCTGAGCGCCAAAGAATTGATGCTTTTGCGGTGTTGGAGAAGACTCTTGAGAGTCCCTTGGACTGCAAGGAGATCCAACCAGTCCATCCTAAAGGAAATCAGTCCTGAATATTCATTGGAAGGACTAATGCTGAAGTTCAAACTCCAGTACTTTGGCCACCTGATGTGAAGAACTGACTCATTGGAAAAGACCCTAATGCTGGGAAAGATTGAAGGCAGAAGGAGGAGAAGGGAATGACAGAGGGTGAGATGGTTGGATGGCATCACTGACTCAATGAACATGAGTTTGAGTAAACTCTGGGAGTTGGTGATGAACAGGGAAGCCTGGCATTCTGCAGCCCATGGGGTCATAAAGAGTGGGACACAACTGAGCCACTGAACTGAACTGAATGTCTTTCTTAGATTTCTCACTTTTTTAGTGGGAAAAACTGAGGTAATTGTTTTGTATGTCAGATAAACATTTTATTGCATATATGCCTGAATATATATTCATATATGCATGCATTTTATCTCGTGTTTTGAGTGATACAGAATTCTAGTTTCAAAAATTAACACTGCCACCCTCCTCCCTTCAATTTGAAGATTTTGTTTCTTTACCTACTTGATAGCAATGCTTACTGGCTATTATTATTAGGATCCAGTGTTTCTGATGAAAATTATGGTGTAAATCTGATTATTATTTCTTTAAAGAAATTTGTTTTTCACCTTTTTCTTGGGAAGCTTTTCAGTTCTTTTTTTATCCTTACTCTTAAATTTCATGAGGATAAGATCCGTTAATCTTGCCTACACTTTCCATCTGAAGATGTCTGGGTTTTCCCATAGCTCTAAGCCTAGTTTTTGCCTATCGGCTTCAGTTCTAGCTCAGTTCTAGTTCAGTACTTTAAGTTCAAGAAAGAAAGTAGGCCAACACATGTTGCCACAGAGAGAAGTTGTCAGAAATCTGAATTTTCCTTGTGGTCAAGAGAGAGGTTTTAGATTGTGTAAATAAGAGATGTCAGTGGGAAGGTAGGGAATCATTTCAAAATCTGGCAGCACCAAGATATAGGGGATAAGTGTTTACCTGAGAGTCATGAAAATCAGGTTCTAGGCTTGTCCCTACTTAATAAAATCTGGAATGGAGTTCACTTCCTTTATCTACAAAATAGAAATGTGGAACCTTGATGACCTCAAAGATCCTCTCCAAGGGTTCAAAGATCTACTCAGTGGTTCTCCTTAAGGGAATTTCATCCTCACTAGGGAGAGTTTTGGGGTCACTTTTGGCATTTAGTATGCAGGGGCCAGGGGTAACAAGTATGTTTGAGTAAATGAGAAAAGCTTCCAAATGAAAGAATTGTCCAGGAAAAAGTAAAAGCCAGTGATGTCCCTTTGGGAAATACCGTGAGAAATAGGAACAACTAGCCGTGAAGTGATTTCTTCTGCTTCCTGACTTCTATCCTAGCCCTTTCCTGCACGAGTGGGGCATAATGGAAAAACCCTCGTGGCTGACAGAGCAATCTAACTTTGGCTGCAGATGAAATGTGCTCCTTCTTTGTCTCCCAGATTGCTGGAATTGAGCCACTCTCTCTCTTTGACTTTCTAGGTCGGACAGATGTCTTTCTCCAACGATCAATAACTATGCCCCATTATAAGCTTGCATGTTTTTGTGTAATTTTTCTGATCCATCTGGTTATGTTCATCCTATTATACCCACTTTCTTCAAACCAAAGACTGTGGAGAACAAATGTCGTTCCCCATGGCTGAAATGGAGAAGACTCAGTCTAAAAGGCCAACTCTTACTACACAGAACCCAGGGAATATTGAAATGGTTTAGGTGTAGGAGGCCTCTAAGTAGGACAAGGCCTGGCATAACGATTTTACATCTGCTCTGCATACCTGAGAGGAAAGACTTCAAATTCGGTAAAGCAAAGCACAGAAGATTAAGAGCTACTGAGTCTCGCCTTTACTGCACTTTAATTAGCTTTGTAACTTGTATTGACTTAAGTGTAATTTGAAGATTCACTGTTTTATCTTGAAATATGTGTTTTGTATGTAGAAACCTGCTACTAACTTGGCTCAGATCCTCCTTAGAGACAGATTTTAACTGAAACAGGTCATTCCAAGCGAAATATTATTTTTCAGGAATAACTAGTACAACTTTCACCATAGCACAATCTGAGATTCAGAGAAGTTTGGGAGGAAGCAACTTATCTCTTGCTCATTTGCTTCAGATCCACCTGGGGCGGCCCTGGCCTTCTGCACATTCTCTAACTCTGGATCTTGCTCCCATGGGACCTTGATCCCTAGGGATTTGTATTTATTTTCTCTAAATCCTTTCCCCTTTACTCGCTTTTAATTTAGTTACACTTAACTGCCCTGGAGATTCCTTGGTGGCTTAGACAGACGGTGAAGAGTCTTCTTGCAGTGCGTAAGTCTGCATACTGTTTGATCCCTGGGTCGGGAAGATCCCCTGGAGAGGGAAATGGCAATCCCACTCCAGTATTCTTGCCTGGAGAATCCCATGGACGGAGGAGCCTGGTGGGCTACAGTCCATGGGGTCACAAAGAATCAAACATGACTGAGCGGCTTCACTTACTTTAACTGCTGTATTTTACCAGTGTTGAGTTTCATCTCTCAAAACCTTGGTCAATTCTGTTTTTCTGTCTAAATGCTTCACTCTTCTTCCCTATTCTGTGTTTAGGTAACTTCCACTGGTCCTTCACCCCTCAGTTCAGGAGCCATCATCCCAGGAAGTGTCCCTTTCTGTTCCTAGACTTGTCTCTATTATAAACTTTCTCTAGGTTTTGTCTCTAGGTCCATATAGTTAAGGCTATGGTTTTTCCAGTAGTCACATACTGTTGTGAGAGCTGGACCATAAAGAAGGCAGAGCGCCAAAGAAGTGATGCTTTTGAACTGTGAACTTGGGCAAACTCCGGGAGGTGGTGAGGGACAGGGAGTGCTTGCTGCAGTCCATGGGAGCATGAAGAGTCAGACGTGACTTGGTGACTGAACAACAACAAAGTGTGGTCTGAGAGAATGACCCCAGGAAGACCTCTTACAAGTGCAGACTCCTGGCCTGTATCCCATTCTTGCTGAATCAAAAGTCTGGGTGGGACCCAGAATGCACAGTTTTCATAAGCTACTTAATGTGGTTTTGAGTGTGTTTCTCTTTTTTAAAAATATTAACTCATAAACCATTTGAGGGGAGTTGTGGCATATTGTTTACCTTTGTATCCATAGTATCTAAACAGCACCACACACATAGTAGGTATTGAATACAATTGCACTAAAATGCAATTTAAAACCCAGGTTTGAGTCCTGGCTCTACCATTTGGTAGATATGGGGTTGGGACAAGTTATCAAAAGCTTATGACCCTAAATTTCTTAAGAAATAGAGATGATAATACCTACCTGTCAGTGCTTTGTGATGAACATGAGACATATATCATTATCAGTCTCATAGATTTTTAGATTTGAAATTTCCAACATTAAGAGGCTAAGAGGAAACTCCTAGGAGTGGAGGGATTTCTATGAAATGACTTTTCAAAACATTGTGTGAATTGAAAGTTTTAACGAATAACCCAGAACTGAAAGGATTGACCTGCTTGGTTATCCCAGTTCTCTTGCATTGATTTGCTGGACTGGTGATTTTCTAGTTCAGCATTTCTGGTATTCAGTCTTTCCAGACAGTTAAATGCTGGTAAACAAGGTGTTTATGTCTATACCTACTGAGCTGTTTGCCTACTGTCTGCAACTCTCTTATTTCAGCAATGCATCCATCTATCCATCCAATCAGTCTCTGTTGAGCATGTACATGTTCAAAGTGCTATTAATTATAATAGCTACCATTTTTTTCTGAGCATCAGTGATGGAGCAGCTACCATGTTAAAAATTTTTATGTACTTTCTCTCAATTTTCATAGCAAGATTATGGTACAGTGCTGTTATTTATTCTTATTCTACAGAAGAAGATCTTAAGCATACACTTGCCCAAAAATCTTATGGAAAGAAATGATGGAACCAGGTTTTAAACCCAAATCTAGAATAAGAAGGCTCTTACCCTAGAGCCCTCTCTAGGGTAACTGTTATAATAACTGTTATAATACCCTGCTTCCTCTCACTTCAGTGTCCTTAAATCATATGCACCTAGGAAGAAACATAACAGGAAGAAACACCGCAGTGTTTGCAGGAAAAAACATGTCAATGACCAAAAACAAAAAACAAACAGAAAACAAAATAATTCTCTCTTGATTACAAAGATCTCCTTTCTCATTATTCTTCAGGGAATTAACAAAGTCAATTTTTTGTCCCATTTGTGCAGGCTTATATCTGTTTTGACTTTGTGTTTCATATTTTGTTTAGTTTCAACTTTAGAGAATGGTAGAGACACTTTTGTCCTTTCAGTTTTCAATTCTATAGCTTTTGAATGCTGTAGCTGTGTTTCTCTAAGCACTACTGAATGGTATGGCTCTGAAATATTAAGCCAGTTCCAATTTTCTCCCTAAGCCCAGTTATTACCCCCACTATTACAGTTGAAAATGGTTCCTTAGAATTTTCACCAGAAGTGGTGTATCTGTTCTTGATCAGATTGGTCCTTCACGGTCGAGGCAGTTTTTTGATGATTGTCTTAGTAATGCCTTGTTCACTTTACTAAGCACCAAACGTTGTCAGCCACTGGGGATTTCTGAAATGTCACAGGGATGATTAACACCTTGTCTTCGGAATTCTGCATATCAAAATTGGCTCTAAAATGTGAAACATTACTCAGGTGTGTGGCATTGCTTTTCTCTAATAGATTATTTAAAGCTTTTATCAGTCATGACAGATTGAAAGGATGAGGTTATCTTGTAAATCTTTAGTACAGATTGAGGCAATAAATTAAAACACCATAGTGAGCAGCTTTCATACTGGCTTAAACAAATAATTAAATGATTATAGGCAGAATGAACAAATCCACAGGTTATTATGAAGTATACAGGAAAACCAATATATTACATTCTAAAGCTTGCTTAAAAAAAAAATCAGATTTTGTAGTAAAGTGGTTTTTAAGTATTTGAAGCTCTGTGGAATAAAATAAATTAATTTGCAATCATTATTTTTCAAGGGAATGATAAGAAATGAAATAAAAATGCTAGATATTGATATATGCTGAGGAGGAAAAGAACTATAATCAGTATTTATTGAACACTAATGAATGTTCAGCACAGTAACTTAATAGGGCATTAGTAATTTATCATCAAATTTCAAAAACTTGTGGACTGGAGGGATGATTGTAGATTAGAGGAAAAAATGCCTAGTCCTTAAAGTTTCCCTATAAGAACTAGTCACAGTTGAACCATTCCTATAGAAATCTATAATAAAATTTTGGTTTTTATTTTAATGTTTTCATGATGAACATGCCATTAAAATATATTTGATATTTATGGAGGCATAATCACTACCACAGGATTATCTATTAATATTAGTGATTGTAAGATTAATGAGATTGTAGGATTTACCTAGTTCTTGTGTAAAAAATAGTCCAGTGACATTGGCTATGAATATTCTTCTTGATTTCTGTTGTAGATCTTTTTAGCATGTAAACAAATGCTTTTCCAAAATAACTCAGACTATATTCTTCATCCCTATAAGAACAAGTCAGACAGAGGAAAGTCTGGCATGGCTAATTTTAAGGCTTTCTATCAAACTCAGTGCCATGAATAGGATGGTAGTGCTAACCAGCAGGACAGTTACTTCCATGGATAATGACATAAAGACATCTTCATGGTTTCAGAAGAAATTATCTCTAGTTTATAAATGAGGGAACATATTACAACATGCAGGGGGTGGTTGAGGCTTCCATGGTAGCTCAGTTGGTAAAGAATCTGCCTACGGTACAGGAGACTCGGATTCAATCCCTAGGTTGGGAAGATCCCCTGGAGAAGGGAATGACAACTGGCTCCAGTATTCTTGCCTGGAGAATTCCATGGACAGAGGAGACTGGAAGGCTACAGTTCATGGGGTCCGAAGAGTTAGACATGACTGAGCAACTAACACTTTCACTCAGAGGGTGGAAGAAAATAAACAGATTTATTAATGCATTAGTTGTGATAAATATGCAGTTTCCAGAGGTACACTGATTTTGTACATATATAAGTTTTTCATATGTTTTTCATATATATGATAGTCTAAAGGAATATTTTATATGTTATTTCCACATTATACCTTTAAAAATATTTCTGTGGAGAAAAACTTTTATATTTGAATAAAAATCTGTTTTACTAAGAACTTGCAGTGAGTTTATGTTATGCAATTAGCTTTGTTGCTAGGCAGCCCCAATAGCAGTTTTGATGTGTAATTTGCTTAAAACTATTAAAAGGGCTCTGCTGAAGTTTTGAAACCAACTGAATTAGCTGCAGAGAACGTTAGGTGTTGCTATTTTAATGAACTGAAGCTTTGCGTTTGGGATTAAGTTTAGTGAAACAAAATAATTTGGCACTTTGGGAACTGAAATCTGTTGAGCAAAGTTGAGAGGAATTTAGCATTCACTCTTATCTCTTGGGGCATCCTAACCTTCGCCCACTAGTGCCTACTCCATATCTTAATTCAGAAACACTTTTTTCTTAAAAGTGCACGCTGTACAACTTCTGCTCGGAAGCGTTTCCTCTGTTTATATCTGCTCTGTCCTTGCTTTCTTCACCCCATACAGTCAAGTAGTGGACATTATGATGAGGCAGGTCAGGGGGCCTCAGGTCTTCCCCCAATATGTCTGGCCGGCTCCCATCTTACTGGTTGGAAGGCCATCCCAACGTCTTGTACAGTTTTCACCTCTGTGACCAAGCCTTTAATCTGATGCTTGATTTAGACTTTTAAAATTCTGATTTTGCTAGAAAGTTATCTTGGTCTCCTATAAGTTGTTATTTCGAGGCCTCAAACCCACCTCCCTCACCCATGGGCTCACCTTCCAGAATCCTGACCCAGGTATGATGGCCAGAGTTTGTATATTCCAGTTGTAAAATTAGAGAGCTTCTCTTTGCCTTATTCTAGAATGAGATTTCCAGATAACCCTTGGCCTTGGGTGATTTAAAACCCCTGCTAATACAAATTCTAATCTGAATGGCACTTGGAAGACTGCTCAATAAATCAAAAGAAACTGTTTCCTCCTTTAGTTTCTTTTTGAGTTT